>NC_084795.1:136501700-137108575 GCF_963169125.1 Humulus lupulus
ATAAGTTTTTGGGGTCAAAATGAAGGACTGCGGCGCTTACATGAAGAGCTGCAACGCAAGGAAAAAGCAGAGAGAACCATTTTCTGGGATTTTGAAGGGTTGCGGCGCATGAGGGAAGGGCTGTGGCGCTTCCTGAAGTCAGAGAGCTTAGTGCGCAAACTGAGAGAGGTGCGCCGCGGCGCTTAAATGCCAGGGCTGTGGCGTGTGTATTTGTTTCGTGCCTATCAGAAGGGCGAAATCGTCATTTACTTGGAAAAAAATATTTTAGGGTTTCTATTTAAATACGTTTTTAAGAGTTAATTAGGAGGATTTTTTTTATTAATTTTTTATGTGGAGATATTATTAGAGACTTGGGAGAACATTGAAATCTGAGAGTTTGATTTCTTTATCTCTTCTATATTTCTCTATTCTTGAGTTTATGTTTATATTTAATTTGATTGATTCCATTATGTTTGTTTTGAACTAATCTTGTTATTAGGGTATTAGTGGATTCTTCTTGAAGGTTTTGATTTCTTAATGCAATTTTCCCGAATTTCTTTCTTCTGATGTGGATTATTTATCTTATGCTTAATGCTTGTGAATGTTTGATCATCATTTACATGTTTATATGATTTTAACCTATGCTCTGAAAAGATAAGGCTAATTATGCTATAGGTAGATAATCACAATTTTATATTAGACGAAAGTACTTCTATGAATTGTGTAGTTTAGGGATTATATGTTTAAAGCCTGCAATATATTTATCTACCACAGAGATGTAGGAAATAATATGTTGTAGAGAATTATAGATCTTAGCAAGACTATAATATATAATTATAATCTACTATCACAATAGAATTAAGAAATATTGAGAATTGGTTAAAAATCATAAGTGGATGGTTGATGAAACTAAAACCCTAACTTTTACATCCATTGAATTAAATCAAATTTTTTATCTCTGAATTTCTCTAGTGCTTAATAGTTTCCTTAATTTTTAGACATAATTATTTTATTCATAATTCTGAAATTATTATTTAAATCAATTAGAAGTTAATTATTGGTAATTAATATCAGTCTTCGTGGGATCGACACTTTACTTATCGTATATTACTTGATTTGACCACATATACTTGCGTGTTAATTTTAAAAAGATCACGACCAAAATCACTAATATGGCTTAAGGGCCTTGATTAGTGTGCCGGGAAAGCATAGTTGGTTTATGTGTGAATTTATTGATTTAATGCATGATTATATGATAAGCATACATGTATGATTATATGATTATATGAATGTAAATGTGGTTAAATGTTATATCTGTGAGAACCACATTATTATGTGGGTAGATCTGTAGCGAGCAACTTGAGGCGAACCTAGGGAGCTAGATAGCGGGAAAGTCACAACAGGGCTTAATATTTGACTTTGCACAAGTCAGGGGTATTTCAGGTATCGGGTGGTTATTAAGACTATCGAGTTATGGAAATAAATATATGGAGATATATTCGAGGTTAGGAAGCTTTTAGGCGGGAATTTTGGGGAATTTTACCATTTTGCCCTCGGGGACGCTTTCGGTACCCCGAGCCTCAGGATTGATCTAATTAGCTAAGATTAGACTAATTAATCAGAAAGTGGTAGAACAAAAGACCCAAACCGACCCATGTTTTCTCTTCTCCTTTCTTCTCTTTTCTCTCCCAAGAAAGCTATAAGGAACTAAGGTGAATTCAGCTAGAAATCTTGTGATTTGAGCTGAAGTTTGAGGAATTAGCTCAGAACTACCCAAGGACCACTCAACCAAGGCCAAGGTAAGAATTGAGTTTTGTTTTTGGGTGTTAGAATTATGAGTTTTGGCTGAATATTAAGGGTGTTTATGGTTTGAATATTTAAGGACTGAATTGGAGCTGAGAAGCTTAGGTTTTGGCCCAGAAGTTGTTAAGAAGGTGGTTCATCAAAGAAGGTAAACTTCAATTCGTAATCTAGAGGTTAAATTTTGAGTTTGCATGACTGGTTTTTGTGTTTTGAGCTGCTGGGTTTCAGAAATCAAAATGAGATTTTAATGGGTTTTTAAGTTGGATTTCTGCTGGGTTATGCTGTTAGAATCATGTTGAAAGTCTTGGGATTAATAGGTTTTGGATTTCGGGTGCCTTCGGGTGGTTTTGAATAAGGTTAGGATGTTAGAAATGGTGGATTTTCTGGGCACGAAGGGTTGGGCCACGGCTCTGTTCTAGAGCGCTGCGGCCCTACGAAGCAAAGGAGCCAGGGAGGCACGGCCGAAGGGGAGCACCGCAGCGCCACAGGGCAGGGCCGCGACGCGTGTCCGCCTTAAGAGGGGCGTGGTTTCTGTTTCAGGGGCGGGCTGCGGCTAGGTTTCAGGGGCCGCAGCCCTTAGCTGCATCTTTGATATTTTGGGGATTCTAAGCGCGAGAACCTAACCTAGGGTGCTCGGGATCGATTTCACCACCGTGTTTGGTGAAATTCGACGTCCCGAAAGCTAGCATTGTACCTGGAAACCTTTATTTGAATATTAAGGGAATCCATTACATTGGTTGTGACTAGGTGTTAAGCTAGGGCTCGGGAAGCGGATCGTGCTCGAGAGACGTCGCTTGTAGTCGGTGAACTGGGAAATCAAAGGTAAGAAAACTGCACCCGGTTGTGTAATT
This sequence comes from Humulus lupulus, assembly GCF_963169125.1. Taxonomy (NCBI): domain Eukaryota; kingdom Viridiplantae; phylum Streptophyta; class Magnoliopsida; order Rosales; family Cannabaceae; genus Humulus; species Humulus lupulus. Next base: position 136,504,334 of record NC_084795.1, read on the forward strand.
ATAAAGGGACTAAGGGTTCCCTAATATGTATGCTTTGAGAGGATGGTATTATGCCATGTAAACAGTAAACCAATGGCCTAAGAGTGCCAAGGTTACACTAGCGCATAGAGCGCGGCTCGACCACTGGTAGCCGAGGACAGCTTATTATGCACTGAGCTCCGTTTAAGCGGGCTGGAGTCAGTGGGGTAAACAGAGGGTGCGGCCTAAGTTGTCGGCCCTGATAATCATGTAACTTGATTGTTATTAACGTTTAATTGCATCTTTGATTCTGAGTGCATGTTATGTGGTTAATATGAGTGTTAAGTGTTTGATCGTGCCTAAAGGATTAATTATCTGTTATTGTTGTTTGTGATGCATATTATGTTTTCTTGCTGGATCTTGGCTCACGGGTGCAACATGGTGCAGGTAAAGGCAAGGGAAAACTTGATCAGCCCTAACTTGGAGAGCTCTGTGAGCTGAATGTACATGACCAGCTGCTCAGCCACCACGGTTGAGGGGAAGGCAGGAACAAGGGAACCAGAAATGTCTGTTTTGCCTTAGAATGGCTTATGGTTGTCTGTATTTTGGAGATTCTGTAAAATGACTTTTAAACACTGTTTTTTTTTTTTTGGGATCCCATGTGTAAAACTGTTTAGTTATATAAAATGTATCTTTTGAGACCAAAACCCTTTTTAACCCTAGCACATTCATGGTTAGTGACACGTTTTTAATTAAATGACTTGATTAGCAAGTCCTGCACCTTTATAAGTACACAGTGTAGCAGTCTTGGCTATCCAGGGCGTTACAACTTGGTATCAGAGCGTCCTAGGTTTAAGGGTTCCCGAAGACCGGCTGCACATGTACATTCGCTGCTAGAGACAAGCTCGATTCAGGGTTTGGTAATGTGTATGTGTGCTTATATGCTTGTATGTTTGGAATGAATTATGAATGTTGTTGTTCATTGGATTAATAGGATGTATGAGATACTGATAGGGCCTGACCCTTGACTGCTATGTGAAAATATCAAGGCTTGCTTATTAGCATCGCAGTGCATGTAAATGAATATTTGAATGATTAACTATATATTGTGCATGGATGAATGCTTTTATCTTAGCTGTTTTACGGTAATATTGGGGCATGCTTATTAGCAGTTGGTGCATGTGGATGAATGCCTATATTCTGATTGATTGTGATTGGTTATGTTCCTTTGATGGATTTTGGAGAAACTTTTGCCCTGTCATCATGGTCTGACTACCGAGTCGTTGATTGCAGATTGACTTGGATAGCTATGCATCCAAGAAAATCTATGCAACTAGCCGTCACTAGGTCTGGGACCGGGGGTGATGACCAGGGCCAAATTCCTCCGGTAGTTCCTGAAAACTGGCAGCAACTCATGGCAGATATGCAAGCATGACTGCAGAGTCAAGATGAGCAAATTCGCTTGTTCTGACAGCAGGCTCCATCAGGGAGTGCTGCCCCTATTGTACCACCTGCAGTGGTACCAATCGTACAATCTGGGGAGGTTGGAAACAGGTGGGAGTCATTATATGAGCGGTTCAGGAAGCAGTAACCTCCAATCTTTGAGGGGGGACCTGATCCATTGAAGGCTGAGCAATGGCTAACTATGATCACAACTATTCTGGATTTCATGAGAGTAGAGGGGCATGACAGAGTGGCTTGTGCCACGTATATGTTGAGAGAGGATGCCCGCATCTGGTGGGAAGTGGTATCACAGACCAGGGATGTGACTGCTTTGAGATGCGAAGGCTTCAGAGACTTGTTTAGTCAGAAATACTACAATGTTGCCGTGAGGGCAGCAAAAGTAAATGAGTTTGTGGGTTTGGTGCAGGGCAATATGACTGTTACTGAGTATGCCTTAAAATTTGACAGGCTGGGAAATTTGCACCAGATCTTGTGCCTACTGATGCAGCTAGGCAGAACAGATTTATCAGGGGGCTTAATGCTATGATAGCCCAGGATGTTAGGATTACAATGGTACTTGGAGGAACAACTTATGCCCAGGCCGTTGAGAAGGCTCTTACTGCTGAGGAAGCGGAGAACAAGATTTGGAGGGAAAGTGCGGTGAGGCACGAGGGCCGCAGAGTGGTGCCTCCTTATTCAGGAACAGGTAGGGGCGGAGGCCCTAGTGACTTCAAGAGAAAGACTCTTGACACTTCAACCACTGCTGGTCATGATAGGAGGGGTCGTGGTGGTCAAGGTGGCGGCAAGGCATGGCGGACCTATCCAGAGTGCCCGAGGTGTAGAAGGCGTCACCTGGGCGAATGTCGAGCCAAAGCTTGTTTTGTGTACGGAACAGCGGGGCATCTCAGGAAAGACTGCCCAACAGTGAAGAAAGGTGAAGCAGGAAAGGTGGATAGCTTGACTCCAGCTCGAGTATTCACTTTGACGCAGGCAGAGGCCGAGGCTAGTCCCTCGGTAGTGACAGGTCAGCTTTCTAGCGCTGGCTCTCCTTTTACTGTATTGATTGATTCTGGTGCTACACATTCCTTTGTTTCTAGTAGAGTGATTGATAGATTGTATAGACCTAGTGAATATCGGACTGCGGGGTTTGGGACTTTATTGCCTACAGGGGAACTGGTAATTTCTAGGAGATGGGGAACTTTCGGTGGATTCGATTGAGTTAGACATGGAGGATTTTGACATGACTCTGGGGATGGACTGGTTGGTCAGATATGGGGCTACTATTGACTGTAGGAAGAAGATGGTAACTTTTGAGCCTGAGGGCGATGATCCTTTTGTCTTTGTGGGTGCGGTATGTGGACCCCGCGTATCCATGATTTCAGCATTGAGAGCTAGAGACTTGTTGCAGGGGGGATGCATAGGTTTTCTTTCCATTGTAGTGCATACCACTAGGGTTATGCCAGCAGGGCCGAGGTAGACCAGATTGGTGTGTGAGTTTTTGGACGTATTTCCTGAGGATCTACCAGGGTTGCCGCCGCGCAGGGAGATTCAGTTTGAGATTGAGTTAGCACCGGGGACAGAGCCAGTATCAAGGACACCATATAGAATGGCACGAGCTGAGTTGAAGGAACTAAAGATACAGTTGCAGGAGCTTATGGATTTACGATTCATCAGACCTAGTTACTCACCATGGGGCGCTCCAGTGTTATTTGTTAACAAGAAGGACGAGACATTGAGGATGTGTATAGACTACAGAGAATTGAACAAGCTAACTTTAAAGAATAAGTACCCTCTACCAAGGATTGATGACCTGTTCGATCAGCTGCAGGGAAAGACGGTGTTCTCAAAGATTGATCTACTATCTGGTTATCACCAGTTGAGGATCAAAGATGAGGATATACCGAAGACGGCCTTCCGGACGCGATATGGGCACTATGAGTTCTTGGTCATGTCTTTTGGTTTGACCAATGCCCCAGCAACTTTTATGGATTTGATGAACAGGGTTTTCAAGGACTTCTTAGATCAGTTCGTCATTGTCTTCATCGATGACATTCTAGTATACTCCAGTTCAGAGGCAGAGCATGAGCAGCATCTTCGACGGGTTTGACAGAGATTAAGGGAACACCAGCTATATGCTAAGTTTAAGAAGTGTGAATTTTGGTTACCAAAGGTGACTTTCCTTGGGCATATAGTTGGTGCAGAAGGGATTAAGGTGGATCTGTTCAAGGTGGAAGCAGTGAGAGGTTGGCCGAGGCCAAGGAACGCCTCGGAGGTGCGGAGTATCCTTGGGTTGGCAGGTTATTACAAGCGGTTTGTGGAGGGATTCTCAAAGATTGCTTCACCAATGACAGAATTGACAAGAAAGAATCAGAGGTTTGTTTGGTCGGAGAATTGTGAGAACAGTTTCCAAGAGTTGAAGCGACAGCTTATTTCTGCACCTGTGCTAAGTCTTCCTTTGGAGGAAGGAAAGTTTTTGGTTTATTGTGATGCGTCGAGGATGGGTTTAGGCTGCGTGTTGATGCAGAATGAGAAAGTTATAGCTAATGCATCGCGGCAACTGAAGGAGTATAAACAGCGGTATCCTACTCATGATAGGAGTATAAACAGCGGTATCCTACTCATGATTTGGAACTAGAAGCAGTGGTATTCGCACTGAAGGTGTGGCGTCATTATCTGTATGGGGAGAAGTGCGAGATATACACTAACCATCAGAGCTTGAAGTACTTCTTCACACAGAAGGATTTGAATATGAAGCAAAGACGTTGGCTAGAGTTAGTTAAGGACTATGATTGTGATATTCTGTATCACCCAGGGAAAGCCAATGTTGTAGCAGATGCATTGAGCCGGAGCGGCCCAGGACAATTGTACAGTTCCACCCAGATCTCAAGAGAGTTAGTTGATGAGATGGCCAAGGCAAAGATAGAATTGGTGGTGGGCTAGTTAGCTAATATTACCTTGCAGTCGACCCTGCTAGAGAGGATTAAGGAGGGACAATTGGTGGATGCGCAGTTGCAAGATGTTAGGCAGCATGTCCTAGCTGGGATAGCTAAGGATTATTCCGTTTCCGAGACTGGTATACTTCGATATCAGGGACGGATTTGTGTTCCGACAGATGAGGGGGTTAGACGAAAGATACTGGATGAGTCTCACACTACGCCATACTCGCTTCATCCGGGTACCACAAAGATGTATCAGGATCTACGGACATTATATTGGTGGCCCAGGATGAAGAAGGATGTGGTAGAGTATGTATCTAGATGTTTGACATGTCAGTAGGTAAAGGCTGAGCATCAGCGGCCAGCGGGGTTCCTTCAGCCTTTGGGTATCCCAGAGTGGAAGTGGGAGGACATCACGATGGATTTTGTGGGAGGACTATCCAGGACAGCGGGACTTTGTGACTCGGTGTGGGTGATAGTAGACAGATACACCAAGTCAGCTCATTTCCTACCAGTGAAGTCGACCTATACAGTGGAACAGTATGCAAAGTTGTATGTGAGGGAGATAGTTCGTCTCCATGGGGTTCCAAAGTCTATTGTATCTGATCGAGATCCTATCTTTACCTCCAAGTTTTTGGGAGCTCTCCAGAGAGCTATGGGGACCCAGTTGAAGTTTAGCACAGCTTTTCATCCTCAGACTGATGGACAGTTTGAGAGGACGATTCAGGTGTTGGAGGACATGCTTAGGGCTTGTGTGATTGATTTCAAGGGATCTTGGAGTAAGTATCTTCCATTGATTGAGTTCTCTTATAACAACAGTTATCAGTCCACGATTGGAGTGGCTCCTTATGAAATGTTATATGGGAGAAAGTGTAGATCACCCATTCATTGGGATGAGATGGGTGAGAGGAAGTATTTGGGGCCAGATATGGTTCAGAAGACTAATAAAGCTATTGACAAGATTCGAGCCAGAATGCTTGCTTCGTAGAGTAGACAGAAAAGCTACGCTGATCCTAAGCGTAGGGACGTGGAGTTCCAGGTTGGGGACCACGTGTTTCTGCGAGTTTCACCACTGACAGGGTTGAGGAGGTTTGGAGTAAAGGGCAAGCTGAGCCCTCGGTTTGTTGGGCCTTTCGAGATCCTAGAGAAGGTTGGACAGGTGGCTTATAGATTGTCCTTGCCACCGTCGCTGTCAGGAGTTCATGATGTATTCCATGTCTCCATGTTACGGAAGTATGTCTCAGATACGACGCATGTGTTGAAGTATGAGGACTTAGAGTTACATACAGATTTGTCCTATGAAGAGCGACGAGTACAGATTTTGGATCGGAAGGACAAAGTTCTACGGAATAAAACGATTTCGTTAGTTAAAGTGTTGTGGAGAAATAGCAAGGTCGAGGAAGCGACCTGGGAGTTAAAGGCAGCGATGCGGGATCAGTATCCCGAGTTATTTAGGTAAATTTCGAGGACGAAATTCTCAGTAGGAGGGGATAGTTGTAACGACCCAAAATCACTAATATGGCTTAAGGGCCTTGATTAGTGTGTCGGAAGGGCATAGTTGGTTTATGTGTGAATTTGTTGATTTAATGCATGATTATATGATAAGCATGCATGTATGATTATATGAATGTAAATGTTAAATGTTATATCTGTGAGAACCGCATTATTATGTGGGTAGATCTGCAGCGAGTGACTTGAGGCGATCCTAGGGAGCTAGATAGCAGGAAAGTCACAACAGGGCTTAATATTTGACTTTGGACAAGTCAGGGGTATTTCAGGTATCGGGTGATTATTTAGAATATCGAGTTATGGAAATAAATATATGGAGATATATTCGAGGTTAGGAAGCTTAGGCGGGAATTTTACCATTTTGCCCTCGGGGACGCTTTCAGTACCCCCGAGCCTCGGGATTGATCTAATTAGCTAAGATTAGACTAAGGAATCAGAAAGTAGTAGAACAAAAGACCCAAACCGACCCATGTTTTCTCTTCTCCTCTCTTCTCTTTTCTCTCCCAAGAAAGCTATAGGGAACTAAGGTGAATTCAGCTGGAAATCTTGTGATTTGAGCTGAAGTTTGAGGAATTAACTCAGCACTACCCAAGGAGCACTCAACCAAGGCCAAGGTAAGAATTGAGTTTTGTTTTTGGGTGTTAGAATTATGAGTTTTGGCTGAATATTAAGGGTGTTTATGGTTTGAATATTTAAGGACTGAATTGGAGCTGAGAAGCTTGGGTTTTGGCTCAAAAGTTGTTAAGAAGGTGGTTCATCAAAGAAGGTAAACTTCAATTTGTAATCTAGAGGTTAAAATTTGAGTTTGCATGACTGGTTTTTGTGTTTTGAGCTGCTGGGTTTCAGAAATCAAAATGACATTTTAATGGGTTTTTAAGTTGGATTTATGTTGGGTTATGTTGTTAGAATCATGTTAAAAGTCTTGTGATTAATAGGTTTTGGATTTAGGGTGCTTTGGGGTGGTTTTGAATAAGGTTAGGATGTTAGAAATGGTGGATTTTCTGGGCACGAAGGGTTGGGCCGCGGCTCTGTTCTAGAGCGTTGCGGCCCTACGAAGCAGAGGAGCCAGGGAGGCTCGGCCAAAGGGGAGCGCCGCGGCGCCACAAGGCAGGGCCGCAACACGTGTCTGCCTTCTGAGGGGCATGGTTTCTATTTCAGGGGCGGGCCACGGCTAGGTTTTAGGGGCCGCAGCCCTTAGCTGCATCTTTGATATTTTGGAGATTCTAAGCGCGGGAACCTAACCTAGGGTGCTCGGGATCGATTTCACCACCGTGTTTGGTGAAATTCGACGTCCTGAAAGCTAGCATTGTACCCGGAAACCTTTATTTGAATATTAATGGAATCCATTACATTGGTTGTGAATAGGTGTTAAGCTAGGGCTCGGGAAGCGGACCGTGCTCGAGAGACGTCACTTGTAGTCGGTGAACTTGGAAATTAAAACTAAGAAAACTGCACCCGATTGTGTAATTATAAAGGGACTAAGGCTTCCCTAATATGTATGCTTTGAAAGGATGGTATTATGCCATGTAAACAGTAAACCAACGGCCTAAGAGTGCCAAGGTTACACTAGCGCATAAGGCACGGCTCGACCACTGGTAGCCAAGGACAGCTTATTATGCACTGAGCTCCATTTAAGCAGGTTGGAGTCAGTGGGGTAAACAGAGGGTGCGGCCTAAGTTGTCGGCCCTGATAATCATGTAACTTGATTGTTATTAACGTTTAATTGCATCTTTGATTCTGAGTGCATGTTATGTGGTTAATATGAGTCTCATGCCTAAAGGATTAATTATCTATTATTGTTATTTGTGATGCATATTATGTTTTCTTGCTGGGCCTTGGCTCACGGGTGTTACGTGGTGCAGGTAAAGGCAAGGGCAAACTTGATCAGCCCTGACTTGGAGATCTCTGTGAACTAAATGTACATGACCAGCTGCTCAGCCACCACGGTTGAGGGGACGGCAGGAACAGGGGAACCAGAAATGTATGTTTTGCCTTAGAATGGCTGATAGTTGTCTGTATTTTGGAGATTCTGTAAACCGACTTTTAAATACTGTTTTTTTTTTTTTTTGGGATCCCATCTGTAAAATTGTTTAGTTATATAAAATGTATCTTTTGAGACCAAAACCCTTTTTAACCCTAGCACATTCATGGATAGTGACACGTTTTTAATTAAATGACTTGATTAGCAAGTCTGCACCTTTATAAGTACACAGTGTAGTGGTCTTGGCTATCCAGGGCGTTACACCTGTCCTTTTTGTGCCAGGTTGGGTTTTAACGGATTTTAAGCGCGAGTTTCCAATTCTCAAGGCTCAGGATCGAATCTACAAACCGTTTTAGTTGGATTCAAGGTCTCGGGTGCGGGGTTATAGACCATGAAGCTTTTATTATGCATTTTATTGATGGGATTTCGTATTTGGTTATGATTAGGTGACCGCTAAGGGACCTAATGACAGGATCGTTCTCAAGAGTCATTCTTCATTTATTTTACGCTCAAGCCAAAGGTCAGAAAACTGCACCCAGTATGTGATGCATGTGATGCATGCGATACATGTGATGATGCCCTGGCATGGATGTGAAATATGGAATTTGCCAGAGCTTAAGTCTCTATGATTGTGCATGATTATAACTATGCCTGTGATTATTGATTAAGCATTTTGAATGCCTTATATCTGCATATTTGACATATGATATATGTCTGTTTCTATTACCTCAATGATGAAGCACTAACTGATTTGTCAAGGAATGGCATTGGTGTCAGTATTGATTGTTAAATTGTGACTTATCAGTCAAGATCTGCAATAGTACTGAGCACTGGTCGTATGGTATTGGCTTATGAGTCAAGAACGGTACTAGCGTGTTTAACACAAGTCGAAATGATTAGATCTAATTAACATGAGCATTAAATGCTTGACCGACCCCAAGGTCAAAGAAACCTAAAGCGCTTATCTAGTCTAAAGGCTAGTTACGTAGAGTCAGGGCCAAAAGGCTCAGGTGACTGAAACATCACATGGCTTAGGGAGCGGATCCCCAGAGATACACTTATTAGTCATCTATTCAGCGAGTGAATTATTAGTCGTCTATTCAGAGACTGACTTATTATTCATCTATTTTGCGAGTGACTTATTAGTCATCTATCCACAGATAGACTTATTAGTCATATATTCAGAGATAGACTTATTAGTCATATATTCAGAGGGTGACTTATTAGTCATCTATACAGAGAGTGACTTATTTTTTATCTATACAGAGATAGACTTATTAGTCATATATATAGAGATAGACTTATTACTCATCTATACAGAGATATACTAATTAGTCATCTATACAGAGATCGACTTATTAGTCATCTATATAGAGATAGACTTATTAGTCATCTACCTTAGAGAGTAGGATTCCACAGTCATTTATCTGCACCTGTCTGCATGCATGAATAGGGTTATTACTGATATGCATGCTTGTTATGATTTGGTGACACTTTATTAACTGCTTATAAGCATGTTTAAGTTTTCTTGTTGAGCCTCGGCTCACAGGTGCTATGTTGTGCAAGTAAAGGCAAAAGAAAGCTGGACCATCCTTGAGTTGGAGAGCTTAGGTGATGATGTGTACATATGCGCCTGCTCGACCACCATGGTCGAAGGTTTAAAGAAGAACTAGGGTTAAACCCTATTTTGTCGCTTAGGTCGGCTGGTTATAAATCTTTTATTATAATTAACCTTTAAAATATATTTTGGGATCCCAATGTATACAGTAAATGTTTTAGTGAAACGTTGTATCTTTGACCAAAATTTTTAACCCTAAACCGTTAAACACATTTAGTTAAATGATTATGGCCACATGACTCATTTAGCGAGTTTAGCACTGTTTAAAATGCACAACATAACGGTCCCTGGGTAGTAGGGCATTACTACTTAGAGATTGGCAAAGGTCAAGGAATACCTCAGAGGGCATCAATTTCCTTGGATGGGCAGGGTATTACATGTGCTTTGTGGAAGAGTTCTGAATCTGTTTTACATATCAGAACCAGTTTGTAGGTTGTTATAACAGCTCATTGACAGGAAAAGATGATTGCCTATGCATCATGTTATTTGAAGGATATGACCAAAACTATAGCAGAGTTACTGGTGGGCCAGGTGGGCAACATTATGTTTGAGTTACTCTTTTAGAGAGGATCAAAGGAAAAACAGTTAAGTGGACCATAGATGGGAAGGATTGAGGGGAATGTCTTAGCTGGATTAGCTAAGGACTATGCAGCGTCATGTATGAGTTTATTGAGGTATAAGGACCAGGCTGATATTCCGATGGACACTGGAATTAAATGGGAGATTCTGGATGAATCTCATATTACCATTTTATTCTCTTCATCCAGGCATCATGAAAGATGTACCAAAATCTGAAAGATTTATATTGGTGGCCTGGGATGGAGAGGGACATGACTGAATACGTGGCCAAGTTCTTAGCATGTTAACAGGTCAAGACAGAGTATCAGAAACCAGTAGGGCCATTGCAGCCTTTGTGTATTCTATAATGGAAGTAAAGAAAACATCGCGATAGGTTTCGCGGTGGGGCTACCCAGGATAGTGGGTCAGCATGTTTTGGTTCGAGTCATTCTGGACCAGTATATAGATTAGCTCGCTTTTTATCAGTAAGGACAAGTAATACAGTTGACCAATATACAGTTCTCTATGTCAGAGAGATAGTACGCCTTCTTGAGAATTCAGAGCCTATCTTATTTGATGAGGATCCTATTATTACTTCCAAGTCTTGGGAAAAGTTACGGAAGGCAATGAGTATATAGTTGGAGTTTAGTACAGTTTATTATCCTCAGACTGATGGTAAATCAGAGAGAGTTATCCAGTTATTGGAGGGGCACCTTATGAGATGTTGTATGGTAAGGAAAGTTTATTACCCATTCATTGGGATGAAATGGGTGAGATGTTATATCTGGATCCTGAGGTAGTTCAGGGGACCATTGAAGCTATTGAAAAGGTTAGAGCTCAGATGCTCGCTTCCCAGAGTAAATGGAAAAGTTATGTTGATCTGAAATGCAGGAACATATATGGAGTTCCAAGTGGAAGACTGTATCTTCCCTAGAATATCATCATGGAAAGGGGTGAGGAGGTAAAGGTAAGTTAAGCCCTAGATTAGTAAATCCATTAGAAATCCTGATTAGGATCAATCAAGTTGTCCTATGGATTGGCCTTATTATTGGCACTATCAGCAGTATACAGCGTATTTCATATTTTCATGTTGAGGAAACATGTATTAGATGACACTTATGTGTTGAGTCATGAGGATCTGGAATTGGAGGCTAAGTTATCCTATGAGGAGCTAGCCACTTTATATATGAGACAGAAAAAAAAACAAGGTTCTAAAAGACAAAGATAAACCTTTGGTTAAGGTATGATACAAAAACAGTGAGGTCAAGGGAGCGACCTGGAAACTGAAATCAGGTATGCGGGATTGATGTTCCGGGCTGGTCAGATAAAATTTTGAGGACGAAATGTCTATAAGGAGGGGATAGTTGTAATGTCCCAAATTTCCTAATAAGGGTTAGGGCCTTGATTAGGGGGCCAGGATGGCAAATTATGGAATTATGTGATATTATATGAAATTATGTGATTACATGCATGATTATGTGAGTTATATTATTATATGATGATAATTACATGCATGTGGGCCCACTTCTTATTAGAAAGGGAATTTTTGTAATTTTGGCCATTGAGAGTGTAATTGTATATTTATGTGCATGTATGTGATATATGGATGAGACCACATTATTATGTGGATATGGTTGAACTATTCGACATGAGACGATCCTAGGATGTAAGTTAGCAGTTTGGTCATAACGGGATTAATTACTGGGCTCGGGGTGAGCCTAGGGGTAAATTGGTGTTTAGTACATTATCGAGAATGAGCGAGTAATGGGATATAATTTAATAATTAGTGAGGATATTGGGAATAATGGGAATTGGAGGACGTTAATTATGATTAACGGGACAGATGGGAAATGACAGTTTTTCCATTGCTAGCCTTAAGAGGTTTGATTTGGTCGTAAGGGCATTTTGGTCATTTGACCAATGGATATACTCAGCCAAGGACGGTTGTAGAGGGTTTAAGGGTGAAAATAAAGGGTTCTCTCTCTCTCTCTCTCTCGATTTTTTCTCTTCTCTCTCTCGGTTGGGATTTTGAAGCAAGCAAGGGGATTTGAGGCTTAAGGATTAAAGCTTGAGAGTTTAGGATTATGTTCAACAACTCCAGGGGTTCAATTCTGGGATTGAGGTAAGGATTTTCAGGTTAATTTCTAAGTTATTACTCTGTTTTTGAGATAGTTTGTAAGCTTGAGATTATAATCTTAGAGGTGGATATTGGTTGGTGTTTTAAGTGGTATTAAGCTTGGGTTTTGTTTTTTGAATGGTGATAAGATTCTGGTGATGATTAATTGTGATATTGGGATTGGTTTGAAGAGTTTTGATTGAGGTTTAGATTGAGAAATATGCAAGGGAGCTGGGTTTGCGGGGTCAAGTCACGACTTGAAGGTGTTCCAGAGCCTCCCCTGGGCTCTGTAAAGCAGGTACGCCGCAATCCACAAGGTCAAGTTGCGGCCCGCCCTTGGCACCCAGGCAGAGGACCTCTCTGACTTGGGGGCGTGCCATGACCCTTCGGGTCAGGTCGCAGGCCGCCTGTCCTTTTTGTGCCAGGTTGGGTCTTAATGGATTTTAAGAGCGTGTTTCCAATTCTTAAGGCTCAGGATCGAATCTACTAATCGTTTTAGTAGGATTCGATGTCTCGGGAGCAGGGTTTTATACGATGAACCTTTTATTATTCATTTGCTTATGATTAGGTGACCGCTAAGGGGCCTAAGGATAGGATCGTTCTCAAGAGTCATTCTTCATTTATTTTACGCTCAAGCAAAAGGTAAGAAAACTAGACCCAGTATGTGATGCATGCGATACATGTGATTATGGCAAGGCGTGAATGTAAATTATGGAATTTTCCAGAGCTTGAGTCTCTATTATTGTGCATGATTATAATTATGCTTGTGATTATTGATTAAGCATGTTGAATGCCTTATATCTGCATATTTGACATATGATATATGTCTGTTTGCAGTACCTCATTGAGGAAGCACTGACTTATTAGTCAAGGGAAGACATTGGTGTTAATATTGATTGTTAAGCTGTGACTTATCAGTCAAGATCAACAATAGCGTTGAGCACTGGTCGTATGGTATTGGCTTATGAATCAAGAATGGTATTATCATGGTTAACGCAAGCCGAAATGATTAGATCTAATCAACATGAGCATTAAATGCTTGTCCGACCCCAAGGTCAAAGAAAACTAAAGCGCTTGTCTAGTCTAGAGGCTGGTTACGTAGAGCCAGGGCCAAAAGGCTCAGGTGACTAAAACGTCACATGGCTTAGGGAGCGGATCCCCAGAGATAGACTTATTAGTCATCTATTCAGAGAGTGACTTATTAGTCATCTATTCAGAGAGTGACTTATTAGTCATCTATTCTACTAGTGACTTATTAGTCATCTATCCAGAGATAGCCTTATTAGTCATCTATTCAGAGACAGACTCATTAGTCATATATTCATAGAGTGACTTATTAGTCATCTATACAGAGAGTGACTTATTAGTTTTCTATACAGAGATAGACTTATCAGTTATCTATACAAAGATAGACTTATGAGTCATCTATACAGAGAGAGACTTATTAGTCATCTATACAGAGATAGACTTATTAGTCATCTACCTCAGAGAGCAGGACTCCACAGTCATTTATCTATACCTGCATGCATGCATGAATAGGGTTATTACCTCTAGGCATGCTTGTGATGATTTGGTGACACGTTATTAACTACTTATAAGCATGTTTAAGTTTTCTTGCTGAGTCTCGGCTCACGGGTGTGTTATGTGGTGCAGGTAAAGGCAAAAGAAAGGTGGACCATTCTTGAGTTGGAGAGCTTAGGTGACGATGTGTACATACGTGGCTGCTCGACCACCATGGCCGAGGGTTTAAGGAGAAACTAGGGTTAAACCCTATTTTTTCGCTTAGGTCGGCTGGTTATAAATCTTTTATTGTAATTAACCTTTAAAATATATTTTGGGATCCCAATGTATATAGTAAACATTTTAGTGAAACGTTGTATCTTTGACCAAAAATTTTAACCCTAAACCGTTAATCACATTTAGTTTCACGATTATGGCCAAATGACTCGTTTAGCGAGTTTATCACTATTTAAAATGCACAACGTAACGGTCCCTGGGTAGTAGGGCGTTACAATGACATCTTTGATTTGTTTATAGACACAAGGTTCATAAACATTTTCTTCAAAACTATATGTTTTAATTATATCATCAAATCTCAGATTCCAAGATCTTGAAGCTTGTTTGAGTCCATAAATGGACCTAAGAAGCTTGCAAACCATTTGCTCTTGACCTTTTATTTTGAACCCTTCTTGTTGAGACATATAAATGGTCTCGTCAAGATAGCCATTCAGAAATGTTGTCTTAACATCCATTTTCCATGTCTCATAATCCATGCAAGCAGCTATGGACAAGAGTATGTGAATAGATTTCAGCATGGCCACAAGAGAAAAGGTTTCTTCATAATCAACTCCTTCTCTCTAAGTATAGCCCTTGGCTACAAGACTAGTTATGAAAGTCTTCACTTTCCCATCCACTTCTTTTTTCTTCTTGAATATTCATTTGCAACTGATAACTTTAACATTTTCTAGTAGATCTTAAAGAATCCTAATGGAATCGGAATACATTGATTCCATTTCCATGTTCATTACGTCTTGCCATTTTTCTTTATCAGAATCTCTCATTGCATCTCTATATGTCAATGGATCATCTTTGTTTGTGTCAGACACAAGCATTTGAACTTCGTGTTCATAGCAAATTGGTTGTTTGACAACCCTCCCACTACGACGAAGCTCTCTATTATTCTGACTAGAACTTGTGGCTTCTTCTTATCGTTGTTCATTGTGAATAGTTGTTGATCTATTTCCTTGATCTAAGACCATTTCCTCTAGTATAACCTTACTACGAGGCTTGTGGTTGTTAATATAATCATACTCAGGAAAAGTAGCATTTATCGATACAAATGTTTTATTTTCTTTTGGACTATAAAATATACCACCTTTAGTCTCTTCGGAATACCTTACAAACATGCATAGTTCAGTGTGAGATTTCAGCTTTCCATTCTTTCCTTTCAGCATGTGTGCTAGATGTAACATGTCAGCCTTAAGGGCATGTTACAAGCTAGGTTGGTGCTCGGTCAGATGCACAGATGAGGGTGCAGGCTGGTGAGCATGCTATTGCCTAGTTTGTACGACGGTGGCATTTTCGTAAATATCTTCAATATTACCCCGAAATGGACAGGACTTGGTAGGTTCCATATTGAAGGGTCAATGACTGCAATGGTGTGATTTGATTTGGGAGATTTGGAGAATTGGCTAGCTGAGAGCCAAATATGTCTCCCAAGCAAAAATCATATATGTTCCTAGTAGAAGGCTAAAAGCTCAGAACACTCTTTGTAAGGGGAGCACCTGGTGTCAGATCTCCACCACCCCCTGGCGCAGGTGCGTCAAGTGAGCTACTAATAGTTAGGAGGGCTAATAGGGTGGGGATATGAAGACCACAAGGGGGCTCATATGTCTCCATAAGTAGGAGTACTTGTGGACATTACTGGGCTGCCCCGGTAGTGCGTTGAAGTGTGCTGCCAGAGGTTTATGGGTCAGTTCTCTTGGCTTGTCGGTATGCCGCTTCCATGGAACGTGGCCCAAACCTCTGAGAGACGTCGCGGCATGCCATGGCAACAAGTCTTGACACAAGATGGCACGGGAAGTCATTCATGGGACTTGCTATCATACATGCATTGAAGAGTGCACAATGCTTGAGAAGGACAGAGGTCCAATGTGTGCTACTAGTTTGGCAGCTAGTCTTGAGGGTCCGCCAACATGCATGAAGGCATGGTGCCTTGAGGATTGGACCATGGATGTATGGGAGTCCTTGGTCTATGACGTGAGCTATTCAGATAGTATCGAATGGGGCATGATGAGAGGTGTTGGCACGTCAGCTTGGTGTTGGCTCTTGGCCACACATGCTCCCTTGGCTTGCGAATGTCTTGGTGTACATCGGTGTTGGACAATGGGAGATGCTTGAGAACACAACTCAGTGGGAGTTCTTCGAGCGACGGAAGTGCGCAGAGGCACACGGTCGAGTGAAAAATGTGCCCATTGTTATCCGAATGGTTGGAAGGCTGACCTTGGCTCAGAGGAGTCAAGGTGTCACATGGGCATTTCCGCTATCAAAATGTCAGCTCATGACACTGGCACCCCTAAATATGAAAATGGTGTAAAGTAGGTTTAGTATCATTCCATAGTTCTAACGGTGTCTTCTGGATAGACTTGGATGGAACAGCATTCAATATTTACATTGAATTTTATAGTCCTAGAACGACAGTGGCAATGATGAATAACTCATCATTGATCTAACCATGTCTAATAACGTCTTGTTCCTTCTTTCTAAAACACTATTTTCCTATGGCATTCCATATGCAGTGAGTTGGGATTGAATTCCCTACTCACACAAGTGGTCCTCGAATTCATAATCTAAGTACTATCCTCCTTGATCAAATCGAAGAACTTTCAGTGATTTACCTAATTTATTTTCAGATTCTACTTGGAATTCTTTAAACTTTCCAAAAGTTTCAGATTTCTTTTGCATCAAATATTGGTAACCATATCTTGAATAATCATCAATAAAAGTGATAAAGTATTCAAACCCTCCTCTTGCTTGTACATTAAGTGGACCACACACGTCAGTGTGTACAAGTTGGAGTGGTTCTATGGCTCTTGAACCTTTTGCCATATATATGTTTCACTCTCGAAATCAGTCTTTTGACATTTAATAGATCTTGGGTTAGCAACTTTAAACATTTCAGAGTTGTAGATTGATCTTTCTTTTGCCTTCAGCTTATATAGCCCATCATTGGATTTAGATTGACAAATTTCAATACCAAATCTTGAAATAACAATTGAATTATTATTGAAAGAAATACCAAAACCTTATTCATGCAACATAGAAATGGAAATTAAGTTTCTAGTAAATTCAGGAATAAAATAAACATTGTCCAAAACAAGAAATTTATTTTTATCAAATGGTAAATGGGTTGTTCCAATTACTTTTGCAGAGACAACCTGACCACTGCCAACCCTCATAGTCACCTCCTCATCAGTAAGCTCCCTTGAAGAACTAAGAATCTGTAAGGAAAAGCAAACATGGTTAGTGGCACAAGAATCAACAATCCATGATGTATTATCTTCCACTAAACAGACTTCTAAAACAAGTAAATCATATTTACCTTTCTTCTTCTCTTTTAGGTCTGAGAGATACTTAGGACAATTTCTCTTCAGTGACCCTCAACTCCACAATGAAAGTATGTCCCCGTGGGCCACATTTTCTTGGAAGTTTTGTTATCCTTGTTCTCTTTGTTCTCATGCCTTTAGATGACTTTTTAGGCTTCTTTTCTTGTTTTTTGTTGTCTTTTTCATTGGACTTCTTTCTTTTCTTATTTTTCCATTTTGAAGAGGAAGGTTTATAATCAGCAACATTTGCTTCTTCTACTTTTGTATTACTCTTGTTGAGTGATTCAAAAGTCTGCAACTCATTTAACAGTCGAGTCATATTGTACTCCAACTTGTTCATAACATAGTTGGTAGTAAATGTGGAAAAATATGGTGTGAGTGATTCAAGAATCAGACTAACTTGAGTCCTCTCATCAATGGTTGCTCCATGAACTTCCCCATCATGCATTGTATTGATCATGTTTAGAACATGTTCTTAGAAAAAAAAAACTCCTTTCTTCATTTTCATGTTCATATAGGCACTAGTAGCCTCATGTCTGCATTGATCAAACTGCAATGCAAACATGGCTTGAAGAGACTCCCATATCTCATATGCAGTCTCCATTTCTTCATGCTTCTTTCGGAGTACATCACTCATATTAGCAAGCATGTAGCATTTATTCTTGTTGTTGGATAATATCCAAGCATCATACTTCTTCCTAGCAGTTTTGGGAGCAGTGGCAGCAGGGACCTCAGAACATTCCTCAGTAAAGACAAACTCGTGGTTCTCACAAATCAACATAATGTTCATGTTTGATTTCCATTTCATAAAATTATCACCAGTGAGTTTCTCATTTGCAAGTAAAGAAGTAATAGGGTTTGAGCTAGACATTATTGCTAGAATAAATAAATGAATTTAGCACATATAATGAATATCAATAATTTTTTAATAGAAAAAATGATGCATGAATACAACTAATGTAAATAACACATAAAAAACTCTTATTACTAATTTTGTGATAAATTAATTTGACAATTAATGGACAAGCTTTAGGATAGGTTAGACTAATCTCAAACTAATTTTGAGACACTTCTCAAATCCATAAGTGAAAACTTAAAATAAACCATTTTCTCTTTTGACTTACGAACAACCGCTTGTTTGGTCAAGATTAAGTAGTCTGCTCGAAAGACTAGTTAACCTTTGTGAGTATAACTCATTATTTTAGATTAAAGACTTAACTCAAGAGTGTGCCTTAGGGTCAGTCAAACTTGAAATAAATCATTCAACCCTATTCTTTAAAGATAAAGAAGTTAACCTTTTGTAATAACACAGTTAGAAACCTTCCTTAGAGGGACGCAAACAAAGGTGTCTTGAGGTCCATTCCGCAAAACATCAGTGTTAACTAACAATGGAGACCATAGGAGTTATTGTTACATCTCCTTCTCCCACTCACTATTTTATAATATGTGCTTTCTCAAAACATCCTATGCATTCTCAAAATATGTGTTTTCTCAAAATATCGGTGTTACCAAATGATATTCTAATAATTACTAATCTCATTAAGCATTTAAACATCAAACAAGATTTAATCAATCTACTAAATAGGCCTTTAAACTATCTAGTTTATTAATTCTCTAATTATTAATAATATCATTTTCCTATCTAATAAAATTAATTATCAAATAGATTTAAAATTAATACTTAAAATCAATTTACCGCCTTGTTCTAGATTAAACTGGATTAATTATAGTATTCACCAAATAAAAGCATATAATAAAATAGGATGTTCCTAATCAAAAAATGTTGCTACTCGTACGAGATGCATGATTTAATTAGATATTATGTGGGTAATATGTATGACATGTTACAATGTATGACAATGCTATTAAAAATTTTTAATATATTCAAACATTTAAATAAATAAATAAATGTGAGCCAGGTGTTTTGGGTATTTCTAGAAAAATTACAACACTTACAATAAATTACAAAATAAAATAAAAATAAAACCAATGCATCATGTAGAATTTTCATCTCCATCTTTTGGGTCTTCTATAATTTTGATGCCATCAAGCCCAATTTTGAATTATAAAAGACTTCAATAATTTTTTTAAAATATTAAACCTTGCCACTTAATTTAAAATTTAATTTGAATTTTAAAATTCAAATTAACAATTTGGGCCAAGCCCACAAATTCAAGGAAACGACCAGCCACCCTAGGGCTCGAATAAGGAGCCAGGTGGTGGAAGTTTGCAATTTGGGATCGATTTGGTGCAGACGGCTCAAAAGCCACTTATGCACCAACACCGCAGAAAAGGCGCAACTAGGAAGGCATGCAAGGCACGGCAAGGCGCACAAGGCACGAATCTGGGCATCAGGTGCGCGGGGTGCCAGGTGCGTGCATCAAAGGTACTAGGCGCCAAGCACGAATGTGGAAGTTAGTGCCGAGAGGGCTCGGGCTCTCTTGGGGCTTGGGATTAAAACTTTGTAAATAATTTTTACAAATACAAAAAATTAAATTTTAAAAATCCTATGCCCCATATGGCTTACAATTTTGTAGATCAAGAAAAATTAAGAACAATTCATAAACCCAAAAACACCATATAATTAATGACTCTTAAGAACAAACATCCATCTATTCATCACATATTACAATAATATAAGAACATATATTATACCCACACAGTAATTAATGTATGCAGAGATTAATGACCGCTCTGGTACCAATTTTTGGTAACTGGTTTACCATGTGCGCAGCGTAATGCACAGGGTGGTGGGCCTAAGGATTTCAACAAAAATATTTAAATAATTGAATATGCAAACATTAATCAATGAGAATCCTTGCTATCTTTTTGTATCTACTACGAACATCTAATCTAAAGCAATCTCCAAAATACTCCGACCAAGATCTTCCAAGATGTATCTCTATAGTTCAATACGTGTGTGGGCATGTAGAGTTATGGTTGGAATTTTTTTTATTCACAAGATATTCTCAACACATGAGATCTTGATATATCAATGTCTGAGACAATTTTGAGGGATAGAAAAA
Source organism: Humulus lupulus (assembly GCF_963169125.1). Lineage (NCBI taxonomy): Eukaryota > Viridiplantae > Streptophyta > Magnoliopsida > Rosales > Cannabaceae > Humulus > Humulus lupulus. The sequence goes on from NC_084795.1 coordinate 136,524,584, forward strand.
ATATTACGATATATTTTTGTCTCTGTGAAAAGCTTAGAATTTTTTCTCTCTAGAATATTCTCTTTGTTAAGCATATTGAAAACAATTTTCTATTTGATAGATTTATAAAAGGATTAGTTAAATTCAAAATTTAAATTATAAACCAACTATTAAATAAATAATTAATTAAATAAGAGAAATATCCAAGATCTAATCTTTGACCTAGTCACACACCAATCATCTATTAATGGTTTAATCATTACCTACAAATTAATAATCTATTAATGATTCATAATTAAAGTAGGGATAAGATACCTCTTTAATTATATTTTGTTTCCTTAAGTACCATTAACTTTACTAGTGAAGGTTAATTTATAAACTGATTTATGAATTTGAGCTCAATAACCATTTAGTTCCAAAAGCTTACCCTTATGAGAACCATTATTCAACTCCTCTCAGAAAGGTATAGGTTCTATATCTGTATATTATGTCCCCAGCTATTTGCACTAATGAGTTCCCAAAACAAAAGTTTTTATCCTATTCATTTTGACAAACCATAATGAGTGAATCAAAGAATCCAAATAACATAAATAGGAGTTCATAATAACTTCAAGATTAAGATAAATTTGTATATAATTATCTTATTGATATGTTTAACTAATACTTATAAAACAAACGATATTTAGTTAAGTATTAATAACATATCAGATCATATTCATGTATAACTACTTTATACAAAGTACATCAACTAAGATGTCCTACTACATTAGTAATTCAGATCTAGATTACATGTATTCGTAATACTAGTGAACCGTACTTACAACATTTAATCCAAAGATTCCATATAACTTTGTTTTACTGCGAACTATTTAAATTCGTTCCCTATAATCTTAATTCTCTTGTACCAATACAAGATTGTACTCACAATAACAAATTTTGAATTTTTTTTATATTCATATAATATTATTCTAATAATAATAATAGCAAACAATCAAAATATACAAAAATTAATTTTGATTATTTATTTAATAAAACATTGCTCAACACATATGCTTTAAAGGGCATAATTCCCAACAGTCGCCTCCTAGAGGCAACAAATCCTTTGAAAGAGGTACCGAGGTGAGGCGACGCATCGCCTATTCTGTCCGTATGAATCCGTACAGCGAAGTGTTTTGGCTCCAAAATTAAAATTAAAATACTCTAATCTCATTGGTTGAGTTGAATGAGGTTCATATTCTATTGAAAGGGTTCATTTGAGTTAATTGGTGACTCGATCACTCACCTCACTCTCTCTCTCTCTAAAAGAACTAACCTCTCTCTCTTTCTCTATTATAAAACGCCCAAATCTAATACTTTGTAAAACTTTTACATGCTCATAAACTTATAGAAGAAAGCCACTTATTATATGAAAAATCTCAGTGGGGCATTGCTAAAACATGTAAATTGGGCCCAATAGTTTAAAAAATAAAAATAATAGTTTTCATGCAACGTTTTAAAAATAAATAAAGTTCAAGTCTCACTGATGAGTTCTGAAAAGTTAAAAATAAACATAACATTATTCTTTAGAAATTGGCGTTAAGCTAATCATTTTCTCGCCCATAGGGTACCCCCATGCCATACACATCCTGATGTCGGAACTCCCCACATCACCATGCATGCCAAAAAGAAATCTTATTTGCTACTTGGAAGGAAAAGTAAGGGGGTTGGCTAAAAGCCCAATGAGGAAGTACAAACAACACACAAGTAAACACTACAAAACATATTCACATTCATACATCGTTACACATCATACTTAACCTCATCATCATACGTCGTCATCATAAACATCATTATCATAAACGTTATCATCGTAAACATTATCAACATAAACATCATCATCATCATAAACATTATCATCATAGCATCATCATCATACACATCATTATCACAAACATTATCATCGTAAACATTATCAACATAAACATCATCATCATAAATATTATCATCATAACATCATCATCATAAACATTATCATCATAAACATCATCATCATATCTTTGTGAACATGGCCCGCTATCTTGTCCATGTCACATCTTGAGGTAAACAGGATCTCTGGTCCTTGAATAACCTCGGCGCGTCCGCCCTATGAGTTACGTCTTTATATCCTTAGTAACGCGAGTTACGTCTTCACATCCTTAGTGACCCCTTTGTTGTATCGCGTTCATCTCGCTAACAACCATTTCATATCATACAGCATTCAAATCACATACAATCCAGTCATATCAACACAAAATAGCATTTCATAATTCATATCGCAAAATGTATCATCATACATAACGTTCTTACTCATACAAGTCAATCTTACCGTTCACAACATAAATAAAGAAAATTATATCTAACTTCCTTACCTCACGTCCAAGCAAAGCAAAAATCGACAAACTTCACAACGACTTTCTTGTGCCCAACTCATATACCCCATGTGTGCATGGGCCATGCACACATGGTGAAAACGACACATATTGTACCGACCCAAAATTACTAATAAGACTTAAGGGCCTAGATTAGTGTGTCGGGAGGGCATAATTGGAGGTTGTGTGAATTAATGGTGAGATAACCTTATAAACTTAAGTTAAATAAAACAAAACAAAAGAAACTTTTAGAACATTGTGAACCGACCCAAGGCACCCTCTATTCTCTCTCTTCTTCCTCTAAGTTATTCCAAGGGGAATTTTGAAGAACAAAGCTAGGATTTGGGGCTCTAACACTTAGAGATTGGTCTGTGTCAATTGGTGGATTCAAGAAAAGCAAAGGTAATGTAACGCCCCAACTCCAGGGACCGTTACAGTGTGCCTTATAAACAGTGCTAAACTCGCTAATCGAGTCATTTGGCCAAAATCGTGTAACTAAGTATGATTACGGTTTAGGGATTAAAAATTTTGGTTAAGATGTAACGTTTCACTAGAACGTTTATTATATACATTGGGATCCCAAAAATATAATTTAAAGGTCTATTACAAGAAAATATTTACAACCAGCCGATCTAGGCGGCAAAACAGGGTTTAACCCTAGCTCCTCTTCAAACCTCGGCCGTGGTGGTCGAGCAACTACATATGTACACATCATCACCTAAGCTCTCTAACTCAAGGATGGTCCAGCTTTCTCTTGCCTTTACCTGCACCACATAGCACCCGTGAGCCGAAGCCCAACAAGAAAACTTAATATGCTCATGAACAGTTATAACATGTCATCAAATCATAAGGCACACGCCTAGCAGATATAGCCCTATTCAAGCAGGCAAATGAGTTCACGTAATGTTGAGTATAACACATCAACCAATGATCATAATAATCATCCAGGGCTTTTATCCGAATATAGAAGAGTGACAGTGGTACAGTCACTAAGGTGGGTTCCGTTCCCAATAGCCATGTGATGTTAGAGTCACCGGGGCTTATAGATAAGTGATCATTTAACTAGCTTAACAAGATAGGTATCTGGTGAAATAATCACCAGCATAAACCTGTCGAGTAAATAAGTGATCATTTCACTAGCTTAGATAGGATAGGTGCATGATGATTAGTCACCAACATAACCTTCCTCATGACCATAGAGTCATAACCCTGGAACATCGTTCCCTAGCCATGTGACAAGCAGTCACCTAGGCCTTAGGCCTTGGCTCTGAGTGACTAGTCAAGCGCTTATAAGTTCATCGACCATAGGGTCGGTCCAGCGCCATTCAATGCTGATATCGATTAGATCTAATCTTCATTCGGCCCTGCGTTCAGGACGCTATTGCCATTTCTGACTCTTAGGTCAGTGTCCCTGACTAGTCAGTACCATAAACAAGTAAACAATGCCACCAATCATATATCACATATATCCAATATTCGAATGCAGGGCATCCAGCACGCTTACTCAACAATTACTAGCATAATTAGGAAACATGCATAAACACAGAGGCTCAAGCTCTGAACATTCTCATATTCAATAATCATAGCATGCCCTAATCACATGTTTCTCGTGCATCACATGCATCATATTTAACCACTTGACATGCCTCAACAATAATCATGCATGCCACATTTAATAATCCAACATGCATCAAGAATAACCATGCATGTCATACATACACAGGGTGCAGTTTTCTTACCTCAGATTCGAGCTAGAATGAATAAAAGAACGACCCTTGAGAACGATCAACTTTTAGTCCTTTAGCGGTCACCTAGTCATAACCAAATACAGGAAACCATCAATAAAATGATAATAAAGGGTTCCCAAACCAAGATCTAGCCTCCGGGACATCAATCCCCACTAATTCGGGTAGTAGGAACGATCCTGAGGCCTAAAACCAAGTTCCCAGGGCCAAAACACTCAAACGGGCTCAACCCTGCTCAAGGGCTGCGGCCCTAGCACCTTGGCCCGCGGTCCCCAGCCACTCCAAAAGCAAGGGCCGCGGCGCCCAACACCAAGGGTCGCGGCGCCCAGCAAGGGCAAAACTGCTCCACCTGCTTCTTCGAGCTAAGGCCGCGGCCCCTAACCCAGAGCCATCTCCAAACACAATTTCCAGCATCCCAAAGCCTCCAAAATCATGCCTAAACATTACCAAATCATCAAATTAAAGTTCTCAATCTTCCCAATGATCCAAAACCATCAAATTCCAAGGCTCGAACAAACCAAAAACTCAACGATTCACAAAAGCCAATTCTAAGCTTAGAAACTCTAAAAACTCAAAACTTAAACTTAGATTACCTTCGATTGCGTTGTTTTTCATCAAATCCTTCGGTTAAGAAGCTTCTAATCTTTCCTAGGATCACTATGCCTCGATCCTCGCTTGATTCCGACTCCTAGAACTCGAGCTAACTTCAAAAAGGCTCTGAACGGTAAAATGAGCTAACGAAGGAGAGAGGAAATGTTTTCTAACATACTTTCTATCTGACAAGCTACTTCAAGGTTAAGTAACCTCAAATAAAACCTAGTGCTCGGGGTCCCGAAAACACCCCCGAGGACATTATCTTCCAGAATTTCCTCCTGACCTCAAATACTCCCAATTTATCATCAAATAAACATTCTTATTACCCAATAATTGACCCCGTTATGAAAAAACCACTAACTCATAATATAAGATCGTCTCATGCCAAATAGCTCGAATATATCTCCATAATAATGAAATCTCATTCACAAATTACAATATGCACCCAAATATACAAATATGCCCTCAACAAGCCAAATTACCAAAATGCCCTTATAATTATAAATACACCCATATGCATGCATTTATCATCATATAATAATATAATTCACATTAACATGCATATAATCATTTAATATCATAATAAATCAATTATGGCCCTCCCGGCCTCCTAATTAAGGTCCTAACCCTTATTAGGAAATTTGGGGAATTACAGGTAAGCATTAAACTGTTATTTTAGCTAGTTAATTCGGTGGTTATTGGCTGGTTTTCTTACTTCTTTTAGGGTGTTGAAGTTGAAGATTAAATCTTGAGTTTGATGAGTTTTAAAGCTAGAGTTTTTTAGCTTTTGTTGTTGGAATCATAGTGGAACTTCTGGGATGATTAAAATAAATTGTTTGATTGATTTAAGGTGTAATTGGCTTGGTTTTGGTTGAGAAAATGGTGGTGTTTTTGGGTTTTGACGAGGTCGAGCCACGGCTCAGTTCTTGGTATGTCGCAGCCCTTCGAAGCAGATGGAGGCTGAGGAAGAAGGGCGGGCCGCGGCATGGGGTATGCTGAGTTGTGGCCCATGTCTATTTCTGGGCATGGTTGAGCCTCTGTTTGGGGCCATGCTGTAGCATGGGAAGTTTGAGCTGCGGCCCTTAAGGGCATTTCTAGCCTTTTGGAGTTTTTAAGCATAGGAACCTAACTTAGGGTGCTCGGGATCGATCCCACTACCATGTTTGGTGGAATTCGATGTCCTGGAGGCTAGAACTCTATCCTGAAACGCTTATACAATTATTGATGGAATCATTTATCATGGTTGTGACTAGGTATACGCTTGGGCTCGAGGCAGGATCGTGCTCGGGGGTCGTCTTTCTTCATCAAAGCACTTGAAATTATGGCCCTCCCGGCCTCCTAATCAAGGTCCTAACCCTTATTAAGAAATTTGGGGCATTACAACTATCCACTCCTTACAGAAATTTCGTCCTCGAAATTTATCTGAACTGCCGGAATATCAATTTCGCGCAACTGATTCCAGTTCCCAGGTTGTTACTTCGACCTCACTGTCTCTATAGCATTACCTTAACCCAAGGTACACTCTATTCAACAGAACCTTATTACTTCTGTTACAGTCTAAACTGTCTATTCCTTACCGAAATACTTAATCTTAACCTTCAGATTCTTATTACTCAACTTATGAGTTCCTTTAACCCATGTCCACTGCATGGAAGTACATATCACATTGTATACAACTGACAGTGCCAAAGATAAGGCTGATCCAAAGTCAACCTAACCAGACCTCTCCAGGATTCAACTGCCGAGATAATCTAGGGCTTAGCTTGCCTTTAACTCCTCACCCCTTTCCATGGTGATACTTTAAAGAAGATCCATTCTTCTACCTGGAATTCCACGTTCCTACTTTTCAATTCAGTCAAACTTTTCCATTTATTCTGAGAAGTGAGCATCCAAGCTCCACCCTTTAATAATCTCAATAGTCCCGTGAACCACCTCAGGATTTAGATATATATATTCTAACTCATTCATCTTATAAGATGTTCTTCCAATAATAATTGGATAACCCTCTCTCTCTGATTTACCACCAGTCTGCGAGTAGTAAACTGTACTGAATTCCATCTATATTCTCATTGCCTTCTTAACCCTTCCAAAACTTGGAAGTCACAATAGAGTCTTCATCTGATAAAATAGACCTTGAGTTTCATGAAGGCGTTCTATCCCTCTCACAAAGAGATTTGAATATTGATCAGTTGTCCTTACTTATCCTTACTGACAGAAGTGAACTCATTTCAAATACTGGTCCATAATGACCCAATGCCAACTCACGCTGACCCATTAACCTGAAAATCCCACCGCGAAACCCATCGCGATGCTCCCTTATTTCCATTATGGAATACTCAAAGGCTACAATAGCCCCACTGATTCCTGACACTCAAATCTGACCTGCTATCAGGCTAAAAAATTTACCACACATCCCATTACATCCCTCTCCATCACAGGCCACCATTATAAAACTTTCATATCCGGTTACATTTCCATGATGCTCGAATGAAGAGAATAGAAGAATAGTATGAGATTCATCCAGAATCTCCCAACTAATCTCAATGTCCATCGGATTCCAAATCCGACCCTTATACCACAATAAGTTCATATCTAACATTGCACAACTCTTAGCTAATCCAGCTAAGACTTTCCATTCAATCTTTTTTTTTTATCTGTGGTTCAATTAGTCATCTTTCCTTTTAATCCTTTCTGAAATGATAATCTCAAGCATAACACTGGCCACCTGGCCCACCAGAAACTCTACTCTAGTCCTGGCCAGATCCTTTAACCAACATATTGCTTACGCAATTACTTTTCTCTGTCACTGAGATGTCATAACGACCTACTAACTGGTTCTGATTTGCAAGAAAACTCAAAACTATTTCCCAAGGCACCTAAAATATCTTTACCACCCAAGGACACTCCTGTCCCTAAGGCATTCTTCAACCTTGGCAAATCTCCGCAGAGAAAATACCACAATACCATCGTCCAAGACGATCACAAATCTCATTCAAATAAACCTTTGAATGCTCTATTCATCTGATTCACAAACACTTGGCACTAAACCAATTCTCAAGACATATTCAGCACTCTCAGTGCTCTTATCTGATACAAACACAATCTTTTACATAACTTCCTCTCTGATCTCTAACTGGTCCTAACCAGATCCAAGATCCACTTTAGAGAACTCCATCTTACTCAATAACTGAACCTTTAATTCTTACAACTCCGCTAAGCCATTCAAAACAGTGCTTATGTAACGACCCAAATTTGCTAATAAGGCTTAAGGGCTTTGATTAGCGTGCCTGGAGGGCATAATGGGAGGTATGCGTGAATTTAATGATTGAGATGCATGATTATGTGTACTATGGTATGTGATAATTCTAGCCCGTTGAGGGCATACGTGTGATAATTATGTGATGTGATTTGTACCACGTGGGTGTGGTGATATTAATGCGATGCACGTGCCGAGACGGTCCTAGAGAGCTAGATAACTCAAAAGTCACAACGGGGTTTCATACCCGGCTCGGGAGGAGCCTAGGGGTATTTTGGGGATTTTGTAATTTAGTTCTTGTGGGATATTGGTAACCTGTGGTTTGGTAACTTGTGTAGCTGTTAGTAACCATAGAGAGTAACAAGATTGGTTAAAGGAAGTGGTAGAATTGTAAGGAAGTAGGAATGACAAAAAGGGCCTTGAGGTTTAGTTGGAATGGGAAATAGATGGAAGGGTAAAGTGGTCATTAGGCAAGGATTAGGATTACTTCAGCTGTAGGAAAAGGGAATACGTATTATACTTTGTGATATTTTGGTTTATGCTGAAATTGAAGGAAAGGGCTAGAAAGAAAAGGGAAATGAAGAAGGGGCTGAACTTGGGACCTAGGAGGAGACTCAAAGGGAGTTTGAGGCAATCAAAACCAGGTTTAAGCTAGGACTTCTCAAAGGTAAGAATTGTGCTCTGTTTAAGTTGAATTTAAGTCTGAATTTTCAGAGATTAAGTGAGAAAACTTAAAGGGAATATGGCTGGTTTTACTTTGAAATTCAATTAGGGTAATCAAGAGCAAAGAGGTTGGGAGCTGGAATTGGGAGGAGTTCAAGCTGAGTTTGATTGAGGTAAGAATCTTTAGCATGTTTAATTTCGTAATTGGTGTGGCTTAAGACTTTTGAAGCATGATTTGTAGTTTTGGAAGCCATGGTTAAAGTTTTAGGAATTTGAAACTCAAGATAGGATTTTGGGGTGTGTTTGTGTGATTGGGGTTGTTTGTGATGTTTATAGGTTGTTAAAGGGGTTCATTTGGGGTTCTGAATTGATTTTGAGGCTTAGGTATAAGTTTGGGGGATTTGGAGTGTTTTGGGTTCGGGAAAACGCAGGGGAAAAACCCAGAATTCTGGGCTCGCGAAGGAGCGCCGCGGCGCAAGGTTGTTTCTGGGCGGTGCGTGTGCTCTCTGGTTTTGTGGGCGCCGCGGCCCTATAGGGAAGCGCCGCGGCGCTAGGCCATTTTCAGAATGTGATATTTTGCAATTTTGAGCCTTTGCTCCGGGGATTCGGGGGATGTCTTCGGTGCATTGTTTTAGGGATTTGGAGCATTCCGAGAGTGTGGGATTGGTTCCGGGAAGTAGTTTTGGATTGGTTAATGATAAAGGATGTTTCGTTTGTGTTGTGACTAGGTCTTTGATGAGGTTCGGGTTAGAGGACCGTGCTCGTGGCTTTGGGGCATCGGAAGCTCGGGATACAGGTAAGAAAGCTGCACCTGAGTATGTGGTTAGGTTGGGACTAAGTGTTCCCTATGTTTGTATGCATTGTTTTGTGAATGTGATTAACCATGTGGTCACGATGGGACTAAGAGTTCCCAATATTTGCATATCATGTCATGAGATGGTGTTATTACACCATGGGACATGCGATTACCGGCCCAAGGGTGTTGGAATCATTATTTGCGCACTGGAGCGCGGCTCAGCCACTGGGAGCTGAGGCAGCTTATTTATCACTGAGCTCGGTTAAGCTGGCCGGAGTCAGTGAGTATTACACTGGGGGCGGCCCTATTGAGCCGAAGACAGTGTGTTAAATAGAGGGTGCGACTAAGGGCGCCAACCCTGAATGTTATTTGATGGATATGACAATCTATTAGTTATGAACGTGAATATTGTGCTATGAATATAGTTGATTGACTGTCTGGATGACAATTGTTATCACTACGTGGATAGGTGTTATGAACTGATGAACTTCTGATTATGCACTGTGGAATATTTGATTATTGATGTTAATCTTGCTATGTTTTTATGCTTTCTTGCTGGGCCCTGGCTCACGGGTGCTACGTGGTGCAGGTAAAGGCAAGGGTAGGCTGAATCAACCATGAGTTGGAGAGCTCTGGGGGCGAGGTGTACATTGTCAGCTGCTCGGCCGCCACGGTCGACAAATTGTGCAGGACGGAAACCTAAAATGTATATTTTGCCATTAGAGTGGCTTGAACTATTTGTAACTTCTAGAATTTGTTGTAACTAAGACATCTAAACCCTGTTTCGAGTCTCCATGTACTAAATCGTCATTTTTAATGAAAATAGCCTGTTTGTAACCAAAATCTTTTTATTCCTACTCTGATAATGGTATAGAGCTTACACTTTGTCTGAATGACTTGATTAGCAAGTCTTGCACTATTTTAAACACACAGTGTAACGGTCTTGGTTATCTAGAGCGTTACAGCTTACATCTGATTCCATCCCTGGCACTAATCCAATCACCATTCTAGTCTCCTTTCATATAAAAGAAACCCTGGCAAACCACCTGGAAACACATTCAGAACCCACAGACTAATCCAGTCTATCTTGATCTCATTGGCACGATCTAAGCGATATCCACCACGCTAGCTAAGAGTTCTATGCATCTCTCTGCAACAAAACTCTAGCTCTCACTACAGATATCATAAGCATACAGAACCATGTACCATGCCAATTATCACTAGGCTTCCCACTCTCAAGCCCAAGAGTTACTATCCCTTCCTTGCCATTTATCATTGCCCCATAAATACTTAGACAATCCATACCCTGGATCAAACCAAAGCCATTCATAACCAGCTTTATCAAAATCACTGATAAGTCCTTTTTCATCGCAATTCAACTCATCCCTTGGATTACCGATACAGTACCATCTTCCCATCACAACATAACCATGTGATCTACATACCTTTCCATATGCAACAAATAAAGGAACAGCATGGCACCAAAACCAATCAGCATAACCAAGAAATCATAACTAGAAAATTGACCTGCCACCCCCGAGGAACTAGTCTCAGTCTCAGACTCTGACTGCCTCGGAATAAACACTCGAGTTAGAATTGAGCTGTCTATCCCCTTTTTCTCATGCTCTCCTAGCCTTGGGCAATCCTTTTTGAAATTCCCAACCAGGCCACATGCGAAACATGCCCTTGCTCGGCATTCTCCCAAATGACGCCTCTTGCACCGCGTGCATATTGGACGAGTCTTCCAGCTTTCACTCTTACTTGCTCTAATAAGTGGAGATACCACAAACTGGGCTCCGTGCTCCCTGGAACTCTTCTTCTCATCTTTTATGCTCTCAACAGCAAGAGCCTTCTCTACCACGTGAGCATAGGTGGAGACTTCATGCACTGGGGCAACTCTAACGCCCTGAGCTATTACAGGATTCAATCCCTGAACAAACTTTTCCTTCCAAGCTATATCTGCGAGTACCATGTCAAAAGCGAACTTAGCCAACCCATCGAATTTTCTAACATACTGGGCTACTGTTGCCTTACCTTGAACGAGATTCAGAAACTCATTCATCTTAGCAGTCTTAGCTGCATCACAGTAATACTTCTCATTAAACAGTTGCCTAAACTCTTTCCAGTCCATCACAGCTGTGTCTCGTGTCTGGGACACTACCTCCAACCACGTCCGGGCATCATCCCGCAATACATATGTCGCACAGATCACCCTACCGTGACCTACCAGCCCCATACTGTCTAGAATGGAACTGATCATGCTTATCCTAGAATTTCCTCCTGACCTCAAATACTCCCAATTTATCATCAAATAAACATTCTTATTACCCAATAATTGACCCCGTTATGACAAAACCCCTAACTCATAATATAAGAACGTCTCATGCCGAATAGCTCGAATATATCTCCATAATAATGAAATCTCATTCACAAAATACAATATGCGCCCAAATATACAAATATGCCCTCAATAGGCCAAATTACCAAAATGCCCTTATAATTATAAATACACCCATATGCATGCATTTATCATCATATAATAATATAATTCACATTAACATGCATATAATCATTTAATATCATAATAAATCAATTATGGCCCTCCCGGCCTCCTAATTAAGGTCCTAACCCTTATTAGGAAATTTGGGGAATTACAGGTAAGCATTAAACTGTTATTTTAGCTAGTTAATTCGGTGGTTATTGGCTGGTTTTCTTACTTCTTTTAGGGTGTTGAAGTTGAAGATTAAATCTTGAGTTTGATGAGTTTTAAAGCTAGAGTTTTTTAGCTTTTGTTGTTGGAATCATAGTGGAACTTCTGGGATGATTAAAATAAATTGTTTGATTGATTTAAGGTGTAATTGGCTTGGTTTTGGTTGAGAAAATGGTGGTGTTTTTGGGTTTTGACGAGGTCGAGCCACGGCTCAGTTCTTGGTATGTCGCAGCCCTTCGAAGCAGATGGAGGCTGAGGAAGAAGGGCGGGCCGCGGCATGGGGTATGCTGAGTTGTGGCCCATGTCTATTTCTGGGCATGGTTGAGCCTCTGTTTGGGGCCATGCTGTAGCATGGGAAGTTTGAGCTGCGGCCCTTAAGGGCATTTCTAGCCTTTTGGAGTTTTTAAGCATAGGAACCTAACTTAGGGTGCTCGGGATCGATCCCACTACCATGTTTGGTGGAATTCGATGTCCTGGAGGCTAGAACTCTATCCTGAAACGCTTATACAATTATTGATGGAATCATTTATCATGGTTGTGACTAGGTATACGCTTGGGCTCGAGGCAGGATCGTGCTCGGGGGTCGTCTTTCTTCATCAAAGCACTTGAAATTAAAGGTAAGAAAACTGCACCTGTATATGTGGATAGGATGGGACTAAGTGTTCCCTATGTTTGTATGCACTGTTATATGATTGTGATAAACCATGTGAATATGTTGGGACTAAGAGTTCCCTATAATTGTATGAACGTCATGAAGTGGTATTATGCCACAGGGACATGTGATAAACGGCCTAAGAGTGCCAAAATCAATACTTGCGCACAGAGCGCAGCTCAGCCACTGGTAGCTGAGGACAGCTTAATAATCACTAAGCTCGGCTTAAGTGGGCCGGAGGTAGTGGGGTAAGCACTGGGCTGGGCCTAAGCAAGCCAAAGACAGTGGATTAAATAGAGGGTGCGGCCTACGGGCGTTAACCCTAGTTGTTGCTTGACGTGTATTCTATTGTTAATTTTTGTGTATGATATGTTGAATATATGGAACTAGATCATTGGTTATTGACTGATGTGATGTATTGAATGAATGTTATGGCTTGCTGGGTAATTGATAAATGACTTGTAAATCATTTGGTTATGCACTGTGAACTACTTAGTTGTTGGTAATGATTGTATTAGATATTGTGTTTTCTTGCTGGGCCTTATCTCACGGGTGCTACGTGGTGCAGGTAAAGGCAAGGGTAAGACGATTCAACCATGGGTTGGAGAGCTCTGGGGGTGAGGTGTACATTGTCAGCTGCTCGGCCGCCACGGTCGAGGGATTGCACAGGGACGGAAACCTAAAACGTGTATTTTTCCATTAGAGTGGCTTGATTATTTACTTGATTTGAAAATTCAGTAATTACGTTATTTAAACCCTGATTTGGGATCCCATGTACCAAATATTTATTCTAATGAAAATTATTCTTTTATAACCAAAATCTTGTAAACCTAGCCTGTTTGTGTCATTAGGTTCACATTTTTATTTAAATGACTTGATTAGCAAGTCTCGCACTATTTTAAACACACAATGCAATGGTCTTGGTTATCCAGGGTGTTACAACTTGGTATCAGAGCGTCCTAGGTTTAAGGGTTCTTGAAGATAGGCTGGATGTGTACACTCGCCGCTAAAGACAAGCTCGACTCAGGGTTCTGTAAATGAATATATGAGACTTTATGCTTAAGTTCTTAACTGAGATATGAATGTATTATGTTGTATGGCTGTAGGGAGCATGAGAAACTGATAGGGCCTGGCCCTTGACTATTGTGTGATGAGATTGAGGTGTGCTGATCAGCATTGCTATTGCATGTGAATGAATACTTGGATAATGGTCTGCATACTGAGTGTATGTGGTTAATTGCTTGAATTGAATTTATATGTTATATTTGTTTATTGGCTTGTAGGAAGCATGATAGAGTGTGAATATACGTGGTAGTAATAATTTGGTAGCTAAATGCATAGAGTTGCGAATTTTGCTTTATGTGTGCATGAATATTATGGTTATTTGGACCTGGATGTGGTTTGGTTTGGAGTGTGAACCTCAGGGCCAAGGAGTTAGTCAGCAGTGGCGGATGAATTCAAATTTTTTGCGTCCAGAATGGTTAAGTAGGCCTGGCATTGTGTTATAGGGGGGGTTGCAGATGATAGTTGGGGTTGGAAACCTCCATCCGCCCCTGAAAATCGCAGCAGATGTCGCTAGTATATGAGTAAGTTGTGGGGTATTTCATGGAAGGCTTAGAAGGCATTATCCTTTGGTTTAGAGGAAAGTTCAAGTTTGCCTAAGAATTGGTCAATGGATGGGCAAAGCTAATTCCATCCTTGGTTATATGAAGATGAGAGGTCATAAATAAGGAGTTGCGCTAAGTACTTGTGGCAGAAGGATGCCAGGAGATGGTATCCAGATTGAGATATTGGCATGGTGGGTTGGAAAGAACTCAGATAATGATTTGATAAAAGAGGTTATGAGGACATAGTTTGAGTTGCGGAGACTAATAGGTTTACGGGCTTAATTTGAAATGATAAGGGAACGATAGTGTATGTCAATGTGTTTCGTGAATTGGGTAATTTATTTTGGGAAATTGGTACTGGAGGGTGTGGCTAGAAGAACGACCCAGTTAGGGATCAAACTCTGGGATGGGCCAGAGCGCCAGGGTCGCTCCAATGTATGGGATCTTCATCTGTGTTTAGGCAGCAGTGAGGGCCATGTTATTTGAGATCTGTGGAATGAGGTATAGAGCATGAATGTCGTAGGGCAAGAGAGGCAAATGATAGTATTTCCATTGGTAGAATTTAGTAAGGACAAATTCTCGGTAATCGTGGTAGAAGAATCCCGGATAGTTCTATGGCTCCTGGTTTTGACAGGAAGGGGTCTGATTTACAAGATAGTCGTCAGGACAGTGATGGGAACCAGTAAGGTTACTAAGTATGCACCAGAGGCAGGGGACGCCACCTGGGAAGATGCCAAGTGAGGGCACGACTTCTACATGGAATGATTTGCTATGTTAGGATGGATTTTCCGTGGTTAGGGAACGGAAAGCTGGAATGCCTTGTTACATTTGAGCCCGAGGCTAGTTCCTCAAAGATGATTAGTTGACTAGATAGTTCACGTTTTTGGTTATATAATGAGCTGGAAGAGTTCGGTGTTGAGAATGTCTCAGGAAAGATTCAAACATTGAGAGTATGCCTCAAGGGTATTGTGCAAGGGGCTGAAAATTTTAGTATTTGTTGAGGAGGAGTTAGAAACTTCTGGAAGAGGAATTGGAATACAAGTAATAGAGAGGTTTATAGAGAAAACAATAGAGTTCGTCATATGCAAGCCTTGACATGAATCAGAGTGAGAGTTAATCTGTTAAGAGACAGCCATGGATTATAGAGGATATCATTGGGAGGACTCTAGTTGGACTGAATGGAAACTAAGCTGACCAGTAGGGAGTCAGATAGGTGTATAAGGAAGGATTGGGTACGCTTAAGGACTCGGCTACAGATAGGTTCAGTGTCAGGGACATTGTGGAAGATGGTAATTGTTGACAGAAAGAATTACTGAAGCAGTTGAAGAAGGTTGACCTCAGGGTGAATCAGATAGAGCATCGCATTGTGGGCATTGTTTGCATCGTCTGTTAAGGATGAAGAGTTTAAATACCTGGTTACAAGACAGGACAATGTCTCTAGGAATTGATCTACGATCTGGTTATTACCAGTTGGAGATCAAGGAAAGAGACATTTCGGGAGTTACTACTTGTACCGAGTAAAGTGTAATGAATGGGTAACAAAGTTTCTTAATTGACTCAAGCTTCAGCAACACAGGTAAGTTCTTCAAGCAGAAAATATAAGCATAGTATGGACAAGTCTTCTTCAGGTTTATTGGCGGTATGTTGGACTACTCTCCAGTCAGAAGTGGAAAGCAAATGACGACTCTGCTGATGATGTTAGTTCTAAGGAAGAAGGGTCACAGGTAAGTCTCCATGAAGTGTCGGTTTGGTCTCGCCAGGGGTATTCGGAATAGTGCTACAAGAAGAAGAGGGGACAAGTATGAAGGGATTTGATCTGAAGCCACGGAGAAGCTATTGAAGAACGTCTGAAGGATAGGGAGCACAATAAGATTGGCAAATGCATCATCTACTACATAAGTACCTTCGCGGAGAGCTACACCAGAGATTAGAGGGATAGTAAAACTTGAAGTTAGACTTAATGGATAGTGTCAGATTAGAAGATTCAGAAGACAGAGTAAGAATTGATTAGCGTTTGGTGATGTGAGAATATGCATGTTATGGTTGAATACAGAAGGGTAGCATAAAGGACCTAACCTTGGATAAAGATATGAAACTATGAGGGGTGCATCACAGGTTGGGGCACGCCCAGGCTCAGACTGACGATAGGATGGATCAAGCCTCGCGGGAAGTAAAAATGGGAACATGGTCGGCATACTTGGAACGATAGGTAGGCAATGTGTGCATATTGTAAGGTAATGAATGTTTGGTTATTTGTAAGAAAGATAACCTTGAGACCGAGATTTGATGAAATGTAATGGATGGATGGTTGATGTTAGAAATCCTCGATTGTATGAGGGAAAGATTTAATTGGAAGCGGATCTCTTACTTGGGAGGTGTGTGTCAGTTAAAAAGAAAGTCACAGATTATAACGGACTGGACAAGGTAACGATTGAGATTGGTATAGCCACAGTGTGTGGTGATGAATAGGTACGTATTCCTTTGGACAATGGAATCCAAAGTGATGGTTTTGGTGGAAACAGGGAAGAACCCTGTCATTCTAAATGGATGTCGTTCCACCTCCTAGGGTATGTTGTACCAGGAAGTTTGAGTGAGTGACAAAATGTAGTGTGCTTGAATATTGAAAGGTAAAGTGATATGGTGGTGGATCATAGGAATGGACCACATTGGACTATAAGTAAGGTGATTGGACCGAGAAAGTTGTAACTCAGCTGAACGAGTTAATGAAATTTGGTTCGTATGAACGAGTAATGGGGCAGGGCATTGGTAATGCTAAGTTGAGACCCTATAGTTTTCCAAGTTTTGGAAAGGAACTAGAGAACGAAGAGAATAGAGTGGGCATCTGAAATTACTGATTTATTGCAGATAGGATAGCAACCTGAGGGCTTGACAGTTATGTTAAGGGATTAGGCGTTGAGTGTGTAACCATTTGGGATACTAAGGAAAGTGTAATCTTTGATGAGATAGTCACGGGAAGAATGTTGAAGTACAGCTAAGGTGACACGGCATAGGGCTTGATAAGATAAAAAGCAGGGAGTGCTATGCAGAGTAGAAAAGTGAAAGATAGTGAATACTACGATTCAGTATTGGTTCAGAAAAAAGAAAAAAAAACCAAAGAGGTTGTTGGAATTCTTAAGGCAGGAGTGTCTGCCTATCTGAAAGGACATAGGAACTGGTAAATTGTTAACTTTGGAATACAAAATTCCAGGATGAGAGATTTTTATCTCTCCGAGTAAGTGCAGACAAGGAAAAGTATGTTATTTAGGAAAAGAAAGGGGAGTTCTAACTCCCGACTCAATAGGAATTCTGAGGTTGTACCAAGGGTTAGGCTAAGGGCCTACAAGCTGATCTCACCCTGGTAGGGGTGATGACTCATAAGTATTTCTGGTGTCGGACTATGAAACGATCGTTGTGAACTAAACAGACTCTGGATTTTCTGCAGACCTGATGTGCAAGCAAAAGTTAAAGAAACTATAGTTATCAGACAAGATCTCATGGAACAAGATTGTTACTCACGTTTGGGTGTTGTCAAAGATTAAGAGTAAAGGCGTTGGACCTTGGGAATTATAGTCAGAGGTATGAGGTCTACTATCTGATGTGTTCGAGTAAATTTCGAGGACGAAATTATTATAAGGAGGGGATAGTTGTAACGACCCAAAATTATTAATAAGGCTAAAGGGCCTTGATTAGTGTGCCGGGAAGGCATAATTGGAGGTTATGTGAATTAATGGTGAGAATGCATGTTTATGAGTATTGGATAAGCATGCGGGCCCTGTTTGGCTTGTAAGGGCATAATTGTAATTTTGGCCCGTTAGGGCATAAACGTGATTAAATGTGATAAACTTTTGAGACCACATTATTATGTGGATATAAATTTGCAGTGTTCGGCACGAGGTGATCCTAGGGAGCAAGAAGCGGGAAAGTCACAACGGAACCTGGTACTTGACTCGGAGCGAGTCAAGGGGTATTTTGGGTAATGGACATTTATTTGGGTTATTGGGTTATGAAAATAAATAATTGGAGATATATTTGAGGTTAGGAAACCTAGGTGGGAATACTGGGGAATTTTACCATTTTTCCCTCGGGGACGTTTTTGGTACCCTGAGCCTTTGAGATAACCTTAGAAACTTAAGTTAAATAAAACAAAAGAAAAGAAACTTTCAGAACATTGTGAACCGAGCCAAGGCACCCTCTATTCTCTCTCTTCTTCCTCTAAGCTATTCCAAGGGGAATTTTGAAGAACAAAGCTAGGATTTGGGGCTCTAACACTTGGAGATTGTTCTGTGTCAATTGGTGGATTCAAGCAGAGCTAAGGTAAGCATTAAACTGTGATTTTAGCTAGTTAATTCAATGGTTATTGACTGGTTTTCTTACTTCTTTTAAGGAGTTGAAGTTGAAGATTGAATCTTGAGTTTGATGAGTTTTAAAGCTAGAGTTTGTTATGTTTTGCTGTTGGAATCATAGTGGAACTTCTGGGATAATTAAAATAAGCTGTTAGATTGATTTAAGGGCTAATTGGCTTGGTTTTGGTTGAGAAAATGGTGGTTTTTTTGGGTTTTGACGAGGTCGAGCCACGGCTCAGTTCTTAGTATGTCGCGGCCCTTCGAAGCGGGGGATCGGGGAGCTAGGCATCGCCGCCTTTCCTCTGTCCTGCTGGGAGGCCGAGCTGCTGACGTTCTTCTGTGGGAGATTCCTCTTTGGAGCCATCTGGTCGCCTAACGTACAAAAGAAAACATTTTAGAAAAGGCGACCCAAGCATGAGGAAAAAGCAATTATTATTTGCACGAGCTGAGGTAAGCCCAGCCCGTGGAGAGTGGGACCACGCGGTTCGATGAACACGCGCCTGTGCTCCCAACAGATCCCCAATTACTCGGGATCCGTGTGTCAGGAGGGTCAGGATAGAATTTGCCTTGGGGGAAAGTTTCAGTAGGCAGAAAATTGCAAAACCACCTGTGAGGCGTGTTCCCTAAGCTACCCGGTTTTTCACCCAAAGTTCCCAAAACTCCTACCCAGAAAATTTTCCCCAGAGACAACATCCTAAAACCCATACTCTTAAATGATTTCCTACAGCAAAGTTACCCTAACCTAAAAGGGCTTTCCCCCTCCGTATCCACAAAACCCAGTAAACCCTTGCATGCAGCTACAGTAAAAATTTTACCTATGCTACAGTGGCATATATTTTCAAAACGCACATGGTCAGGAAACTTATAGTGTGTGGCTGGGAGGTGGATGGAGGTGTCGCCTTGGTAAAAGCTTCATTGGTGTATTGGCTTCCAAAGCTTTGAAGAAATCCGTGCGCCTAAGCTTCTTGAACGCTGAAAGTGGCAGTAACAGAGTAGAGGGTTTGTTCTTCTGGGATGAAGAGAGAAGAAGAAGAGAAGTTTGAAAAATTTCGAATGAAAGGGTGGCCCATGCGTAGGGTGGCCACCCCTTTTTATATGCGTAAAGGATCACGTGTAGAGGGCCGTTGGATGGCCCTGATGAGGGACCCGAGGCCCTCCACTCAAAATGCGAAACGACGGCTGGGCATAGGCTAGGCCATTAAATGCGGTTCTCGTAAGACGTACCGTCACCACCCACGATGTTCCACGTATCAGACGCCTGCGTAAAAAGTGGAATGCGAAGAGTTCATGGGGAAGTCTAAAAGCCCCTACTGTGGTCTTATATACAACGTAATATACCACGACCAGGAGCTTCGGGGGCAGATGTACGCCCTGGATTTTCCCACGGGCTGATTAGCAAGCCGAGCTGCGGCCTAACCATGATTACCTCATGATCATCCCCAGGGTCGGAGCTTCTGTCGTAATGTCGTGCCTTCTTAGCTCGAGGAAGCCCCAAGAGCTCGCCTTCACCGCCCAAGGCCGGGGCAGGGATTCCGAAGGCCGAAGACCGAACTAAGTATGAAGCTCCTGGTACGAGCTGGATATGGAGGCTGTGACCCTTTTGTGAAGTCAACACACGCAAGGTAAACGTGCATATATCAGGCATCACGTGTCTGATATCCCCCTGACTTCTCGGACACGCAGCAAGAACGTGCGTATTCAGACACCCACGACTGGGTTGGGCCGTGCGGCCCATTACCTCCTTACCTATCGATTTGACCACACTTATGTGTCAGGTTTAGGAATTAATCATGAATGTCACAGAATTGATACGACAAGTAAGAAGGTCACGGGATGACCTTCTTACCAACTTCCAGGTGCCTTCTCCTATAAATATGGAGACCCTGGGAGTTGATAGGGGTTGGAAAAAATAATCTCTTGTAAGAAATACTCTGTAATCAAATACCCAATATATATCAATAATATTGACTAGTGGAGTAGAAGGATTTTAACCTTTGAACCACTTAAAAAACGTGTCTTGAGTCACCTCTTTCATCCTCTAAGATCATATATCTGTTTCGGTTCTACATTTGGCACTAATCCCTTTCTCTTCTTCTCTTAATTACCTGTTGGCGAAGAACCGCGTCAACAATTATGTACTTGATTTGAAAATTCAATAATTACGTTTTTAAACCCTGATTTAGGATCCCATGTACTAAACATTTATTTTAATGAAAATTATTCTTTTATAACCAAAATATTTTAAACCTAGCCTGTTTGTGTCGTTAGGTTAACATTTTTATTTAAATGACTTGATTAGCAAGTCTCGCACTATTTCAAACACACAGTGTAACAGTCTTGGTTATCTATGGCGTTACACATATTTTCCAAACATGCATATTTATACATAAAATCACCAAAAGAATAATGCAACTTATACCTATTTTGCATGCATGGTTTTTAAGTCAAAATCATATGGTTGAATATTAGACATATTTTTTAACGTAAAAGTGCATTTACATGCGATATGCATACGTGAGAACGTTGTTAAAAAGTAACGTTAAAAACGATAATTCATACGTGCTTATTTCTATCGTTTTCAAAATAAGGATTTAGCAACATACTTTCTTACCATTATTTATCTCTTTAAAATCAAAAAGTTGATTAAACCTCTTAAAATATTATTTTTATTTCATAAAAATAATTCATTTAACATTTTTCTTAGTTTCTCATAAAATAATAATTTCATTTATTATTTTAAATAGCATAGAAAATAACAAAACGTGTAGTCATTTAGAAATACTTAATAAATTTCTTGTTTCCTTTAGAACATAATTTTTTTTTCAAAATTAATAAAAATTATATGATTAAATGTGAGAATTTATAATTTAAAGTGTGGAAAATGTATTTTCACTTATAATATTTAAGACTTGAATTATTTAGGTGTAAGACTCTTAAATTTTAAACAAAGCAATTATTTTAGCTTGTTAACACAACTTTCAGCAAGTATTTATTTTGTCTAAAATTATAAGTGAATTTAAAACCAAAATATTTTCTCATTTAAATAAAAAAAAACTGCACTTAAATAAAAAGGTGAAACATCATATTTACATTTTAGAAAATATCATTTTTACATATACATAACTTAGGGTGTAATTTATTTGATGCACTCACATTATTTATCTCATTTAAAAGACCTTTCTTATTTTTAATCAAAAATTTCAGCAACTATTAATTCATTCAATAATCACAACTTGGATTAAAAACCATATTTTCTTCATAAAATATACACAAAAAATTATGTATGTATTAATTGAGTAAAAACACCATTTAAATGTGAAATAGAATGTCTTTTTATTTACTTAAGAATCAAATATCACTTGAGGCATCACATGTGCATTTTAAAACATTGTTTCACTAATATGCTCGCAAATTAAATATAAAAAAAACAAGCATTATTTCACCAAATCATGTTTAAACAATGTTCATAAAATGCTCTTATCCATTTAACAATGTTTATCCATAAATCAACTGTTGGTGACGTGGCAAGGATTTTCGACACGTAGCAGAGATACGGCTCACCTATCGACCAGCATTATTTCTACACGAAGAGATCAAGTTCCATATGCGACCAGTCTGGTCGCATACTCCATTTATTTATGTAAAGATCTGTACAGTTGTGATGATATCCGAGAATATCTCTTGATTATGACTTGCAGATTCGATCATTAAGGATAGATATTATTTCCTAATTCATGTAACTCTTCCAGAGCCTATAAATACACAAGAGATAGCTCAAGGAAGGGGATCGATCTTTTTTTCTTTGAGAATTATATTACAATTATCCATCGTTGTATTGTTTTCTTCTTCGAAAGTCCATGAAACTCAGGAACCCTAGTTCTTCGATCACGCCTTGGGAGCTCAATATTAATAATAGTATCAAGTGGACGTAGGTCATTACCAATTACTAGGGCCGAACCACTATAAATCCCTGTGTTCTTTATCTTTCCATTAGATTATTTTCAAGCTCTATATCATTGTCCTGTCGTTTCCTAGACTCCGTGTCATTGACCAAAATCAGGGTCAACAAACAATTTACCCTACATTCACCTACGCTTGAACACCACATTATTACATCTAGCATGAAATTTAATCAACATAAAATCAAACACCAAATAAGACCTTATGCCAAAACCCTCATGATCAACATTTCATGTTTCTTTTGTATTTTTTTACAAGAATATTTATAAGACAACATTATCATAACACTAAGCCAAACTTATGCCCTAGCATGTGTCTAATAGCATTCTTGCATATTTCCCAATAGATCATAAAAATCAAAATACCATGGTAACATAACATAGGATCCCTACGAGGATCATGCGTCTAATATCAAGATGAATCCAAAAGAATCAACAATTAAAATCAACTATGCACACAACCCTTTTTAATCACCCTAGGCTGAAACCCCTCATGCATCAAACAAAAACAACCCTTCAACCCAAAATCAAAAATAACAATCAACCAACAAATCAAAGGAAAACAAAACAAAATATCATTGCCAATCACCAAACCATAATTGTGCCAAGAAATCAAAATAAAACATAGGTTGAGGGAGGAATCCAATACCTCTCTTGAAAGTATTCAAGAACCCAAATATGGCCACCACCTTGATCAAATCCCCCCTAGGGATTTCGAATACACCACACAAAAGCAAAGAAAAAAAATGATCTTAGATTCAAGAAGATGTAAAAACTAACGACATCACTATGAACCCAAATACTTACCCTTAGGATTTTGAACCCTAGCCTCCAAACCTCTTGCAACAAAATCCAAACCTATCATCACCATCATTTTTCCTTGCTTAGAATCAAGATGTAGAGAAAAAAAAATGAAATGCTTAACCCATACCTTAGGATCCCTAGCCTTGGCCTCTTCTTTCTCTTCTCCTTCTCTTCCTCTCCCACGAGCTCATGTCCTTTCTCTCTCTATAGTCGGCAGCCAAGAGACCCAAATGAGCCTTCAAGCTCTTTCTTATTTTCTATTTAAATGTCCCAATCACTAAAACCTAGCTAAGGAAAAGGTAATTATCATTTTCCTTTATTATCCCTAAATCAAAAATACAAATTAATTAATAATTATACTCAGCCAATTAATTCCTTTGATAGTTGGCAGCACACTAATTCCTCTCTTGTCTTCATTGGCTGTCCATGGCTAATAAAGAAAATTATGATATTCTCGTAACTCTAGGGTCCTGCGACTTGGGGATGGGTTTTGACCCGTTTTTGTTGCGTTTTAGGAAAAATGCTATTTCACGAAAAATGTAGATACTTTCATTAGATTTCTAATGGTACTAGCTGTGTCTAAATTGGATATCCACAACCTAAGTTACTGAGGCTAGGTCCAAGGTTACGGGAATTCAAGAATGACAACTCTATCCTTTCTCAACATTTGTTTCCCATTTTTTTTCTTGTGTGAACACAAGCCTTCTAGAGCCTTCTCTCTTTATTTCCCTTATATATATATTAATAAATAAAATAAATCTAATAAAAGGAAAATAATAAAATGTGTACAAAATCTATTGCATGCACACCATGAAATCATGCACAAGCACACACACAATCACTAAGGTGCATCTCTACTTACTATGCACCTTGGTACATTAAATCAAAACTCATTTTATTCACAAATTAAATTAATAAATAAATAAAACAATTAAAAATTAAATTCACACAATTTCTACCAAACAAAATTATTCATAACACTTAACAATTAAATAAAACAAAGCACAAAATTTAATAACTAAAAAAAAAATTTGGTGCGCTACATCTATCTTACATGATTACTAGTTTTCTCCAAGATCTTCATCAAGAAATCTTGACTTGTATGTAGATCCAAGGCTTATGAATCCCAATCTCAATCCATTGTTGTAACATCAAGCAATCTCAAGGAGGAGGCTAGGAATAGAGATTTTTAGACAAAAATATTCATTTGTGTCAAGCCTTGTAACATTTTGTGGTTCACATAAAATCGTAAACTTGTGATTTTATGTTTGAAGGTTCTTCATCAACAAAGGTCTACTTTGTACTTGTTTATTTTTATTTATGTACTTTATGATTTTCTTCCATTAGATTTTAGAATACTTGTGTTTATTGCTTTGAGTTGTAATACAAAACTAATGTTATAAACCTTTAACCCCCAACAATGACTGTGAGAGATCTTTATTTATAGAGTCTCTCAGTTGGTCATGGGCCTTACAAGCATGAAATAGGACCTACACACAATGTGGGCTTGTTATACCTGAATATATAATAAAAGAATATAAAAAATACATTCAAATATCAGTTACATAAATATCTCATTGTAAAACTCCCTAAACTATTACTTTGTAAAACATCTCCATACTCATAAAATTATAGAAGAAAGCCACTTAACATGTGAAAATCTCGAGGGGCATTGCTAAAACATGCAAGTTGGGCTCAATAGTTTAAAACAAAAATAAAAATAAAAGTTCTCATGCAACGTTTAAAAATAAATATAGTTCAAGTCCCACTGATAAGTTTTGAAATCAAAATAAAACATAACATTGTTCTTTAAAAATTGGCATTTAAGCTAATCTCTTATTCACCCATAGGATACCCCCACACCATACACACTCTGACGTCGGAACTCCGCACATCATAGCGCGTGCCAAAGAGAAACCTGATTTACTACCTAAGAAAGGGGAAAGTAAGGGGTGAGCTAAAAGCTGAGTAAGGAAGTACAAACAACATACAAAGAAAACACAACAATAACATAATCACATCGTGAGATTCATACAACATCATATCATACATCATAACTAAATGTCATCATCATATTCACACAACATTAGCATATTCAAACATCATCATCACATCCTTGTGAACATGGCCCCCTATCTTGTCCATGTCACATCTTGAAGTAAACAGGAAGCTCTGGTCCTTGAATAACCTCGATGCATCTGCCCTATGAGTTACCCGTAACTTAGTAACTCGAGTTACGTCTTTATATCCTTAGTAACCCCTTTGTTATGTCGCGTTCAACACCCTAACAACCATTTTCTTTTCATACAACATACAAAATACATGCAATCCAGTCATATCAACGCAAATGAAATACATGATTCATCAAGTTCATCATATCATCTCAAAATAGCATTTCATACTTCATATCACATGGTACATCATCATACATAACATTTATCCTCAAACAAACCCATTTTACCGTTTCATAGCATAAATAAATTGAATTCTATCTAACTTCCTTACCTTAGGTCCGAGCAAAGCAAAAATGGGAAAAACTTTACAACGAGCCTATAATCATAATCAAATAGTTCTCCTTAGAATTAAATGAGATTTCTTGTGCCCAACACATATACCCCTTGTGTGCATGGGCTATGCACACATGGTGCAAATTACACATAATTTCCAAACATGCACATTTCTCACAGAGAATCACAAAAGAATAATGTCAATTCTACCTATTATTCATGCATGGTTTTCAAGAATTCTATAGTTGCATAATAGGCATATTTTTTAATGTAAAAGTGTATTTGCATGCGACATGCATACGTGGGAGCATTGTTAAAAAGTGACGTTTAAAACGATAATTTCTACATACTCATTTCTAGCCTTTTCAAGAAAAGTTCAGCAACATATATTTTTTACCATTACTTATTTAAGTCACAAAGTTGATTAAACTAATTCATTTAACCTCTTTAAATTCCTCATAAAATAATATATTAATATATTATTTTAAAAAGCAAAACTTGTAGTTATTTAGAAGTACTTATAAAAATTTCATGTTCCTTTTAGAAAATAACATTTTCTTTTAAATTAACAAAATTATAAAATTAAGTGTGAGAAAATATAATTTTAAGTGTGGGAAAAATATATCTTCACTTGTATTATTTATAACTTAATTTATGTAGTGTAAACTCATTATTTTTAAACAAAATAATTATTTTTAACTTAATTAACATAAACTTTCAGCAACTATTTATTTTGTTTAAAATTGAAAAGTGAATTTAAACCTTAACATTTTCTCATTAAAAATAAAGAAAAACGCACTTAATAATAATGTGAAAATTCATGGTTACATTTTAAAATATCAATTTAATATATACATAATTTATGGAAGTAATTTATTTCAATATGCATACATTATTTCTTTCATTTAAAAGACATTTCTTATTTCCAACCAAAACTTCCAGTAACTATTTAATCACTCAAAAATCATAAACTTGGATTAAAAATTATATTTTCTTTCATAAAATATATAAAAAAAATGTAGGTATTAATTGATTAAAAATATCATTTTAAATGTGAAACAAAATACCCTTTTATTACATTAAACCAACACATCATTTGGGACATCACTTATGCATGCATATCATTGTTTTACCAATTTACTCACCAATTATACACAAAAATCAGCAAGCATAATTCATCATAGAATTCATTTTACATTCATGCTTCTCAAAACTCAATCCATAACCTTCATGAAATCACTAATATATATTTAAAAAAGATTCAAGACAAACCCTTCATTTAACCAATTAACCTAGCATGTTCCTAACATGTATACATGACACAAAAATAAAAACAGCACAACATGCATCACACCCTATTGGCTGAAACCCCATGAATCACAATTCCCGCATGTTAACAACTTACCCCAAACTCATAAGCATGTTTACCAACAATTTAAATAAACATATGAACCCTAAAAAAAATACAATATCACATAATCCCAACATGTTTTCCAAGAGTAAGATAAATTAATGATTCATCAACAACAATACCCTTGCATGTATCCATCATCATCCTACATTCTTATTACATAAACCCTTAGATTCAAAATAACCATGAAAACATAACCATAAGATTTTAGATTTCATTTATGACCAAAATCTCTAATCATGCTTGCCTATATACACCACATGCCCAAGGTCAAACCCTTCATGCATCAAACAAAACAACCCTTCAACCCAAAATCCATAATATCAATCAACCAACAAATCAAAAGAGAAGAAAACAATATATCATCATTCATAAACAATATTCTCAAAACAACAAGAACCAAAAGATAAGAACAACAACCATGAGACAAAAAGGTTCACATTACCTCTCTTGCTAGAACTCAAGGACACAATAGTGACAAGAACCCAAACTATGTTCACTACTTGTTCAAGCCTAGGGTTTCAAAACCCACATAAAGAAAAGAAAAAAAAAAATGATCTTAGATTCAGGAAGAGGTAGAAATTAACATCACTATGAACTCAAATACTTACCGTAGGGATTTCGAACCCTAGCCTCCAATCCTCTTGCAACAAAATCCAAACCTATCATCACCATCGTTTTGCCTTGCTTAGAATCAAGATTGTAGAGGAAATAAAGTGTAATGATATGAACCTTAACCCATACCTTAGGATCCCTAGCCTTGGCCTCTTCTTTCTTCTCCTTCTCTTCTCCTTCATGTTCTTCTTCTCTCCCTCTCTCTCTAGAACTCACGAGCTCTCCCTCTCCCTTCTCTCTAAGCATACGGCAGCCACCAAGCCAAATGAGCCTTTAAGCTCTTTCTTATTTTCTATTTAAATGCCTCAATCACCAAAACATAGCTAAGGAAAAGGTAATTATCATTTTCCTTTATTTTCCCTGTATCAAAAATATAAAACAATTAATAATTATGCTCAGCCAATCAATCCCTTTGATAGTTAACAGCACACTAATTCCTCTTTTGTCTCCCTTGGCTGTCCACGGCTAATAAAGGAAATTATGCTATTCTCGTAACTCTAGGGTCCTGTGATTTGGGGCTGGGTTTTGACCCATTTCTATTGTGTTTTAGGAAAAATGTTATTTCATAAAAAATGTAGATAGTTTCATTATCATTCTAACGGTACCAGTTGCTTCTAAAACAGATATCCACAGACCAAGTTATACCCATTTTACTGAGGCTGGGTCCAGAGTTACGGGAATTCAAAAATGACAACTCTATCCCTTCTCTCCATTTGTTTCCCAATTTTTTTTCTTGTGTGAACACAAGCCTTCTAGAGCCTTCTCTCTTTATTTCCCTTTCTTTTTATTTTCTTTTTAAATCTCTTAATTAAATAAAAAAAATAAACCAATAAAAGGAAATTAATGTGTAGAAAATTATTGCATGCAAACCATGCAACCATGCACATGCACACACTCAATTGCTAAGATGCATCTCTACCTACCATGCACCTTGGTGCATTCAATCAAAACTCATTTTATTCACAAATTAAATTAATAAATAAATAAAACAATTAGCAATTATATTTACACAATCTCTACCTAACAATTCAAACAATAATAAAAATAATTTCCTAACACTTAACAATTAAAAAAAATTAAAGCACATAATTAGTAAAAAAAAAAAATTGGTGTGCTACAATATACCCTCCTTAAAAGGAATTTTGTCCCGAAATTCTTTCTTACCAAATAACTCGGGGTATCTTTCTCTTGTGTCTTCCTCTAACTCTCATGCTGCTTCTCGTTCTATTCTATTCTTCCACAAGACCTTAACTAATGGAATCCTTTTGGATATCAGTTCCTTGATTCCCCTTTCGATAACACGCTCGGGTTGTTCATCGTAACTCAGGTCCTGCTTCAGCTGTAACGGCTCATAACTCAGAACATGAGAGGGATCTGACACGTACTTACGCAACATCGAGATGTGAAAAACGTTATACATTTCAGCTAGTGCCGGGGACAGTGCTAAACGGTACGCAACTTGCCCTACTCTATCCAAAATATCAAATGGACCTATATATCTCGGGCTCAACTTCCCTTCTTTCCAAAACGCAAAACACCTTTCATTGGCGAGACTCTAAAGAACACAAACTCACCCACTGAAAACTCGATGCCCCTTCTCTTAAGGTTTGCGTAACTCTTTTGCCTACTTTGAGCGATAAGCATCCTTTGGCGAATTTCCTTGATCGCCTCGCTGGCTTCCCTAAGTGCCTCGAGGCCTAATATCTACTTCTCCCCAACTTCATCCCAGTGCAAGGGAGATCTACACTTGCACCCATAAATCATCTCATATGGAGCCATCTCAATAGTGGATTGATAACTATTATTATAGGAGAACTCCATTAGGGGTAGGTATCAGCTCCAAGACTCTGAAAAGTCCAAAGCACAGCATCTCAACATGTCCTCTAGAATCTGTATAGTCCTCTCAGGCTGCCCATCGGTCTGAGGATAGAATGCGGTACTGAACTTTAACCTTGTTCCCATAGCTTTCTATAATCCCTTCCAAAATTTTGATGTGAACACTGACCCTCGATCAGAAATTATCGACTTTAGAACCCCATCAAGTCTCACTATCTCACTCACATATAATTCTGCATATTGGTCCACTGAGTAGGTGGTCTTAACTGGTAGAAAATGGGCGGACTTAGTGAGTTTGTCCACTATTACCCAAGCAGAATCATGTTGTTTTGTGGTCCTTGGTAGCCCTACCACAAAGTCCATTGCTATATCTTCCCATTTCTATTTTGGAACGTAAAGCGGTTGAAGTAACCCTGCTGGCCTTTGGTGTTCTGCTTTGACTTGCTGGCATGTCAAACATCTGGCAACAAACTCAGCAATTTCCTTCTTCATTCCAAGCCACCAATACAATGCCTTAAGGTCTTGGTACATCTTTGTCGACCCTAGATGTAAGGAACGGGGTGTTGTATGCGCCTCTTTCATAATATTTTCCTTAATCTCATCATTATTAGGCACACAAATCCTGTCATTATACTGCAGCAATCCACCATTGGACATCGTGAAGTCACCGCTACCACTTTTCTGTACCAAAGCCTCTTGCTTCATTAGGGCTCCATCCACTCTCTATCCTTCTCTAATTTGTTTCAGTAGGGAGGATTGTAACGTGAGGTTCGCTAGGCCTCCTGTCACGAACTCAATGCCAGAGTTTATAATCTCCTTCTGGAGAAGCACCTCTATTGTGCTCAGTGCTGAGACACTCCTATGTCCCCGCCTACTCAATGCATCTGCAACCACATTGGCCTTGCCTGGGTGGTATATAATTTCACAATCATAGTCTTTCACTAGTTCCAACCACCTTCGTTGTCTCATATTCAGTTCCTTCTGTGTGAAGAATTATTTCAGACTTTTGTGGTCAGTGTAGATTTCGCATTTATCCCCGTATAGGTGGTGTCTCCATATCTTTAGTGCGAACACCACTACTGCCAACTCAAGATCATGGGTGGGATACCATTGCTCATAGTCCTTGAGCTGTCTGGAAGCATAAGCTACCACATTCTCATCCTGTATCAACACACACCCTAAGTCATTCTTCGATGCGTCACAATACACCACAAACTTCCCGCCCTCTGTGGGAACACAAAGGATAGGCATAGAGATCAACTTATCCTTCATGGTCTGAAATCTTTCTTCACATTTCTCGATCCATGCAAACTTCTGATGTTTGCGGGTCAAGGTTGTCAAGGGTGTGGCGAATTTGAAAAACCTTCGACAAACTTTCGATAATAACCAGCTAATCCTAAGAAGCTTCAAACCTATGAGGCATTCTTCGGATGGGGCCAGTCTCTAATGGCCTTGATCTTTGACGGATTCACCGTTATCCCATTCTTAGACACTATATGCCCTAGGAAAGTTACTTGTTCCATCCAAAACTCACACTTAGAGAACTTAGCGTATAGCTGATGTTCTCGTAGTCTTTTTAGGGTCAACCTCAAATATTCCTCTTGCTCCTCCTTGGTCTTCGAGTAAATAAGGATATCGTCTATGAACACTACTACAAACTTGTTTAAGTAGTCCTTAAATACCCTGCTCATCATGTCCATGAATGTTGCTGGGGCGTTAGTGAGTCCAAAAGACATCACTAGGAATTCATAATTCCCGTAGCGAGTTCTGAAAGCCATCTTCGAAATGTCTCCCTCCTTTACTTTCAACTAATGATACCCGGATCGCAAATCAATCTTTGAGAATAATGTTTCCCCTTGCAGTTGATCAAAAAGGCCATCTATCCTCGGCAAAGGATATTTGTTCTTAATGTTGACCTTATTGAATTCTCAGTAATCGATGCACATTTTCATGCTCCTGTCCTTCTT
Organism: Humulus lupulus; assembly: GCF_963169125.1. NCBI lineage: Eukaryota > Viridiplantae > Streptophyta > Magnoliopsida > Rosales > Cannabaceae > Humulus > Humulus lupulus. The sequence goes on from NC_084795.1 coordinate 136,556,415, forward strand.
TTTCACAAATAGGACTGGTGCTCCCCATGGAGAATGACTAGGTCTTATGAACCCCTTATCCAACGATTCATGTAGCTGGTTCTTGAGTTCCTTCAAGTCTACATGTGCCATTCAATAGAGTGCTTTAGAGATCGGTGTTGTTTTTGGTGCAAGTTTGATCACGAATTCGATTTCTCTATCCGGTGGTAATTCTGGTAATTCCTCGGGAAACACTTCCAGAAACTCGCAAACAATATGCACATTCTCTGGTTTCAACTCTGTTTCCTTGGATTTATCCACCACACTAGCCAGAAATGTCGAGCAGCCATGTTGCATCATATTCCTTGGATTTATGGGTGTACGAAAACCCACTAATTCTCCTTTAAAAGAACAGAGTTCCCCTTCTTCTGGTCTGAACTCCATGGTCTTTTTCCGACAGTCAATCGATGCTCCATGTTTGGATAACCAGTCCATGCCAAGTATGACATCATAGTCTAGTATATTTAGTTCTATAAGGTCTGTCGGGAATTCCCTGCCCTCTATTGTTATAGGTGTTGACTGTAACCACCTAGTTGACAACATCATGTGTAACGCCCTACTACCCAAGGACTATTACAGTGTGCATTTTAAAACAGTGCTAAACCGCTAATCTAGTCATTTAGCCATAATCGTGTAACTAAGTATGATTAGTGGTTTAGGATTAAAAATTTTTGTTAAGATACAACGTTTCACTAAAACTGTTTAACGCCCAAAACGTGCATCCACTAAGCGTTGGTTGTAGTATAGATCGGGCGGTCAATTCCACAAGGAGGAAAAGAAATAAAGTTATTCAATAAATAAAGTTTAGAGATAAATAATATAAGGAAAATAGAACAAGTGATATTTTTGTTTTTTTTTTAGATTTAATGATTAGAAATAAAGATAAACTAGAGTGTGATGTAACAATAGGTACCAAGTAGGAAGGATCAAGAGTCACCAATATGCATACTTATTTATTTGGATCTTTGATTCATAAAAATTACACAAATGGGTAGTTCACATCCTAACTATTCATTTGGAAGATTTAACATTGAAGCACAAATATGTTTCACAAAAATGTATTCAAGTGATTACTATTCTTTACCATGGATAGATGAGATAAATCTTATGAGAAATCTAAAAATGACATTATACCATTGGCAATAATGCAATAAAAGATTGGACATAGAACTTAACACAAATATTACTTTTACTATTTATAAAATACATAGAAAGGGCATGACTAATTTTATATAGATTTTAGCAAAAGTAAATATATATGAATGAGATGGAGAAAATGATAAAGATATTATCTATATTATTTTCACTAATTTGATAATACATAGAAAGTGCTTGACAAAATTTATATACTGTTAGTAAACATAAATATAGATAACAAGATGAAGAAATAGAGATGAAAGAAAATAAATCACTCAAATATATCAACTTTAAGCACATGGTGAATCAAAAATACCAAACAAAGTCATAGTGTATATAGGATCATCCTAACCTTCCTAAGAAGGTTAGCCTATTATGCTAGACATACGCATGAAATTCTAGAGAGAAAATATCAGAAATGAGACTAAAATTTGGTAGAGTTTTGCTACCTAAAAATTACATAGAAAATGTGAAATGAGAGTCCCTATTTATAGACGGAGAAAATGACTAAAAAGAAATTAAACAACAATTTGGGGTTTACAAAATAAATCTGAAATATTAATAATTAAATATGATTTTGAAAAATCAAATCTTATTATAAATATTAACCTAGTTATTTTGGTGTATGGTCAATATGCCCTTTTTCTAAAATACCACAAAGTATGAACTTTAAAGCTCAAAATAGCAATTTTGCAAGGCCCAATAACCATAAAACATGGGTTGAAAGTGGCTGGTGGCAAAGGAGGGTTTTGACCCATTCCCAGCCAATGGGGAGCACCACGTGGCACTGGCTGGGAGAGGGTTACGTTGGGCTTCAGCTGTGTTGAAGGAAAAGGGCTGGTGGAGAAGGCAAGGCCTTCGTTGGGCCTCAGCTTTATTGGGTTGCTGGAGGAGGCAAGGTCTTCGTTGAAGTTGTTTGGGTGAGGCGCTGGGCTTCAGCTGGAGGAAGCTTCTTGGAGGAGGCTGATGGGTGCGGATAGGTGGCACAAGGAGGCTGGTTGGAGTGTTGCTGGGACGCGTGGCGCGAGGAGGGCACGCCACCTGGCAGTTGGAGGTGGAGGTGGAGCAGAATATAGGCGGGCCTGGGCTCTTTTGGGCCTGTTTCTGGGCCAACTCTCTTAAAAAATGCCACAATTTCAAGTCTTTTTTCAATTTTGATTATTTCTTCTTTTTATTTTTTCTTTTGTTTCCAAGTGCCAAAAATGCCAATTAAATCCTACAAAATAAAACAAACTAAATTAAAATTAAATATTTTCATTTATAAATTTAATCATATTAATTTGATGAAATTATTAATTAAAACTTAATTTATTTTGACTATTAAAATCAATAAATGTGTATTTTTGGGCACTAATCAAAAGCATTTACTGTATACATTGGGATCCCAAAAATATAATTTAAAGGTTAATTACAACAAAATATTTACAACCAGCCGACCTAAACGCCAAAATAGGGTTTAACCCTAGTTCCTCTTTAAACCCTCGGCTATGGCGGTCGAGCAGCTGCATATGTACATATTGTCACCTAAGCTCTCCAACTCAAGGATGGTCCAGGTTTCTTTTGCCTTTACCTGCACCACATAGCACTTGTGATCCGAAGCTCAGCAACAAAACTCAATATGCTCATGACCAAGTAATAACATGTTACTAAATCATAATAGGAATTCCTAGCAATAATAGCCTTATTCATGCATGCAAATAAGTCCAAATAATGATGGTGGATCTTGCCCTCCTGTATGGATGACTATCAAGTCAATCCTAATCAGATGAGTGATTAACACTTTGAGATTCTGATAATCATGCTAAGGCTTATAGCCCTAATCAGATAAGTGATTGATTAGTGAGTCACTAACTTAAATCAAATGAGTGACTGATGAGTAACTCACTAACTTAAACCAGATGAGTGACTGACGAGTAAGTCACTAACTTAAACCAAATAAGTGGCTATGGAGTCACAAACTTGAATCAGATGAGTGACTGGTGAGTGAGACACTAACTTGGGCTCCGCACCCTTATCCATGTGACGATGCAGTCACCTAGGCCTTCTGACCCTGGCTCTAAGTAACTAGCCATTAGGCTAGACAAGCACTTTTAATTTTCATCGAACTTGAGGTCGGTCAAGCATTAATGTTCATGATGACTCATTCAATGCTTATGTCGATTAGATCTAATCTTTTTGGCTTACGTTAAACACGCTAATACCGTTCTTGACTCTTAAGCCAATACCATACGACTAGTGAACTTGACTAATAAGTCACAGCTTCACAGTTAATACTGACACCATTGTCGATTTCTGACTGATAGGTCAGTTCCATTCACAAGTAAGCAATGCAACCAGGCATATATCATATGTCAAATATCCAAATGTAGGGCATTCGGCATGCTTACTTAACAATCACTAGTATAATTATGATCATGCACATTTACAGAGACTCAAGCTCTGATCAATCTCATATTAAATAATCATGTCATGCCCTAATCACATGTATCATATGCATCACATGCATCACATACTGGGTGCAGTTTTCTTACTTTTGGTTCGAGCGAGAAATAACAAATGAACGATCCTTGAGAATGATCAATCATTTGATCCCTTAGCGGTCACCTAGTCATAACCAAATATGGAATCCAATTAATGAAATCAACAATAAAAGGTTCTTGACCTAAACCTCACTCCCGGGACCTCGAATCGTACCCAAACGATTAGTAGATTCGATCCCGAACCTTAGGAATTGAAACCCTGAGCCAAAAACCCTCAAAAGTGCCCAAAATAGGACCCTGGAAAAATAGGGTAGCGCTGCCCCCCTAGCGCTACCCCCCTAGTGCCCCAGCGCTACAACCAGGGCTGACTAGCCCTAGACAGCGCTATAGCGCCCTCCCTTGGGCGCTACAGTGCTAGGACCAGGCTGAATCAGCCCTGGTTCTTCCTCCTTTGAGTTTTCCAATTCCAAGCTTCACAAACTAATCCCAAACTTCATTCAAATTCCCAAATGAACCCAAACATCCACTCTACAAGTCCTAGGCATCAAAACCTACTCAACCCTTGCCAAACACTCCATTGAATTCTCACCATCCAACTCAAAATCCCAACTGAACATCATAAGGAAAACATAGCATAAACTAAAGTTTCAATGGTTAGAATCTTACCTCAAGCCCATAATCACACCCGCCTCAATGGTAGAACATAACCCTAGACCATCAAGGCTCAACTCCCTAACTTGGTTCCTCAAATGGAGCTTCAAAATTCAAAGAGAAAATAAGGGAAAATGATGATCGGGAGAGGAAGAAACTATGCTCTATTTTCTTAAGCTTCCTACAGCTTCTTAACTTATATAAATCCTTTAGGTCAAAAGACCAAAATGCCCCCAGGTCATTTAAAGTCCTCTTAAGGCTACCAAGGGTAAAACCGTCCTTTCTCCTCTAATCCTGCTAATCATAATTAACGCCCTCCAATTCTCGTTATTCCCAATATTCTCACATGCTAATAAATCACATCCAATTACCCTTTAATTCCCGATAATGTACTAATCCTCAAATTACCCCAAGACTCACCCCGAGCCCCGAAATTAACCCCGTTATGACCAAACTGATAACTTGCATTCAAAGATCGTCTCATGTTGAATGGCTCGAACAAATCCACATTATGATGTGGTCTTACTCATAATTCACCAACATGCATGAAAATATACAAATGTGCCCTCAATGGGCCAAATTACCAAAATGCCCTTATAATGAAAAGTGGACCCATATGCATGCATTTATCATCATATAATAATATAATTCATATAAACATGCATATAATCATTTAATAACATAATAAATCAATTATGACCCTCCCGACCTCCTAATCAAGGTCCTAAACCTTATTAGGAAATTTGGGTTATTACATCATGTCGCCCGACGGTAACATTGTACTAAAACTATGCTCAAACAATTTATAAGGCGTACCCAACTTTTCAATCATATTCATGGAAAAATAAGAGTGAGTCGCTCCATAATCAATAAGGACTCTACACACACTACAAGAAAAAACAGTATTCATAACACTTAAAAACTGCTAACCGGAAGTATTGATAACGCTTCTGAAAACGCTAACATAGCCCCTGTTATTAAAAGTCCTGTCTTTTCTATAACAGTATTCGAATGTTATGTTCGATGTTATCTTAAACTATTCAATAACACATTTTTAGTTGCTATAATATTCAACTAATAACATTTAGTTAGAGTATTTGATTATAAATTTGAAGTTTAATCTTATACTTTATGCATAACACTTTCCAACTGTTATGAAAATTATTATATTTGATCATTTTATAACGTTTTTAGTTCATTCTATTATATAAATCATAACTTTTTGTCCCAATTATAATATATTATACAAAACAACCATAATTATTGTAAATTCTCCCAGTAATAACATTTTGTTATTTTGTAATATGCATTTTTAATTGTTATAAAAAGTTTTTATTATTGTATTTTGATTAAAAAAAAACCACAATTGATCACAAGTGTAATATTAAATAGATCAAAAAAATTTAAATATTCAATATATATGATAAACCATGAGTATTTTTACATTTGAAGACAAAATACTTTAAACCATGACAATGTCCACTTCAAAAGTTCTTAGTTCTAATTTGAAAGCATACATAATAAAATTCTATAGCCTTGCACATCTTGTGCTTTAAAAGTAAAAACATAAACATAACTAGATACACAAAAAGTAAACCATGAAGCTTGCTCTACCCTCCAATTCATCATCCATTCCATTGTACACTTGTCTTTGTTGTGAAGTTGATTTGCTTAGCTACACAAGAGTTTAAATAATTAATGCTTAAACTTAGAGTTAATAGTAAACTAAAATAGTACAAAAAGAAAGAAAGTTAATAAACCCATTACGACTTTATAAAATGGCCATGCAATTACACTAACTACAGCACATGGGCATGAAAGATTGAAGATTTATGCTTGGTAAAATACTCATTAGAAAGTTAGCTCAAACACTTTATGATTATGAAATGAAAATGCAAATGATACACCAACCAAACATATAAATATATATATATATACAATACATTATAATCAGAAAGATGCTACTTTAGAAGACCATGAGAATCAATGGCTAGTTAATTACTTCTGATTTCAATTAAAAATGCATTCAAGCACAATAAAAGTTAAAGAAACCAATATATATCTTAAATAAAAAATAACCACAAACATCAAATTCAACAAAAATCAGCAAGCATGAGCATATATATTAGACCAACATGAGCAACAATATCTCAAAACTGTACATGGAAGAATTTAAGTAGCATAAAGATCTATTAAAACTACAACTAGTTCACATTTAGAGTTTAGTGTTCAAATTCTAGTTTGTACTTCCAGTTTCACACCCAATGCATGTCGCTTGCCAGAGAAGGATCTAAAATTCTAGAAAATATTATCATGCTAACTAAGTGGGGGTGATAATATGATTTTATCTAACACTTGTTCTAGCAATGCCACATTCAAGGTTCAATGTAAACACAAGAACTAGACAAGGAAACTAAGCATAAAACCATAATTTCGTTATGGATTGGCATACCATTTTCTTCGTTGGTTTCAGTTTCATCTCGTACCCCTGAGGCTTTCTCTTCTTCTTCACCATGGCCTTTAGGACTGGAGCATGTTAAAGGTAAACGTCTTTGAAGTTCCTCTACAATGAGGATTACATTGTCATCGAATGGATCTCTAAGCAGCGCCTATACCAAATGTTTTGTCTCTAAGTTCAGTACAGTTCATTTTACTAGAAAAGCTCTCTAAATATGCAACACATAACTCAAAACTTTTTTTTTCAACAATCACATAACTCAAACAAAATTAAACATATGAAGATTGAACTGTTCAATTGGAAAACAAACATTAAGAAGACCCCACCTCAATAATTTTCTATATTGGTGTTCACAATGCCTACAACAATGCATACCCCTGTTAAAAGGAAAACTACACCAGCAAACCAAAAAACAACACCAGACAACAGTGAGAATAACTCATGACCATGAGAAAGAAAATCTACACCATCTTACAAAGAAGACAGAACATCAAAAGTAAATTTTATCATGAAGTTTAAACAGCATGAAAATTGCCCAAAATAGCACAATAACATGTCCCAATGCTAGCTACTAAGACCATGTTCTTAAGAAAACATAAGTGATTTGCCAGTAAAAGACAATAAACAATATAATCAGAGATAATTAGATAGATACCAAAATGCATGAAGCCCTTACCTTCAGAGGTTTTGATGATGAGTGACCAGAATCCTCAGTGCCACTACTCTCATTTTCCAAACTCGACCTCACACGGAGCCTGACTGGCTTCGAGTTTACTACCAAATTTATCAATGAAATTAAGGGTTTAAGTTATTTCTCATACTAAAACATCTTACAGAAATGAAGTCAAGTATTGTTTACAATCCATGGAATGTGAGTGGAACATTTAGTGACATAACTAAACCAATCTAGGTTGCTAATGAATTAAACTCGTCATATTATATGACAGTTTTAAATCTTTACTTTCTAGACATATTTAAATTAAAGTAATTAACAAATACAAACTAAGCACTGAGTAGTGTACACTTTTGGGTTGAGTCTCATTTAAACGAAACAAATAAAACCCAATTTCATATTAGTTATAAATTTTCTCATAAATAACACCAACGTGACAAAGTAGATGATTGCCCAGAAATTTTTTCTTGTTCCAACAGGCCTGTTGAAAACTAAAATAAATCAATAATATAACAAGTGAATGCAAAGCCAATCCCATAACTATCATATAAACTATAACTTACCAAAGCTATAAAAAAGAAAAGAGAATACAATGTAAATAAAATCAAACTTGTCAAATAACTTGCTGCCATTAAGACATTAGTTTTTCAGATAGTAGGGAGCAATGAAGACATAAAGTGTTTCATAACTTTCTTCATAAAGCAAGGCAAAGGCTTGATACATTACAAACATAATCAAGCAAAGTTTTTTTTTTTCAAATAATAAAAAAAAACAACTATATGTCCTTTACTGATATTAAAACAAGGAAATACAAATCAATGCAACTTAATCTTAAGTAGAGTTTATAAGAGCAAGCATATTCCTACTGAATTCCCAATAACTTAGTAATATAATCAGAATTTGGTATTATTCCATTGTATTCACTACTAGGACACAAGGAAATTGTTAAAGTAATTGGACCTAGGTAATTGTGGCATGATTAAATTACCAAATTTAAAAAAATAGACCAGCAGTAGCAGCAAAATAGAGCAGCAGTAGCAGTAAAAAAACGACACAAACCAGTAACAAAATACACCAAAGCCAATAGCAAAATACGTATTCTATGCCATTAAACCAGTAGCAAAATGCACCAAAGATGTTAAAGAAAAAAATAAAAAACAATCGAAAGAAAAAAAAATAGAAGGAAATGAAAAAACAGAGGAAAGGGAAAATGGAGCTTTGAAAGAAAAAACAAAGATGTTTATGAAGCTGGTACATATTGAGGCATTTTAACAAGCATGTTATGTGCAAACCTAAGCAGTACAAAGGAAAGAAAATATTCAAAACATCTCTAAAATCAGTTTGGAGATGTAGATTCTCCCTCAAAACATCATTATCACAAAGCTGAACCATAAACCTAAATACAAAAACATAAATAAAAATCCCCAAATTATATAACTTAACGGGCAAAATCAATTCTCGGTCACAAGAACTGAAACAACTCTGAATTGCAGTAAATGGCTAGACTTTATTTGGGGATTGAACAGGGTTAATTAAACAAAGAGAACAAACACTTAATTAAACTTTAAACTATGATTTTTAAACAATTTCATGAACAAATTAGATATAGATCAAAATTCATAAACTAATTTGTAGACATATCAAATAACTCTTATAGCAAAAGAAATAAATACCTCACCAGCATCCATTGCTTCATCTGTTAATGCAGCCACTGTAAAGACAACTCCTAACAAACCCTCAACAGCTAGAGTTATAGCATGAGCTTCACTAGCAACTAAGACTGCAGTATTGGACGCATCATTATCAAGGCTCCACTCAATTCCTGCAAAGGGCACGTGGTCATTGTTTTTGAAAATATTTTACTCGAAAATTGAAGGTCCACCTTTCCAAAAATATACTTAATATAACCTTCAATGCCACTTATACAACCTTATCAAAGAAGTCATATATAGTATGTATATATATAACTACAGAAATGGAAGGCACACTAAAGTGTAAGTCATAAACATTAGAGAGGCATTCCAAACACACATAACATGTATGCATCGAAACAAGGGTGTTTCCTCCAAGTATTATTTAAATGTATCAAAATTATATAATGCACGTGAGTATAGACATATAATATATGCATATTTGTTAATAATGTTTCTCTACTATTTATCAAAAAGTTCCTCCTAAAATCAGTGACTAAAACTTTTATGATACAATCAGAATTAGAAAGTTTAGAGCAATTCTATCGTTTTTTTCACCTACAAAAAAAGGAGGTTAATTTTAGGGATCATATAACTATTGTGACATAATAAGTTATGAGTAGGATTTTGAATCATAACTATTATGGTTTCTATTGTTGATTTGACTTTTTGTTTAGCCATAATGATAGCACTTATAAGGGAGTACAAAGTTTTAATCTTTTGCATTGCATTATATGTTGAATCTAACTAGTAATTTTGAGGTCATTGAGAATAATAGCAGACATTATCATAAGCACTAGTAAGTTTTAATGGGTTTAACTAATAGAAATAATTTTACTTCAACAATATTATTGCCCAACGAAAAAATGTTTAACAAGTGTCAGGGAATGAACAATTGAAAGATGGGGAAAAGAAAATCAGTGATGACATAATTAGGTCTTGAAACCCTTTCATCACTAGATCCCAGTGATGACATATTTATGGAACATTAACATAAATAAGATACGAAAATTAAATACAAGAGGAAACAAAAAAATTAAAGAGAGAGAGGGAAACCTTAGTGGCCAATCCTTGAGCAGAAGAGAGAGAATTGACCCTTTGAGCTTGGAGTGATGGTGATGCCCTGACAGTTTGGGAGGTATCCCCTTTGTAGCTACCATTTTAGCTTTAGAGTTAAGAGACTTAAATAAAAATAAATTTAGTAGTGCCATTTTTCAAAGGTTTAAAGCATCAACACATGTGATCAATAATTCTATTTACACTCATAGTGATATTTTGAAAGATTAAAACAAAATCCCTTTTAATTGTACTATAGTCAATTGACTATATAAAATAACAAAAATACTAATAATGTAGAAGAATACAAAACAGAAAATAAAACTAGTTGCAGAGCATAAAAGATACCACTAACAGGAGCCTAAAATAGAGATCATGATCTGCAGTGACAAATGTGAAAATACCAATCTGCAGTGACAATATAAAAGTAACTAAAGAGAAGCTAGTACGAATCTTTAATGTATGACAGAAACAATCTCCACTACAGCTTCTTAATCACAAACTACCAATTAAATCATTTTCCAAAATATGTCCCAAATGGAAGATACATTACATCAGTAAAAAGGAAAGAAAAATAAAATAAAAAAGACAATTTGCAAGGCTGATTGTAAGGAGAGGACATGGTTAGCAATACTCACAAAAATTCCAGACTGGTTGTCTGTCCTGCATCAACAAAAAAAGAAAAGGGGAAAAATTAAACTCTATAACAAGCTTAAAAATTCTTAGACATTGAAAAACTTTATACTTTTATTGTTGCCATTGGGTTTACACAAGAATAGACCAATAATTATTAATATAACCAAAACCAACAGAGCAACAACTAATCCATAAAAAAAAAACCATTACCAAAACCAGATGTGTAACGACCCAATTTCACTAATAAGGCTTAAGGGCCTTGATTAGTGTGCCAGGAGGGCATGATGGGATTTATGTGTGATTTGATGAGTTAAATGCGTGATTATGATTTAAAGCATGTTATATGACTATCTGTTTATCTGAGATGCATGACTATGTGTATTAGTATGCATGTAGGCCCGGATCGTGTTAGAAGGGCATAATTGTAATTTTGGCCATGTTGGGCATAACTGCATTGTTATGTGATGATTGTTGAGACCACAGTGGTATGTGGGTGTATCTGTGATTTGTGACTCGAGGCGATCCCAGTGAGCAGGCTAAGGTAAGTCATGGCGGGAATTTATACCCGGCTCGGGGCGAGCCTGGGGGTATAAGCAGAAATTCAGAGAATAGATTGAGATTTATTTTGATGATGGGGGATACTTATTTGGTGATTTATCAGGTGTTGGAAAGCAACGGGAAAATATTAGAGACACTTGAGGATTAGCGGGAATTGGGTAAAATGACTAAATGGCCCTATTTGGACAAAAGGATTTAGAATTAATAGGGTGGGCATTTTGGTCATTTGGCTTTTAAAGATAGATTTATAAGGCTTTACACTTAGTGGGATTTATAGAGAAGTGTTGGCTGTGGAGAGAAAGAAAAGAAAGAAAAAAAAAAGGAAAGAAAGAAAAGAGAGAAAAACATAGGGTTTTCCTAATGGGGCGGTTTGTGCATTCTTGCACCATTCCTCTCCATTTTTCTTGGGGCAAAGCTCGGTGGAGAGCTAGGATAGGCTGAGCATCAAGGATCTTGGGTTAGACTTGGAGATTTGGCAAGGATTAGCAAGAACACATCAACTTTTGAGGTAAGTTTTTAGAGTTTTCAGCTTTAAGGGTTTGGCTGGTTTGAGTTGTGTTTTGAGCTGAGATGGTGGGAATTTTAGGCAATTTCTGAGCAAGCTTTGAGGGAGAGCAAGCTATGGAGGCCTAGGGTTGAATCAAGGTCGAAATTTGCATCAATGGTAAGAATTCTAAGCCTTTAACTTTGTTGTTGATTGAATTTCTGGGTTTAGGGTTGTTCATGGTGAATTTTGAGATTTGGGTTGAATGTGCTTGGGTTTTGAGTTCTTGGGATGCTTGGGATGAGTGTGAGGTGTTTATAAGCTTGATTTTGGGTTTGGAAAAGGTTTGGACAAGTTTGGGGTTGAATTGGTTGAAGGAAATCGCAAGATGCGATTTTCGGGTTCTGCTGGGCTGCAACTAGCGCTACAGCGCTAGTCAGTGGGCGCTGTAGCGCTAGCCCCTGTTCTGGGGGGTGTGTTCTGCTTGTAGCGCTACAGCGCCCTCTTTAGAGCGCTGTAGCGCTGCACTATTCACAGAGGTGGATTTTTGGGTTTTTGATGAGGGATTTTGACCTAGGGTTCGGGGCTCGATTCCGCCACTTTGTTTTGGGGATTTAGGACTTCCCGGGGGCTCGGGAGTGGTCCCGAGGCTAGGTATTCGGACTTGGGGTTCGGTGTTGACTTTGACCTATGTTTGTGCCTAGGTGTGCGCTAAGGCTCGAGTGGGATCGTGCTCAAGGAGTCAGGTGATCTAAGCTATTGAATGGAAAGGTAAGAAAACTATAACACCCGTAGGATAGGGCGTGGGCCCATAGTGTGATTGCGGGGCACGGCCCTATATTGTATGATGAAATGATTGCCGGGCACGGCCCTATATTGCATTACATGTTAGGGTGCAGATTTAAATGAATTGATATTTGTTTGAATGTTGTTTGATTTATGCTATATATGATTATAGTGAAATGAACGGCTATGGCCGAGGGCGGCAAGGCCGAGAACGGCAGCGGGGCCGGAAGTAACACTTAGCACATGGGATGCTTATAGTCAGGGTAGGACCCAGAGGATAAATGTGAGATCCTTACGGTGAGGACCGAGACACCAGGCTGTGGTAAGGGTTCTGGGGCGGCATGGCCGTGTTTGCTTAGTCTAATGATTGACTTGTTTATCTGTGGATTATCTGATATGATCAACTGTATAAATTGCATATGTTAGGTTCTGCATGAGTTTTCTTGCTGGGCTTCGGCTCACGGGTGCTCTGTGTTGCAGGTAAGGGCAATGACTGAGTCAACCAACCATGAGTACGGAGAGCGTGAAGCGACGCGTACATGTTTGGCCTGCCCGACTGCTTTGGTTGGGGGTTTATTCGAAAATGGCTGTAATAATCTATGATTTTTATAACTGATCAATTGTAAACTTATTTTAAGATGTAAATAGTTTTCAAACCTTATTTTGGGATCCCAAATGTTTAATACCAGAAGTTTTATTGAAACAACGCATTTTTCTAAGATTACAGCCTTAACTTTTAATTAGTGACACTTTTGTTTCAAAACCTCGGTTAGCGAGTTCATTGCACACTGTTTTGTCTTAAAACTCACTTAGTAACGGCTCTAAGGAAGTAGGGCGTTACAAGATGTTTATGACACAAAACTCGTCCATTACCTGATCTATTCTTTTAAATTTGGTAATTTATTCCATTGTATGCACTACTAGGAAACAAGGAAATTGTTAAAGTAATTGGACCTATGTAATTGTGGCATGATTAAATTACCAAATTTTAAAAAATAGATCAACAGTAGCAGCAAAATAGACCAACAGTAGCAGTAAAAAAATAACACAAACCAGTAACAAAATACACCAAGCCAATAGAAAAATACATATTCTGTGCCATTAAACCAGTAGCTTGTATTCCATTACACAAGTTCAAATTATAAGAATAAATAAAAGTGAGATCAAGAAAAAGCTCAATATGGAATATAATAATATTTTCTAGTTATAAATTAAAACAGATAAGCTGGTACAGACAAGGAACTAAATCTAAACATCTCACAAAGTGTGCATTATACATGTTTTTAATAATTTCAAAATGTAGAAGCAGCAACACACACATGGTTCTTTAAGGTTAAAAACAGAGCATCTTATATTTAACTTCTTAGGCTAAAAACCTTTCAAGATGGCTCTGGCAATGGAATACACTAATAGGCCAGAAAGAGCTTAGGCTAAAAACCTTTCAAAATGGCACATAAATTATGGTCACTTATATTTAACTTCTTATGTTTTGGGCAAAAGAACTACTTTCTGTTACCTTGGAGGTCAGCTCATCTAAAGCTGAATAAGCTTCAGCTTCCAATTCTCTTGTGCGAGAATCAAGACAACTACAAATAGCTTCTAGTGCAACTTCTAAGGCCCAGAATTCGAATGGAAACTCTGCATTGCATGACACAAGGTATCCAAAACCATCATAAATATTAAGCTCAAGCAATAATCTAAAATGATAACAAGAAAGCATACAAATAGCTTAATATAAAAAGAAAGCACTATATAAGTATTCTAACACTTGTTCTAGCAATGCCACATTCAAGGTTCAATGTAAGCACAAGAACTAGACAAGGAAACTAAGCATAAAACTATAATTTCATTATGCATTGGCATACCATTTTCTTCGCTGGTTTCAGTTTCATCTCGTACCCCTGAGGCTTTCTCTTCTTCTTCACCATGGCCTTTAGGACTGGCTCTTGTTAAAGGTAAACGTCTTTGTTGAAGGCCTTTAGGACTGGTCTTTAGGTGAACTGTACAATTGGAAAACAAACACTAAGAAGACCCCACCTCAATAATTTTCTATATTAGTGTTCACAATGCCTACAACAATGCATACCCCTGTTAAAAGGAAAACTACACCAGCAAACCAGAAAACAACACTAGACAGCAGTGAGAATAACTCACGACCCCAATCCCAAAATCAAAATGTTAAGTTTCTCTGACACATAGGGATCGATTACAAGATTCAAACAATAAAAGAGGTAGACAAAGACAAGTGTTAAAAACGGTAAACTATCGAGCTAAACCATTGGAAGTCCTAACCATTGTTGGCCTAAGAGGAATAACGACACTCAGTATATATATATTTATAAATATATGATATGCACAAAAATGAATTAAGAACAAGAAATTTTCAAACAGGTTCTTCAACACACAGCAAGAACCAACATTTTCACAACATTTGAGCTCTCAAAAGTTTCTCTCTTAACACATAAAAGCTCTTTGCTCTTTCTTGTATTCAAATGCTTACAACCTCTAATTTTTCTCACTATATCCTCTCCCTTAGATACAATTCTAACACAAACAAATATATGTATTGATATATTCAAATGTTTTCTTGATATTAAACTGAAATCTAAAAAAATAAAAGGAAAAGAAAACTCACAGAGAAGTACGGCTTCTTGAGCAGCTGGGTTGCTTGGGTTCTTGCTTCAGCAGGGGCATCGTCAATAGTGCTTCAGCAACTCAACGGAAGAGAGTGACGAGAGAATAAAATGTTTCAGTAGGCTTAGTCATGGTTTTACATTCAAACTAGAGAGTATAGGCATGAGGGAGAGAGAGTCGAGAGACTGTGACGGAGAGATAGAGAGAATGAGAGACTAGGTTTTAGAGAGAAAAATAAGCAGAGGAGGCGTGATTAGGGTAGGGATAAGCATTTTTTGCTGTATCGTGAGAGGAGAACGACGCCGTGAGGAAGAGGGTGGGTGGCTGTATCATGAGAGAAGAAGAGGCTGTCGTGTGGTTTTGCTGAGCTCCTTTTTCTGGTAACGGATTTGGTGGATCGAGAGAGAAGCTAGTGATTTAGTATTTCACTTGGCGCCAAAAATTTCAGCCCTTTTATTTTTATAGCTATATCAATAATAACGCTTTAACAAATGTGTAATATCTTAATGTAATATATACTCAAAATTCTTGTAGTGACATCATACCAGATATAGGGAGCTGACCTGTGACTAAGATGTTACTGTTGGCTACTTCATTCTGGGTTAAGGCAAAAACTCGTGCTGGCACTAGATTGTTGTTACTGTTCTGTCTCGTTTTCTATTGTGGGCAATCCTTTCTCAGATGTCCTGCCTGATCGCACTTGAAACATTTGTCGGTGTTGGCCTGGCATTCTCCCATATGTCTTTTTGAGCATTTAGGACAGGTGGGGTGCTCTACTTTGTTGCTTTGGTGATTCCCACGATTTCAATCATTATTGCGATTGTTGTGGTTGTTGTGATTTCCTTTGGGAGATGTGACCTTTGGCCTTTTGTCAGTGCAACATTTTTGACCCTATTAGGTCTCCTCTTGTTAGTCTCTTGAAAGAATTTACTCTTATTAGCCTCTCTCCTTGCAGCACCGTCCTTCCATATACAACTCTTCATGTACTCAGTGTCTAAAGCTTTGTCCAGAATCTCAACATAGCTAACTAGCTATGTACTGGTCATTTTGACATCCATGGAAATCATAGGCTTCAGTCCCCTTATGAATCCTTGAACACTCATGACCTTTGTTGAGACTATCTCAGGTGCAAACCTTGCCAGTCTGCCAAACTTCTAGGCATACTCTGTGACAGGAAGACTACCTTGTGTCAGTGTCACAAACTCATTAACTCTAGTTGCTAGTACTGTAGCATTGTAGTACTTTTTCCTGAAAACTTGTACAAAGCCAGCCCAGGTCATGGTGTCTAAATTTTGTGTCTTCTTAACCATGTCCCACCAAATTCTAGCATCCATCTTTAGGATTGCTAATTATCTTGTTGTCCCTAGAAATCCTTAGTCTGTACTAGTAGCCTTTGTAACGCCCTGGATAGCCAAGACCGTTACACTGTGTGTTTATGAAGTGCTAGACTTGCTAATCAAGTCACTTAATTAAAAACGTGTTCTGAAACTATAATGGTGCTAGGGTTAAAATGTTTTGGTCTCAAAAGTCACATTTTCATGAAGAAACATTTCCTGTTTGTACGGGATCCCA
Organism: Humulus lupulus; assembly: GCF_963169125.1. Lineage (NCBI taxonomy): Eukaryota > Viridiplantae > Streptophyta > Magnoliopsida > Rosales > Cannabaceae > Humulus > Humulus lupulus. The sequence continues at coordinate 136,573,249 of NC_084795.1, forward strand.
AAAATGTTAAGTTTGAAAGTGTTTACAAAAGATTCAAGGACTAAATACAGTGTTAGCCATATTAAGGCAAAACAGACAATTATGCAATCTCTGTCCTGATCCACTCCTCGGTCATGGCGACCGAACAGCTGGCTATGTACATTCCACCCCGCAACCCTCCATCTCAGGATTGGTCCAACTTGCCCTTGCCTTTACCTGCACCACATAGCACCCGTGAGCCAAGGCCCAGCAAGAAAACACAACAACAGCGCATAAGCAATCAACAGACAAATCAATATCTCGTATTACATCACATGTTCTTAATCATATCAACATTCAGAATAGTCAAGTATTCAGCATACTAAACATATCAATTCATAACATACACCAAATCACATATGATAACTAGGGTTAGCGCCCTCAGGTAGCACCCTCTATTATCCCACTGACTCCGGCCCGCTTAAACCGAGCTCAGTGAATATTAAGCTGTCCTCGGCTACCAGTGGCCAAGTCGCGCCCTGTGCGCAAATATTGTGTACGGCACCCTTAGGCCGCTATCACATGTCCCATGGCATAATACCATCATTGACATAATACAAATATCGGGAGCACTTAGTCCCATCACAAACATATAACCGGGTGCAGTTTTCTTACCTTTCGATTCGCTAGCTTTGATCACTTGACTCCTGGAGCACGATCCCTCTCGAGCCCTAGCACTCACCTAAACACAACCATAGATCAAAGTCATCACCAAACCTCAAGTCCAAAACCTAGCCTCGGGACCAATCCCGAGCCCCCGGGAAGTCCTAGTTCCACCAAACAAGGTGGTGGAATCGAACTCCGAACCCTTGGTCAAAAACCCTTGAAAACAACCCTAAAATCCCTTTCTGGAAACAGGGCAGCGCTACAACGCTCTTAGGAGGGCGCTACAGCGCTACAAGCATAACCAAAATCCCCCAGAAAGCAAGGCCTAGCGCTACAGCGCCCAAAGGCTAGCGCTGTAGCGCTAGTCACAGATAGGCAACACCTCAATTTTCCTTCCTGCGATTTCCTCGAACCAAACTCAACCAAAACTTCTCCAAACCTTCACCAAACTCAAAAACAAGCTTATTAACACACTCCACTCATCCCAAGCACCCCAAATACTCAAAACCCAAGCACATGCATCCCTAATCTCAAAATCCACCATAGCCACTTCTAGACTTCAAAACTCAGCAGAAACCAGTCAAAACATCAAAGTTAAAAGCTCAGAGTTTATACCTTTGGTGGAAATTCGACCTCAAGTTGCCTCTAGGCCTCCTTAGCTTGCTCTTCCTCAATCCTTGGCTCCGACTTCCCTAGAATTCCCCATCAACACAGCTTAGATATCTTAGCTAAAAACCAAAACCATAACTGAAGGAACTACAAAATCTTACCTCAAGAAAATGGCCTATCCTTGTTAAACCCTTGCCAAATCTTCAAGCTTAGCTCAAAATTTCTATTGCTCAGCCTAACCCAGCTCCCCTCTGAGTTTTGCTCCAAGAAAACTCCCAGAAATGATGAAGGAGATCACCAACCGACTCCTAATCTTTCCTAACGGATCGTATATTAGTTCCCTTAAGGGTTAATTCTGGAACTGAATGATTTTGAGCTCAAATCTATAATTAGATTATAAATTAATTATTCACTAGTGAATTAATGGTACTTAAGGAATAAGAAGTAAATTAGAAAGGTTAAATGGTAATTCTTCCATTCTAATTTATGAACTAATTAATTAGAAGGTTGAACTATTGTAAGATGGTTATATCAATGGACGACTTAAGAAAAAGATTTCTGTAAAAGTATATCTATAACATAAAGAGTGCAATTCTGAATTTATAGTGGAGTAATATCAGAATTAATAAATTAACTATTATAATTAAAGAGTTTAATTATTTAGTTTCAATTTATTGGAGCTTAATGTTATAGGTCCATGGTCTCCGAAATAGCTCAAACAATCACTGTCAAAGGTAAACACAAAAATGGGCAAAAAGGACTTATGTGATAAGTAAAATATTTTTCTATGTATCAAACATAATTATTGTTTAATTATGTGTAATTAATTAATTAAGAATTAATTAATTATTTGATTTAACAAAAATATAATTAATTTTTAATTAATTTATTTTTAGGATTTTTGGTATTTAAATGATAATAAAAATTGGGAAAAATCACATGCCATCACAGGCATGTGGTACACGTGTGGCACAGTGCACAGGCACTGTGCTACACGCATAAGAGATGTACTCAGTCTCTTGATTCCATAATTTTAGTTATTTAAATATTAAATAAATAATGAGATATTTTAATATGATTAAAATATTATTATTTAAACAAAAATCTGATAACTGATCAGTTATTTTGAATTTTTTTAAAATAACAAATATTTTAATATATTGGATATTATTAAATATTAGATATCAGTTTTTCACAGAACGTAACTTTCCAGGGATAGAAAAATATCTAGGAATCTCTCTCAGAGAAAGAGAACAGTGACAAAAACTAAAGTCATTGTTCTTCACAAAACCTAGGTCCAAACTTTATCAAATCTCATGTGTTGAGAACATCTGATAAATAGTTTATTGCCTATTATTTGTATAGCGAGCTCACACTCGTTCTTTGTGTGCCTAAGAACATTTTGGAAGATCTTGGTGTGAGATCTCAAGGATTCAGCCATACGAAAAGATAGCAGCTACGAAGGACCTGAGGTAATTTTTCTATTCTTGTCATTGATTCAATATATATATATATGCATGTGAAGAAGTAGATCTATAAATCTTATGGGATTAATCTAACAATTTGATTGTTGTTCCGCTGCGCATAATCTCTGATTTGATCAATAAAAACCAACAGTAATTTCATGATTAAAACTCTCCCCATCCCTCCCATTATCCTTTTAATACCAAACAAAGGGATAGAGAAACATTTCTTCCTAACTTACCAAACAACATAAAAGATTTTCACTCTCCTCTCCATCTTTATTCTTCATAATCCATCTTAAGAAATCAATCCCTCCTACCAAACATAGCCTACGGGTATGACTAATGGTACTCTTTTTTTTTTCTTCTCCCCTTTTATAATTCATTAATTATTACCAAATACATTATTTTAGTAAATTAACCTAAATATCCTCCTAAAATATTAGGAGAAATAAATATTGATTATTTTTTAGCACACTTCTAAAATATTTAATATATATTAATTAGTTTATCATTTTTAATTAAAAAAATTATCATTCTTTAATTTTTAAAAACATAAAAATTAAATATTTTGATTTTGCTAATGATGTTCATTCTAATTATATAAAAAATTTAATTTTAAATTAGTTATGTTTATATTTTTTTTCTTATTTTGACTTAAAAAATAAGATTAAAATTTGTGACTAAGTTTTTAATTCTTAAAATACTATTATTATCTAAGCAAGAGTGTCAAATATATTTTAATGTTTATAAATAATAAATGGGTAATTAGCAGCTAAAATCTTTGTTCTTTTACAAGTGTATCATTTAAGTCTCTTATCTTTTTTTTTTTACTGGCAAAAGTCCCTAACGTTACATAATTGGTGCACATTTTCCCCAAACCGTTATGAGTTCATTAAAACGGGGACTAAATGAATGTTAGGGACTATTGCTGCTAAAAAATAAAAGATCAGGGACGTAAATGCTTCAATTTTGAAAGAACGGGGACTTTAGCCGCCAATTTCCATATAATTAAATAATTTTTTCAAGAAGATCAAATACTCTATAATTAACATATAAATCAATTTATTTTTAAATTTTTTTAAGGGGATATTCGCTACCCTAGATAAATTGTGGTTCTACACTGTATAATCTTATATTAATTTTTTAATTACAAAATTAAGACAATAATATTTTTTTTACAATATATCAGCTTCTCTATTTTTTTTCTTCACATCATTTTAATATTACATCTTTAAATATTTTTATTAATGAAAATAATAGAAAAGAATAAATAAAAGCTAATAAATTTAGAAAGAGAGAAAACTGAATAATTAAAAAAATTATTTATAGGAGCTCTAAAAATCTATAAATGTAGAGAATGAAACTATTAATATAAAGGATTTAATAATTTCTTTATCTATATTTATAGATTTTTTAGAACTCCTTTAAATATTTTTAAAAAAAAACCATTTATTCAATTTTCTTTCTTTCTCTCTCAAATTTATTATTTTAATTAATAAAAATTAATAAAGATATAATATTTAAATAATGTAAAAAAAAATAGAGAAACTGTTATACTACATAATGTAAAAAAAATTGTAATTAAAAAAATTAATATGAGGTTATACAGTAGTAAAATCACAACTTGTCTAAGAAATAATTTTTTTTTATATGTTAATTATAGAGTATTTAATATTCTGAAAAAAAAAATTATAGGAAAATTAGCAAACAAAATCTTCGTTCTTTCAAAATTGAAGCGTTTAAGTCGCTGATTTTTTTTTTTTTGGCGGTAATAGCCTCTAACATTTATGTTTAGCCTATATTTTAACGATTTAGGAAAAATGTACACTAATTATGACACAAAAAAGGACTTTTGCTAACAGAAAAAAATAAGGAACTTAAATACTTCACTTGTAAAAGAAAAGAGACTTTAGTCCCTAAAAGTAGTTAAATAAAAACTACAATTATTTGTAAGTGGCCAATTTTGTACATTCAATATGGTAAAGAGCACTTGAAATAAATTTACGCATGTATTAATATTATAGTTGGTAAAGACGGGGGCCATGAAGATGGTGCAGAAACTTCAATCTGTACAGATTAATCTTAATTTTGTGGTATGGTACACACTGCGCAGAACAGAATTACAAGTTGCAAGTGGTACTTGCCTCCGTTTTTGAGTTTATATTTTAAACTGAAAGCTCTGACTAAATCAAATATACGTTGAATGAGGCCGTCTTTCGTACAATGCAGTGTTCCCCGAGGCCACATGAATCAGAAGTGTCGTTTTCTGGCACATCAAAATTTCATGCTCACCTCGTCTGGTCTTCAATGAATAGTTGCAGGCTCTCACACTATACACATACACATTGTTCCAACCATTAGAACACTTCAATTCTAGTTTGAGGATTTGACATACTATTGCCACCCTATAAAGACAAACATAAGATTCTTATGAATTTACAAGTAGAAATGCAGTAGCTCATATCAAACAAAGCCAATGACTAAAACTTCAAGAAGGAGCTACACTAAAAAGTTGCTTTAGTTGTGTAAAAGTTCTGAAATAAATGGCATACGATACAACATTAAGATGCATGAATTTACGAGTATACTAAAATGACATAAGATGTGAATGGTATCAGCGTATCAGGGCTTTATGATAAAACACTGCAGTTGCCTACTTGTACGTAAAAATATTTTTTTATTAATTTTTCCTGAAATAAAAAAATAAAATATATTGATTAATCATATTATCTTTAATTTTAATTAAATAGGATTAATACATCAGGAATACATTTTCAAGAGGTGAAGCCCCAACTCCAAATGCGGCAGTTTAAAAATTTGTAACAAGCATGATCGATTTCAATGCCATAATGACGTGTAAAAACACACAACAAACTCTTAACCACACAACAATAATAATAATAATAATAATAGTAACAACAACAATAAAGAGTGTAAATGGTAAAAGGATTATAAGGGTCAAAATCAGATTTTCAAGTTTACCTATTTCTCAGGTGACTGTCTTCCGGTAACTGGTTAAGCACCACTCAGCCAACTGGTGTTGCAAGCTTGGGCACTCTCAGAATCTTGAACTTTCTTTGGCATTCTGTTTGAAAATCCCCCACTGCTACCTCTTGAACTGCTCTGGGTGTCAGCAGCCAATGGGTTAAAAAAAGCACTTCCATTTTGGTATTGAAATCTGCCGCTTTCTAACTTGTAAAATTCATCCTTACTGGGTGAGAAAACCATCCCAGAAGTAGGAAACCTTTGAGAAGAATAGTGGCCTTCAGCTCTGCGCCAGAACTTGGAGCTCAAGAACTCTGTACCAGGCAGCTTGCAGCATGTGTTTTCTGCAGAGTTGGAGGTCGAAAACATTCCACTTGATACAGCCAAATCGTATGACATTTCATCTATAGCGATCTCTAGGCCATGGACCCGCGTCTCCAAAGAATTCAATCCACTTTGGGAGCTCCCAATAAATCTCTGGTTCCAGTAAAAGAAGGATAGATATTAGTCGGCAGAAAAGACTTTAAAATGTATCTAAGCAAAATGGCACTAACCAACATGCCCACTCTGATAAATTTGATGAGCTATAATAACCTTTTAAAAAGGATTTTATATTATTTATATTTTTATCTTTTTCAATGAAGAGGCTGGCGCAACAAGCATTGTTCATTCAATACACACCTGAAGAAGGTCTAAAAGACTGGATTGCTGGTTTTCAATCTGAATAAGTTGTTCACTGATCTTTGACAGATCCTCAGCATCCTTGGGATTCTCGTCGTAAGCTTCTTCAGCAGCATTATCATTTACAACATCTGAACCATGGTACTCATCATCATCATCATCAAATGGAACCACACGAGACCCTGATCTCAAACCACCAAATTTGTGTACTTTTTCTTCACGAATCTTATTGAAAAGGGCATGTTTAGTTTCCAGCTTCAGATTACTAGACTGCTTCTCCCCAGATTCTGAAACCGGAGAATCGTTCTTTCCACCAACATTGTCCTCACAAGCCACCTTCGAGGAAGGAGAATTTTGCACTGCAATTTCAATTTTCCATCGGGATGCTTTCTTCTGATGGTCCATCTTACAAAACATGGTCGGGGTAGAATATCTGTCATTACTCTTTAAAGGACTTCCTTTTTTGACACTGTTAGGCAATGAACCATCAGAATCGGATAGAGGGGACCGGTTTGTGGGGACTCTTTTCTTTTGTTGAGGAGTCTTAAAACCGCCGTCTTGAGAACTTTTGGAGAGAGGAGGAAAACATCGACCAATACCATTATCTAGCCCAATACAATGACAAGGGTAAAAGAACCAAAACATTTAGATTGATTATGTAATCAAGATGTCTGGTTCAAACTGTTCGACAAATAGTCGCAAAAATAATGAACTCGTATAGCTACCAAATGATTGAAATATTCCAAAGGACTAATGATCGGAATACAAAGCTTTTACCTGGAGAAGATCTAGATTGAGGTGGAAGAGGAATCTCCTCGAAGGCATTGAGCTCCTTCCATAACTCTAATGTTTGATTCATAATCTCACGGACAACCTTGACCTGTTAACACCATATCCAAAACAGAAGAAAAAGTCTTTTAGAAGCAAAATCACTGCTGCTATTATAAATTACGAAGCTTTTCTTTCTTCAGGTATACTTTTCCAGAATCCAAACAAACAGAGGACAGCCCAAATCGAGATAACGTTAGTTCATACCTTGTCGAATCTCCGATTTTCCAATGCAATCAAACATGTATCCTTATACTCTGACGCCAAATCCCTCTCCATAACGGCTACTCTTCCTAAAGCTTCAGCAGCAGCCTTCCTCACCGCCCAATCGTCGCTACTCAAGAAGTCAGCCACGCTCGGCACCAGCCAATCTAACGCACTTTTAGTCGACGCGCCGCCGGCGCCGACAATGCTACCGACGAGGACAAGTAGCGCTGACTTGGCCTTGAACCCGTCGCTCTTTGTCAACTTCCCTAGCCTCGGCAAGCTCCGTCGTAACTGAGCCGCGTCAGGGTCCGGCGACGCCTCGATCGCGGCCGCAAGGCACAGAGCAGAGCCGATCTGGGAGTTGGGGTTCTGCTCAAGCGAGAGCACGTCCATTAGGGGCTTTTGGAACGCAGTGGCGAAAGGCGGCCTTGTGATCCGCGCCGACATGGCCGAGACGGCGTCGACACATGCCGATCGAACGACGGAGTCAGAATCACGGAGACGGCGAATGACAGTAGAGATCATCTTGGGAAGAAAGGGAGAGAGAGAATCGCCATGGGAGTTCGAAAGAAGCCCTATGAGGCTCACGCATTGCCTCCGTACGTGAGGCTTGGAGGAATCATCGGTATTGTGAATGCAACTGAGGAACGGTGAGAACGAATCATGACCGAGGCTCCGAGCGATGGACTCCAGCTCAGCGGCGGCGAGCGCCAATGTGTCCCGGTCGGAGAGCTTGTTGAGGCAGTTTATAACTCGGTTTCTGAGATCCTGAGTGGAGCCGGCGAGTTGAGGGGAGGCGGCGCCGCTGCCGCTGAGCGAGTTCCTCCGCGAGTTGGACATTGTTAAGCGGGAGATTATTTTGACAGTTGTGGCGGTTGAGGCCGCCGATTGAGGCGGTTATCGGTGGGAATTATAAATTTGGCGGCAGAATTTAGAGGGTTTTGTAATGTGTGAGAGAGTATGGTGAGGAAAGAAAAAGTTTGAGGAGTGAGTGGGTTTTTGGGTTTGGCCTTTGGGGCTATTTTAAATGTTGTGACAGGGAATTGGGATTAGTGGTCTCGTTGTACACTTGGACGGTTCCTGAATTATTATCATTATTTTTTTTATTATTTGTTCTGTGTTTTTTAGGTAGTTAAATCCAAATCAATCAAATATTTCTTAAAAAAAACCTAATCAAATAGATAAAAGAAAAAAATAAATAAACATTTCATCTCCTCACATCCTCCTAATACTGAAGAAGATAGAAAATTACTTATATGACCTTAATAATTCTTATCATTAGAAAGTGCCCTCTTTTCACAAAATATATAAGCTGATTTATATTATATTTTTAGAACATTAGTGGATGAGTAAGTAAAAATACGTCCACTAATTAATTATTTACGAATAAAATAAAAACTATATATTTTTTTACGGGTAATATGTAAAATTACGTTTTTTTTTGTTATGATTACCAACTTAATTATTCAAATTAAATAATTAATTGTTGAACTGTTACAAAAATGTTTAAACAGACACAAAAATTGTTTGAACAGAAACTAAATATGTTTAAACAGTTTGTGGCCAGAAGATAAAAACGAACATAAGGTAAAGAACACACGGATTTTTACGTGGTATCAGCAATCTTTGTAGATTGCTACTGGTCCACGAGGCCACACCCAGATAATGAAATTTATTAGAAGAATATCTAAACGATTACAAAACCAAATTGACTTATACAAATAAAGACTCCCTCTTGAATTTGTCGCAACTGTTATAATCTAAACTTCTAATCAAATTTCTGAAGTGTTAAGATCTTGAACTCCCTTCAAATCATAACACTTGCACTTTTCCTCCCGAAAAGTGACTCACGAACAAGACTTCTCCCGAAGCTTGATAACCAATGTCCAAGTGTGTTCAACCTGCACAATTAACACAAAGAAGACAATACAGAAGTACACTGTAATAAACCACTAAGAACTTGATGGACTCAAGTTCTTCACATAATAAAAAGTCTCTCTAAAACTTGAACAATATTTGGAAAATAATACACCAAGAGAGATGATCAAAAACCAACGACTTAAGGATGATTATATACTTTTTAGAATCTCTTTAGGTCGTGGAAAACAAATCAGAAACCAATCAGCCAATAAATGGAAAATCTTCCAAAACAGGAAAGTCAGAATCTGTGCAAACAGACTGGCAATCCGTTCAAATAGATTCATTGAACCTGGACTGTTTTTAAACCAGTTTCCCTAAATAAATAAGGAAACTATATATATTTTATCTCTGCAAGCTGTACACGATTTCTGAACAAAATAAATCAGATCAAAAAATAAAATAAATACTAATAAGTTCCAATTCTAGAAAAAATATTCTTTTATAGGAAATTATATATTTATTTTATTAACATATATAATATAATCTGATTATAAAAACATATCACAACAAAACAGGAAATTACTCATTTCGAAAAATATCACTCAATATTACAAACACAGGAAACTACCCATTTTGAAAATACTTCTTTAATTAATTTTGTCAATATTGTCAAATATGCCTATTGTTTTCTTGAATACCTTTCCGTATTCTTTTCATATTCTTCTAGACCACTCTCTTAATAGATGTTCTATTTTTTAAATACTTCTTCAAAACACATATTTTCTATTTTACCTCTAATTTTTATATTATACCATATATCAACTTTTCTATTTTTTTTCTACATCATTTAAATACTATATTTTTAAATATTTTCTTTAACTATCAATAATATCATAATATCTTTTAATATTTATAAAATCTACCTACATGTCATATCACATATCACATAATTATATTATAATACTACCCATAAAAAAATAACAATAAGTAGATAACTATATATATATAAATATATAAAATGAGAAAAAAAAAGGGAGAATGACATATATATATTTATATATATATAATAGATACAAACAATGTGCAATATGTACGTTTACTTAATTTTATTTATAGAACTTATTAACTATTTTTATTAAATTTATATTAATTGTTGACGGTGAAATCTCGTCAACGAAATTAGATCGGAAAACTCAAAGGTAAGTCAGATGATGTTTATATAAGAACTGAGAATAAACTTTAAGGAAAAATAAACACAGATAAATAATGGAGCAAGTCTTGATATATTTCTCAATAGCCTCTGCTTACAATGAATTTTCCAACCTCTCATTCTGAGGGGTCAAGCTCCTTTTATAGTTGGGCTCTAATGGCCCCTGGGTACATGGTGGTCCAGGGGACCAGATGGTACACAAGTACACTAACAGGAGAGTGGTTCCAGGGGTAGTGGTATCGGCTCTGGTACAAGGTCAGAGATCATGGGAGCACCTCACCTCCTGTACCTGGTCATGCCTCCACTACCTGCCTGGTACGGGTGTCAGAGGAGTGGCTGGTGAGGACCACAGATGGTACTTTGTTCGTACCTCCACTACTTATCTGACGTGGGTACTATGTCCGTACTCTAACTCCTTTCAGTTCGTCAGTGGACTCCGTACCTCATGAGATCAATGCCATGTGACCCTCATTTGCAAGGCATAGATGCGAGGTGGTAATGACCCATGCACTGGCTGTGCCTTGCAAGGCTCCTAGTGGCGAAGGGCCTAGCTATACTTGTCTCCTTGCGGCATGGATCCAGACTAGTGACGTGATGGTGCAACGGCCTCCTGAGAAGATGGTGGCCTATGGGCCTCGCTGGGGGCGCGCGCGCATGAGGGCCTCGCTAGGGGCGCGTGGCTGATGGCCTCGCTTGGGGCGCGCGCATGGAGGGCCTCGCTGGTGGCGCGTGCCTGATGGCCTCGCTGGGGGCGCGCGCATGGAGGGCCTCGCTGGTGGCGCGCGCATGAGGGCCTCGCTGGGGGCGCGCGGCTGATGGCCTCGCTGGGGGCGCGCACATGAGGGCCTCGCTGGTGGCGCGTGCCTGATGGCCTCGCTAGGGGGTGCATGCCTGATGGCCCGAGGACCCAATGAGAGTGTAGGCGTATGGGGGTCTAAGTGCATTCTTTGGGTCTTTTATAAGCGTGGAATATTGAGCATCCACGGGTGTATGTCCCGGGCGTCTTTGGCAGCGTTTACGCGTATGAGTGCATCTTGACTCGTGGGCATGTCAGCCTTGCGCGGGCACGTCGGACCTCACTATGTGAGGGCCTTGTGCACCTATCCTCTTGCAGTATTCATTGTGGCCCCTTAGCTTAGCAGGGCCAAACCTTGTGGCCCATAATGTGTTGTTTCTCAGGAGATGATCTCCTGTATTCAACAAGGCCTACAGGCTCGAGCCCAATAGCATGAATACGTGACCTTTATCCCTATGTTCCAACCAGGGACTAAAGAGTTTTTATTTGGTGGATTTTTGGCATCCACATTAATGTCATATAAATTTCAAATAAATATCATATTTTAATTAAATAATTTATTTATTTTTGTGTTAAGTTTATGTTTGTTCTAATTTTTGAATTTGAGAGTAACAACAAGAGATTATATATTATATGTTTAATGTAATTGTTATACCCAAAAATTGGAGAATGCATCCTAGGAGGCTAAGGAGAATCCATCTAGGAGAGTGCCTCCTAGGAGAGCTAAGGGGAGTGGTCCTAGGAGACTCCAAGGAGGATGTGGTCCTAGGAGACCCCAAGGGTGTGTAGGAGGTAAGCCTCCCAAGGTTTTCTAAGTGTTGGCTCGAACGTGTCCAAGGTAAATAGCTAAGGAGGAGGAGGAGTCTCATGCAAGAGAATGTAGACTTAGACTTTCATAAGGAAAGTCTATACAATGTTCGATCGGACATGTTTGGGAGATGCTAAAGAAGGTTGCCTCAATGTTGTCCAAGGTGAGGTTGCCTCAATGTTGTCCAAGGTGAGGTTCCCTCAATGTTGTCCAAGGTGAGGTTCCCTCAATGTTGTCCAAGATGAGGTTGCCCCAATGTTGTTCAAGGTGAGGTGCCAAGGAGGTTGCCTCGGACCACCTTGGTCCGAGGAGAAGCCAAGGAGATTGGTTCAAGGAGGAACATGGCATGCTAGAGGAGAGTGCATGTTAGAGGAGAGAAGTGCATCTCCTACCACCATGCACGTTCAACTTACCACCATGCATATCCTACCACCATGCATGTTCAACCAGCACTTGCATGGGTAGTGAGTAGGAGGTGGACCAACTAGCTAGAGGAGACTAAGTCAGACACAACTTCAACAACATGCGCGGGAATCTCTCATTCTTCCCACAAATGGGGAGTTTGTTACATTTTGAATTTTGAATGTTTATTTGTAATATAAATGTAATAAATATAATAAAATATCCCTATTATAAGGGGATATCAGTTGAGGATCCCATCTCTATAAATAGAGAGCTTATGAGATGAGAGAGGGGTTCCTTCTGCTTATTCTTTCTAGAGAGAGAAAATTGGGACTGTCTATTCTAGAGAGAGAAAGTGCTGAAATTAGAGAGAATTCTTGTATTTTCACAATTTGTACTGAAGAAACTCAGTTGGCTCAGTCCATCTGATCTTGAGTACAGGTTTATAAATCACATCTCTAAGTGGATTAGGCTATTACCGACAATCGGGGCTGAACCACTATAAAAATCTCCTGTGTTCTTTACTTTTCTTGTTGATACCGTCTGTTGTCGTTTTTATTTCTCTTGAAGGCTTGTCGTTATTTGACGTTCTCACGTCGTTGGCTAAAAACGCGGTCAACAGTAATATTAAATATTATATGTGGATTTTAAATTTAAGTTTCTTGCTAGTTTTAAAAAAAATCAATTTGTTACTAATTGACAGTAGATTATGTTATATGTTTAATATGATATTATTATAATAATTGAGTTTAAGTTTAATTAAATTTTATTTAAGTTATAAAATGATTTTATTATTTTTAAATAATTATTATTGTAAAATATATAAAAAATATCATATTTTAATTTATTTAATTTTTTATTATTTTTAAATAATTATCATGTAAAAAATCTAAAAAAAGATTCTATTTTAATTTGCTTAATTATTTATTATTTTAAAATAATTATCATTATAAAATATCTCAAAAATATCATATTTTAATTTTTTTAATTATTTATTTTATTTTATTTAAGTTTAAGTATTTACAAAATACCGTTAAATATAAAAATATTATGTTAAATATAAGAATATTCCGTTAAAATTAACATTAAAAAATAAAAAAAAATTTAAAACCAAGAATTTCCGTTATCTACACACTTGTTATTTAAAAAAGATATTTGTGTGTGTGATTTTATATGTTTATGAATAATATAAAAGAGAATGAAAAACTAATATTATATGTTTACATAAATGAATAACTTGTTTCAAATATAACTATATATTATAAATAAATATAAATTTTTTGGAATAATATATTTTGGTATAATTTTACTTATGTAGTTATTTTAAATGACCCAGGGAGTACTCTTACGAAAACAAATTGGAAATGTCGGTTTTCGGACCTGCTGGTTTGGACCAGTCAATATATTTTGTGACAATAATATTAGCCTGCTATTTCTGACTTTTTTCAACTCCAAACCCAATGAAATTAAAAGTGTGAAGCTGAAGCGCCATAAGTTACTGGTCTGAATCTTTAATAATGGAAGAAATTATAATAAGCTTTACATGTGTATACATACATTTATATTTGAAGTAGTGCAAGTAAGTATTTTCTGCTTAGTTTTCTATATTTTTTGCCAAACCAAAAGATAATAAATTTTATTGAACATTATTTTTAGTTTAACTAGTCAAATATCATTCGAATATTTCTATTCTTTATTAAAAAAAAAACAGTCAAATGATTCGTGGTTGAATAATTTTGGGTACGTGTTAAGTTGTTAACGATACAGTTATTAAGGATTATATATTAAGGTTTTCCGTTTGTATGGAAACCTGAGATGCCACATGGGAATCAGCTGAATTATTAGGCGAACCACGTTACCAAATGCCAAATAAGGGTGTGATTAGAGGGACGGGTTTATATAAATATATGTTTTTGAGCTATAGAGATAGCTAGCTAGTATTATTGTTTTGACCATATATTTCATGTTGATATAATAATAATTACTGCTTACTTATATCCAAGACCTTGTAAAATGGCACCCTTGTCTGAGAGAATTACGGCACATGACATATCCACATGTTTACTCGAAGGCATGTTATCAGAACAGAACCAAAACTAATTAAAAATCATCTTTTTATTGTTTCGACAAGAAGACCAGAAACCCATAAAAAAGACCCAAAATATATCTATCCTTGTATTGCCTTAAATGTACACACATACTATCTATAGCTGAAGGCAAATTTCACATTTTATGTTTAATTAGTATTGCGAATTAAAAATAACGGTGTTGTCTGGTAACACTTAAAAAAATAGTTTTTTATTTAATTAATTAAAATTTTGAAAATTAAACATAAAATGTGTTTGGTAATTCTATTTTTATTTATTAATTTTTTAAATTTTAATTAAATTTTAAAAATAGAATTTTTTCACTTTCAAAATTTGTTTAAATAGATTTTAATTTTAATTTTTTTATTTTTTCTCTTCTTCAAATCAACACCTTATATTGTTAAACAAAAAATAAAAATAAAAGTTATCAAACGCGTTTATTATTTTTTATTTTTAAAAACAAAAAACAAAAATAGTTACCAAACATATTTTTATTTTTTTAAAATAAAGAAACAAAAATAAAATTATATTTCTATTTTTAAGTTTAAAAAATTCAAAAACAAAATTTTTACCAAACGGGCCCATGTTAGTCATTGTGTAAATTAAAAAATGATGCTAAACTTCTCTCTTTTCTTATACTCTCTCTCTCTTGGTTTTCTATGAAAATAGCAGCCACAACAACACCATCACCATCACCACACATCCACATCTCTCTCTTTCAATGAACATAGCAGCCACACACCATCCCTCTCTTTCTCTAACCTCCCCAATCTCATTTTCTTTCTCTTAACTTCTTTATGGAAGCTATACAAAAGAGACTCGTAATAGTTTTGAATGATTTAAAACTTAAACTCATGACAAGTATCATTTTAACACACTAAGAATTACATTTCGAACAATTTTGAGCATGATTTTGGGTTTTTTTTTGTGATTTTTTGTAATTTTAAATATTTATAATATAACATTTTAATTATAGAGCATAGTAATAAACAACCTGTTATCCAGATTTCCGGATAGCGTTTAGATTGATGACCTCGGGGAGGCAGATTATCGATGTCTTTCACGGTAGGTGACCAGAGCTCGCGGATGAGCAGAAAGGCTTTGCCTCTCCCGTTTAGTGTCCGGATTACTCTTCCAAGCAAACACAATACGGAAACTCGTCAACTCTCCCGGACTCCCGAAGGGGTATCCTTCGGGGAAGCTCCTTCCAGGAGAAGCTCTTCGAGTGGTCTCCGCGGAAGCAGTTCCGTGCCTCGCACGGAACAAAGCCAAACGGTCGAGTCCTGGAGGAGGCATATTTGGAATGATATCCACCTGACACAGGATCCCGCCTGACACGCCCGTCAGGTCAAAGCCGCACACATCCCAGCACGCCTAAGGGTACCTTTTCGCCTACTGTTCCGCTGACAACTTGGAAAAGATGGCTGACTTTGTGTGTTCCCCATACTTTCACGTAAATATACCCACATAGAGTCTTGTAGCCATGCTACTACAGTAATTGTATCCCTATTTATGGCTGGTGTAATTAAGACTCATGTACGTAGAGAAAAACCCTAATCCAAAACCCTAGCTATAAAGACCCCTTCATTTTACAAGAAGGGGGACGGACAAAGGATATATAGCAAAAACTCTACTAAAATCTCTCTAGCTTCATCTTCTTCAAGAGAACCTGAGAGAAACACTGTGAGTGTGTGAAGTTCTTGTGCACCAGCCATCTTACTGTAACCTTTTCCAAGTATAATAACATCGACTCGTGGACTAGGGCTTGTTAACGCCTGAACCACATAAAAACACTGTTTGTTTAGTTACATTTCAGCATTTCTACAGTTCTTATCTTTTTATTATTCTGTTAGTTATTCGTTTCCGAAAAACTCGGTAAACACTTTGGTGCTTTCATTGAGAGCTGTAGGAAGTTGTTAGTCAGCTCTTTTTCTGTGTACGTTTTTTGTATTCACTTCGTGCTAAAGAGATGGTGACTACGAGAAAATCCGCTGTTGACAAAAATGCTACGGTCAACCCCGATACCGTGATGGAAGATGTGGTGCAAAGCGAACCCTTAGACTACCAAGGTGAAGACCCGACATCCCGCCAGGATCGGGTCAGTACCGAAGATACAACATACTTAGAAGACGAAGAAGAGTATGTCCAAGACGGTTATTACAAGGACGGCTGCTACTATGAGAAGGACCCAGAACTGGTCCAAGTAGCCGAAGAACTGGTGGCCACTAAGGCCAAGCTTGTTGAGCAGGAGCGCGTCTCCGAAAGAATGCAACGCATGATGGAACGCCTCCAAAGTAAGTTTGGAGATCTAGGCGACTCGGACGAGGATGCCTCTGTTCTAGGTGGTGCTGATGCCCCCATGCCGGATCCAGCCGCTGCTGGACCATCCAAAGCCGCCCCTAACAAGGGTAAAGAAAAAGTTGGAGAGCCTGTGCGCGCTGACGCCCCTGCACCTCCTAAAGGCGTGAATCACCAGGCCGACTGCCCCCCCCCCCCCCGCGCAGAAGGTCTCTGGCGCTCCTAAGCCCAGACGTCCTTCAGCCCCAAGGGGGCACTCTGTGCCTAAAGGGCCCGGTGCTAAGGCACCCAGGCCTAGGGGAAGGAACAACCGCCCCAGTGATTCCGTCAATCAGGACGGTCGGGCTGCGAACTCGCACTCCGAAGATAGCTGGTCCACGGTGGACCTAAGAAGAAGGTTGGAGGCCAAGTATGAAAAGGCCAAAGGAGAAAAGGCCCGGCCTCGCGGAGATGACCTCCGAAATCATATTAATGACAAGCTCCGGGGACGTGACCTCCCGGAAAGTGATACGAAGAGGCTCGAGGAACAGATTGCTGCCTTGACCAAGCTGGTCCGGAAGCAAAGTGGGGCCCTGTCAGACTCTGAGGAGGAAGATCCGGAACCATGTATTAGGAGGATCGCGGAAACGTCCCTCCCGGATAACTTCAAAATGCCTCACATAGAATTATATGATGGGAGGACAGACCCGCGTACCCACCTAGCTAAATACAATAAAATGATGCAAGTGGCGCGTGTCAGTGAGGATGCCAAATGCATGTGCTTCTCACTCACCCTTACTAAGTCCGCGGAGGACTGGTGGAAAAGATTAGCTCCCGGATCAATCCACAGTTGGAAGGAGCTACAGTCCGCGTTTAGGAGGCAGTTTATTGCTGCCCGCGACCACGACATGGAGGTTGGCTCCTTAACCAACATCAAGCAGCAACCCACTGAGAACCTCAAAGCTTTCATTCAGAGAATGATGGAAGCTGCTGCAAAAACCAAGGTCAGCGATGACATGAAGCTGATCGCCCTTCAATCGGGCCTTACTGTCGGCTCCCTGCTATGGGGGGAAATGCAAAGGAGACGGGCAGAAACGCTGTCCGAATTCATGTCAAAAGCTCAGGGAATCATCAACCTTGAGGATGCCTACCAGCAGGCCTTCGGAGTTCCCCCGGCTCCAACGCCTTCCGTGACAGCGCCGAGCTTTGCTTCGCAAGCTCCCGCACCAGCCCTCACGCTTCCAGGAGCCCGATTCACTCCAAGTGTGTATGGGCCTTCCGCGTCTGCTCAGACGCCGAGTCAAACCCATTTCTCTGGGTACGGAGCAGTACAAACCGGATGTAGTATCGCTCCTGGCATGCCGCAGCCACAAGCGGAAGCTCCAGAACGAAATTTGAGCCAATCGCGGAGCAAACGAAGCGGAAGAAACTCCAACCGGGGAGACCATTCAAAGAAACCTCGGAAGGACTATGAGCCCAAGTTCACGGAATATACCAGTTTGATAGACTCGCGAGAGAATGTCTATCGGGCGACCTGTAATATGGTCAACTACAGGAAGCCCTCGAAAGTGTCTCACGGAGGAAGGCGTCCGCGAGACTCCAATAAAAGGTGTGAGTTCCACGGAGACGTGGGGCACACCACAAACGAGTGCCTTCAGCTGAAGGATGAGATCGAGTCCCTGGCAAGAGCGGGACACCTCGGTCAGTGGGTGAGGATACCCATTATCTATCCCGGACAGGGGATAGTTCACGGAGCTGCATATTCCCCGGGACAGAGGGGGGCCGTTAGCGCTCCTGGAGCCGGTCACCCCCAAACTCCCGGGTCTCAGTTCCCCGCACTTCCTGCTCCACCCGCTCCGGCGCCCATTGCCTTGTTGGCTCCAGGACTAGGTAACCCATATCCGCCCGGCCTTGCTCCGCCACCCGTTGACGGACACGTCGCCACCATTTCCGGAGGACCACACCTTGCCGGAAGCACCCGCAACTCCCAGAAGAGGTACTTGAGGGAGTTAGAGCACGCCAAGGAGATGTGCGCCTTGGTCCAATCACCTGCTCAACGTCCCCGAATGATGGATCTTCCCATCACCTTCACGGAGGACGATGCTCGACATGTGCACTTCCCCCACAACGATCCCCTCGTGGTGGAAGCCCAGATTGCCAATAAGAAGGTCTCACGGATCTTGATCGATAACGGAAGCTCCGTGAACATCCTCTTCAAAGCGGCCTTCCACGCGATCGGATTGACCGAGATGGACCTGGCCCCATGCCCCATCCAGCTTCAAGGTTTCAATGGGGACGCACTCATGCCATTAGGCAAAATTCAACTTCCAGTCACCCTCAGAGGAGAAAGCGACGCTTGTGCCTTCAAGCATAGCACATTCGTGGTGGTCGACTGCCCCACGGCGTATAATGCCATCTTAGGCCGACCGGTCCTGATCGATTGTGGGGCCATAACCTCGATACGCCACTTATGTTTGAAGTTTCCATGCGACGATGGGCATATTGGCACCCTCCGAGGAGACCAAAGAAGTGCACGGAGCTGTTATAACGTCTCCGTCCGAGCCGTCTACACGGTCCGAGAGACGTTTGCTGCCATTCCTTTGGCGGAAGTATTGCCAGAAACTGGGGGTGCTCAGGAGGCATACTTTGACGAACTCGACCCAAGAGTGGGAATCGAGAAAGCAATAGAGCCGATGGAGGAAGTCGAAGAGGTGATCCTCAACCCGGGAGAACCCACCAAGGTCATTCAGGTGGGGAAAAACCTACCGTCGACCGTTCGAGATAAGATCGTGGCCACTGTGAAGGATAATCAGGATATCCTGGCATGGTGCCACGCTGATATGACGGGGATTAATCCCAATGTTGCGTGCCACGCACTCAACATAGACCCATCTGCAACTCCAATTCGCCAAAAGAGGAGGCCGCTGGACCCAGTGAGAGCCGAAGCCGTCAAAGCTGAAGTGGACAAATTGATGTCCATAGGCTTTCTCCAGGAGTCGCACTATCCCGTGTGGTTGGCCAACCCAGTTTTGGTCCCGAAACCCGATGGGTCCTGGAGAATGTGCATTGACTTCACGGACCTAAACAAGGCCTGCCCGAAAGATTGTTTCCCTCTCCCGCGAATCGATCAGATGGTAGACGCTACTTCCGGGTACGAACTCTTATCCTTCATGGATGCGTACTCCGGATACAACCAGATCAAGATGCATGTCGCGGACCAGGAACACACCAGTTTCCTCACGGATAAGGGTGTCTACTGTTACGTGGTCATGCCTTTCGGTTTGAAGAATGCTGGGGCGACGTACCAGCGTCTGGTAAACAGAATGTTCAAGGACCAACTGGGGAGGAACATGGAGGTGTACGTGGACGACATGTTGGTAAAGTCCAAGACCTCCGGGGACCACAGTAACGACCTTGAGGAAGCTTTCGCCGTGATCCGAAAGTACGGGATGAAACTAAATCCAAAGAAATGTACTTTCGGGGTCTCGTCTGGGAAGTTCCTCGGTTTTATTGTCAGCTCCCGCGGAGTGGAAGCCAACCCTGAGAAAATAAAGGCGTTCATAGATATGCCTTCCCCCCGGAAGCATAAGGATTTCCAGAGCGTTACCGGAAGGATAGCTGCTCTCAGCCGCTTCGTATCCAAGGCCACTGACAAGTGTATCCCCTTCTTCAATGTGTTGCGAGGGAACAAGAAGTTCGAATGGACCCCTGAATGCGAAGCAGCCTTCCAACACCTCAAAGAACATTTAACCCGAGCTCCCATTCTGTCCAAACCTGTCGAAGGAGAGGCGTTGTTCTTATACTTAGCTGTGACTGAGCACGCAGTAAGTGCCGCTCTCGTCCGGGAAGATGGCCGTATCCAGCTCCCTGTGTATTACGTAAGCAAGAGGTTATTGGACGCCGAGTCCAGATATTCGATGATCGAGAAACTCTCCCTCTGCTTGCTGATCGCTTCACGGAAGCTGAGGCCATATTTCCAGGCGCACACCATCAAAGTACTCACCAACCACCCTCTCCGACAAGTCCTGCAGAAGCCCGAGTCTTCTGGCAGATTGCTTAAGTGGGCCATGGAGCTGAGCCAGTTCGACGTCCACTACCAACCGCGTGTTTCCATAAAAGGTCAAGCTCTCGTGGACTTTATTGTGGAATGCTCGGGAATGAATGACCTCCCGGAAGATCCTGTCCCGGAACTTCCCACCTGGAAGGTCTATGTAGACGGAGCCTCAAATGAAAAAGGAGCTGGAGCGGGGGTCATCCTAATATCTCCCCAAGGGCATCAGCTCCAGAGCGCCATCCGTTTCGCGTTCCCAGCATCCAACAACGAGGCAGAACACGAAGCCATGTTAGCTGGGTTACGACTGGCCAGAGAAGTCGGAGCCCAAAAAATCGAAGTATACAGCGACTCCCTACTTGTGGTAAACCAAATATCCGGGGAATACCAGACGAAAGGCGAAAGGATGGCTGCCTACGTGTCTCTCTCCCGTGACCTACTGCAGCATTTCAAAGGCTACCAAATCCGCCAGGTCCCCCGGGACCAGAACTCACTCGCGGACGCCAAGCTTGCAACGGACCCGGAGATTGAACAGTATGGCTTAGTCCCCATCGGGCACTTAGAAGCCCCCAGTACTGAGACACGAAGGATAAACGCCATCATCGACCATTCCCACTCCTGGATAGGGCCCATCCTCAGATTTCTCACCACCGGAGAGCTCCCCACTGATAAAGCTGACGCAAGGAAGCTCCAATATCAAGCTCCCCGATACGTGGTTATGGATGGAAAGCTTTACCGCAGGGGGTTGTCCATACCCTTCCTTAGGTGTGTTGCCGGAACCGAAGTCAGCACCATCATCCATGAGATTCACGGAGGCTTCTGTGGCGATCATACCTCCGGGCTGAGCCTCTCCAAAAAGATCCTTCGACAAGGATACTTCTGGCCCACCATGAAGAAGGATTGTGTGGATTATGTCAGGACATGTGAGCAGTGCCAGAGGTACGCCAAGGTTCCGCGAGCGCCGCCTACAGAAATTACCCTAATGACCAGCCCCTGGCCGTTCGCTGTTTGGGGCATTGACCTAGTAGGTTCCCTCCCAACTGGAAAGGGTGGAGTGAAGTATGCCATAGTCGCGGTAGACTACTTCACCAAATGGGCTGAAGCTGAACCTATGAACACGGTCACATCTAAAAAAGCACTGGATTTTGTCATCAGGAATATAGTGTGTCGTTTTGGGCTTCCACGGAAAATTGTGTCCGACAACGGAAAGCAGTTTGACAGTGAACACTTCACGAACTTCTGTGCTTCGCATGGAATTATCAAAAGCTTTTCCGCAGTCGCCAGACCCCAGGCTAATGGGCAAGTGGAAGCTGTAAACAAAATATTAAAGACCACGTTGAAGAAAAAACTCCAAGCCTGCAAGGCTCACTGGCCGGAAGAACTTCCGCGAGTACTTTGGGCCTATCGCACAACAGAGAGAACTTCGACGGGGCACACGCCTTATTCCATGACCTTCGGTTGCGAGGCCGTCATCCCAGTAGAAGCTATGATCCCCTCTCACAGGCAAGACACCTACGATCCTACCCGGAACCACGCCCTCCTCCAGGAATCCTTGGACATGATCGAAGAGCTCCGGGAGCAGTCGCAGGTCCAACTAAAAATGTACCAAGGCAAGATAGCCCAACACTTTAACATGAGAGTCTAGAGCCGTACATTCGAAGTTGGGGATCTTGTCCTACGGAGAGTATTTCCTGCTACGCAGGATCCGGGAGTAGGAGTCCTCGGACCCAACTGGGAAGGCCCCTACGAAGTCCAAGAAAAAGTGGGCCATGGGACGTATCACTTAAAGAGACTCGACGGATCTAAAGTCCCGCGCGCCTGGAACGCGGAGCACCTCCGCCGTTACTACCAGTAGGCCCCGGACCATCCAGTCGGAAGTCCTTGGTGAAAATAGCAAAAGTGAAAAATGTGGAAATAATCCTCCCTGTTGTAAAACTCGCGCCTAGCAGGCTAATTTAATGAAACACAGAGAGATTCACTCCGCTTTTACTGCACTTTTTATCCCTGTGTTCTAGGCTGCGTTTTAACAAGTGACCACGCGGTCCGGAGACGTCCGGACCCCACGCTCACTTGGGGGGTATACATGGCTAAGGCATAGCCATACACCCCTTGAACAAAACGTACACAGAACACCACTTATATGCTAGCAATGTGTTTGAAGTTTTTAAATTGTTTGAAATGTTTAAATTGTTAAGCTTAGGTTTATTTGTTGCCATGAACATGCTTGCATTACGTGTCATATGTGCATTATGTGCTTATGTGAAAATTGCCATGGAAATGCCTGCCATTATGTATCATGAGAATTATCTCCTGTGTAGCCCAGCGATGGACGGGACTGGGGGTTGAGGCACGTTCATAGAGCTACGCCAAAACACCCCCAACTCCCTGACAAGTCCTTTGCAGAATTCTCCGCGAGCGCTGTAGAGCTTTGCTTCGCAAGCTCCAGCTCCGGGTCCCGCAAGGCGAAAGATGGCAAGATCCGCGAGCGCTGTGGAGCTTTGCTTCGCAAGCTCCAGCTCCGGGTCCCGCAAAGCGAAAGATGGCAAGATCCGCGAGCGCTGTAGAGCTTTGCTTCGCAAGCTCCAGCTCCGGGTCCCGCAAGGCGAAAGATGGCAAGATGCGCGAGCACTGTAGAGCTTTGCTTCGCGCGGATCTAGCCTCGCAGGGCTCCATGCCAGGTCCCTGAAGTCAGCCACCATGAGGTTCGCAACAACAGTTAGTTTTGCTTCGCAAAGATCTAACCTTAAGTCTAGCGACGCTCACCAAAAGAACTCCCATTCCAAACAATGGAACGACTCACCTTAGCAATCCCAGCGAACAGTATAACTACAAGTCCCGGGATTGGCTATTTGCCTCAGGAAAGCTAAAGTACGGTGAAAGGAGCCTGGCCGTTGGAACCAGGAAACCTTCGTAACCTAGAAACTACATGGGAAAAGACATCATCCGTTAAAGCTTCAAGTGGGAAGTGCATAGGTTTTGGCCGTTGGAACCAAAACCCCATACGCCCCTACAACAGTTTCTACCGTATAAATGTCTACCCTAAGCGCAAAGATAAATAAAGAACTCGGCAGAAAAGAAAGGAGAATGCTATGATTATGGCAAAAATGTCCGCATTGAAAAACTCAAAATGAAAAACAATTAAAGATAAAACCCCTTCAAGCATTGGGGGTAACTACAGCGTCCACGACCGTAGCTTCGGGGGCATCGGTTTCAGCTGAGGCTGGCAGAGTTGGCTCATTGGAAGGAGGAATTTGGTCATGAGAAGGTTCAGAGGTCCCCGCCTCTCCGGGATCTCCCGCCTCAGGAGCTTCAGCACGTTCGTCAATATTGTAAGTTTGGACGTACGCCTCTGGGCCCTGATCCCACACGAGTAGCTTCTCCCTCATGGCTTCGGCATCATCTCCCAGATAGCCTAATACCTCCGGGTTCACTTTCCAGAGTTGATGCATGAGGACCACATGCGATATATTAATAGTCCTGTTCAGTATCACCTCAGCATCCTCCTTCTCCTTCAAGCGCTCCGCCTCGGAGGTTGCCAGCTGTGCTTCCGCGACAGTTAGTTGGGCCCTCAATTTTTCCATTTCGGCCTTGGAGGCATCCCGCTCCCCCTTAAGAGAATCAATCTCCTTGCGCTGCTCCCTATTTTGGTTCAGCACGGATTGCTTCTCGGTCACATGCCCCCTGGCAGTGAATTGCAAGGCCCCGATCTCTTTATCCTTCTCGGCGAGCCCCAACTGCAGCATAGACACGAGATCCCTGCTCCTCTTATGGAGTTGCTCCTCCTCGTGCAGCTTACTCTGAAGAGTGGAATATTCCTCTTGCCGCTTAAGGAGGAGATCGTTTTTTGATTGCAAGCGGGCTTCCAGGGTATCCTTCTCCACCTTGGCTTGGGATAGCTCTTCCCGGAGCTTGGAGTTTTCGGCCTTCATCCCATCCGACCGCTGTCTAAACTCATTCTCTGCCTTGGCCCGGTACTCTTGATATTTGGCAAGATATTTCTTCTCCGCCTCTTCTTCAGCCGTGCGCCGGGCCTGATCAATCTTTTCCGAAGCCCCCAAGGCCTGTTGGGTCAGTTTCTGTTTCTCCGCCTCCAAGGCCTGGCGAGCCAGTTGGCTCTCCTCCAGCTGAACCAGAGTTGCACCAACCTCTCGGAACGAGCGTTCCGCGATCATAGAGGCCTGCAAGGAAAGACAACAGAATGAGCTAAAGCCGGACCAAAAGACAGGTGATCCCAAAAAATAACAACTGACGGCTTACCCCGGACAGTTGCTGCTTCACAGCGTGTGTCAGCAACAGTGGATCCTTGCTGCTACTGATGGCCCATTTCTCAGAATTGAGCTCGCATAAGCTCAGGGCCATGTCCTCCATCATCTCAGCTCCGAACGGCGCCAATGCACGTCCGAGCCTAGGCACCAGCCTCTTCTCCAAGGCTGGACCATCCAGAACCGCTTCGGCCGGGTGAAGAGATCTCACCCCCTCGGCCAGCTCAGCTCTCTTCACGGCAGACAAGTTATCTGCCCTTCCCTGAGTAACAGCCTTCTCCGCCTCTAACCGCCTCTTCAAAAAGCTATCGGCCCGTCTTACACCCTCCAGGAGGGCAGCGGGGAAACTGGTTGGCTTCCGTGGGAAGTGGAACTTCAGGCCAGGCAGGGGAAGGTTAGTTGTCAGAGAAGAAGGAGACCCCGGAAGGGTGGACCCCCTTTGAGCTGGGGGAGGAGGCAGGCGGGGTATTAAGGCCCCGGTCTGTTGCTTTTGCTGCTGCTGCAGCAGAAGTAATTGCCCTTGTTGCTGCTGCTGGTTTGGATGTTGTGGTTGCTGCAGCTGTGACGATGGTGATTGTGTCTGTTGTTCTTGTTGCTGCTGTTGTTGTAGTTGTGCTTGCTGTCGTTGCTGTTGTTGTTGCCTTCGACCAGGAGAAGAGTGTCTAAGGCATTTCTTCTTAGCACCCTCAGCATCTTCTCCCGGACGCTTGCTCACCCCAGTTGTCTTCACGGGGAACACAAGCCCTTCCCCGTCGCTGCTGCTACTCGAGACCATCATGGTCTCGGAAGGCCCGTCAGCAGGAGACTTCTCTACCCTCGGAGACACTTGCGCCTCGCCACTCGTCTTCTTGGGGGAGGCAGTTTTACCTCCCCTACCAGCCTTGGTCTTCCGTCCTTTCCCCGTGGACGGGTCTTGGCTAGTGGCAGCCTTCTTAATGAGCAAAGTCACTCTCCCCAACATCTTGGCTTCCGGATACTCTGCAAGAAACGTACAAAGCAAGGTTAACGAACCAACGAGCAATGAGAAAGAAAATAAGTAAGAAGCGGCAATCAACAAAAAAGCACAAGCAAGCGTGCCAGCAGGGAACAAGAAACGAGAAAAAGAAAAGTTTGAAAGGGACGACCATGCACGAGAAACGTGGATGGCCTTCCCCGAGCAAAACAAAACATCGCTTCCTGCTCCAGGAAACTCCCGTACTCCTTGAAGTCCGGGAATGACATGCTGAGAGAAGAAGGGTCAACCATGATGACACCTTCTGGCAGACTACCGTCACTCAGACACTAGAGGAGCTCATCTACCCTATCGCAATACCTGTCGAAAGGTATCCTACGCGGATCTAGCCTAAGGAAACGGGGATCAAACCCCATCTGAGAGGTCCGGGAAACCTCAGACAGGCTGGGGGTGTGAATCAACCGAAAACTAGTCTTACCTCTCCCGGAGGTACTAGCCCCCGGAGCCCCTATGTCAGGGTAAGCCGCGGCGTGGCGAGCCTCGATCTCCTCTTCCTCCGGTTGGGGGTCGGGGAACCTCTCCGCCCAACTAGGAGATATATTATTTTCGTCTCGGGCTGCTTGGGTGATTACCTTAGACAGCTCCAGGGCAATCTGCTCCCGGATGTCAGCCGACACCTGAGTTTGCCCCCTGCCACTTACTGGCTCGATATTTTGGAATGAGGCGAGTAACCCATACTCCCTCAACGATTCGGAGGTCACAAGTCCCTCCACTTTCAACTCTTCCTCAGAAAGCCCTTCGTAGAACTTGGACCTCCTTATCATCTCCGCGCAGCGAGGTGTCCGCGGAACGACTTCTGCAAAAATCAAATACAAGCGTTAGAGATCCTCCCAAAAGGCAAATCAAACGCAAAGAAACAAAGTTGAAAAGGAGAAGAAGGAGCACTTACCAGGGATTTTGAAGTCCAAAGATAGGGCTGGCACCCTCTTCAGCGGGAAGCCAGTCGTCAGGAACCAGTATTCCCGGAGGTCTGGAACCCTCGCGGTATGACAAGTGGGGCACATCACGTCCGGGTGCCTTTCTAGCCTGTAAAACCCCACCTTGTCTGAATGACCCCTCATAGGCTGAGACTTCAACCCGTAAAAGTACAGCACCTCCTCCGGGGTAGGAGCTTCCAGTCTCCGGGACTTGCAAAAGACGAACCACCCTGCTAAGAGCTTGTAGCTGGGAGGAATTAACTGGAAGGGGGCAATCCCCGCCTTCACACAGAAATTGGCGAAGTAACTCCTTAGGGGCAAGTGCGCCCCACACACTATGTGTGCCCAACTCCAGGCACCAAAGCCCTCGTGACTCTGGCTAGCTGACTCGCCCAGCACCGACAGACGGTGCCACATCAGACCTGGGATGTTCTTCAGGCCTGCCTCAGAGGAATACAGCTCCAGCATGCCATAATTCCTGAAAAGGTTCGGCTTTTGGTCCATCTCCCAGATGGAACTATTGGAGATTGGTGGGCTAGCCGCGACCACTTTCGCCTTTCCTTTCCCCTTTCCACCAGCGACAGGAGAGCCCTTCTCTTGGGCAGAATCAGCCTCCCCCACAGCAAGGAGTTGTTCCTTTGAGATGTTCGTCACTGGACAAAAGAAAAGAAAGAAGAAAACACTCTAAGCAGTCAGCACCCTTGTCATACCCTAGTGGTATCAAAGGCGTCGGGGAGACCCTCCCCGAAAACTGCTTGGAGAGGCTCCCACCGAGCTTACCGAGGGGTTGGCACCATGCCACCCGAAGGGCAGCAAGGAACCAGACTCAGACTGTGACGCCCCACGTCACTATGGCTGCTTTCTAGAATGATGACTGGCCCTACAAACCAAGACAAGTCTTTCCAGCGTGCTTTGTCCTCACTCACACACTTCCTGGGAAAACTTCCCAGGAGGTCACCCATCCCTAGATTACTCCAGGCCAAGCACGCTTAACCATGGAGTTCTCAAGTGATGGGCTACCGAAAAGAAGATGCACCTTCCTGATATAGGTAGTACCCATTAATCCATTTAAGCCCTCTTCAACTGTGTAGTCCCATACCTACACAGTCTTAGAATCATTACACTTGACCTTCCCCAGGCGGTGTGGGATTGCACAGCTTACCCGGTCTTTCCCCTTACGGATCACGGGATTATGACTGTCACAATCACCCCCCCTTACGGGCCCGACGTCCCCGTCGGCCACACTTCCGGCTGGGTCAAGGCTCTGATACCATTATGTGACGCCCCACGTCACTATGGCTGCTTTCTAGAATGATGACTGGCCCTACAAACCAAGACAAGTCTTTCCAGCGTGCTTTGTCCTCACTCACACACTTCCTGGGAAAACTTCCCAGGAGGTCACCCATCCCTAGATTACTCCAGGCCAAGCACGCTTAACCATGGAGTTCTCAAGTGATGGGCTACCGAAAAGAAGATGCACCTTCCTGATATAGGTAGTACCCATTAATCCATTTAAGCCCTCTTCAACTGTGTAGTCCCATACCTACACAGTCTTAGAATCATTACACTTGACCTTCCCCAGGCGGTGTGGGATTGCACAGCTTACCCGGTCTTTCCCCTTACGGATCACGGGATTATGACTGTCACACAGACCCCGAGCCTAAGCCCACCAAAAGAAGTGTTTTTCCAGAGAAAGACACCCTAAAGGCGTTCATGCTTATGCCCTAAAACAGCAAAACAAGGGACGACTTTCCAAACGCAAATCGCCAAAGCATGCAGAAAAGGCTACTTATCGACTCACAATCGATCACATGCCTACCAAAGCCCTATTCACGCATGCACATAAGCAATAATGGCAGAAACCTCTACTCTAACAACTACCAACAACCTAAGGTCTGAGAGGAAAGAGCAAAGTAGAAATACTTACTGATATTCGGGTAGTTGGAGGTTGAAGAAGTAACTGGATCACTGCACAGCACGATCGCGAGAAGTAAAAGCTGCAAAGACGAACGGCGATTCAAACCAGGAACTTCGGGGAATAAACCCACTGCCAAATCAAAAAGAAAAGTTTCCAGATACTTACCAAAAGAAATGGCAAGTTCGGGGGAACGTAAGCTGGGAAGCTTGAGAGTTCGAAGGTTTGGAAATCTGAAAATCCGAAAGATGGAGAATCTGAAAGCGTAAAGAGGAAGAAAGGTCCTTTCCCTCGTTTTTATAGCAGGGAAGAAGCCGTTTCGAATTCCTCAAGTGGACGGTCCCGATCTTCCCATTCCGTGTGCGTCAGATCCAACGGCTGGAGAGGAAGCGACGATCCTATTTATGACTCCTCGGATGGGAATAAAGTATTTATTTCCCATCATTACACCACCTCGGGCCCTGAGTACCATTAAAAACCGTCAAATCATTAGTCAGATGACTGACGCACGCATCCTCAACCAGTCGCCTCACGCATACGTCTTGGTCGCAGAACCATTCCCAGAATGACACGTGGTCCTTGCCGCACTTGAGTACTTGATCTCAAACAGAAGAAATTCCCTTTCTTTTTCATACTAATACTCAGGCGGGAAAAAGGAACCCTTCCGGGAACACAGAAGGTGCCCCCTCGCCTAGTCTAAGAAACCGATTGTACAAGCTCCCGGATCTCTCAAAGCTCCGCGACCTTGGGGGGTAAATGTTATCCAGATTTCCGGATAGCGTTTAGATTGATGACCTCGGGGAGGCAGAATTATCGATGTCTTTCACGGTAGGTGACCAGAGCTCGCGGATGAGCAGAAAGGCTTCGCCTCTCCCGTTTAGTGTCCGGATTACTCTTCCAAGCAAACACAATACGGAAACTCATCAACTCTCCCGGACTCCCGAAGGGGTATCCTTCGGGGAAGCTCCTTCCAGGAGAAGCTCTTCGAGTGGTCTCCGCGGAAGCAGTTCCGTGCCTCGCACGGAACAAAGCCAAACGGTCGAGTCCTGGAGGAGGCATATTTGGAATGATATCCACCTGACACAGGATCCCGCCTGACACGCCCGTCAGGTCAAAGCCGCACACATCCCAGCACGCCTAAGGGTACCTTTTCGCCTACTGTTCCGCTGACAACTTGGAAAAGACGGCTGACTTTGTGTGTTCCCCATACTTTCACGTAAATATACCCACATAGAGTCTTGTAGCCATGCTACTACAGTAATTGTATCCCTATTTATGGCTGGTGTAATTAAGACTCATGTACGTAGAGAAAAACCCTAATCCAAAACCCTAGCTATAAAGACCCCTTCATTTTACAAGAAGGGGGACGGACAAAGGATATATAGCAAAAACTCTACTAAAATCTCTCTAGCTTCATCTTCTTCAAGAGAACCTGAGAGAAACACTGTGAGTGTGTGAAGTTCTTGTGCACCAGCCATCTTACTGTAACCTTTTCCAAGTATAATAACATCGACTCGTGGACTAGGGCTTGTTAACGCCTGAACCACGTAAAAACACTGTTTGTTTAGTTACATTTCAGCATTTCTACAGTTCTTATCTTTTTATTATTCTGTTAGTTATTCGTTTCCGAAAAACTCGGTAAACACAACCTATCTATCAAATAAAGATATACAATAATATTATAACTATAAATAAATAATTTATAATTATAATTAATCTAGCTAACAATTATAATTAACTTTATTATTATAACTATAAATAAAATAATTTATTATTATAATTTAACTAACATTGAGAAAATTAATCATTGGTGTATTCTCAATAGAATGATATATGAGACCCATGTAGCACACAGTTTCCTTAAAACAGATTCGCCGTCTCCTGTTGGTGCTAGAGGATTTCCGGCGTCTATCTTCCAAGATACAACGGAGAACAAGTAACTTGACACATCATTGAATTACTTCTGGCGAATTAAGTATGCCTAAATCTATCACATTAGAAAGGCCTAAGAACTCTAAAGAGTAATTAGGAAAATATTATACTTAATATATATAATAGTCTTCAAATGAAGATTTATATATAAAATTGTTTTTGGTGTAAGTTTAACTAAGACCATCAAGGTCGTTATATAGGCCTAATAATCTATGAAAGTTAATTAACAAAAGATGTGGGACCAACTACACTTAGATTCCATTCACTAAAGTTGACTTAGTCAACTTTTTCTAACAATCTCCCACATGAATGAAAACCTACACATGATGAACCAACAGATGGTTTTGACCATGGTGATAGAGTTCAACATTTGAAACATGCATATGATAGGTAGGCGTTACCCTTTGAACCTTCCCTTTGTGTAAGTACATTTACTTTACTGTCTGATCAGTAGACGCGATGTCTTTGAACTATTCTATCGCTTGTGTAAACGATGATATACCACACACAGGACATACTTTAGGTCTCACTTTTATGTTCATTTTGGCCTTGAACATTTCTCTGGTTCTACAAGAGATATTATTGGATTTGAGCCCTATTCAATCCCTATAGATGCGGTCCCTCTTCTCTCTTACATAGGTGATTTCTTATTTAAGAGTAACTTGCATTACTCTGCTCAACATTCTGACACATAAGAATTTATTAAAATCATAGCTTAACATTTTCTTTTTGACTATCACTTTTTCATCATATGAATGGATAGGAGGAAAACTGCCACAATGATCCATCGCAGTCTTTACAGTTGTAGTTGTCCCTTTGAACCTAGATCTTGGGATCGCCAGTCAACTAGGTGGGGTATCTACTGTATTGACTTATTCATTCATC
Source organism: Humulus lupulus (assembly GCF_963169125.1). Taxonomy (NCBI): domain Eukaryota; kingdom Viridiplantae; phylum Streptophyta; class Magnoliopsida; order Rosales; family Cannabaceae; genus Humulus; species Humulus lupulus. Next base: position 136,605,063 of record NC_084795.1, read on the forward strand.
GATTTTAGTCTCATTCCCCTTGGTGATTTTTCAACCAACTTTCTATTTAACCATTTGGTTAGCAAATCCACAATATTATCCTTCGACTTCACATAGTCAACAGAGATAACTATAGTTGAGAGTAGTTGTCTAATGGTATTGTGTCTACGACGTATGTGTTTAGACTTGCCATTATACAAATTGTTATGTGCCCTTCCAATTGAAGATTGACTATCACAATGTATGCCAATTGTTGGCGCAGATTTAGGCCACTTTAGAATATCTTCTAAGAATTGAAGAAGCCATTCTGCTTCTTCATCACACTTGTCTAAGGCTATAAATTCATATTCCATCGTGGATCTAGCTATTACCGTTTGTTTAGAAGATTTCCATGATATTGCTGTACCATTGAGTGTGAACACAATTCTACTCGTAGACTTAGAGTCTTTCATATCAGATATCCAATTAGAATCACAATACCCTTCAAGTACTGCTGGATATTTTGTATAGTGCAGTCCATAGCTACGAGTAAATAATAAGTACCTTAGTACTCTTGTTATTGCTTTCCAGTGGTCATACCCTGGATTACTCATGTATCTACTCAGTTTACTAATTGCGCAGGCTATGTCAGGTCTTGTACAACTCATTAAGTACATTAGACTTCCAATAATTCTAGAGTGTTCTACCTAAGAGACACTCTCTCCTTTGTTCTTGAACAAATGTAGACTCAAATCTATCGAAGTTCTGGACACACCAGAATCTTCTTTATTGAATCACTCAATAATCTTGTCCACATAATATGACTAACTTGGAATGATCCCATCAGATGTCCTTGAGATTTGAATTCCCAGAACATATGCTAGATCTATAGCTTTCATGTCAAATTTGGAATTCAACATACTCTTGATAGATTTGACCATCTTATCATTACTTCAAACAATGAGCATGTCATCTATGTAAAGACAAAAAATGACATAATCATTATCTGGACCAAAAGATTTTTCAGTTCTGATTCTTTTTCTACACCTAGGTTCATTCATAGACTCTAGTTCTTGATCCTGACTATTTTCTCCAATAGTCTCATATGTTCTTTTTAACGAACTTGAATCTTTTTGAATCTACATGGAAATACATGTTCAAAGAACGATACATTCCTAGATTCCATTATTGTGTTTTTGTGTATGTCATAGATTGTAGACTCATGCACAAGAAACTGATATGCACAATGAACATGAAATCAATAGTTTTTGGACCTATCTTCACCTTCTTAGGTAAAGGTACAACCACTTTGGCAAGACACCCCCACACTCGTAAGAATTTGTAGGAAGGATTCATTCATTTTCATAACTCATAAGGGGTCCTATCCTCCTTCTTTTTGGGTATCTTATTTAAAAGATGATTAGCTAACAAGACATCTTCTCCCCACATGTTCTGAGGCAATCCAGAACTAATCAACATTGGATTCATCATTTCTTTCAATGTACGATTTTTTCATTCAGCAACAACATTTTGCTGAGGCGAATAAGGTGTCGTGGTTTCATGAATTATTCCATGTTTAGCATAGAATTCACCAAACAGTGATCATATTCACCACCTCGATCACTTTTCAACACCTTGATATTTTTTTGAGTTGATTCTCAACTTCATTTTTATAGAGAATGAACTTCTCTTTAGCGTCATCTTTGCTTTTTAACAAATACACATAGCAATATCTCGTGCTATCATCGACAAAAGTAATAAAATACTTATTGCCTCCCCTTGTTTGAAATTTTTTTAAATCGCATACATCACTATGGATTAAATTTAGGGGTTCATTATTCCTTTCAATCATTTTGGAGGATGACCGTGTTAGTTTTTCCTCAACACAGGTTTCACACTTATGATTTGAATCAGTGTGAAATTTTGGTATGTGATTCAAGTTAATTAATATACGCAAAGTGCAACGACCCAAATTCGCTAATAAGGCTTAGTGCCTTGATTACTGTGCCAGGAGGGCATAATCGGAGTTATATATGAAATTAATTGAAAATATGTGTGATTATGTGGCATATATGATTTATATGGTGATATGATTATTTATGCATGTTTATGTGTATTAAATATGCATGTGGGTCTGTTTTGTTAATGAGGGCATATTTGTAATTTTTGACATGTTGAGGGTACATTTGTATTATATATGCTTTATGTAACGCCCTGGATAGCCAAGATCGTTACACTGTGTCTTTATAAAGGTGCAGGACTTGCTAATCAAGTCATTTATTTAAAAACGTGATTGCTAAAGTCATTAATGCGCTAGGGTTAAAAGGTTTTGGTCTCAAAAGAAACTTTTCATATAATTAAACAGTTAAGACATGGGATCCCAAAAGAGACAACATTTAAGAGTCTGTTTACAAAATTTCCAGTGTACAGATAACCACTAGCCATTCTAAAGGCAAAACATATGTTTATGGTTCTCCTGTCCCTGTCTCCCCTCAACCGTGGCTGCTGAGCAGTTGTTCATGTACATTCTGCTCCTAGAGCTCTCTAAATCAGGGTTGATCAAGCTTGCCCTTACATTTACCTGCACCACAAAGTACCCGTGAGCCAAGGCCCAGCAAGAAAACGTAATATCACTATTATATTTTAATATAATGTTTGATTGATTAAATAAGTGTTACAAAAAGTGATTATTTAATCTAGTGGGGGAATGTTATATTATTTCATATAATATAATGTTAGATTAAATAATGTGACAAAATGTGATTTGTCACACCTTGTAACATATTATTGAGAGTCACAAAATTGGACACATGTGTGTGCCCAAATGTGACATATTTTGGAGTTACAAAATCAGTTACAAATTTGTAACTCCCAAATATTACCCAATAATGTGTATATTATATGTTACACATTTGAGATTGGATTTCACAAAGCCATGATGAAATATGGCTATTGGAGACATGTTTTTAACTCCCAATAGGTGTTTGGAGGTTACAAAATCATGTGGGAAAGGATTTGGGACGTTTTGGGAAAATGACTTTTTTGTGCTAAAAATGGCCTGTGGCCGCGGCCACTGACTTTCAGTGGTCACGGCCAGGGGAACAGAAGCCAGTGGCTGCGGCCAGTGAGGCTGACAGCCTATTCGATTTTTCAGTTTTTTCTAAATTGAACGGCTCTAACATCCCAAATAACTCTCAAATCTCCATTTTAATTCCATAAACATCCAATAAAACATTGGTAACAGCCATGGGGGTTGGTGGAATTTGAAATTCAAAGGGGTATCTCAAACTCTATAAATAGGAGCCTAATGCTCACTTGTAAGACACACAATTTTCCATCCACAAAGTACTTGGCTGGAAAATACACCATAGATGCTTGATAATTCCAGAGAGCTATTTCCTAGAGAGATCCCTTAGTGCTTAGAGAATAGGGGGAAATAAGCTTTTGGACAAAGGTTTTTTAACCTTGTTCAAGTTGGTGATCCCCACTACTCTACATTTTGGTTGTGTGAGAGTTTGTTTTTTCATTGATCTTTTCATTCTGTTGTTCTTCTTGTATTATTGGTGTATTGAGTTTGTAATCCTCTACTTCTATTTCTATTTACATATTCATTGGTATCTTTTGTTTTAGGGTTTTAGTTCTTATAATTCTCTTCCTTCTCTTATTTCTATTTACTTGTATTTTGAGCAATTGAGTTGTAATATTTATTTAATCAATTACCTTGTCTATTGTATTTTTTGCATAGAGTTGTATTTTGGTTTTTCCACTTTTCCATTGAGCAATAACATATATTCTCTAACAATCACAACACGAGTACTGATAATAATCATAAACCCTTTAAGCATGTTTAAACATTTAGCAATCCCTAATAAACATATAACTTACTGACATAAGCATGAATTTATAAGCTAACAATTAGCCAATCAGCATATCATATTCAACAGTCAACCACAACAACCAAATTACACGATAATTAGGGTCGACACCCTTAGGTCGCACCCTCTGTTTACCCCACTTACTCCGGCCCGCTTAAACCGAGCTCAGTGCATAATAAGCTGTCCTCTGCTACCAGTTGCCGAGCCGCGCCCTGTGTGCTAATGGAAACATCAGCACTCTTAGGTCGTTTTCCTACCATTTACATGGCATAATACCATCCTTTACAAGGCATACAAAATAGGGAACTCTTAGTCATTTACATGGCATAATACCATCCTTTACACTTTACAAGGCATACAAAACAGGGAACTCTTAGTCCCATTATGAATCCACAATCGGGTGCAGTTTTATTACCTTTAATTTCCAAATGCTTCGTTTACTAGAAATTCCCCTTGAGCACGATCCGTCTCCCGAGCCCTAGCTTTTACCTAGTCACAACCAAGATAAGGGATTCCATTAATATTCAAGTAAAGGTTTCTGGGTGAAGTTCTAGCTTCCGAGACATCGAGTTCCACCAAGCTCGGTGGTGCAGTCGATCCCGAGCACCCTAGGTTAGGTTCCCACGCTTAAAACCTTCAAATAACCAAAAATGCCCTTAAGGGCCGCGACCCTAAAGACCTGCGCCGCGACCCGCCCCCTAAAACAGAGGCTAGGCCTCTCTGACCATAGACACGCGCCGTGGCCCTGCCCTGTGGCGCCGCGGCGCTTCCCTACTGCAAAGCCTCCTTGGCTCTTCTTTGAATCGCAGGGCCGCGACACTCAAGAACAGAGCCGCGGCCCAGCCCCTCGTGCCCAGAAAATCCACCATTTTTAACATTCCAACCTTGCTCAAAACTACCCCAAACCATCCTAATTCCAAAATCCTTTGATCACAAAACTTCTAACATGATTATATCAACATAATCCAGCAAAAACCTAACTTAGAAACTCATTAAAATCCCATTTTAATTTCTGAAACCCAGAAGCTCAAGAACATAAAAACCAGCTATGAAACACCAGAATTCAACCATTAGATCATAGATTCAAGCTTACCTCCACTGCAGAACCAACTCCCTTAACGATTCCTGAGCTAAAACCCAAGCTTTCTAGCTTCAATTCAGTCCTTAAATTTCAAAACCATAAACACTTTAAAACCCAGCCAAAACACAGAATTAATCACCATGCACAAAGCTTATATCTTACCTCAGTTCTTGATTGAACTCCTTAGCTGAACACTGGACTAATCCTTCAAGATTCTAGCCCAAAACACTGAATTCCCAGCTGAATTCCTTAAGTTTTCTGTGGTTTTTCTTTGAGAGAGAAAGGGAGAAAGAGGGAGGGACGGTTCCTTGTGTTCCACTATGTTATGAGATTTTACTTAGTTTATCCCTAGGTGATTAAGTTAATCCCAAGGCTCGGGGTGCCGGAAACGTCCCCGAGGGCAAAATGGTAAAATTCCCCAGTATTCCCGCCTAAGCTTCCTAACCTCAAATATATCTCCAATTATTTATTTCCATAACCCGTTAATCTAAATAACCTTCCAGTACTTAAATTACTACTTGACTTGCCCAAAGTCAAGTATTAAGCCCCGTTGTGACTTTCCCGCTAACTAGCTCCCTAGGATCGCCTCAAGTCGCATGTTGCAAATTTACCCACATAATAATGTGGTTCTCACAAATAAAGCATATAATTACATTTATATTCATATAACCATACAAGCATGCTTATCATATAATCATGCATTAAATTAATAATTTCACACATAAGCCACTTATGCCCTCCCGACACACTAATCAAGGCCTGTAACGCCCTACTTCCTTAGAGCCGTCACTAAGTGTGTTTAAAATTGTGCCTCAACTCGCTAATCGAGGTTTTAAATAAAAAACGTGTAACTAAGCCATAATTAAAAGAAAACATTAGAGAAAGTAGATTTCATTGCTAATCATAAAAGTTTACACTTGGGATCCCAAAACAAAGTTTAGAAAATATTTACAACACAAAACTGATCAGAGTCGACTAGACGAAAAAACCTAAGTTCCCTTACAAACATCTCCCAAAATCCCCTAGCTGTGACAGCCAGGCTGGCCGGACATGTACACGCCGCCTCACGCCAGCTGTGCTCATGGTTGGTTGATCTTCTCTTTACCCTTACCTTCACCACAGAGCATCTGTGAGCCGAAGCCCAGCAAGAAAACCCAAAACAGATAACATATGCAAAATACAAGTCAAACATGTAAATAGGCCACCAATGGCTAAACACATACGGCCTAGCCGCCCAGGCGTTTACCAAGCCCTAGGTTCGCGGACCATGCCGTGAGGATATCCCAGGTATCCTTTTACGGACTCGCCCTGGCAACTCGCACCCCTCGTGCTCAACGCTGCTCCCGGCCCTTCGCCGTTCTCGGCCTTGCACTCAACGTGTCTGATGCCGTTCCCGGCCCCACGCCATTCCCGGTCTACACCGTTCTCGGCTCTTGCCGATCACACATATAGTATCAAACACGATATAGCAACAAGCATAGAATTCAAACATATACAGACAAAAAGCCATGCTCAACAATTCTAGTATTTAGGGCTCGGCCCTGCATGTCATTTCCATTCAATATACTGGGCTCAGCTCTGCACACAAGCTCTAAGGGAACAGGGGTTTTCTTACTTGAGTTCCAAGCTTCCTGAGCACCGATACCCCGAGCACAGTCCGCAAACGTGAGCCTCGCCGAGATCCTAGTCACAACACATAATAATATCCGACCATCAAATTCCAACCCAACAAATAACCACAAACCGTAACCCTAACCTCCGGGATCTTGAATTCTATCAATCCGAATGATAAAATCCATCTCGAGCCTTCCCCTTAAAGTTCCCAAGTCAAAAATATCATTAAATTCCTCACTGACACTAAGGGTGGCGGCCCCACCCCCTAGAGCCGCGGCTAGCCTCAAAACAGAGGCTAGCTCTCCACTGACCAACACGCGGGCCGCGGCGCGCCCTGCAAGCGCCGCGGCACGCCCGAATTCCTTCAGCCTCCCACGGCTATGCGCGCATGCGGGCCGCGGCACACCCCTCCTAGGGCCGCGGCACTAACAGCAAACCCAGAATTTCCATAAACTTTTCATCCCTTCTTCAAGCCAATTATCACCAAAACCAAACTAAGACTCCTAAATATTCAACACAGTTACTCCAGCACAGAAACAACATCAAAACCTCATCAAAGCATGCTCCAAAACTTAGCTAAAACACCCAAAGATTAAGCAAGCTTAACTACATGCAAACCTCTAAACCAGCAGAAAATTAAAGACTAGACCTTAGTGTTTAAAGCTTACCTTGATGAGCTTAATCCCAGAATTTTGATCCTCAATCCCAAAGCTTCAAGCCCCTAGAGTTTCCCAGCAGAACCCCTTCAATTTTTCCAAGCAACTCCTTTAAGTTTCTTCAAGTTTAGCCTTAGAGAGAGTGAAAGAGAGAGACAAAAAGCTATTTCTCAGTTCCAAGGAAGATATGAGTCGGTTTTCCTCAGTTTCTGTACAGTTCCATTTCATTTATTTGTTTTATATGACTTAAGTCTAAAGGTTACCTCAAGGCTCGGGGTACCAAAACGTCCCCGAGGGCAAAAATGGTAAATTCCCCAAATATTCCCGCCTAGACATTCTATCCTCAAATATATCTCCAAATGTTTATTTATATGTCCCGATAATCCCATAACTCAGCTAATACCAGAATTACCCCTCGACTCGCCCCGAGTCCGAATCTCAACCCCGTTGTGACTCCCTGGCTAACTGCTCCCCAGGACTGTCTCGGATCGTGCTGTACAGACATATCACACATATACAACATATATTTCATTTACCACATTTAACTCAATTAACATGCATCATAATCATATATACACATAGATTCACATATAAGCATATCTAAACCACTTATTGCCCTCCAGGCACACTAATCAAGGCCCTAAGCCTGATTAGCAAATTCGGGTCGTTACAAGGCCCTTAAGCCGTATTAGTGTTTTTGGGTCGTTACACTTTATGAGTGAGACAACAGTGTTATGGAGATATATTTGAGATGTGTGGCCCGAGGCGATCTTAGTGGGTGAGTTAGCAGAAAAGTCACAACGGGGTCAAATACCCGGCTCGAGGTGAGCCTAGGGATATTTTAGTAATTTACTACATTATCGAAGTTACCGATGATTGGGAATTTATTTGGTTATTGTTTGGGCATGTTGGGATTCTAGGTATAATTTGAGGTTTAGTGGGAATTGGTGAAAAATGTCGATTTCACCCTCGGAGGCATCAAAGGACTAAGGTTGAAGCTGGGGGAGTTTTAGTCTTTTACCTAAATTTAGATAGACTTGGGCTATAAAAGTCTTTTGAAATTCAAAACAAAACAAAAAGGGAAACACTCAGTCACCTCCTCTCTCTCTCTCTCTCTATTTTGGTACTCTCTCTGTCCCTTGAGGCACTTAGAATTTTCTTTGAATTTTGGAGAAGAATTCTTGGAGTTGAGAGCTTGGGCAAGGACTTGGATTAGAAGGTAGCTTGGGGGGTCGTAAATCTCAGTTGAGGTAAGGCTTGTACTCTGTTTTCTTGATAAATTATGTTGTGGTTTTAGTGTTGTTGACGTTTAAACTTTAGATTTTGACTTTGAGTATTGGTAAGGATTTGGGTTAGTTTTGGGGTGTTTATGATGCTTAGGTTGTGTTATTGAGAGTACTGGACTCAATTTGGACTTAGGTTCAACTTTGGGACTGATTTTAGGAATTTTGGTTCGAAGGAAATAGCTGGAAAATGTTGGAAAAATCTGAGTTCGTAGGGTCACGTAGCAGCGCTGTGCTTGGAGCGCCACGACCCGCATGAACTCAGGGTCTAGGGCGGTGCTCTGAATTGCCTTAGCGCTGGATGGGCTGCGCCACGGTGCTCATCCACGTAAAAACAGACATAGACTCCCTGACTTGTAGAGGGCCGCGGCACTTGTGAGGGGCATCGTGTCTCAAATTGGGGACTTTTGACAAATAGGGATTTTAAGCTCGGGAACCCAAATATAAAGGCTCGGGAAGGATTCTACTACCCGTTTTAGTAGAATTTGAGGTCCCCAAGGCTAGTATATAATATCGAAACTTTTAATTAGTTTAGATCCTGATGATTACCCTTATTGCATTCTGACTAGGTTATACCGCTAGGGCTTGGAAATAGGGATCGTTCTCGGGATCGCCATACACTATCTACTCGGGACTTGAGGTAAGAAAACTGCACCCAGGTTGTAATGGGGCCTTGAACCCTGTTAATGGATATGAGTGTTGTTATAAATGTGATTATTCGATTATGCATGCTTGTATATGCTGCATCTGATAGTGTAGTATGCAATCTATATGTTTGATTATATCTAATATGAGAGCCCGACCTAAGGGCACTGGGGCCGACATCAAGAGTGTGGAATGCAACTTGACCTTAGAGAGTTGGGGTCGGCAATAAGATTTGAGAGCTTGGCCTAAGAGAGTCGAGCCTGAACGTCACCTAAATATTTAGAAGTGCAGATTGCACTTGTCTAAATCATTGATTGCTAAATTGTATTATGTGTTTGTTTGAGCAGACTGTTTGTAACACCCTACTACCCCAGAGTCATTACCATGTGTTTTTAAAATCTGCATTTGACTTGCTAATTGAGGTGTTAGACCCAAAACTTTGAATAAATTAAAGTAAAGATCTATTTAATGAAACTTCAATATAAAAGGTTTGGATATTCATTAAGATCATAAAAGAGTTACATTGGGATCCCAAAATATTATTTAAAACATATTTACAACTCAAAACTTAGTATACAATCAACCTAGGTGACGAAATCAGACATTTATACTGCATTTCTGAAAACTACTCCAGCTGTAGTAGCCAAGTAGGCCAAACATATACGCATCGCTCCATGCCCTCCAACTCATGCTTGGTCAGTCTTTCCCATGCCCTTACCTGCACCATAGAGCATTCGTGAGTCAAGGCCCAGCAAGAAAACTTCACCAACATAGCATATAACAATTCATTTTAATAAGAGCATAACTAAATAGACACAATAGATCATTCACATGCATCCATCACAATTGACAACAGTGGCCTAAGCCGATCGAGGTGCGCTACATGCACTTGTTGGTCTTAAATGATCAAATCAAAGGTACACAACGAAATATATGGACCTATTTTAATAAATATTAATACCGGTCAGGATCATACACATATATAAATATTAAATCACATACAAACAGATCAGGGATTACCTCTTGTAGCCTATCAAGTGTCCTTGAGTCTTTTTGTATAAATCAACGATCTTCCTATCCAATGTTCTGAAATCTCACACCCTAATCTTCCATACCAATCATCAAACACACAAGGACGTGTGTGGGTACATAAGATTGAAAAGGTTGATTTATGTGACTCACTAGATATACTCAACACATGAGATATAGAGAGTTTTGACAAAGAGAAAGTTTAGAATAGTTTCCAGGTTTAGAGAATACTATAGCTTTAGAGAGAGAGTCTATATTTTTATTTCTCAAAAATAATAATGAAGCCTTATTCTAAAAGCCATGTACTATCATACTTATAAAGATATTTAATCTAATTAAACAATATTTATTTAATTAAAATATAATTCAAATTTAAAACTGATTAGATATTTATATTAAATTATTTATTTAAATCATATTTAAAAGGAATAATTAAATAGCTAATTAAAAAAATATATTTGAAATTCAAAATTCAAATCTCAGGGATTAAATCCCTAGTATAGGCGCCACACACTGCACAATACAGTGTGTGTCGCCAAAGCCTGTATCAGGTTTGCCTGATTTTCTCATTTGTTTGTTTAATCAATCTTTAAAATAATATATTTATCCCAACATAAATATCACTTAATTCAAAATTAAATTTATCTTAAAATATCAGTTTAAATTAAATAAAAAAAATATCATATTCTAAATAAGATATTTATTATTTTCTCTCTTTATATTAACCCAAACAAGATTAATATTAATTTTACCCTATAGTTTTTCAAATAAAAACGATATAATTAAATAATTAAGTAATTCACAATTAATCAATTACCCATAACTATCACATAATTATTTCCTTGCCCTGGAAAATTAATTCCTTTACAATTTAGTCATTTATCTTTATATTAATCGTTCTATTGACATCCTTACCCTTGACAATGTAGGACAGAGGTGATTTCGGGACCATGGACCTATAATACGAAGTTCCAATAAACCAGAATATTAATTAAACTCTTTAATATAATAATCTTATTTATTAATTTCATGATTACTCCACTATAAATATGGAATTTCATTCCAAGTATTTATAGAATTATATTTATAGAGTTTTCTCTAGTAATCCATCGATATAATCAATATATGTAGTTTTGTCCTCCATTATTTGTTCGTTAATTAGTTCTGGTCAAAATGACTGTTTTACTCTTCTAATTACCTCTTGATCCTTAAGTACCATTAATTCACTAGCGAATAATTAATCTATAATCTAATTATATATTTGAGCTCAATAATTATTCAGTTATGATAAATGAGTTTTAGGCTCGTTTATTGTCTAGTTGTTAGGAAGGTTTTCATTAGTTTAGGGCTATTTTATCGCAGATTTATGATTGTATGTTCATGTTTAAGGTTTTTGATGTTAAGAAGGTGAAAAGAGATGAATGAGGTAAAAGTGGGAGAAAATAGAGCGATTTGGGAGAAAATCGAGTCGTTTTGGAAGCAAGGAGTTCGAGTTAAGTCACTGTGATTAGCGCCCCAGTGCTAGCATAGTAGCGCTACAACACTCATTTGTTGTTATGAAGGCTTGTGTTTCTGTAAGTAGCGCTACATCGCTACAAACCTAGAGCTACAACGCTAGTTGATATTTATTTGGAGTTTGATTGTAGCGTTGCAGCGCTACAAACCTAGTGCTACAGTGCTAGTATGCGAATTTTTTATGGAAGTTGGCTCTGTTATCAGCGCTACATCGCTCAAAACCTAGCGCTATCGACGCGATTTTGAAATTTTAAGTCATTTTTAGAAGGACAAAACACTCTTTTCACTTGTCGGCATTGGGAATCTATTTAAGTGACATTATTCTGTGAATTTGGAGAGGCTAATTAGTTTTACAAACACTAGATTTAGAAAAGATTATTGTGATTATTGTATTTAGATTTCTTTTTTTTTTCTTTCTGGTTTATTACTTTCTAGATTTCTTCTTCATCTTAATTTCTTTCTTAGGTTATTTTTCATGAACAATTATCTGAATTCTATTGTCATTATGTTATCTATGAACTAAATCCTTTATCTAGGGATTGGGATTAATGTAGTCGCTTGAATTTCCATTTAATTTTATTATGATGTTCTATTGATATTTTTTCTCTATTCTAATCTATATGATGTTTGCCTAATGCTAGTAAATACTTGATCACCATTTACTTGATTTAATGATTTTGATTTAAAATTTGAAAGATGAGAATTGAATATGTTATCGTTATATAGACATAGGTTGCATATTGGACGAAAGTACCTATATGACTTGTGTAGTAATTAGGTTTCCATGCTTAATGCCTTCTATATGTTTAAGTTTATCACAGAGATGTAGAAAACCTGCATATAGACTGAGATCTTATATCTTGAAAAAGAATAGGAATCGATTTATGTTAACCTGCTATTATAATAGGAAGTAGATATTTCGAATTGATTAATAAAATTAGTAGAATGAAAAGTTGATGAAATTAATTCCCTAGGCTTTTTATTATTGATTTTTAATCTGTTAATTCATTGTTCTATTTACAATTATATAAATTGTGTTCGTAGTTTATAATTATTCATCTCAATTTTAATCACCAAATAGAAATTGAAAATCAATTATTGGTAATTGGTCAATAGTCTCTATGGGACGATCTCTGTTCTTACAAAATTTATTACTTGACACGACCACGTATACTTGCATGCAGATTTAAGCGATCAAGTTTTTGGCGTCGTTGCCGGGGACTAATAACCAATATCAAAACTAATTGTTTTTTGATCTACTTTGGTTTTAATCTAACGTTTTCTAATTCGAGTTGCTTTTAAATTTCTCAATTTCAGGTGACCTATTTTATGCGACGTAAGGGTTCGAATATACTAGTGCTTATTGATCCTGAGATTAAAAAGACCTGCAAAAGAGAAAGAAAAAAGAAAAGACTTGAAAGGATGGCCCAGAAAGTCAATAATGTTGCCAACAATAATCTGAATCAGGGTAATGAGGGTAACACTGCAGCTGAGGCAGTCCTACCCCTAAGGGATTATGTACTCCCTATTGTTACAGGGATACATTCTAGTATTCGCCCACCTACTGTAGAGGCGAATTTTTTTGAGATCAAGCCTTTGATTATTCAAATTGTTTAGAATTGTGTTCAGTTTGGGGGGTTACCTAATGAGGATCCGAACCTCCATATTACCAACTTTTTGGAGTTATGTGATACTTTCAAAATGAATGGAGTAAGTAATGATGCAATCCGTTTGAGGCTATTTCCATTTTCTTTGAGAGACAGAGCTAAAAGTTGGTTGATTTCTCTACAAGCCAATTCCATTGTGACATGGGAAGTTCTTGCTCAAAAATTTCTCGCTAAGTATTTTCCTCCCACTAAATCAGCCTGGATTAGAGGTGAAATAAATAATTTTTGTCAATTTGAGGGGGAATCGTTATATGATGCTTGGGAAAGGTTTAAAGAGCTACATCGAAAATTTCCACATCATGGTATAGTGAAACGGATGTTGCTGCACACTTTTTATAATGGACTGAGGGGAAACACAAGGACTATAATAGATACAGCAACAGGTGGAGCATTTATGAGCAAAAGTGCTAACGAAGCTTATGAGCTTTTGGAGGAGATGGCCATGAATAATGATCAATGGCCAGCTGAGCGAGAAAATAAGAAGGTGGCGGGAGTTCTAGAAGTTGATCCTATTACTATGCTCACTACTCAAATTGCTTCGCTAACTAAACAAATGGAACAACAAAACAACATTTCAGCTCAAGCGATGCAACTACAACCCGCTCCTATCATTTGTGAGACATGTTGAGGCCCTCATCACTTTGAGCTATGTCCAGCGACGAGTTCTTATTCGGTAGATGATATTTCACTTGAAAAGGTTCAAGCCATTGGTAATTTCCCAAGGCAATCGAATAACAACCCATACTCTAACACTTATACTCCAGCGTATAAGAACCATCCAAATTTGTCATGGAGTAATAATCAAGGGCACCAACCACAATATCATCCAAATCCACCTCAATATCCTCTAATTAGACCATCTTATGGGCTAAATCCAATACCCTTTTATGACACTCAAAGGCCACAAATGCCGCAAAATCAACAACCATCACCTCAAATAACTAAACTAGAGGTATCCGCTGATTCATTGAGCCAATTTATGACAGAAACTAGATCCTCCATTCGGAGCTTAGAAACACAAGTTGGCCAACTTGCAAAGTTAATGGTGGATCGTAATCAAGGGGCTTTACCTAGTTCAACTGTGGTGAATCCCAAAGAGCAATGTCAAGCTGTCACTTTGAGGAGCAGGACTAAGTATGAGGGGCCTACTGTAGAAAACAAGGGCAAGAAGATAGAGGATCAACATGTTACTAGTCCAGCACATGAGGAGGATACTGAAGACCTTCCAAAGACAGAAAAACCAAAATACACTGAGCCTCCACCAAAGATTCCATATCCTCAACGATTTCGAAAGGCTAATCTTGACAAACAGTTTTCTAAATTTTTGGATATCTTTCGAAAACTACACATTAACATCCCTTTTGCAGAGGATTTAGAACAAATGGCAAGTTATGTGAAGTTTATGAAAGAAATTTTGTCAAGAAAGAGGAAATTAGAGGATTATGAGACGGTTGCATTAACTGAAGAGTGCAGCGCAATACTTCAGAAGAAACTACCTCCAAAGCTTAAAGATCCTGGTAGTTTCAATGTCCCATGTTCTATAGGGGGTTTAGTAGAAACAAAGGCTTTATGTGATTTAGGGGCCAGTGTGAAACTAATGCCTCTATCAATTTTTTAGAAGCTGAATTTGGGAGAAGCTCGGCCAACTACGGTGTCTTTGCAGATGGCAGATCATTCAATTAATCATCCTCGTGGAGTGATTGAGGATGTATTGGTGAAAGTGGATAAATTCATCTTTCCTGCGGACTTTATTATTCTAGATATGGAGGAAGATGAAAATATTCCAATAATACTTGGAAGGCCATTCTTGGCTAGTGGTAGGACTTTAATTGATGTACAAAATGGTGAGTTAAAGTTGCGGGTGCAAAAAGAAGAGGTAATATTTAATGTTTTTGCAGCAATAGAAATTCCAACGTGTTGTAGAGTTGAAGTGGTAAACCAAGGAGAGAACAAGTTGGAAGTCTCTAAGAAAAGATCCATAGTTAAAACTAGAATGCAAAGGGGGCGTCATTAGTTAAAAAGGTTCTTTAGTGAAAGAATTCGAATGTTACATGAGCGAGGAAAAGTACCACCAATTTCTAATTACAAGAAACAAGGGCCAACTCATGACACTATGGCTCTCAAGGACGTGCATGGAGGACTTGATCGAAGTTGATTATGAATGAAAACAAGAGTCCAACTAAAAGATGTTAAAAACATCGCTCTTAGGAGGCATTCCTATGTTTATTTTTAATTTTATGTTATTTGTTTTTGTTTTTTTTTTATTGAAACAATGTTTTTAGAGATTTTGTTTTAGTTGTTTTTAGTTTTATTCTGGAAAAATTGTGTTGTAACTCGTAACCCGTGAAAAACGTGAATTTTTTTGAAGTTTAGGTGGTTATAGCGCTACAACAGCCGCCGTCATCTCAACCATTTGAGGGACCTTCGTCCCAGCCTCCACAGCCGCCATACTGATGTGGCTGCTCAGGTAAGTCTCTTTTCTCAATCTTTTTGCACTTTACCATTGGGGACAATGTTAGGTTTTATTTTTGGGGGAGAGATTTATTTTTAATGTTATGTTATGGTTTTTTCAATTTTTTTTTAGTTAGTTTGTATTGAGTTGTGTTTTAGAGTGTAAATTAAGTTGATGATAATTGCCATTTTACTATGACTGACTGTTATGTTATATAATCCAAAGGAAAAGTTGATGTGCTTCTGAAAAAAATATGTGTGCTTGGTTAGATTACTTTGTTTTTTCACAGTGATCTGTTGACATTAGAGATCTATTGCTCATAAATTGCAAATGTTATAATTGAGTTATTTTTAGCATGTCAAATTTGGATTATGGATTGAAAAAGATTGAAGAAATTCTAGAACTTGGTTGCTTACTATTTGAGATGAAATTTTTAAACAATGCACATTTAGGAAAATGATATAGGCAATTTTTGGACTGGTTATGCCTTTCAAGCTATCCCTATTAAACTTTATCCTTAGTTAGCCCTTTTGAGCCTTATAACTGTTTTCTTGTTAACATATTTTTTGAGTCTAGCTATGAATTTGATTACCATTTATTCTTTTGACCCATACCATGAGCATGAAAACTATTATGTGTGGGGAGTGAATGTGTAATGGGATCTTTTGTATAATGTGTTATTCAAAAAATTTCTTGCCATTGAGAAAAGTAAAAAGAAAAGAAAAAAGTGCGAAAGGATTACACTCCTGAACCATTATTTATTGAAAAATCTAAGTTTGGGGGAGTGTAATATAAAAAAAAAAATTAAGAATGAGTGGTTTGTAAAAACCTCTCAATCATTGCATAGAAAAAGGGGAAACAAGGAATGAGTGGTTTGAAATTGATGGGAAAGTTTGTTTAGTTGGAATGCTTGTGGTATGATTAAGCCTAAAATGTTTTTTTGATCTATACCTAAGCTTTCTATTACAACCCCTATAAAGTCCTATTGATTCTTATTTGTGCAGCTGTTTATATTAATGGAGAATAGTAAGAAATGCAGGCATATGGAATAATCTGGTTATGTGGTTAGTTGGTGAGCATTTTAGGTGCATAAACTGGTTCAATTATTTTATTTGCAAGTTATGAGTAAGATGATCTTTGGCATTAATAGATTGCAGTGAAGGGGTGAAGTATTTTGACTGAAAATCTAGATTAATATTTTAAATAGCATGATTGTTTTCCTAAGAATTATATGTGCATATCAGTCTTGAGTGTTGGAATTGGTTGGTTATGTCAACTTGGTTTGTTTAGGTTTAAGTCTAGTTAGATTCTTTACTCGAGGGCATGTAAAAAATTAGTTTGGGGGAGTTTGATAAATGAGTTTTATGCTCGTTTATGGTCTAGTTGTTAGGAAGGGTTTCATTAGTTTAGGGCTATTTTATCGCAGATTTATGATGTTTGTTCATGTGTTAAGGTTTTTGATGTGAAGAAGGTGAAAAGAGATGAATGAGGTAAAAGTGGGAGAAAATGGAGCAATTTTGGAGAAAATCGAGTCGTTTTGGAAGCAAGGAGTTCAAGTTAAGTCACTATGATTAGCGCCCCAGCGCTAGCATAGTAGCGCTACAATGCTCATTTGTTGTTATGAAGGCTTGTGTTTCTGCAAGTAGAGCTACATCGCTACAAACCTAGCGCTACAACGCTAGTTGATATTTATTTGGAGTCTGATTGTAGCACTACAACGCTACAAACCTAGCGCTACAGTGCTAGTACGTGAATTTTTTGTGGAAGTTGGCTCTGTTATCAGCACTACAGCACTCAAAACTTAGTGCTACAGTGCTATCGACGTGATTTTGAAATTTTAAGTCATTTTTAGAAGGAAAAAACAGTATTTTCACTTGTGGGCATTGGGAATCTATTTAAGTGACATTATTCTGCGAATTTGGAGAGGCTGATTAGTTTTATAAACACTAGATTTAGAAAAGACTACTGTGATTATTGTATTTAGATTTCTTTTTCTGGTTTATTACTTTCTAGATTTCTTCTTCATCTTAATTTCTTTCTTAGGATATTTTTCATGAAAAATTATCTTAATTCTATTGTCATTTGTACGCCCTGATTTTCCCACGGGCTGATTAGCGAGCTGAGCTACGGCCTAATCATGATTATCTCGTGGACCTCCCCAAAACCGGAGCTGCCATCATAAGATCGTACCTCCTTAGCTCGAGGTAACATAAGGGTTCGCCTCTGACTACTTAAGGACTGAGTCCGGGCTCTGAAGGCCGAAGGTCGAGTTAAGTATCCAGCTCGTGGTACGAGCTAGAGTTGGAGGCTATGACCCTTTATAAAGTCAACCACGCAAGGTAAACGTGCATATATCAGACATCACGTGTTTGATATATCCCTGACTTCTAGGACACGCAGCGTGAATGTGCGTATTCAGACACCCACGACTGGGTTGGGCTGTGCGGCCCATTATCCCCTTACCTATTGATTTGACCACAATTATGTGTCAGGTTTAGGAATTAATCATGAATGTCACAGAGTTGACATGATAGGTAAGAAGGTCACAGGATGACCTTCTTACCAACTCCCAGGTGCTTTCTCCTATAAATATGGAGACCTTGGGAGTTAATAGAGGTTGGATTCTTTATTGTAAGAAATACCCTGTAATCAAATATCCAGTATATAGCAATAATACTGACTAGTAGAGTAGAAGGATTTTAACCTTTGAACCACTTAAAAAACGTACTTTGAGTCACCATTTCATTTCCTAAGATCATATATCTATTTCGGTTCAACATAAGCACTAATCCCTTTCTCTTCTTTTCTTAGTTTCCTGTTGGCGAAGAACCGCATCAACAGTTTGGTGCTTTCATTGAGAGCAAGTTCGATTAGTGCTGTTGCAAACATCCAACTATGGTGACTACTCGATCTAGGCACGGTAACGAGACAGAACAACATGATGGGCAGGAGGCTCATCATACTGACACCCCTGGTGAACAAGTTCCTGAAGCCCAGCAGCGGCCAGGAAAGCATCCGGCGGGCCAAGATGACACCGGAAGTTCAGCATCCCGGCCACCTAATCCAAACCCGTGTTATTACACTGCGGTGGAGATGGAGAATGCTCAGTTGAGGAGCCAACTAGCAATAGCTAGCCAACATATCAAGGATGTGCTGGCCCGACTACCCCCTCTCACAATCGACGCTAACGTCGGAGAGAGGCAAGGCGAGGCTCCTAAGTCTCGCCGGGGTAACCGGTCCAGGCATAGCCGCTCGGACAGACTTCCGATAGCCAACTCTACCCCTTCATCACACCATCGAGAGGAAAACTTCGAAGAAGTGCCTAGACCCAGACAACAGCAATACAGCCATTCGGTCAGGACGTCGACTCCTAGCTCCCAACCATCCTCGAGAGCACCCAGGGGAGCTCGAGGAAATTCCCTAAGGAGATCCGGGGAGGGCTCGCAGCATCAGCCCATCCCCAACAACCGTCCTGCGCCTCATCTAGATCGCCAGGCGCGGGACCAGCAGGTTGGCAGGGCCGAAAGGCCCCCACCGAACTTGATCCCTCCAGACGGAACCAGGATCGCCTCTCCAGTCAGGCATCCTCTGTCTCCAATCCGATATCCATCTCCTCCTCGGCCCATCCAAGATATTCCAGCCTAGGGAAGTAGCAGGAGAGATCCGCCATCAGCTAGACCTTCCCGGCGTAGCAGGGCACCAAGGGAAAGCCCAGGTCCTCAGCACCAAAGACGAGCTCCAAGCCTCTCTAGCAGGAGCTACTGGACCGCCAGTCGCTGGAGTGACCTTTCTGGCGGGGACCTGCGTCAGCGTTTGAGTTTGGCGCAAAGTCCACAAGCCAACCAGGGGGGCGACCTGCGGGAGCGCCTTAACTCCCATAGAGGGGAGCAGGTAGGAGGAGACAGCCATGCTCGCTCAGGGGGGGCCCTGTCCGAAGTACGTAACGGAGGGAATGCCCCAAATAACCTATCTCAAGATAGGAGGGGCAATAACCCACCAAACATGTACAATGGATCCGGAGCTGTTGAACAGCCCCGGAATAACCAAGGACATCAGGACCAAACCCTCGAGCGCCTGACTCAGATGGAGGAGCTAATGAGGAAACTCCTATCGGAGAAAGAGAAAGATGAATATGATTCTGGGGACGAGATGGAGCTCTCCGCCCCCAGCATAGCAACAACGGCGTACCCACCTGGTTTCCGTATGCCGCACCTATCAAAGTTCAATGGGGACGGAGACCCATCAGACCATCTGGGGATGTTCAACACCCTAATGATGGCCCACAACATTGGCCCCGAGCTGAGGTGTTTAATCTTTCCTTCCACACTGACTGGACCTGCCAGGCAGTGGTTCAAGCAAGGTAAAAGACAGTCAATCAGCTCCTGGAAGACTTTCTCGGCAGATTTCAAAAGGGCATTCCGAGCCTCCCAGGCTGTGCGCGTTCAGGCCGACTCCTTGGCTAACGTAAGGCAGCAGCTCGGTGAAACTTTGAAGGCCTACATGAGCAGATTTGCGAACGTCGCTGCTCGAGCCAGAGACGTGGATGATAGCTCCAAGCTCATGGCCATGAGAACTGGAATCCTCGTCGGAGGGGATCTCTGGAAAGACATACAAAGAAAGGGAGTCAGCTTGGTTAACGAATTCCTTAACAGGGCCCAAGAATGGATCAACTTGGAGGAGGCCGAAGCTTCAGCTGCAGGAACCAGCCAGGTCCCTGAGCAGCCCGCTGGAGTGGGGACGGAGGTTGTGGCAGCGGCCCAAAACGTCACACAGAACAACCAGCCCGGTGGAGGCAAAAGAAAGGGAAATGGTGAAGGCAGCCAGCACGACCAAAAGAAGAATAAGTCCATGGACAAGTTCAAGCCCGTCTACGCGACTTATACAGAGCTCACCCAGTCTAGGGAGAACATCTTCCTAGCTAACTCTGCTCGAGTCCCCTGGAAGAGGCCAGAGCCATTAAAGCACCACAAGGGGAAGAGAGACACCTCCAAGTTTTGCCATTTTCATAACGATGTTGGCCACAATACTGACGATTGTAGGCATTTAAAAGATGAGATCGAGACCCTCATCCGAGCCGGCCCCTTGGCTCAATACGCACGGAACAGGGTTCCAGCAAGTCGACCTGCTCCGGAGGTCCCGGTCAGTCAGCCCGGGTCTCAGATAGATCAGGATGTACCTCCTCCTGTGGTAGGAGGAGAGATATCCACCATCTCTGGAGGTCCACATATGGCCGGCGCGAGCAGGGGTGCCCAGAAGAGGTACGTGAACGAACTAAAGGCGCATAACGGAATGGAGTTCGTCCCGGAGCAGCGTCAGCCAAAGTAGCAGCGATTGGAGAGGCAACCGATCATTTTTACAGAGGAAGATGCGGGACATGTCCAGTTCCCTCACAATGACCCTTTGGACGTGGCAGTTCAGCTCCCCAATCGGAGAGTCAGGAGGGTGCTGATCGACAATGGGAGCTCGGTGAACCTCCTATTCTGATCCACGTTAGAGAAGATGGGTTTGACCATCGCCGAGCTGAAGGCGACCTCCATGATGTTGTATGGTTTTTCGGGAGAAGGATCAGCAGCAATAGGGACGGTCGAGCTGGTGATCACCCTAGGAGAAGGATCTCGGACAGTTTCCAAACTCCTCGAGTTCGTGGTCATTGACTGCCCCGCTGCATACAACGCCATCTTGGGACGACCTACGCTCATAGCATTTGAGGCCCTCACTTCCATTCGCCACCTCGCGATGAAATTCCCTACTTCCACGAGAATATGCACTGTCCATGGCGATCAGCTCGCTGCCAGGGAATGCTACAGCATTTCCATGAAGGGAAAATCTAAACCTGGGCAGCTGGCAATGGCCATTCAAGGTGGTGAAGAGGAATCTCAGGAACCCTTAGCTGATCCTAAGATTGAAAAACCTCAAAGCGCCGAAGGGGAAAATGTCGTCTTAAGTGAGGATATTGGCCCTCGAATAGGCGAGGACAGATCCAAGCTCCAGGCTATTGAGGAGCTCGAGGAAGTGAGCATCGATCCGCAGAACCCTTCGCAGAAGGTCAAGCTTGGGAAAAACCTCTGTAGCAAGAGGAAGGCGGAGCTGACCGAGTTTCTGCGGAATAACCTGGACGTATTTGCATGGTCACACGAAGATATGGTGGGAATTAGCCTGAGTGTCATCATGCACACGCTTCATCTGGATAAAAGCGTTCCCGCCAAGTCCCAGAAGTAAAGACGTTTAGGAACAACCCGGGCTGAAGCCCTAGAAGAAGAAGTAGCCCGGCTCAAGAAATGCGGCTTAATCCGTGAAGCCAAGTTTCCGATCTGGGTCGCCAACCCCATGCTAGTTCCAAAGCCTAACGGGAAGTGGCGGACCTATATCGACTTCTCTGACCTGAATAAAGCCTGCCCCAAGGACTGCTTTCCATTGCCAAGGATTGACCAGTTGGTGGATGCCACGGCGGGGCACGAGCTCATGTCCTTTATGGATGCGTACTCAGGCTACAATCAGATCGCCATGAATCCGGTGGACCAGGAACACACCAGCTTCATGACCCCGACTAACGTTTATTGTTACAAGGTCATGCCGTTCGGGCTGAAGAACGCCGGAGCTACCTACCAAAGGTTAGTAAATAGAATGTTCACAGACCAGATCAGAAAAAACATGGAAGTGTACGTTGATGACATGCTAGTCAAGTCAAAGACTGCCGATAACCATGTTTCTGACCTGGAAGAATGTTTCAAGATACTACGGGAGTATGGCATGAGGCTTAATCCACAGAAGTGCACTTTTGGAGTTGCATCAGGGAAGTTCCTGGGGTTCATTGTCAATACTCGAGGAATCGAGGCAAACCCCGACAAGATCAGATCATTGCTCGAGCTTCCCTCACCCAGGTCGTGCAAGGATGTCCAAGGCCTGACAGGAAAGGTGGCAGCCCTCAATCGGTTTATTTTGAAATCCACCGATAAATGCTTGCCATTCTACAACCTGCTCCGAGGAAACAAGAAGTTCGAATGGACAGGAGAGTGCGAAAGCGCATTCCTCGACCTGAAGGCACATCTGGCCGAGCCACCCGTATTATCCAAGCCAAAGGCAGGAGAGCCTCTTTTTCTCTACCTAGCTGTCACGAAGGATGCAGCTAGTGCCGTATTAGTACGGGAAGAAGACCGAGTTCAGAGACCAGTCTACTACATCAGCAAGAGACTTCTCGGGGCTGAATCCCGATACCCATTGATGGAGAAATTGGCGTTTTTCCTTATCATGGCCTCGCGGAAGCTCAGGCCGTACTTCCAGTCCCACTCGATACACGTCATGACCGATCAGCCTTTAAGGCAGGTTTTGCAGAAACCTGAAGCATCAGGACGTTTGTTAAAGTGGGCAATCGAACTCAGTCAATTCGAGATTTTGTACACTCCGCGAACTGCTATAAAAAGTCAGGCCCTGGCCGATTTTATGGCAGAATGCACAGGATTCCAGGAGGATCCCACAGAAGACTCACCCCAAGTCACCTCGCCCCAGGCGTCGTGGAGGATCTTTGTGGATGGTTCATCCAACGAGAATAGCTCCGGAGCTGGAATCATTTTGATATCCCCCGAGGGACATAGATTCCACTCGGCGCTAAGGTTCGGGTTCAAGGCCTCCAACAACGAGGCCGAATACGAAGCTTTGCTGACCGGGCTGAGGACAGCCCAGGAGTTGAAGGCGAGCTCCGTCCAGTGCTTCAGTGACTCCCAGCTCATGGTAAACCAGGTTCTGGGCGAATATCAAGCACGGGGACCCAAGATGGCTGCCTATCTGGCAAAGGTAAAAGTTGAGCTGTTCGCGTTTGAACGAGGCTCGATCGACCAGATACCTCGGGAGCGGAATGCTAACGCAGATGCTCTTGCCAAGCTCGCCACCTCTGGGGAGATGGAGACCTTGGGGTTAGTACCAATAGAATTCTTGGAAAAACCAAGTATAGAAGAAGTCAGGACGGAGGTCGAGATGATCGATGCCAGGCCGACCTAGATGACCCCCATCCTTGAGTATCTCGTCGAGGGAAAGCTGCCTGAAGGATGTAATGATGCACGGTGAGTCCTGTATCAAGCTCCCAGGTATACGATGGTAGATGGAGTGTTATACCGACGTGGGCATTCCCTACCTCTCCTGCGATGCGTTCTTCCAGGCGAAGCAAAGGCCATCCTGCAGGAGGTGCATGAGGGTTTTTGCGGAGACCACACTGGGGGGCAGAGCCTGGCCTTAAAGGTCCTGAGGCAAGGATATTACTGGCCAACTCTGTCCAAAGACTCAATTTCATACGTGAAGAAGTGCGACAAGTGCCAGCAATTTGCCGCAGTTGCCCGAGCTCCTCCAATCGAGCTGAAGATGATCTCGTCCCCATGGCCGTTCGCTGTTTGGGGGATCGACTTGGTGGGCACCCTCCCTACTGGAAAAGGCGGGGTCCGTTATGCCGTGGTAGCCATCGACTACTTTACGAAGTGGGCTGAGGTAGAACCTTTGGCGACGATAACGTCCAAAAAAGTGCTTGACTTTGTGGTTAAAAGCATTGTCTGTCGATTCGGCCTGCCCAAGAAGATCGTTTCCGATAATGGCACTCAGTTCGACAGCAACCTGTTCACCGAGTTTTGTGAAAGGTATGGAATTGTGAAAAGTTTCTCCTCCGTGGCCTATCCTTAGGCGAATGGCCAGGTCGAAGCTGTCAACAAGACTCTAAAGGCGAGCCTCAAGAAGAGATTAGATGAAGCGAAGGGAGTCTGGACAGAACAGCTCCCCCAGGTCCTATGGGCATACCGGACCTCGCATCGGACTCCTACGGGTCATACTCCTTTTTCCCTAACCTTTGGGAGTGAGGTAGTCCTCCCCGTGGAAATTAAGGTGCTTTCGCATAGGGTCCAGTCTTACGACCAGGACCGCAACCACGAGCTACTGTGCAATTCCCTTGACCTAGTTGATGAAAGGCGAGAAGATTCACAACTCTAGCTCGCCCATTATCAGCAAAAGATCACTCGCTATTTCAACTCCAAAGTCAAAAAGCGCGCCTTTAGCATTGGTGACCTGGTCCTAAGGAGAGTCTTCTTAGCCGGTAAGGACCCCAAAGATGGAGTCTTGGGACCGAACTGGGAAGGACCATATCAAGTTATCGAGGTCATTAAGGAGGGAACTTATAAGTTAGCTCGGCTTGATGGAGGGGCAGTCCCGCGGACTTGGAATGCCATCCATTTAAAGAAATATTATCAATGATTCCCTTGTAAGGCCTGAAAGGCCATTTTTCATGTATTAAGCAATGAGAATTAACTCTTCGTTCATATTTGTACATGTTTTTCAAGTGTAATCTAAAGTAACCACGAAAGACCCTTTCCCAGTTACTTGGGGGGCATATGGTACCTGGATATAACCAGGTCACCTTAATGACTTAGAAGTTGATTCATATCGATTGACCGCTGTTTTTCTTAAAAAACGCGAGATATTGATATGGATTAACGCTAACTAAGTCATATCCTGGATATAACCAGGTCACAAAACTTAGAAGTTGATTTAAATCTATTGATCGCTGTTCTTCCTAAAGAGCTCGAGATATGGATAAAAGTTAACGCGAACTAAGTTTTCAAATTAAGTTCCTGGATATAACCGGGTCATAAAACTTAGAAGTTGATTTAAATCTATTGATCGTTGTTCTTCCTAAAGAGCTCGAGATATGGATAAAAGTTAACACGAACTAAGTTTTCAAATTAAGTTCCTGGATATAACTGGGTCATAAAACTTAGAAGTTGATTTAAATCTATTGATCGTTGTTCTTCCTAAAGAGCTCGAGATATGGATAAAAGTTAACACGAACTAAGTTTTCAAATTAAGTTCCTGGATATAACTGGGTCATAAAACTTAGAAGTTGATTTAAATCTATTGATCGTTGTTCTTCCTAAAGAGCTCAGGATATGGATAAAAGTTAACACGAACTAAGTTTTCAAATTAAGTTCCTGGATATAACCGGGTCATAAAACTTAGAAGTTGATTTAAATCTATTGATCGTTGTTCTTCTTAAAGAGCTTGAGATATGGATAAAAATTAACGCGAACTAAGTTTTCAAATTAAGTTCCTGGATATAACTAGGTCATAAAACTTAGAAGTTGATTTAAATCTGTTGATCGTTGTTCTTCCTAAAGAGCTCGAGATATGGATAAAGATTAACGCGAACTAAGTTTTTCAAAAATTGTAACCAAAATGCGTAGGGGCAAAAGAAAGAATCAATTAAAAATAAAATTAAGTTAAATTGTCTCGAGGTGGAAGCACCTCATGCATAGGTTACACAAAAAAAAAGGGAGTTAAAAATGTTGAAAGAAAGGGCATGAGAGAAGAAGGCCCTAAGCTTCGCCAGGTGGCCCCTTGGAGGTCGCCGTCTCGCCCTGATTTGCTGCGCCGGAGCCTTCCCCGGCCTTGGAGGGCGCTTCTTTATTAAGGCGAGCTTGGAACTTCACCAGCAAGCGCTCCCAGAGGTTCGCTGCCAGGAAGGAGAAGTCAGTGTCTGGATTGTAGGCCCAACAATGGTAAAACAGGTCTTCCAAGGCCTTTTCCGAAGTTGTCTGCTCGGCCTCCAGGGCGGCCTTGGCCTCACCCTTCGCGGCATCTAGGTCTGTCCGCGGGGTGGCAAGGGCGGCCTCGAGCTCTTGAACCTTTGGGCGGGTTTTTTCCAACTCGCCCTGCGAGGCCGCCTAGGCATCCTTAGCCGCCTGCAGAAAAGTCTGGTGCTCGCTCCTCATATCCTCGAGCTGAGTTTTGGTCCTGGCGATGCTCCGATGAAGGGCAACGGTGCTCTGCGAAGGCGGAAAGGAAATTGCCTTAGAAAAAAGAAAAGAAAGAAAAAACAGGGCAAAGTGTAATAATAAAAAGCCATAAAAGGGTAAAGTCAGCTTACTGTTAGGGTCATGCCCAGTGAAGACTCTAGCACGCCCACCGGGCTCATTGTCTCGATGGCCCGGAGCTCTTTCTCGTTGAACTTGTATATGTGGCTGACGGCGTAGTTCGCCGACTCGTACACCATTCCCCGGAAGGCCTCTGGGATCTTCTCCAGGTCCTGGGGATTGACTGGGATGCGTACCTCGGAGGGTACAATTGCCGAAGCCTCGAGCTTCGTTCCTGCGTCCCGGGCGGCGTCCGGAGTTCGCGGCGGGGGTGGGGGCATGTTGCTTCCCCCTGCAGCAGGAGGAACCGCTCCCACGACCTGGGCAGCTGGGGGCTGCTCTTTCTCCTTTGCAGGAGACTTGGCGGGGGTCCCGGCGGCTTGCCTAGACGTCCAGAGCCTCTTCATTCTTGGCCCAGTGGCCCCAGCTGCAGGGTTCCCCCCAGCGAACGCACCTCGCAAGCTCTCTTCGGGCTGAGACATCTCTTCTGTCAAAACAAAGACATGGTTAGTACAAGAGTTAGCAATCATACAAAAACAAAGGGGGAAAAAGAGAAATTCAAGTATATGCATACTAAAGGGAATCCTACCCCCCGAGCTAGAAGAAGAATCTAAGTCAATTACTTCCTGAGCTGGCGCAAGTTCTGGGTCCGAGGCTGATTCAGGGCTAGATTCTTCTACATATTGCCTAAGCCCCGGAGCTACGGCACCCCTCCGGAGTGATGGCCATGACCGAAGGTTGGTCCCATACTCCTCGAATAGGATCGACCTAAAGGCTAGGGTGTTATCTACTACTACGGTACCCCTAGGCCGGCTATCTTGGTAGTCCAACACAAGCCGGTCGACACAGTGGAGCAGGGTGGTATCCAGGTCCGGATCGCTTCGGTGACGATGGACGAGCTGCCTAGGATTGAACCTAGCTAGCCGGGGGTCTGCTGTGGCCCTATCTAAACTCCTAAACAAGTAAGGGTTACCTTGGCCAGAAGGACCCGTGGCTGCTCCGGACAGGATCCGTTCCTTGCCCGATGCCTGGGCGACCTCCAACGCCCGCTTCTTGTTTCTCACGAGGGGAACCTCGTCCTCCTCATCTTCATTTCCCACGACCTCCTCCACAATGATGGGCCTGGTATCGTGGGCTGGGGGAAGCCCCTGGGGCCTCCTTAGGTTCAGAGTCTGATTTGGGAAAATCAGCTTGCAGGCCACCATTGTCTCGTCTGTCACGAGCACGCAGTAATCCTTCTCGCTGGGGGGCAAGCCCGCCAGTCTCTCGTACTGGGCCCCGAGGGTCATAGATTTCTCTGTCCTCGTGAAGATAGCTGCAGGATTAATCTAAGTCAGAAAGGGATACAGGAGGAGCTGTATGATACTTAACTTACGAGCTAAGGTTGAAAAGCACTTACGAGGGCGATTGAAGTAGTGGAGCTCGCAGTTTCTGAACCCCGTCGACATAAAGAATTGATCCTTAAAGTTGTTGGGGTGGCTGGGCAGCTCTATGACCGCAGCCGTGTTGGGGAATCGGGTTAAGTAATAAAACTCGTCGCCTCGCCCCTGCTGATCCGGGCTGGCCTTGAGGTAGAAAAAGTACAAAATATCCGCCGGAGTGGGGACCTCCCACTCGTGCTTCAAAAATAAATATCTCAACCCCGCCAACAACCGATAAGAGTTGGGGAGGGGGGGGGGGGGGAACTGAAATGGGGCCAACCTCACAAAATTGAGGAAGTCAGCGAAATACTGATCCAACGGGAGGAAGGCCCCCGCCTTGAAATGCTCGCCGCTCCAGGCCGCGAATTCCTCGTTGAGCGGCGCGCAGCTCCGCTCGCCTTCCGCGGGAGGTCGGGCAATCACTGACGCTCTCCCCAGCCCAATGTTGTGGGAGAGGAATAGCTTGTTGATCTTCGTCTGGTCGGTAATCTTTGAGACGATCCTCTCCGCCTCAAAGAACGCGTCAGGAGCCACCTCGAGCTCTTGCTCCACTGCCGGCCCAAAGTTGGGGATCGGGGATTCCGAGATCACCGCCTTTCCTTTGTCTTGCTGGGAGGCCGAGCTGCCGACGGTCTTCTTTGGAGCGTTCCTCTTCGGTGCCATCTGGTCACCTAGTGAACAAAAGAAAAGATTTCAGAAAAGGCGACCTAAGCATGGGGAAGAATCAAAGTGTTCTTTGCACGATCTGAGGTAAGCCCAGCCCGTGGAGAGTGAGACCACGCAGTTCTATGAACACGCACCTGTGCTCCCAACAGATCCCCGATTACTCAGAATTCGTGTGTCAGGAGGGTCAGGATAGAATTTACCTTGGAAGGAAAGTTTCAGTAGGCAAAGAGGGCAAAACCGCCTGTGAAGCGTGTCCCCTAAGCTACCCGGTTTTGCACCCAAAATTCCAAAATTCCTACCCAGAAATTTTCCCCAGAAAATGCATCCTGTAAACCATACTCCTAAACGATTTCCTACAGCAAAAATACCCTAACCTAAAAGGCTTTCACCCTTCATACTCACAAAAACCAGTAAACCCTTGCATGTGGCTACAGTAAATATTTACCTAGGCTACAGTTAAAAATATTTTCAAAGCATGCATGGTCAGGAGACTTACAGAGTGTTTGGTTGGAAGGTGGATGTAGGTGTCGCCTAGGTGTGAGCTTCGTCGAAGTATTTGTTTCCAAAGCTTTGAAGGAGTCCTTACGCCTGAGCTTCTTGAACGCTGAATGACAGTCGGAAAGAAGATGGTTTTTTCTTCTGAGATGAAGAGAGAAGAAGGAGAGAGTTTCTGAGAAATTTCAAATGAAAGGGTGGCCCATGCGTAGGGTGGCCACCCCTTTTATATACGTGAAAGGTCACGTAAAAAGGGGCGTTGGATGGCCTTGATGTGGGATCCAAGGCCCTCCACTCGAAATACGAAACGACGGCTGGGCATAGGCTAGGCCATTAAATGCGATTCTCAGAAGACGTACCGTCACCAACCACGATGTTCCACGTACTAGGCGCCTGCGTAAAATGTGGAAGGTGAAGAGTTCATGGGGAAGCCTAAAAGCCCCTATTGTGGTCTTATACGACGTCGTATACCACGAGCAGGGGCTTGGGGGACAGATGTATGCCCTGATTTTCCCACGGGCTGATTAGCGAGCTGAGCTATGGCCTAATCATGATTATCTCGTGGACCTCCCCAAAACCGGAGCTGCCATCATAAGATCGTACCTCCTTAGCTTGAGGTAACATAAGGGTTCGCCTCTGACTACTTAAGGACTGAGTCCGGGCTCTGAAGGCCGAAGGTCGAGTTAAGTATCCAGCTCGTGGTACGAGCTAGAGTTGGAGGCTATGACCCTTTATAAAGTCAACCACGCAAGGTAAACATGCATATATCAGACATCACGTGTCTGATATATCCCTGACTTCTCGGACACGCAGCGTGAACGTGCGTATTCAGACACCCACGACTGGGTTGGGCCGTGCGGCCCATTATCCCCTTACCTATTGATTTGACCACACTTATGTGTCAGGTTTAGGAATTAATCATGAATGTCACAGAGTTGACATGATAGGTAAGAAGGTCACAGGATGACCTTCTTACCAACTCCCAGGTGCCTTCTCCTATAAATATGGAGACCTTGGGAGTTAATAGAGGTTGGATTCTTTATTGTAAGAAATACCCTGTAATCAAATATCCAGTATATAGCAATAATACTGACTAGTGGAGTAGAAGGATTTTAACCTTTGAACCACTTAAAAAACGTACTTTGAGTCACCATTTCATTTCCTAAGATCATATATCTATTTCGGTTCAACATAAGCACTAATCCCTTTCTCTTCTTTTCTTAATTTCCTGTTGGCGAAGAACCGCGTCAACATCATTATATTATCTATGAACTAAATCCTTTATCTAGGGATTGAGATTAATGTAGTCGTTTGAATTTCCATTTAAATTTATTATGATGTTCTATTGATACTTTTTCTCTATTATAATCTATATGACGTTTGCCTAATGCTAGTAAATACTTGATTTAATGATTTTGATTTAAAATTCGAAAGATGAGAAGTGAATATGCTATCGTTATATAGACATAGGTTGCATATTGGACGAAAGTACCTATATGACTTGTGTAGTAATTAGGTTTCCATGCTTAATGCCTTCTATATGTTTAAGTTTATCACAGAGATGTAGAAAACCTGCATATAGGTTGAGATCTTATATCTTGAAAAAGAATAGGAATCGATTTATGTTAACCTGCTATTAGAATAGGAAGAAGAGATTTAGAATTGATTAATAAAATTAGTAGAATGAAAAGTTGATGAAATTCATTCCCTAGGCTTTTTATTATTGATTTTTAATCTGTTGATTCATTGTTCTATTTACAGTTATATAAATTGTGTTCGTAGTTAAAATTATTCATCTCAATTTTAATCACCAAATAGAAATTGAAAAGCAATTATTGGTAATTGGTCAATAGTCTCTATGGGACGATCTCTGTTCTTACAGAATTTATTACTTGACACGACCACGTATACTTGCGTGCAGATTTAAGCGATCGAGTTCCGTAATCAACCCTTAAGGGAACCAATATTCGATCCATTAGGAAAGCATGGATTCCATTATTGTAATTCATGTGTCCCAGCCATCCATGATATTGAATCTCCAAAACAAAAGTCATTAGCCTCATTAATCTAAGAAACCTTAACGAGTGAATCAAAAGATCCAATAAACATAAACAGGAGTTCATGAATACTCAAGATTTATACTGATCTACAAATGATCATCTAGTATGATAAGAATTAAATCCTTATGTCAAACGACAAGTTTATAAAGATAATTAATTATCATTGGTCCTGTCATATATAATCTCTATTATGTACATCACCTTTACTAAGATGTCTATCCACATCAGTAATCCGAATCTATATTACTTGCATCTCGTATACTTAGCGAACCATACTAGTAACCATTCATTAAAGATTCCTTACTTTAATATGTTACTGACTATTTTATTCATTATATATGATCCTAATTCTCTCGTACTAATACAAGATCATATTCTCATGAATGAATATCGAATTTTCTTGATATTATTATATAATTAATTCAAACAATAATTATAACATTCAAATATAATAAAATTTTACTTTTATTTAAAACCAATAAAATGTCTTTACATGCTTTTAGGGCATTAATCCTAACATGCAAGTGAGGCATCTCCCTTAATCCCATACTGTGCATGTGACCCATGAATGACTTTGCAGGAAGTGTCATGGTAAACGGGTCAGCCAGGTTCTGTTCTGATGCTATCTTCATAACAGTTACATCACCTTGGTGTACAATCTCTCTTACCAGATGGTATTTCCTTTCTATATGCTTCCCTCTCTTGTGGCTTCTCGATTCTTTGGAATTAGCTATTGCTCCACTGTTGTCAGAGTACATGATTAGTGGTTTATCTATATCTGGAACAACTTCCAGATCAGTGTAGAACTTCCTCAACCAAACTACCTCCTTATTTGCTTCACAAACCACTATGTATTCGACTTCCATGGTTGAATCAGCTATGCTAGATTGTTTAATGCTTCCAAACAACAGCTCCTCCACCAAGAGTGAACACTGACCCAGATGTCAATTTTTGACTGTCTTTGTCTGATTGGAAATCAAAATCAGTGTATCTAGTAAGGTTTAGCTCACCACCTGAATATACCAGCATATAATCTCTCGTTCTCCTAAGATACTTGAGAATGTGCTTTACTGCAATCCAGTGTTCCAAACCAGGGTTTGATTGATAAAGACTTACAATCCCAAATGCAAAACATATGTTGGGCCTAGTACACAACATAACATACATTAGACTCCCAACTGCTAAAGCATAGGGATACTTTCTCATATCCTCTTCCTCCTAATATGTCTTAGGACATTGTTCCTTGGAGAGAGCAATTCCATGTCTGGTCGGTAACTGGCCTTTCTTGGAATTCTCCATAGAGAATCTTTCAAGCACCTTATCTATATAATTAGCATGAGAAAGTGCCAAGAGCTTGTTCTTCCTATCCCTTAGGATTTGGATTCCCAGAACATAGCTTGTCTCGTCCAAATCTTTCATTTAGAACTTTTCGGCTAACCATTTCTTCACGTTTGATAATGTCTCTCAATTGTTCCCAATGAGAAAAATGTCATCAATGTAAAGAACTAAGAAAACCACCACTTATCCTTTGATGTATTTATACACACATGCTTCATCAACATTCTGTTCGAAGCCATATGTTTTAATTGTTTCATCAAAAGTGATATTCCAAGATCTAGATGCTTGCTTTAATCCATAAATAGATTTCAGCAACTTGCACACCTTTTGATCTTCCCCTTTCTTTATGAACCCTTCTGGTTGTACCATAGAGTTACTTTCGTCAAGATATCCATTCAGAAATGTTGTCTTGGTGCCCATTTTCCATGTCTCATAATCATTGGCAGTTGCTATGGATAAGAGGATACGAATGGATTTTAGCATGGCCATAGGAGAATATGTTTCTTCATAATCAACACCTTCTCTTTGAGTGTACCCTTTGGCTACAAGCCTCTCTTTGAAAGTCACTACTTTCCCATCTACACCTATTTTCTTCTTGTATATCCACTTTCACTCTATGGTCTGCTATCTTCAGGTGGATCCATAAGTTCCCTGAAAGAATTGGAATACATTGATTCCATTTCTTGGTTCATGGATTCTTTCTATTTCTCCTTTTTAGGATCATCCATTGCTTCTTTAAAGGTTAATGGAGAAACAAGGACATGTGCCTCATGTTCGTAGTGAACATGTTGTCTCACAATCCTCCCACTACGACGTTGCACCGGGGTTTTTTTTTCTTCAGGAATCATGGTTTCTTTGGTTTTTCGTTTATCATTTAATGACGAAGATGATCGTGATGGAATCTTATCAGCTATGAGTTCCTCCAATACTACCTTGCTCCAAGGTTTATAGTTATTCATATAGTCATGTTCATGGAAGGTCGCATTTGTGGAAACAAATACCTTTTGATCCTTGAGACTATAGAAATAGCCACCTCTTGTTTTTGGAGTGTAGCCAACAAAAATGCACACTTCTGACCTTGATTCAAGTTTCCTTGATTTAGGTCTAAGAACATGAGCATGACAGCCCCAAATGCGGAAATGGTGCAAACTAGGTTTGCTACCATTCCACAGTTCCAGTGGTGTTTTGCTAATGGTCTTAGATGGGACTACATTCAAAATTTACGTCGCTATTTGAAGTGCATATCCCCAAAATGAGAGAGGAAGTGAAGAGCAGCTTAACATAGACCTGACAATGTCCAACAAGGTCATGTTTCTTCTGTCAGAAACACCATTTTGCTATGGCGCTCCTGGTGCTGTGAGCTGGGACAGAATACCATGCTCCAGCAAGAAATATTTGAATTCGAAATCCAAATATTCTCCACCTCGATCAGATCAAAGTGTCTTTAGAGTCTTACCTAAATGCTTCTTTGCCTCAACTTTGAATTCTTGAAACTTACCAAAGGTTTCAGATTTCCTAAGCATTAGGTAAGTATGACCATATCTTGAGTAATCGTCAATAAAAGTGACAAAATACTCATACCCACCTCTTACTTGTATATTGATTGGACCATAGACATCACTGTGTACAAGCTCCAAAGGTTCTTTGGCTTTATTGCCTTTTGCTGAGAAAGGACGTTTGGTCATTTTTCCTTTTAGACAAGATTCACAAACCGGAAGAGTTCCAACTCTTAGTTCTCTCAAAAGTCAATCTTTTGTTAATCAGTTTATCCTATCTAGACCTATATGACCAAGTCTAAGATGCCAAATTTATGTGTCATCCTCGTTTAAAACATTTTGTCTTTTGTTACCTTGCGGTTTAGCTACTTTAAATAATTATGAAATATTGAGCGTTAGTTCATTTTAATGAAAGCGATATAGTCTGAATATTCAATTGCATGTCTAAAGAAAAAAAATTAAGAATAATCAAATTATAAATAAAATATTCTAAAGTCATTACATGCAATAAAATTCAAAAATAACTAAAAAAATGAACTAAACATTGTTTAAACAACAATAAAGTTTTCTTTTAATAAAACTAAAGAATTTTAAATAAATAGACTTTCTTTAACGATTTCTTGAACTAGATGTTTTTCCTCTTTTCCAGTTCACGATCTTCATCAGCAACCTTCTTGAACTGTTAAATTCATCCATTTACACAGAAGAATAAACATCGTTAGTGGACTCTGAGTTAAAAGCTCAGAATGACAAATATCTTTCTACTTAGTTATAAGAACAAATAAATCATATTTACCTTTCTTATTCTTCATATGATTTCATGCTTGGTCGATATGATTTCATTATCATAAAACCACTTATCATATATGTTTCCATACGTATAATGGATGACCTCCCATATATCATATGCAGATTTAAGGCTTTGTAGAGTATTTTTGGTCTCTATATTCACTGATTGGAGTAAATAATACCTAGCCATATGATTTATTCTTAACCACTTGGCGTACTCAAACTGATCAATCACTGAAACATCTATTGGTGGTTCATCGATTGGTGGTGTTTTACACCCTCCATCAAATTCTCTCTTAACAATAATATATCCATATCATGTCTCCAAAATACTATATTTTCACCATTAAGTTCAACCACTACATTGCAGTTGTTTTGAGACATTTTAATTGAAATAAAATACAATAATATTATCATTTGAACAATATCAATTTTTTTGGAAAGTAAACATGATGCATGAATACAACAATTAAAACAAATAAATTAACATTTACTTTTCCACGATGTTGACGCGGTTTTTCGCCAACAGTATATTAAGAAATAAAATGGGTAAATTAGTGCTAGATTATAAATCGCAATGAAATAATAAGCATTCACTCAAAATCACAGAACTTTTACGTGGTACAGTGGTTAAAGTCCACTTAGTCCACGAGTCAATATTATTACTGTTTCTCTCTCTATTTCTGCAGAGTTTCAGTAATACAAAAAAAAAAAAAATGACCCCCCCTCTCTGTCCAACATTCCTAGTATTGATAGGGGAATTCCATGGACATATTTGGATAACTGCGTAAATAAACCACGTAATTATATATATGGCATATAATTAATACAGATTATTCCCATTTACATTGGGATA
This sequence comes from Humulus lupulus, assembly GCF_963169125.1. Taxonomy (NCBI): domain Eukaryota; kingdom Viridiplantae; phylum Streptophyta; class Magnoliopsida; order Rosales; family Cannabaceae; genus Humulus; species Humulus lupulus. The sequence continues at coordinate 136,640,842 of NC_084795.1, forward strand.
TGATTTGATAACAAAATAAATGCGCTCTTGCTATCTCGGATAATAAATGATAGAAATATGATACTGCCTGGTCATTAATGAGCGCACAAAGAATTCCTGAATCTCTTGGGATCGTTCAGTATGTGTTATATCTAGGTCCTCACAAGCTGAATATTTTACCTGAGCTCGTGCTTGACAACTATCTGACTCCAAGATCGGAGTAAGTTTAGAATGCCTAAAGTTGGGTCTGACCATTATGAGTCTCGAGCTCGATTATTACTGATAACTCTACAAAATAGAGTTATTTTACCACTTTTTATGTGTTAATTGTTGCTTAGTTCTTGAGTTCTTAATTGATTTATTAAGTTTTTAAGTAATTTTGAATTTATTAGGTTTATTTTAATTTTATAGATTTTTGTGTATTTTTATTGTTATATTATTGTAAAATGTTATGGCTTAATTATTTAAAATTAATATTGTTAAGTTAGGAGTAAAAAGATGCAATTTTGAGCTTAAATGTTTAAGTAAATTAAATTTTAATTAATATTTTCATTGAACTTTTGTTGTATATTTCATTATTGAAAATATTTAGTTTTAATTTAATTTATGTTTGTTTTATAGGGAATTTTTTGTATGTTATTTGCTCTTGAAAAGCAAGAAGAATGATGAAAAAATGACATTTCTGTAAAGGAAAACAAGAAATGTGGCATTTCTCTCCAGGACCAAGCTAGGCCCACGCCTACCACTTGAGCCCAGCCCATCTGCCAAGCACTTGGTCCCAAGCTATCCTCTCCAGCGCCACCTGTCCCTGCCTTCTCTTCAGCAATGCAATTCATGCCTTCAGCATCTCCAATTCGTCCCAGCGCATGCTCCTCAACATCACCAAAGCAGCCCCTGCCTCCCACGTTGACTCCACATCTCCCAGCTGCATCAACCTCATCATGCCAGCTGTCCCCAAATGCACGCCAGCCACTTCTCTTCAGCAAGCCATCAATGCCCAGCATAGGCCCGAATCCTTCAGCAAAGAAGGCCCAACTCCAAGCAGCCCCAACGTGGGCCAGCCCAGTCCGCAAGGCCCAAGTGATGCCTTTCTCCACCAAAGCCCATTTCGGCCCAGTCTAGACCAAGCACCAAACAACCACCAAAAAGACCCAAAAATCACATTTTCATTCCCAATATTTTTCACTCAAATATCAATTCACTTTTCCCTATTTTTCTTACCTAAATAAACATTCCTAATTTATTTTTTTACCCTAGCTTTTCACTAATCTTTTACCCAACCAAACATTTCATTTTTCCAATACTCTTACACTTACTCTATTTATCCTACCACTTCCCAACATAATTAAATTAATTAATTTATTTATTTTAATTTGATTAATTTAATCTCCACATTTTGCCTATAAATAGAGTCTTGTAAGACCATTTGGGGGGCTCTTCTTCTTCATCTTTTCAACATCTTCTACACATATTTTTCTCTCTTCTTTTCACTATTTTCTCTCTACCATTTTCATCTTTTGAAGAGCATGCCAAGTATGTTATTTTGTAATTTTTATCTAGTTATGAGCTTCTAATATTTTTCAAAGGTTATTAAGATGATGATGAAGCAAAATGTAACTAGATAGTATTTTTTGTTGTATGTTGATTTCCCATTTGTACAACATTGTTTATGGGTTTTTCTATCAAAGATATGCATTTTTCATCTAGTGTTGATTGTTAAAGCATATTACACTTAGTTCTTCATTATGCAAAAATATGATATTCTTTGATTAAATGTTTTTCATTAAATTGTTCACATCTAATTCTTAGAGCATAAGTATCATATTTTGCCTAAACATAATTTCTTTGATTTTTTGTAGTTTCATTAGGTTGTAACACAACTAATGCTTAGAAATTATATCTTATATAAGTGAAGAAAAATCCTACATTTTTGAAAGAGTAACTTGTGCTTGAATAGAAAATATATTTTGAAAAAATATATAGTGTGATTTATTTCAACTATATCAAAACTTGGGAATCAATATACTTATAAATACTATTGAACTTGCATTTTGTGGATTCTAATATCTTAATAATCTTATTTTACTTATCTTATTTGAAAAACATTTTTCTATTTAATCTTAAATCTTTTTATTACTTGTCTTTTATTTTTCTAAAACAAAATTATATCAAATATTTGGAACTAGGTTAGAATATTATTGCTTTGTTTGAAATAGTTTCTTTTGATGTTAGTCAACTCCCATGAGTTCGACCTCGTACTTACATGAACATTATATTCCGAAACGATTCGTGCACTTGCGAGTTTAAATTTTAAAACACCCTCTTTTGGGATCAACAATTACCTTAAGTGTTGGACAGATAATGACTTGTATACCGTGTACGAACTAGATTGAATCTCGAGCTGCTCACATGGTTAATAACCAGATATTCTACTTGGTTATTTTTCCACGTATTTACCTGCCAGCTGTACCCGAGCTTAGTAATTGAACTCGTGCTAAATTTAGGGTACAACACACGATAAAACTACTCAACAAATAAAATGTCGCCTTAGGGTCGGCCAAGTTAAATTTAGATAGCTTATAGGACAATCTTATATTTATAATTTAAAATAACTCTTTATTTTCTCTTTTAAATATAAAGTACCGCTGGTTTGATCAAGATAAAATTATCCACTGCTAAAGCTTAATTACTTCTTTGTTTGTGTAACCCATTATTTCATAATTCATGACTTAACTTAGATAGTGACGCCTTAGGGTTGGTCAAGCCTAAAATACATCACTTCTTCCTATATTTGTAAGAAGCCAACATTGATATTAATATGTCTAGAAACCTTCCTTAGGGGGACGGAAACAAAGCCGCCTTGAGGCCCTATTCATATCTCACGATGTTGTACTAATAAGGGAGACCATAGGTCACATTGAGATGTTCAACTTCTCCCACTTACTATTTTAGATTAAATGTGTTTTATTAAACTAATCAATTAATTCTAAATTAATTACTAGTTTATTAATAAACCTATGAATGTAATTAATTACAAAATTCATAATTATAAAAGTGACTGTCTCTATAATTAATGTGATCTAGATAATTACCCATTACATTCATCTAACTTTACTAAAATGATTTTTACATAAAGTTGGTTATCTTAAAGGCCTATAAAATCTATTGCCTTTATAAAATCCATTGCCTTTATTATGGTGTGAGTTACCAATTTTTAACTAATTTAATACTTAGTAGTTTACATGCAATTGGTTTCTCCAAAAAAATTCATATAAACAAATAGGAAAATCCTAGATAATCATGTTTCTAAAAGATGCAAGATTAATGAGAAACTGGGTGGGGTTTCAGAATGACATGTAATTGACTAATGCATGATCATGTTATCAATTAAACATAAATGAACATTTATTTAAATAAATACAATAAATAAATAAACAAACAAACAATAAATGATGAACCGAGTACTAATGGGTATTTCTAAGATTTCCAACCCTTTGGAAAAATTAGAAATAAAATTACAATCTAAGCCTATGTAGCTTTCAAGACCCTTGAAGAATGCTCCTCATCTCCTTTAGGCTTTCTTGCTAATATTTAGGAACTTTGTTTTGCCCAACTTATTAATTAGAAACAAACTTTCTAATTAATTTATTTAATTAAAACTAACTTTTAATTAAATAACCATTTTGTCATCTTTTTAATTTAGTTGAATTAAAAATAATTAAAGAATCAAATTCAAATAATTATTTAAACTTAAGATATTAAAATATCATAATCAACTAAAAGATATTTTATTTTCTAAAATAATAAAATAAGAAAATTAAACTTTTAAATTCAAATAATTTAAAAATTAATTAAATAAAAGTTATTTGCAACAACATAAGAATTAGGATTTTGGGCACCAAGATGGTGCCCTAGGGCTGGTGGCACAAGGGGAACCAAGGGTTCGGGTGGCTGGCTGGCGTGCAGGGGCTTGGCCAAGGGCCTGGCGTATGGGCGTAGCAGGCGCGGAGGCAGGTAGGTGCATGGCGCGTGCAGGGGCGCGAGGTGCGCGCAGGGAGCCGCAGGGCTGCACACAAGGAGCTGCGTGGCTGGAGGAGGCCCGGGCCTAGGTGCGCGCATGGGTGAGCAGGGGCCCGGGTCGTGTGCCTATTAGGTGCATGGCTAGGGTTCCTCCTCATCTTTGTGTACAGATTTTTAAAATACATATTTCTCATATAAATTTACAAAAATCCTATACCCTTTATGACTTACACAAGATCTAGAAAAACAATAAAATTCCTAACCCAATAACACCATATAATTAACGATCCATCATTCAACCACACATTGAAAAAGCATATCCATCCATTCAATATATATATATCTACATACATATAACAAATGAAAGAAACACACAGTATTTAATATAATATATATGTATAGACTACTCTGATACCAATTGTTGGCATTAAATGATCAGATCAAAGGTACGCAGTGGAATATATGGACCCATTTTAATAAATATTAATACCAGCCAGGATCATACATATATATAAATATTAAATCACATACAAACAGATCAGGGATTACCTCTTGTAGCCTATCAAGTGTCCTTGAATCATTTTGTATAAATCAACGATCTTCCTATCCAGTGTTCTCAGATCTCACACCCTAATCTTCCATACCAATCATCAAACACACAAGGACGTGTGTGGGTACATAGGATTCAAAAGGTTGATTTATGTGACTCACTAGATATACTTAGCACATGAGATATAGAGAGTTTTGACAAAGAGAAAGTTTAGAATTGTTTTCAAGTTTAGAGAATACTATAGCTTTAGAGAGAGAGTCTATATTTTTATTTCTCAAAAATAATAATGAAGCCTTATTCTAAAAGTCAGGTACTATCAGACTTATAAATATATTTAATCTAATTAAATAATATTTAGTTAATTAAAATATAATTCAAATTTAAAACTGATTAGATATTTACATTTAATTACTTATTTAAATCATATTTAAAAGGAATAATTAAATAACTAATTAAACAAAAATATTTGAAATTCAAAATTTAAATCTCAGGGATTAAATCCCTGGTATAGGTGCCACACACTGTACAATACAGTGTGTGCCGCCAAAGTCTGTATCAGGTTTTCCTGATTTTCTCATTTGTTTGTTTAATCAATCTTTAAGACAATATATTTATCCCAACATAAATATCACTTAATTCAAAATTAACTTTATCTTAAAATATCAATTTTAAATTAAAATAATAAATATCATATTATAAATAAGATATTTATTATTATCTCTCTTTATATTAATCCAAACAGGATTAATATTTATTTTAACCTATAGTTTCTCAAAATAAAAACAATATAGTTAAATAATTAATTAATTCACAATTAATAAATTACCAATAATTATCACATAATTATTTCCTTACCCTGGAAAATTAATTCATTTGTAATTTAGTCCTTTCTATTTATATTAATCTTTCTTTTGACATCCTTACCCTTGATAGTGTAGGACAGAGGTGATCTGGGGACCATGGACCTATAATACAAAGCTCCAATAAACCAGAATATTAATTAAACTCTTTAATCTAATAATCTTGTTTATTAATTCCATGACTACTCCACTATAAATATGGAATTTCACTCTAAGTATTTATAGAATTATATTTACAGAATTTTCTCTAGTAGTCCATCGATATAATCAATATATGTAGTTTTGTTCTCCATTATTGGTTTGTTAATTAGAACTGGTCAAAATTACCGTTTTACCCTTCTAATTACCTCTTGATCCTTATGTACCATTAATTCACTAGCGAATAATTAATCTATAATCTAATTGTAGATTTGAGCTCAATAACTATTTAGTTTCAGAATCAATCCTTAAGGGAACCAATATTCGATCCCTTAGGAAAGCATGGATTTGATCATTGTAATTCACGTTCCCAGCCATCCACTATATTGAATCTCCAAAACAAAAGTCATTAGCCTCATTATTCTAAGAGACCTTAACGAGTGAATCAAAAGATCCAATAAACATAAATAGGAGTTCATGAATACTCAGGATTTAGACTGATCTACAAATGATCATCTATTATGATAAGAATTAAATCTTTATGTCAAACGACAAGTTTATAAGGAAAATTAATTCTCATCGGTCATGTCATATGTAATCTCTATTATATACAATACCTTTACTAACATGTCTATCCACATCAGTAATCAGAATCTAGATTACTTGCATCTCGTATGACTAGCAAATCATACTAGTAACCATTCATTAAAGATTCCTTACTTTAATATGTTACTGGTTATTTTATTCATTATATATGATCTTAATTCTTTCGTACTAATACAAGATCATATTCTCATGAATGAATAGGGAATTTTCTTGTTATTATTATATAATTAATTCAAACAATAATTATAACATTCAAATATAATAAAATTTTACTTTTATTTAAAACCAATAAAATATCTTTAGATGCTTTTAGGGCATTAATCCTAACAAACACCAAGCTCACAGTTCTAACCGAGCGGGTGAGTACAATACCCTTAGATTGCCCTGCCATGGTGGCCTGCATTCAACGTGCTTATTGCCGATTCCGGCCCTTGCCGATCTTGACCCTTGCTGCTCAATCACATCACATATACCACACGATAGTTACAAACATCTATACATAACACTAAGTGTAATACAAGCACAAATAATTGGGCTATGCCCTGCTCTACGTACACATATAGATTTCTTATTTGAACTCTAAAAGCCCTGGTAAGCGGCCTAGATACGATCCATATCAATCGCTCGGATTAGCCTTAAGTCACAATAATATGGAACCTCCATCAATCTTAGGTAAATAAAGACTTCCGAACCTAGCTCTAGTCCCCAGGGCCTCGAATTCTACTAAACCGAGTAGTAGGATCCTTCTTGAGCCCCTAAGTTTGAGTTCCCGAGTTTAAAAACCGTAATTGGCCAACATTCTCTATTTGAGCCGTGACGTTCCTCAGAGGCGCCGCGACCCTCTAAAAGTCAGAGAGCAACCTAGGCATTTTCCTAGACACGCGCCACGAAGTGCCCTACCCAGCTTCGTGGCACTAAGGTGGTTCAACGAATCCCCTTAGGCATCTAAGTTCATGCGGGCCACGATGCTCAAGAATAACACCGCGACACCACCCTGTGAACCTAGTTTTTCCAGCACTTCTCCTGCATTTTCCCCAAGCCAAAACCTTCCCAAACATAATTTTTAACCATTTGCAAGCCTAAGCCTAGCCACATATCAATAATATAACCCCTCCTTACCATAAAACTACATTGAAATGCACCCAAAACCCCACAAACCTCAAGAATCAGAAGCTGACTAAACATTCTTAAGAATATCCAAAACCAATAAGAAATTCACAGAAAAAACATGTTTTAAATCTTACCTTAAGGTTGATTTCGACCCTCAGCTATCTCCAATCTTGTTCCTAGCTTGAATCCCCAATTCACAGCCTTAAATTCCAAAGCTTTCTCCTAAAAAATTCCAAAGTTTCCCAAAGCCTTAGAGAGAGAGATACATGAGAGAGAGAGAGAGAGAGAGAGGAAGTGAGCAACAGCTGAGTGTTCTTTTGATTCCTTGCTTCCTCAAGGTCCTACAGCCTAAATCTATCCTTAAGATCAAAAAACTAAAAAAGCCCCTAGTCCCATCCTTAGTCCTTTAATGCCACCAAGGGCAAACCCGTCCTTTACCACGTTTCCCACTAATTCCTCAAGTAGTCCTATAAATCCCCAATTAATTGCTAAATAACTACCTGTTACCCGACCAACCTCGAATATACACTACATTCCCAAAATACCCCTAGGCTCACCCCGAGTCGGGTATTTGACCTCGTTGTAACTATTCTGCTAATCCGCTCACTAGGACCGCCTCAAGCCCAATATCGCAAATATACCCACATAATAATGTGGTCTCAGTTGTAACACACACATAATTGCATTTATGCCCTTAATAGACCAACATTACAAATATGCCATTATTAATAAGAACGGGCCCACATGCATATTTAATACACCTATACATGCATATCTAGTCATATTATAATATAACTCAAGTTATCAAATAATGATACACATATATCATAATTAAATCACACAATAATTCAAGTAAACCATTTATTGCCCTCCCAACACACTAATCAAGGCACTAAGCCTTATTAGAAAATTTGGGACGTTACATATATCCCCTCCTTACATAAATTTCGTGCCCAATATTTACCTGAATAGTTTGGGATGCCGATCCCGCATATCTTACTCAAGCTCCCAAGTTGCCTCCTCTACTTTGTTGTTTCTCCACAACACTTTCACTGAGGCAATGGTCTTGTTTCGTAAGACTTTGTCCTTTCTGTCTAGGATCTGAACCAATTACTTTTCATAAGATAAATCTTGATCCAACTCCAGGTTTTCATAACTCAACACATGTGCAAGATCTGATACGTACTTCCAGATCATGGACACATGAAACACGTTGTGAATCCCTAATAAAGCTAGAGGCATACCTAATCTATAAGCTACCTCTCCAACTCATTCTAGAATCTCAAAGGGGCCTACAAACCTAGGACTTAATTTTCCTTTCACTCCTCTCAAAGGAGAAACTCTGAGAAACACATAATCACCTACTTGAAACTCTACACTTCTACATTTCAAGTCTGAGTAACTCTTCTGTCTACTCTGGGAGGTGAGCATTTGAGCTCTAATATTCTCAATTGCCTCATTAGTCCTTTGAATTGCCTCAGGACCAAAATACTTTCTCTCATCCTTCTCATCCCAATGAATGGGTGATCTACATTTCTTCCTGTACAACATTCATACAGAGCCACTCCGATAGTTGCTTGATATCTGTTATTATAAGAAAACTCAATCAAAGAGATATACTTACTCCAAGATCCTCCCAAATCCAACATGCATGCCCGCATCATATCTTATAGTATCTGGATCGTCCTCTTAGACTGTCCATCCGTCTGAGGATGATAGGCTATACTGAATCTCAACAGCGTGCCCATAGCCTTCTACAGGCTTTCCCAAAACTTAGAGGAGAACATGGGGTCTTTGTTTGACACTATCGATTTCGGAGCTTGATGGAGACACACAATTTCTTTTTATGTACAATTCAGCATACTGCTCCAGCTTATAAGTTATTCTAACATGCAAAAAGTGGGCTAATTTGGTATACCTATCACCAATCACTCACACGAAATCATGTTTCCCCACTATTCTCAGCAATCGAACCATGAAGTCCATGGTAATATCTTCTCACTTCCACTCTAGAATCCCTAAAAGCTGCAGCAACCTCACTGGCCTTTGGTGTTCAGCCTTCACTTGCTGATAGGTTAAATACTTGGCAGCATAATCCATCATGTCCTTCTTCATTCATGGCCACCAATGTAGAACCTTCAGATCTTGGTATATCTCTGTCGTACCCGAATATAGTGAATAAGGAGTGGTATGAGACTCATCCAGAATCTCTCACCTAATACCAACATCCACTGAAACACAAATCCAATTTTTATATCTCAACAATTCTACCTCTGAAATAGAGAAGTACCTGGCCAATTCAGCTAAGACATTCTCCCTATGTTTCTTCATCTGAGGATCCTCCTTCTGTGCTTCTCTGATTCTCTCAAGAAGTGTGGACTGAAGGGTAATGTTGGCTACCTGACCCATTACTAGTTTAATTCCTGATCTTTTCATTTCTTTAACTAGCTTTTCTGATATCTGTCTTGAAGTGAACAACTGCCATGGACCCCTCCGACTCAATGCGTCGGCCACCACATTGGCCTTTCCTGGATGGTACAAAATCTCACAATCGTAGTCCTTTACCAACTCCAGCCAATGGCTTTGGCACATATTCAAATCTTTTTGAGTGAAGAAATACTTCAAAATTGTATGGTTAGTGTATATTTCACAGTTTTCTCCATACAGGTAGTGCCTCCATACCTTCAGTGCGAATACCACCGCTGCTAGTTCCAAATCATGAGTGGGATACCTCTGCTCATACTCCTTCAGATGTCTAGAAGCATATGATATCACCTTTCCAGCTTGCATCAATACATACCCCAAACCCTGTCTCGAAGCATCGCAGTAGACCAAAATCTTTTCCTTATCTGATGGAAGACTCAGTACCGGTGTGGTAATCAGTCGCTGCTTCAACTCTTTAAAATTTTTGTCACATCTATCTGTCCAGAAAAACTATGTCTTTTCACATGTCAGTTCAATCAATGGTGTTGCTATTATGGAGAATCCCTCAATGAATCGTCGATAGTACCCCGCTAATCCCAGAAAGATTCTAACCTTAGGTACACTGCTCGGTCTTGGCCAATCTCTCACTGCCTCTATCTTGGTTGGGTCCACCAGAATCCCCTCCTTACTCACAATATGGCTAAAAAATGTTACTTGGGGTAACAAGAATTTACATTTACTAAACTTAGCATACACCTTATGCTCGCTCAACCTCTGTAGTACCAAATGCTGCTGGGGCATTGGTTAACCCAAAAGACATGATTGAGAATTCATAATGTCCATACCTCGTACGGAATGTGGTCTTTAGTATATCCTCTTCCTTAATCCTCAACTAATGGTAGCCAGATCGATGGTCAATCTTAGAAAATATTATCTTCCCTTTTAACTGATCAAACAAATCGTCAATCCTGGGAAGTGGGTACTTATTCTTAATAGTCCACGTGTTTAGCTCTCGATAATCGATGTACATTCTTAATAACCCATCCTTCTTCTTCACAAACAACACTGGAGCACCCCACGATGAAAAGTTGGGTCTAATGAATCCTAAATCTAGTAATTCCTACAACTGAATCTTCAGCTCCTTTAACTCTATTGGAGCCATTCTATAAGGTCCCCTCAATACTGGTTCTGCTCCTGGTGCCAGTTCTAAAACAAATTTGATCTCTCGGTTTCGTAGCAATCCTAGCAGGTCTGTTAGAAACACATTAGGAAATTCACACACCAACCTAGTCTCACCCGGTCCAACTGAAACATCATTAGAGGTATCTACTATGTTAGCTAGGAATCCTATGCAACCTTCTTGCAATAGGTCTCTAGCTCTCAATGCAGAGATCATGGGTACTCATGGTCCACTCACCGTCCCCACCAACACAAAGGGTTCCTCTCCTTCGGGCTCAAAAGTTACCATCCTTCGCTTGCAGTCTATCGTCGCCCCATACTTTTCTAACAAATCCATCCCCAAAATCATATCAAAATCATGCATCACCAGTTCAATCAGATCCACAAACAACTCCCTACTGTCTATCTCTACTGGTAACACTCTAACCCACCTCCTAGAGACTACCAGTTCCTCAGTTGGCAACAAAGTTCTAAACCCCTTAGCATACAGATCACAAGGTCTACACAGATGGTCTATCACTCTAGCAGATACAAATGAATGAGTAGCCCTTGAATCAATCAATGCAGTAAACGAAGAACCAACACTAGAAATCTGACCTGTCACGACCGAGGGACTAGCCTCAACTTCGGTCTGGGTCAAGGTATGCACTCTAGCTGGAGTGAGGATATCGCTCTTCTTTGGTTCCTCTTTCTTAACTTGTGGATAGTCATTCCTCAAATGACTGACATTCCCAAAAACGAAACATGCTCTGATTCTGCACTCACCCATATGGCGTCTCCTACATCATGCACACTATGGGAAGCTTCTCCAATTCTCTCCCCCGCCCTGACGGTCACCAAAGGCACCCCGTGCTCTCCTATTTGGACCAGAAGGAACAAAAGTATCCAGGGCTTTTCTTTTCTGCTCACTCGAGCCACTACCTTGACCAGAACCAGTGAAGGGAGGTGCCATCCTTCGAGCATCATGCCTTGCGGTGCCTTCTTTCCATATCTAGTCTTCTGCATCCTCAGCAGTAAGGGATTTTTCCACTACCTGAGCATAAGTGGTAGTCCTTGGATCCAATAATATCTTGACATCCTGGGCTATCATTACATTCAATCCCTGTATAAAGCGATCTCTCCGTGCCATATCAGTAGGCACCAAATTTGGTGCGAACTTAGGCAACTGGTTGAACTTCAGAGCATACCCTGTTACAGTCATTCTGCTCTCAGTTAAATTAGTGAATTAATCTGCCTTTGAAGCTCAAACTGCAACACTATAGTACTTCTCATTAAAAACACCCTTGAACTCATCCCAAGTCATGGTGGCCACATCTCTCCTTTGTGACACAACTTCCCACCAGATGCGGGCGTCATCCCTTTACATATAACTAGCACAAGCCACATTCTCGTTTCCTTCCACCCTCATAAAATCCAATATAGAAGTAATCACGTTCATCCACTGCTCTACCCGCAGTAGGTCCGTACCGCCCTCAAAGGTGGTAGGGTACTGCTTTCTGAACCTCTCATATAGAGGTTCCCATCTATTCTCCATTACAAGCTGGGCTAACCCTAGTGCCATGGCCTGTGGGACCTGTAATCCAACATCATGAGTGTTAGGAGTGTGTCCTAAAAGCATGAAAAGACATTTATTTTTTTAATGAATAAATAAATACAATAGTTTATTATTATTGTTATATTTAGATTGTTAAATTGTTGTTTGAATAATTTTGAAAATATCAGAAACATTCCATATTCATTATTGAGGATGTGATCTTGTATTAGTACGAGAGAATTAAGATCACATGAATGAATAAAAATAGTCAACAACAACAAATTAAAGTTATGGAATTCTTTAATTGGAGTTGTAAGTATGGTTTACTGAGTATTATAATGATACAAATAATCTAGATTCAGATTATTGATGTGGAAAGACATCTCGGTAAAGGTGCTTTATATAATATGATTATATATGACATGGACCGATATGAATTAGAGTCTTTATCCAAAAACTATTTAATAATAAAGACTTGTAATTCATATCATAACTGATGATCATTTATAGATCAACCTAAATCCTGAGTGTTCATGAACTCCTGTTCATGTTTATTAAATCTTTTGATTCATTCATTAAGGTCTCTTCAAAGAATGAGGCTAATGACTTTTGTTTTGGGGATTTAATATCATGGATGGCTGGGAACATGTATCAACAATACGAAATCTAATCTTTCCTAACGGATCGTATATTAGTTCCCTTAAGGGTTAATTCTGGAACTGAATGATTTTGAGCTCAAATCTATAATTAGAATATAGATTAATTGTTCACTAGTGAATTAATGGTACTTAAGGAATAAGAATTAAATTAGAAAGGTATTAATTATTCACTAGTGAATTAATGGTACTTAAGGAATAAGAATTAAATGAGAAAGGTCAAATGGTAATTCTTCCATTCTAATTTATGAACTAATTAATTAGAGGGTTGAACTATTGTAAGATAGTTATATCAATGGACGACTTAAGAAAAAGATTTCTGTAAAAGTATATCTATAACATAAAGAATGCAATTTTGAATTTATAGTGGAGTAATATCAGAATTAATAAATTAACTATTATAATTAAAGAGTTTAATTATTTAGTTTCAATTTATTGGAGCTTAATGTTATAGGTCCATGGTCCCCGAAATGGCTCAAACAATCACTGTCAAAGGCAAATACAAAAAATGGGCAAAAAGGACTTATGTGATAAGTAAAATATTTTTCTATGTATCAAACATAATTATTGTTTAATTATGTGTAATTAATTAATTATTTGATTTAACAAAATTATAATTAATTTTGAATTAATTTATTTTTGGGATTTTTGGTATTTAAATAATAATAAAAATCGGGAAAAATCACATGTCATCACAGGCATGTGGTACACGTGTGGCACAGTGCACATGCACTGTGCTACACGCATAAAAGAGTTTGCTCAGTCTCTTGATTCCACAATTTTAGTTATTTAAATATTAAATAAATAATGAGATATTTTAATATGATTAAAATATTATTATTTAAACAAAAATCTGATAACTGATCAGTTATTTTGAATTTGTTTAAAATAACAAATATTTTAATATATTGGATATTATTAAATATTGGATATCAGTTTTTCATAGAACGTAACTTTTCAGGGATAGAAAAATATCTAGGAATCTCTCTCAGAGAAAGAGAACAGTGACATAAACAAAAGTCATTGTTCTTCACAAAACCTAGGTCCAAACTTTATCAGATCTTATGTGTTGAGAACATCTGATAAATAGTTTATTGCCTATTATTTTTATAGCGAGCCCACACTCGTTCTTTGTGTGCCTGAGAACATTTTGGAAGATCTTGGTGTGAGATCTCAAGGAATTTAGCCATACGAAAAGATAGCAGCAAGGAAGGACCTGAGGTAATTTTTCTATTCATGTCCTTGATTCAATATATATATGCATGTGAAGAAGTAGATCTAGAAATCTAATGGGATTAATCTAACAATTTGATTGTTGTTCCGCTGCGCATAATCTCTGATTTGATCAATAAAAACCAACAATGAGGAGGAGCCTGCTCTCTCAGTTCTCTGAAGTCTAGCTTGCATTTCTGTAACATCTGTTGCCAGTTTTGTGGGGCAGGTGGAGGGTCCTGACCCTGGTTGTTATCTTCGACCATATTGTCGCAGAATCAGTTTGATCGCCGAGGCATAACTTCAATATGCTTGAAATCAATGACGCCGCACATCAGGCATGATAACAACATCCAAAGAAACCACCTCCTAGTTCAACCAATCAAACACAATAATAAACCAACACAATACGCACATAATATAATCATACAACAATCAAAGGAGTCTTGCTCTGGCATTATATTCACATCATGCTCTATATATATATCAACATGCATATAGAAAATTAAGATAAGTAATTAAATAAATATTTCACTTAATACCAACCAACCCTAAGTCGAGCTTGTCTCTGGCAATGAGCGTACATGTTCAGTCAATCTCTAGGAACCATAAACCTTGGCACGCTCTGATAACAAGTAGTAACACCATACTACCCTAGAGCCATTACCATGTGGTTTTAAAATGGGCATTTAATGAAACTTCAATATAAAAGGTTTGGATATTCATTAAAAAACATAAAAGAGTTACATTGGGATCCCAAAATATTTTTCAAACCATATTTACAACTCAAAAGTCAGTATACAGTCGATCTAGGCGACAAAATGAGACATTTACACTTCATTTCGCAAAACTACCCTAGCCATGGCGACCAGGTAGGCCAAACATGTACGCACCGCTCCATGCCTTCCAACTCATGCTTGGTCGGTCTTTCCCTTGCCCTTACCTGCACCATAGAGCATTCGTGAGCTAAGGCCCAAAAAGAAAACTTCACCAACATAGCATATAACAATTCATTTTAATAAGTGCATAACAAAATAGACATAAAAAACAATTCACATGCATAATACAACACCTAGTTCACGGTCCTAACTGAGAGGGTGAGTACAACACCCTTAGATGGCCCTGCCAAGGTGGCCTGCAATCAGCATGCTTATTGCTGATTTCGGCCCTTGCCAATCCCAGCCTTTGCCGCTCAATCACATCACACATACAACATGATATTTACAAACATATATACATAACACTATGCGTAATAAAAGCACAAATAATCAAGCCATGCCCTACTCTACGTACACAGATAGTTTTCTTACTTGAACTCTGCAAGCCCTAGTAAGCAGCCTAGATACGATCCCCGTCAACTGCTCGGATTAGCCCTAAGTCACAATAATATGGAACCTCCATCAATCTCGAATAAATAAAGAATTTCGAACCTAGTTCTATTCCCTGGGGCATCGAATTCTACTAAACTGGGTAGTAGGATCCATCTCGAGCCCCTAAGTTTGAGTTCCCGAGGTTAAAAATGCTAATTGGCCAACATTCTCTATTTGAGCCACAGTGCTCCTCAGAGACGCTGCGACCCTCACAAGTCAGAGAGCACCCTAGGTGTAACGCTCTACTACCTTAGAGTCGTTACTAAGTGAGTTTAAAAAGGTACAATCACTCGCTAATCGATGCTTTTAAAGCAAAAGTGTAATTAAGTCATAAACAAAGTAGAAATTTTAGAAATAACCCTGTTTCACTGAAAATCATAAAAGTTTAACACCTGGGATCCCAAAATGTAGTTTAGAAATATTTACAACATATAAATACAACCAAGTCGGCTAAACGACAAAATCTAATTTTTATAACAACCATCTCCCAAAATCCACTGGATGTGGCAACCAGGCTGGCCAAACATGTACATGCCGCCTCATGCTTGCTACACTCATGGTTGGTTGGCTTTCTCCTTGCCCTTACCTGCACCACAGAGCACCCATGAGCTGAAGCCCAGCAAGAAAACCCACAAACAGATAACATATGCAAGACATACACCAAGCATATCAACAGGCCATCAATAGGCTAAACACATACGGCCAAGCCATCCCAGGCGCTTTACCAGGCCCTGGGTTCGCGGTCTACACTGTGAGGATATCCCAGGTATCCTTTAGGGTCCTGCCTTGGCAGTTCGCACTCCACGTGCTCAACACTGCTCCCGGCCCCTTGCCATACTTGGCCTTGCACTCAACGTGGCCAACGTCATTCCCGGCCCCTGCCGACCTCGTCCTACACCGTTCCCGGCTCTTGCCGATCATTTACACAATAGCATTCATAGCATAATAAACAAATACTGAACACTAACCAATTCAATCAAAGGGCTACGCCCTGCAATTCAAACATATTGGGGCTCAGCCCTGCATACAAGCTCTATGGGAACAAGGGTTCTCTTACCTGAGTCCCGAGCTCATCGAGCACCGCTATCCCGAGCACAGTCCTCTAACTTGAGCCTTGCCGAAACCTTATTCACAACACATTAACAATATCCATCCATCAAGTTCTAATCCATTAAATAACTTTGGGCCATAATTCTAACCTCCGGAACCTTGAATTCTATCAATCCGGGTGATAAAATCCATCCCGAGCCTTAACTACTGACTAATCACACTTAAAAACTCAAACTGACACTAAGAGCCACGGCCCTACCCACAAGCGCCGCGGCTAGCCTCGAAACAGAGGCTAGCACTTCCCTGCAACACACACGGGCCGCGTCGCGCATCACCAAGCGCCGCGGTGCGCCTCAAGCTTCTCGGCCTACCATGGCCGCGCGCGCACACGGGCCGCGATATGCCCCTCCTAGGGCCGCGGCCCTCACCTCCAAACCCATAATTTTTCATCTTTTCCTGCATATTCTTCAGACCAACTCATCCAATAATCAAGCTAACAATTCCAAATAATCAACACAAATATTCTAGCCCAGTTTCAACATCAGAACCCATCATAACCTGCTCCAAAACTCAACTAAAACACCTAAGAACATATCAAATTCTACTCACATGCATATCCTAAGAACATAGCTGAAATTCAAGCATAATTCCCATAGTTAGAGCTTACCCTTGCTGAGTTATGCCTCTGAACTGATCTCCCCAAATGCCCAGCTTTAGCTCCTTAACTCTAACAGCCCAAAATCCTCAATTCTTGACTAGTTCCACCAAAGCTTCTTGACTGATTTTTCACTAACTTGCCTCCTTGAGTTGCCTAAGGTAAGAGAAGGTGAGAGAGGGTATAGAGTTAACTTCAACTGAGAGTGAGAGAAGAGTGTGTCGGTTTCTACAAGTCTCTAAATGATTCATTCTTTTGTTTTATTTAACTTAATCTATGTGGTTACCTCAAGGCTCGGGGTACCAAAACGTCCCCGAGGGAAAAACGGTAAATTTCCCCAATATTCCCTCCCAGACATTCTATCCTCAAATATATCTCCAATTATTTATTTCCATAACCCGATAACCCCATAATACATCAAATACCCAAAATACCCCTCGACTCGCCCTGAGTCGAATTATTAACCCCGTTGTGACTTTCTGGCTAACCGCTCCCCAGGACTGTCTCGGTTCGTGCTACATAGAGATATATCACATGCATATCACATTTATACCCCTAATATCCAAATGGGGCCCACATGCACATTTAGCTCAACCAAACATACATCTTTATCACGTACTCACATAAATTCACATATTAACATATTAAATCATTTTTTGCCCTCCAGGCACGCTAATCAAGGCCCTAAGCCCTATTAGCAAATTCGGGTTGTTACACTAGGTATTTTCCTAGACGTGCGGCGCAGCGTGCCCTACCTAGAACCGCGGTGCTAAGGCGGTTCAGCGAACCCCCTTAGGCCTCTAAGTTCATGCAGGCCGCGACGCTCAAGAATAGCGCCGCAGTGCAACACCGTGAACCCAATTTTTCCAACCCTTCCTCTGCATTTTCCCCATGCCAAAACATTCCCAAACACAATTTTTAACCATTTACATGTTGAAAAAACATTCAGAGAACGCAGCGAAATCGATGTGGTGGCCTATTGTTTATAGGAACAACAACAATATAAAAATTTCGTCACTCATATAAACAATTTATATGAACAAGAAAACAATCCAGAAACATTATCATACTATATTATTAATCATGCAACATATATATAAGTATACATTATATTTCTATATAAAATATATACACAAAAATTCAAGAACATAAACTATTACCTCTTGAAGTCTATCAAGTGTCCTTGAGTCTTTTCGTATTTTTATCGATCTTCCTATCCAAAGCTTTGAGCACTCAAACCACGATCTTCCAGACTATTCTCTACACCTCAACATGTGTGTGTGCACATAGAGAACATGAGTTTGCAATTTTAGGAATCACAAGTATTTATCAACATATGAGAACTTGGATTATGGTGTGAGAATGACTAGAATAAAAAATAAGAAGAAAGAGTTTTGTCTGATAAAAACTCTAAGAACTATTCTGAATTATATCTGTATTGTTGTGTATTTTGTGTGTGTTTCTTCTATTTATTCTATATCATATATATAGAGAGATATTTCTATTTCTGTATTATTCCTAATAATAATAGTAATATAATAAAATATCATAATGATGATAGGATTTTATTTAGGTAAATATCTAACTTGCCAAATTTGAAAAAAAAAACTATTTTCAAATTATTAAATAATTAAATAAATAAAATAAAAACTACACTGATACAATATCAGTATATGTGGTACACGCATGGCACAGTGCGTGACCCACTATTTCCTTTTCAGGGATTTTGCATTTTTTGTTTTATTTAATTATTTAATTAAAATCAATCTCCCACAAAATAAGGGTTAATCTTTTTAAGGAAAAGATTACAACCATATTTCAAAATTTAAATCTTAAATTCAAAATTCAAAATTCAAATTGATGATCATCATTATCATCATATTTTAAAATTAAATGAATCAAAAACAATTTTGACTTACAAATTTTATTTTCTCTCACTCAAAAAAAATAATTAATTTCAAAAATTAATTAATTAATTTATATATATGAAATTCAAAATTTTATATATTTAAATTAATAAATATATTTTCAAAAATTAATTATTCAACCTCAATTATCATATAATTGCATACTTGACTCGAAGAATAAATTTTTTCTCAAATTCCCAAATTACAATTATACCCTTGTATCAAATCTTACCTTGATATAGTGTTGATAGAGCCACCCTTAGGACCTATGGACCTATAATATCAAGCTTCAATAAATATTACATTATTAATCAAAGCTCTTTCATTAAATAACCATATTTATTAATCTCATGATTGCTCCTCTATAAATATAAGATTGAACTCTTGATAATTATAGACATATACTTACTGAGTACTTTATTTAATAGTAAAGTGTCCATTGATATAATCATTATATAGAGCGTTAATCCTCTATTAATGGTTCATAATTAAAAGAGAATAAAATTACTGTTTTACCCTTTTAGCTATATCTGTTCCTAGAGTACAATTGACTTTACTAGTGAAGGTTGTGTCACAACAAGTTTGTGGCGTGAACGCTCATCACCTTTTCAAATCCGAAAGCCCACCCAATAGGGAACCATTATTCAATCTATAAGAAGGTATATAATCCATATCTGTTAAACTACGTCCCCATCCATATGCATCATTGAGTCCCAAAACAATTATTCTTAGCCTGATCATTCTGACAAACCTTAACTCATGAATCAAAGGATCATATGACATATATAGTAGTTCATAGCAACCTCAGGATTAAGATCATCGTGTATATGATCATCGTTTGATGTGTTTGATTAATACTATGAAATAGTGTTTAAACAAGTATTAACAAATCACATCTGGTCTAGTTCTATATATCAATATATATAAAGTACATCCACTAAAGTGTCCTACTACACTAGTAACCCGGATCTAGGTCACATGTATTCATAATACTAGTGGACCGTACTAACAGTAATTAATCTAAAGATTCCATAACTTTATTTTACTGAGAACTGTTTCAAATTTATTATCTTAATCTAGATCCTCTCACAAATATATGAGATTAATACCGCATAGATAAACTTTGGAATTTTATGATATTTTCTTAATATTATCATATAATATCAGACATAGTCCATATATAATAATTCAATTCAATTATTTATTTCATTTAAAACATTTGTCAACTACAATTGCTTTAAGGGCACTATTCCCAACAGTAATAACCCTAATCATGCATGCATTCAATACAGATAAGCGACTATAGAGTCACACTAGGGACTGTTGCCCTAGGATAAGTGACTGTAGAGTCACCCTGGTGCTCATTGCCCTATCCTCTATATAACAAGCCTTAGAGCTAGCCAAGTGTACTTGACACTTTATTTTCTAAGAAACCATTGGGCTGGTCAAGTGTATACCATGCTCCTGGATATGCCTAACCATATCGGCCAGCACTCAGCGCGCTATTGTTGCCCTTGACTCATAAGTCATGCTTTTCAATCAAGTAAAACAGATAAGCATACATTATATATTACAAGTATGCACAACACAGTTAACATGTCTACTAAAATTTTCCAAGCATGGTCATAACCATATTCAATAAATGGGCCAAGCCCTAATCACATTCTGGGTACAGTTTTCTTACCTCTGGTCCAAGCACTGGATAAGTAAAAACGACCATCGGGCATGATCCTGTCCCGAGCCCTAGCGGTAACCTAGTCACAACCATAAATAATATCCTCATTATGATTAAATCCCATAAAAAACTCCAGAACCAATCTCGTGCCCTCAGGGACCTACAATTCCACCCGACAGGGTGGTGGAATCATCCCCCAAGCCCCCAAGTTCTTCCTAAGCTCTAAAAATGAGGCTTGTTGAAATTAACATAAGACAGGGGCGCCTAAAGCAAGGGTAGAGGTGCCCAAACAATTCAGAGAGTTCCCGTCAACACCCCTGCATAATGCAGGGGTGCCCAAGCAAGTCATAGAGCCCATAAATCCCTCCCTTACTTAGCGTAGGGGCGCCACCTCGCAAACCCAGAATTTCTAGGTTTTCCTGCGTTTTTTCCCAAACTCACAACCTCAAATATGTCCCAAAACTCCAATCAAGGATAAAAATGAGCTCCAAAATCACAATAATACACCCCAAGCAACATAAAAATACCAAAGGTTTAACCATAAACACTTTGAACCTCAAACTCACCCTTTGAGTTCCAAGAACTCAACTCTTCTCCAAATCTGAAATTCAAACTATAGAACACAAATTCCCAACTACAAACAGTCCTACCAAACAATATAGAAACTGTAACACCCTGGATAACCAAGATTGTTACACTGTGTATTTTAAAATAGTGCAAGACTTGCTAATCAAGTCAATTGAACAATAATGTATTCCTAAGGTCAACTATCAGGTTAGGGTCAAAAGATTTTGATCATAAATCGTTAATTTTTCATGAAAATAGACATTTGGTACATGGGATCCCAAAAACAGGATTTAAGAGACAATTTACAACTCTCAACATTTTTGTACAACTAGTAGCCACTCTAATGGAAAAATACAAAATTTAAGGCTCTGTCCTTGTACTTTTCCTCGGCCGTGGCGGACGAGCAGCTAACAATGTACACCTCGCCCCTAGAGCTCTCCAACTCATGGTTGGTTCAACTTTCCCTTGCCTTTACTTACATCATGTTGCACCTGTGAGCCAAGGCCCAGCAAGAAAACCAAGACAGCAAATACATAATCAACTATAGAACCAATCAATCAGAAGACAATTATCGAGAAGTTCAACTAATCACAAGCATCAAACTAATAACAATAAACATATACGATCAGAAACATACCTTAATCAATATACAAATGTATAGGGTCGGCGCCCTTAAGCCGGGCCCTCTGTTTACTCAACTGACTCCGGCTCGCTTAGGCCGAGTCCATTGTTTATTTAGTTGACCCCAAATCACAGTGGTCGAGCCGCGTCCGGTGTGCAAGTCATCAGTCCCAGCTCTCTTAAGTCGTTCATTCTCATATACCATATCGATCATTCAGTCATACAGTACACATACTCAAATATTGGAAATCTCATTCCCATTCACAACCATTCAAGGGTGCAGTTTTGTTACCTCGAATTCCGAGCAGAGAATACAAAACGGTCCCGAGCATGAGCCTCAGTCCTAAGCCTTAGGTCGTTTATTTCTAATCCATATAAATGTTTAGGAAACATTAGTTAGCCACTGGGACCTCGATTTCTACTAAACCATGTAGTAGAAATCGTCCCAAGCGCCTAGGTTTGAAATCCCAAGCCTCCCCGAACCTTAAACTCTATTTCCCCTTAATTCTCCATTGCGGGCCACGACTTGCCCTCGAGGGCTGCGACCCTCCCCTTAGACAGAGGCTCAAACCTCATAGATGGGGGGACACGGGCCGCTACTTTCCCTCCTCCGAGTCGTGGCGTGCCTGACGATCAGAGGCTCCCAAACTCAAAAATTCATGCGGGCCGCGACACCTGAAGAACAGGCTTGCGACCCGAGCCCCTAAACCCAGAAAACTACCTTTTTTTCAACATTTTCTCACGAGTCCAACCCCAAATTTTCATCTCAATCTAGTAGCCAAACCAGAATTTAAGCCTAAAATTCCCATCCCTTTGGTCTAAACATTATACCAAACTCATAACCATTTCTTACTCTTATTAAACACTCCAATTCAATCCCAAACTAGCCAACAAAACTAAGCATCATGTAAACTCAAATCTTACCAAAATTCAGAACTTCCCCCTTAGGCTTCTTGAGAGAAGAAAACGTGAGACAAAGAGTTGAGAGTTCTAGGTGGTTTCTGGCTAAGTCTAGAATTCTACAGAGTATACCTTTGACCCCTAAAAAGACTATACTGCCCCTTTGAGTTTATTAGTCCTCTAATTATCTCTAGGGGTAAAATGGTCATTCTGCTCTCGGTTCTCGCTAATTCCTCAAGTGTTCCTACTATTAACTAATTAACTCCGTCATGTCCAATTAATTACCAAATACTTATTCATTATCTAATAACTTCCAAATTATTTCTCTAAGTTCCCAAAAATAACCCTAGACTCTCCCCGAGCCGGGTATTATCCCTGTTGTGACTATTTCGCTCACTAGGACCGTCTTGAGCCATATGCTACAAATATATCCACATAATAATGTGGTCTCAATCATTTATCACATATAATCACATTTATGCCATCAACGGGCCAAAATTACAAATATGCCTTTATAAGCTATGAAGGGCTCACATGCATATCTAATACTCATAAACATGCATGTATCATATCCATATAATCATATAAATCATGCATGGCTCATAGTCACACATTTAACCAATTAAACATACATATAAACCAATTATGCCCTCCTGGCACACTAATCAAGGCCCTAAGCCTTATTAGCAATTTTGGGTCGTTACAGAAACTCATCTTTAAACCTAAACCACTTAGCCAAACCAAATCTATGCCCACATATTCAAAATTCAAGCAAGTCTCCAAAATTCATTCAAGAACATGAAGGACACAATAAGGCAAACTCAAAAGACCTATACCTCAATGATGAGTTGAACCCCTAGGCTGAAAATGGAGTGTTCAGTTGCAATCTTCCCTTCCCCAGTCCTTGATTTTCTCTTCCAAGCCTCCAAATCCAAGAATTCTCAACAAAAGATCTAGAAGTGGTCTCAAGCTTTGTTTGTCTTCAAAACCTCACCAAGAAGGAAACATTAGAGAGAGAGAGAGAGAGAGTGGTGTATGTGCAGGTGCCAAAATTCCCAGCCTCTAGTTCATTATTGCCTAATCAAGTGGCCAAAATGATCAATTTGCCCTTACCCAAGCTAATGCCCCTCTAACCAAACCAAGGGCATTTTGGTCTTTTGCCACCATTTCCCCACTAATCCTCAATTAACACTCTAATTTTCCAATTAAATCCATTACACCCAAATACTCATCAAATAATTTCCCATTACCCAATAGACCCCGGTAATGTACTAAATTACCAAAATACCCCTAGGCTCACCCCAAGCCGAGTATTTAATCCCGTTGTGACCTTTCCGCTAACTTGCTCACTAGGATCGTCTCGTGCTGAGTAACCCAAATATATCCACATAATAATGTGGTTTCAATCACAAATCACATATATTTACAAATATACCCTCAACGAGTCAGAATTACGAAAATACCCTTCTAATAAGAAACAGGCCCACTTGCATATTTAATATACTTAAACATGCTTAAACATTCATATCATAATATAACTCATGTAATTCACATAATCATACATATATAATCACATAATACACATAATATCTATTTATGCCCTCCCGCCACACTAATCAAGGCACTAAGCATGATTAGAAAATTTGGGATGTTACACGTAATTTTTCACTCTAGTGTCCGTTTGTGGTGTTTTTTTTTAATTTGGGTATTTTTTCGAGATATAAACATTTAAAATTTTTATATACACATTTGGAAAGTTTAAAGCTTGGAAAAATATACAAAAATGCATACACATCTCATGTCTTAAGACATGTTTTGGTATGTTTTCAAGGTTTAAACTTTACAAATGTAAATATGCACATCTCAAATGTGTAGATCTTGAAAAAAATACCCAAATTAAAAAAAATCACTCCAAATGGACACCCGAGTGAAAAATTATGTCTCTTGCAAGAATCGCATTGAGCAGTATCGAGCAAAGTCAATTTTTTCATGAAAATCTTGATTTTGAAGGCCCAATCAAGCTGGCATCGAGCAATATTGACCTGGGCATGATTTTTTGGACTTTTTTTCAAATTTGAAACTCTGAAATCTGTAGAAAATCAACATTCCTCGATGGTGCTCGATGCCAGCTCGACTGGGCCTTCAAAATCAAGATTTTCATGAAAAAATTGACTTTACTCGATGGTGGCTCGATACTGCTCAATGCGATTCTTGCAAGAGATGTCATTTTTTACTTGGGTGTCTGTTTGGGGTGATTTTTTTAATTTGGGTATTTTTTTCAAGATCTACACGTTTGAGATATGCATATGTACATTTGTGAAGTTTAAAACTTGAAAACATACCTAAACATGTCTTAAACATGAGGTGTGTTTGTATTTTTGTATTTCTTTCAAGCTTTAAGCTTTACAAATGCATATATAAACATTTCAAACGTGTAGATCTCGAAAAAAATACCCAAATCCAAAAAAAAACCCAAACAGACACACGAGTGAAAAATTACGCATCTTGCAAGAATCAAATAGAGCACCATCGAGAAACCATCAAGCAACCATCAGGAAAAGTCAAATTTTTCATGAAAATATTGATTTTGAAGGCCCCATCGAGCAACCATTGAGCAAAGTCAATTTTCTGCATATTTCAGAGTTTTAGATCTGAAAAAATCGCAAAAATATAATCCAAAATCATGCCCAAAATTGTTCAAAATGCAATTCTTAGTGTGTTAACTGATACTTGTCATGAGTTTAAGTTATAAATCATTCAAAACTATTATGAGTCTTTTTTGTGTAGCTTCCATGGAGAAGTTAAGAGAAAGAGAGATGAGATTCAGAAGGGTAGAGAGATAAAGAGAGAGGAAGTGTGTGGTTACCATTTTCAGAAAAAGAGAGAGGGATGAGGGTGTGTGGTGATGATGGTGTTGTGACTGCCATTTTCATAGAAAATCAATAGAGATTGAAAGAAAGAGAGGAGAGAATAGGAAGAGTTGGGTGCAAAAATAATGAGAGGGGTATTTTTTGGAAACAAGG
This sequence comes from Humulus lupulus, assembly GCF_963169125.1. Lineage (NCBI taxonomy): Eukaryota > Viridiplantae > Streptophyta > Magnoliopsida > Rosales > Cannabaceae > Humulus > Humulus lupulus. Next base: position 136,666,878 of record NC_084795.1, read on the forward strand.
GAAAGAATAACACTAAAATGAAATGTGAATACACTAAGGGGCCATTTGGTATTAGGAGTTCACAGTTTTATAATACTAGGAAAGTTGAAGATGGTAATCTGATAGTCTAGTGATTAGTGTTCAAAGATGTCAATTTATTAGTTTTAAAGTTCAAAATAAATTAAGTTTTAATTAATATTTTCATGAATTTATTGTAATATATTTTATAATTTAAAATATTAATTTTTATTTTATTTTGCGTTTAAATTTTAGGAATAAATTGTATTTGGGCATCAATAAATAAAAGAATGGAGAAAGAATTATGTAAAGCTAAAAAAAAGAAGAGAAAGTGGGTATTTTTGAGACGAAGAAGCCCAGAAAAAGGCCCAAATACCCCAGGCTCGTTCCATCTCCCACCTCATCTCTCTTTATCCCAGCACCACATGGCGTCGTCTGCGCATGCCATGCGTCTAGCAAGACCCAGCCACCTAACTCGCCTCTACGACCCAGACCCGCGTCCGTGACCCAACAATCTAGTAGGAGGCTCCGCGTGACCAGCAACTGCTCTGGATCAAACCTGCGAGCGCCTGTCCAACGACCCAGGCCCAGCTCTGCCTGGGCCTCTCCCTTCTCCTGCAGCTCAACCCAAGCCCAATCCGCATGTCCCTTCTCTTTCAGCAGCCCAATCACATTGGCTGTAATTTTCTACTCATTTTTGGACTTTTGCAATCCCATCAACTTCTTATTTTGCATACACTCAACTCTCATGCAATGTAAATGCAAAAAATAGCCATGATATCACTATAAATTATAATATTAACAATATAATTTGATTTTAAATAATAAGATTTTATTATTGATATTATATTTATTTGCAAACCCCAAAAATCTTCTTTATTTATTTGTTCAGTCCTTTTTAGGCTCTATAAATAAGAGCTCTTTTTATATATTTGGGATGTAATTTTTAGAGTAAAGAAACTATAGCAAAATTTCCTTTCACTTTTCTTCTCGTATTTCTTTATAGAATTTTTGTGAGAATGATGTGCACAATGGCCTAATCTTCCTTGGAAGGTTAGGGATGATCCCATATGCAAGTGGGTTAAGGCGGAGCCCATGAACATAATCACTTTGAAGAAGGCCTTGGATTTCGTCATCAACAACATAGTGTGTCGGTACGGCCTCCCCTACAAAATTGTATCTGATAACGGGAAGCAGTTCGATAGCGCCCACTTCACGGACTTTTGCGAGAGACATGGTATCATCAAGAGCTTCTCCGCGGTCGCCCGGCGCCAAGAAAATGGGCAGGCAGAAGCCATGAACAAAATCCTAAAAGGGACGCTGAAGAAAAAGCTCCAGGCCTGCAAGAGCAAATGGCCCGAAGAGCTGCCCCGCGTGCTGCGGGCTTACTGGACGACCGAGAGGACCTCAACTGGCCACACTCCTTACTCCATGGTCTATGGATGTGAAGCCATCATCCCCATCGAAACGGCCATCCCGTCTCACCAAAGAGACATGTATGACCCCGCCCAGAACCACGCCTTACTCCAGGAATTGCTGGATCTCATCGAGGAGATCCGGGAGGAGTCGCAAGTGCAGCTGAAGATGTACCAAGGCAAGATCGCACGACATTTCAACTCCAAAGTAAAAAGCCGGAAGTTTGGAACCGGCGACTTGGTCTTACGAAGAGTCTTCCCTGCTACTCAAGATCCGGGAGTGGGGGTTCTGGGTCCGAATTGGGAAGGGCCGTACGAAATCAAACATGAAGTGTGCCACAGGACATACCGCTTAAAGTGGCTCGATGGCTCGGAAGTCCCGCGAGCCTGGAACGCAGAACATCTCCATCAATACTATCAGTAGTCAGGAGAGCGTGTTCCAATTTTGTATTTTTATTGTAAACAATGTACGCCTCAGGGCGACCCCCTTCGAATAATAAAAATGGCGTGTACAAAACGTCATAAAGAAATATTGTCGAACAATGAGAATCTTCCTCAAGTGACCCCAGATCAGTCTCCGCTCACTTGCAGGGGGTATCCCGGGTATGAGAAAATACCCGGCGGGGTGCAAGCTCAGGCTAGTCCCGGCTCGGACCAACGATGTCTGGGTGATACAAACCCCGTGGGACCAAGACCAAGGCTGGTCCCACCCCGGACGAGCGATGTCCGGGGGTATAAATTAAAGAGGACCAAGCCCGAGGCTGGTCCCACCTCGGACGAATGATGTCCGGGGGTATAAAGTTAAAAGGACCAAGACCAAGGTCGGTCCCATTCCGGACGAACGATGTCCGGGGGTATAAATCAAGGCGGACCAAGCCTAAGGCCGGTCCCACCCCGGACGAGCGATGTGCAGGGGTATAAAGTAAAGAGGACCAAGCCCAAGGCTTGTCCTACCACGGACGAGCGATGTCCGGGGGTATAAAGTAAAGGGGACCGAGCCCAAGGCTAGTCCTACCCCGGACGAACGATGTCCGGGGGTATAAGTTAAAAGGACCGAGCCCAAGGCTGCTCCCACTCCGGACAAGTGATGTCCGAGAGAGAGAAGCATCCGGTATGCCCCAAGGCAAAGCCGTGGCCTACAACTAGTAAAGGGAGAACAAGGTTCCAAAATAAACTATCAGCCACGTTGGCCCGGGTCGTTGGAGCCAGGATTGGAAACTTGGCGGTTAGGTCTGAAAACTCGACAAGCTAGTCAGTTGGTCTAGTCCAGGCCGTTGGAACCAGGACCAAACCCTCTGAATCAGTCAGACACGGTAATAAAATGAAATTTCTACTCAAGGAATAAATATATATATATATAGATACCAGAGAAAGCAATACAAAGTGTTTTGGATGCATACGCGTCCGGAAAAGTTATTACAAAAAAAAAAAAAAAAGAGATAGAGAAGAGACAAGGTGAGGATCCGGGCCTAGGCTTCATCCCCCAGGAGCTCCGCGTCTTCCTTCTCCTTGGCCTCGAATTCGGCCCTCTTCGATTCCGGGTCGGGGAAGACCAGGAGGTTCATGCTCTTGTCCTTGCGCCAAGCCATGTAAATGGCCTCCTCGAAGGTGACTTCCAGCATGCCATCCGCCTCCTCCTTCTCGCGGCGGGCCTAGGCTTCATCCCCCAGGAGCCCCGCGTCTTCCTTCTCCTTGGCCTCGAATTCGGCCCTCTTCGATTCCGGGTCGGGGAAGACCAGGAGGTTCATGCTCTCGTCCTTGCGCTAAGCCATGTAAATGGCCTCCTCGATGGTGACTTCCAGCATGCCGTCCGCCTCCTCCTTCTCACGGCGGGCCTCCTCGTGCGCCATTTTCTCCTCGCGGAGAGAGCTGTCCAGTTCGCGGACCCGAGCCGTCAAGGTCTGGATCTCCTCCTTGTCCCTGGAAGACTGAGCCCCGGCCGTCTCCAGAAGGGTTGCCCTCTCATTGGCCTTGTTTCCCTTCCAGGACAAAGCCTCTTCCAGCCCGGCCTTGACGTGGTCGAATTCCTCACGGTTCGCCCGAGCCTGGGCTGTCTCCCTAACAAGGGCCTCCTTGGTGGCCTCCCTCTGGTTCACGGCCGCCTCCAGCTCCAGCTTAAGTGTCTCCATCTTCATGGCCAACTCGGCCACCAGATCAACACTCCGATGGGACAGCAGATCAACCTGGAGCAAAGAAAAGTTAGGAGAAATCCTTATTAACAAATAAGAAGAGGGAAGAGAAAGACACAAGTAAAACTTACCGCGGTGGCCTGGTGACAGAGAGCCTGGGAGATGAACATCACATCCAGGTTGGCTATCGTGGCATACCGTTTGAGTTGGAGGATGGACATGGTGTTCCCCACCTGGTCCAACAGGTCCGCCGCCAAAGGGGCCGTGTCCTACCCAAGCTTAGGCAGAAGCCTATCTCGGTAGCTGACCAATCCACGATCGGCTGAGGGGCGCTGAACGCCGCCGGATGCTCCGCGAACTCGACCTGACGACGGATCATCAGGGCCTTGTAGTTCTCGTCCCTCCAGCCCCGACCATCCTCCCAGGTCCGGGCAATCAGCCGGGATTGCTCATCCCGCACCACGGCTTCCCCTTCCTCGAGTAGCGTCGGGCGTATGGGGAGGGCCGGTAGTGCGGGAATCTCTTTCGCGGTAAGCCGACTCTCGCCATGCGACTCATCGGCCGATCCGGCCCGCCTCGTCCAAGACCTCTTCCTCCCGGTGTTGGCCTCCTCAGCGCCAGCGTCCGGGCCCCTTTTCCCAGAACTTCGGCTGGCCGCGGTACCCATCTTCAAGTCAATGACTGGGTGTCGGGCAGAGCCAGGGACTTCAGCTGGGTCCACAGCCTGGATGGGGACCACGGCAAAGGTTCCCCCGCCGATTCGAAGCTCCGCCCAGGGTGCCTCCTTATTGAGATTTGGGTTCGGGCCCGCCGCCTCGTTTATCTTTCTAGCAGCTTTACTGGCCGCCTTGTCCTTGAGGAGCTGCCTCAGTTCTCTTGCGGGGGTAGACATGCCGGAGTCTCCTGCAAAAGCACAGAAAAGAGAGTTAGTACAACAAACCAAAAGAATCAACATCAAAACTAATAATGACCCGGGATGAACCCTCATCTATGCCCCGAGTGTGACTCAACTCCTCTAAAGCGAAGGAATGGACTCGATCCCCCATGTCGTCTGGGTTTAGGAAATTCCCGTACTGAAGGAACCCGGATAAGAACATAAGAACCTCCGAGCCTACGGGGACAGGAGACGAAGGTCTCATCTCCCCGTCAGCCCCAAACGCGGGGCCTCGGAGCACTAGCCTATCCCTAGCTAAGTCCCCGACTTGGGGAGCATAAGTCAAGATTAAAGGGGAGTTACCTCACCCCGATACGCTAGCCCCGGGAGTCCACATGTTCGGTAGGGCATCCTCGAAGAGCTCCTTCAGCTCCTCCGAAGTGGCCACCTCTGTCTGCGCCTAGTCCCTTTTTCGCATGGTCGCGTCGGCTCGCGCCGCCTTCTCCATCTTCGCGATGTGGTCCAGGGCCAGTTGTTCCCTGATGGTGACATTCTTCTCGCACTAGATCCCCCGAAGGTTCGGGATGACAATATTTTGGTGGGCCGCGAGCATCCCGACCAGTCGGAGGTTGTCCGTGGTGACGTAGCCTCCTACATCCAGGTCATCCGCGCTCAGCCCGGAATAGTACCTCCTCTGTTCTAGAATGACCTGGGTGAGGGGAGTCTGGGCGAAGGGTCCTGCCACCCGGAGGAACCTGATGAGGAATGGAGAAAAAGAAAAAAAATAAAAGAAAAAAGAGGAAAAGGATCGGGGAAGCACTTACCCACTCGCTGGAAGTCCAGCAGCAGCGTGGGGTTCTTCTCCACGAGGAACCCGGACGTCATGAACCAGTAGTGACGGACGTCCGGGGGAAGCTTCCAAGAGCTGGTGGGAGCGGGTTAGTTACCTCGCGGCTTCAATCTGTAGAAGCCATCCAAGGTTTTGTCCTTGGCGTTGACCCGCGGCTCCATCTTGTAGAAATACAAGATTTCGGCAGGGGTCGGCTCCGCGATCTCCTTCGTGGCACAGAACACTCGTCATCCCGCGAGCAGCCGGTATGCTTGTGGCAGAAGCTAGAATGACACGATCCCCACATACGTTAGGAATCACACGAAGTAATCGTGGAGCGTGAGTGTGGCTCTCGCACTGATGTGGCCGGCGCTCCAGGCCCCGAACCCTTCTACAGACGTGTGCGCTCGCTCCTCGATCCTGGCCATGCGGTTGTGGAAGAGTCCGGGAGTGGACTCTATGCCCAGGCGCTTCTCCAAGATGTACATCATCCGATAGTTCCGGAACAGGTTGGTCACCACGTCCATCTCCCATCTGTTGCCCTTGGGGGTCCAGGACCCGGAGAGGACGACCGGGGCCCTGTTGACTTCTTCCTCAGAGGAAAGGGTGACACCCGTTGCCATAGTTGATGATCTGGGAACAAAGAAAAGAAGCCAAGCAGTCAGTACCTAAACCCAAGAAGGTCGGTTAAGGTACGGGGGGTCTCCTAAGGACTGCTTGGAGTCCCCTCTGGACCGGGTCTGGGATCACCAAGGAACCACGAGACCTAGATCGGGAACGGAAAAAAGGCTACTAAGTAGGTTCCACCATATGTCCGGGAAGCATCCGGACCCGGAGCAACCCGGACCAGGTGGCCTTCCTAACAGTGCTCCTAAGTGTAATCAGATTCTAGCAGCCTAAGCATACGAATTAAAAGAACAACCTAAGTTCATATATTCATCAAGAAGGTCAGAAGGACTTACTGAGTTATTGGCCGTAGAAGATGGTAGTTGTCCGACGGTAAGAACGACAGAACTTCATTCTTGAACTGGTAAAGCCAGTTCAGCAACTCGTCGATAGGGCAAACCCAGGATGTGCTCTCAGGCGGATGGGCAGACACTGGGACTGTTGGAAATAGACGACGGCGTAGAGTAAGCAGGCGATGAAGGATGTCGTCAGCGATATCGGACATGCAAAGCTTATCAGTTCTTGAAATGGCTCGAGAGTGTAAAAATGTCAAATGAATGTCTGAGGAGTATTTATAAAGGCCTGATTCCTGGCCTCTGATCCAACGGATATAAATCTCCCCATCGAACGGTCCAAGATCGTGCAGGGGCATTTATGAGCACTCGAAAGCTGGATCCTTGCCATCTCAGATCTAATGGCCCAAGAGAGGCGAATGTCAAAGGTCGCCCCATCAGACGGTCCACATCAGCACAGGAGCATTAATGAAGGACCCCCATGCAGATGGGACGCTTCGGGATCTGTGCTGACACACTAGCCTAGGCCTAGCGACCCTTGAGGTGGCTAGGTGACCTTTCGAGGTCAAGATCCATCCATGCAGCAGTCGCTTGGCAACACGTGTACCCTTGCCACGAAGCGGGACTTAGGTAAACGTACACGAACACTAGTAAATGGTCCAGGCCCAGCATACGGCCAGCGTCACTGCCCTTTGTCACAGACCCACGATTCCAAGCAGGAACTGGGAAGGCAACCGTGGAGCATCCAGGAACAAGGCAAGCCTCCACCTCGTGGACCCAGGTGAAGGCTTGGGGGATAAATGTTATCCCCATTTCCTACCATGGGCCCGAGGCGATGATCCAGGCCCTGGTCTGGGCGTTCGAATGTGGGCCCAGCCCGGGCCCGCTTGGTATGGGAGAAACCAAGGGCTACGGCCCAAGTGTGATTCCGGACCCGGATGGTGTTCGGGAAGGTGATCTAGGACAGTCGCCCAAGAGACGTATGGTCAGCTGGGATTATGGTCAAAGTATACGCGAAATGATCCCAGAGCCTGGTAACGGTCCGGGACTTTGGTAAACGAAGGGGGACATAGGTAAACGAACCTAGATAAGGTCCTCCCGGTTTGGCAAAGAAAAGCATCCGTGACCTTGAAGCCGCCCCACGACGCGTGGGGGTTGTCCCCACTTTTCTCCTGCAGAAAAGGCCACCTCGGGATTGCACGCCACTGTTTCAGACCTGCGCTGCCAAGTACTCTGACTGGTTTTGTCCCCTGAATCTGCCTCGTAACTCGGAGTGCCCAGAACAAAAGCACCATTTTGTCGGGTGAAATATAGTTCTTGGGCCGCCTATTGGGCCTTAATTATTCTTGGACCTGTGTATTTTTATCTTTTGTATTGGGCTTCCGCGAGAGAAGCCAAGAGTATCCACATCTTTGATGGGCCCGGGTCATACCCGGCCCAGACCCAGTGTTCCTACGAGCCTTTAAATACAGGCGATAGAGCACTGGAAAAAGGATCTCTCTTCGACTTGTGTACAGTTACTCTGTCAAAACATAGAGAAAAACTCCATTGTAAAAGACTTTCCAAGCTCTAATACAACTGACTCGTGGACTAAGGCTTATTAACGCCCCAACCACGTCAAAATCCTGTGTTAATCTTCTAAATTCCATGTCATTAGTCTTAGCTAATATTCATTAGTGTAGTTTCTGAAAATCTCGGTAAACAATAACCTTTTTAAAAATAAATGATAATTTTTGTTACACCCAAATTTTGAGAATAGAATTTATGACCTCGAAATGTAGACTCGTAAAGTGTAAGCTCAAAAATATCAAGGGTTCAACACTTGTATAAATTATCATGTTTCCTGGCAAGCTCGAGGAGGTTGATCTCCGATGGTTGAGCTCGGTAAAGTCACTAGCTAAGGACGAGGTTAATCAGAATGACGATCTCGTGATGTGGGTCGATCTCAAAAGTGTGTAAGTTGTATGTTTGAGGTCAGTAATCCAGTTTGAACGCGACTGTTGTTTTAAAATCCATATTCCTTGGGGAATTGTTGTAATATGATAATAAATCCTGATTGTCATGGGATATTATTTAATAAATGCATTTATTTGTATTTACTTCAAATTTGAACTGTAACTTCCCGAAATAAAAGGGAAGATATTTTGTTAACCAGTTTATAAATAGACTGAAGAATTTCATTTGTGGGTACGCACAATTTAGTACTGAGAATACTCTGCTAAATTACTTTGTAAAAGCTCTAAGAGAAGATCACTAGCCAATAACACTGACTCGTGGACTAGGCAAATTTTAACTACTGAACCACATAATATTTTGATTGTTCTTCTTAATTTTATTAATTCTGTGTTTAGTGCTCTTCATATTCAAGTTAATGAAAAACAATGTCAATAGTTTGATGCTTTCATTGAGAGCATTAAGCAAGTCATTAGATTGTTTAATTAGAAATCTTCTGAATTACCAATGGTCGCCACGAACAATCCCAGCACTGGTGGGCGACCATTGTCCCAAATACTGGAGGAACAGACTCTGTGCACTGAAGATTACCCGTGATGACTTGGGAAGCAACCCATGCTGACAAGGGCCCAAAGGAAGGGAGTGCTTCCTCTGATTCCGAGGTACCGACTGCTCCCAGGCCCGACGAGGATCTCTATTATAATCTAGAGAGATACATTCCTCTTGTTGAACTGGAGAATTTCCAACTGTGCCAATAATTGGCAGAAGCTACAAGGGACAATGAAGAGTTAGCCAGACAGGCTGCTGAGGTCCAAGCACCACCTCGGAGGCCAAGAGGACGTCCTCGAGGGAGCACGACCGCCAGGAGAGCTGAGTAAGGGGACCAGCAGGCTCAGTCTAGGCCGAGAACAAATAATGGTGATGAACGCCCCAGGAGAAACACTTAAGCTAAGGCAATTGACAATCAAACTGCGAAGCTGTCTATAGGAACAGGGAATAATCGAGCTCCTCCAGCAGCTCGGAACACTAACCCTGAAACAGTCAGGAACAACCTTGAACTTGTCCAGGCCAGATCTGGACCATCCAGACCCAATAATGGGAGGCCACCACCATCACCTATAAGACATCCACCCTCTCCAATAAGACACCCCTCACCGGTCCGAGAGGCACCACAGCCAGCTCCTCAAAGGAATCAGGCAGGAAAGCCTGCACCACAATGGCCATCTCGCAATGGCAGTCGAGATGGGAACTGTCAGGCCAGACCCTGACATAGGAGCGAAAGGGACACTACCCGAGAACACAGAGCTCCCCAACTATCAGGAAGCCATGTGTCGAGATCACAAATGGCTGGGGCGAGGAGGCCAAAGGTTGATCCACCTCGCAACCACCGAGCCCCTCATCCAGAGAGAAATGCTAGCTTCTTAAGTGAGAGCTCAGACTACACTCGATCTGTAAGCGTATATAATACTGAGCCCAGGAATATTGGAAAACAGGGAAATCATCCTGACCTTCAGGATCACCTGAACCATAACCGGGGGCAGGCCAATCCCACAAACCCCGATTCGTCAGCATTTGAACAATCGAAAGCATCTGACATATGGAAACCCTATACTGGGACAAGGGGTTGGAGAACCATAACTAGCTCCCCCAATTTCAAGCTCGACCTCTAGTGGACCTGGTCTAGGAGAGGATTGACTAGCTCAAAAGGGCGTTTAGGCTCCTACAGGATGAAAGGAACAAGGATAAGGCTGAGGACTCCGATGACGAGCTCGAGCCTTTCGCCCCACATATCTCCAACACTCCATTTCCACAGGGTTTTAGGATACCCCATGTAGCACCATTTGATGGGAACTCAAACCCACACAGTCATCTGAGCACATTCAATACCATCATGCGACCCAACAATGTTGGTTATGAGCTCCGATGTATGTTGTTGCCAGCTACTTTGACATGACCAGCAAAAATCTAGTTCGAGAAGTTTAGAAGACAATCGATCTCATCTTGGGATCAGCTAAAAATGGAGTTTAAGAAGCAGTTCAAAGCCATTGTAACGACCCAAAATCACTAATATGGCATAAGGGCCTTGATTAGTGTGCTGGGAGGGCATAACTGGTTTATGTGTGAATTTATTAGTTTAATGCATGATTCTGTGGTAAGCATGCTTGTATGGTTATGTGAATGTAAATGTGATTATATGCCATAATTGTGAGGACCACATTATTATGTGGGTAAATTTGCAGCATGCGACTTAAGGCGATCCTAGGGAGCTAGTTAGCTGCGAAGTCATAACGGGACCTAATACTTGACTTGGAGCAAGTCAAGGGGTATTTCAGGTATTAGATGGTTATTTGGGTTATGGGGTTATGGAAATAAATAATTGGAGATATATTGAGGTTAGGAAGCTTAGGTGGGAATACTGGGGAATTTTCCCATTTTTCCCTCGGGGATGTTTCCGGTACCCCGAGCCTCGGGATTGACTTAATTCTTAAGGATAGACAAAGTAAAATATAGAACACAGTGGAACAAAAATCCAACCAACCTTCGCTTATCTTCTCTTTCTCTCTCAAAGGAAACCATAAGGAACCAAGAAGAACTTGGTTGGAATTCAGAGAATTGGAGCTGTGATTTAGGAGATTAGCTCAAGGATTAGCTAAGGATTCAATCAAGAATTAAGGTAAGTCATAAGTTTTATGCATGGTGGTTAAATTCTGTGGTTATGGCTAAGTTTTGAGGTGTTTATGGGTTTTGACATTGAAGGACTGAATTGAAACTTGGAACTTGGGAGTTAGCTCAGAAAATTCTTAGAGGATAGGTTCATCAGTGAAGGTAAGCTCGAATTTATGATCTAATGTCTAAATCTTAGTGTTTTCTCGACTGGTTTTGAAGTTCTTGAGTGTGTGGGTTTCAGAAATTAAAATGGTGTTTTTATGAGTTTTTAGATTAGGTTTCTGCTGGCTTAAGCTTCTGAAATCATGCAGGAATGTTCGTGATAATTGGAGTATATTATTGGGATGGTTATGAGAGGTTTTGAGTGAGGTTTGAGAGTTAAAAATGGAGGTTTTTCTGGGTTCGAAGGGGTCGGGCCGCGGCATGGTTCTTGGTGTGCCGCGACCCTTTGAAACTGATGGGTGCTGGAGAAGGAGGGCGGGCTGCGGCATGGGGCATGTAGGGCCATGGCCCGTGTCAGTTTTTGGGCGAGGCTGAGCCTCTGGTTGGGGCCATGCCGCTGCATAGGGAGCTTGAGCCGCGACCCTTAAGGAAATTTGGGTTTTTGGGATTTTAAGTATGGGAACTTAACCTAGGATGCTCGGGGTTGATTCTACTGCTGTGTTTGGTGGAATTTGATATTCCGGAGACTAGAACCTTATCCAAAAGCCTTTGTACAATTATTAATGGTATGCCTTATATTAGTTGTGACTAGGTACTAAGCTAGGGCTCGGCAAACAGATTGTGCTCAAGAGGCATCTCTCGTAATAAGTACACTTGTAAATTAAAGGTAAGAAAACTGTACCTGGTTGTGAGTTTGTAGTGGAACTAAGGGTTCCCAGTTTTGTAAGCTTTATAAAGAATGGTATCATGCCATGTGAATAATAAACAAACGGCCTAAGAGTGCCGGAGTTTACATTGGCTCACAGGGCGCGGCTCAACCACTGGTAGCTGAGGACAGCTTATTATGCACTGAGCTCGGTTTAAGCGGACCAGAGTCAGTGGGATATACAGAGGGTGCAACCTAAGGGTGTTGACCTGATTATCATGTGATTTGATTATTATTATTGATTGATGGATTTGTCATGCTGAATAACTGAGTGTTGGTTTGTTGATTCTCTGGTTGTGTCTATGTACTATATGATTAGTGTGGTATACTAAGTGTGTGAACATGCTTTAAGGGTTATTCAATTGTTATCATTGTTTGTTCTATAACGTTATGTTTTCTTGCTGGACCTTGGCTCACGGGTGCTACGTGGTGCAGGTAAAGGCAAGGGCAAGCTTGATCAGCCCTGAGTCGAAGAGCTCTGAAGGCAGAATGTACATGATCAGCTGCTCGGCCGCCACGGCTGAGGAGGAGACAGGAACAGGAGGACCATAAATGTTTGTTTTGCCCTTAGAGTGGCTAGTGGTTGTTTGTACACTGGAAATTTTGTAAACTGACTTTTAAACGTTGTTTCTTTTGGGATCCCTTGTGTAAAATGTTTAATTATATGAAATGTATCTTTTGAGACTAAAGCGTTTTAACCCTAGCTCATTAATGGTTTCACTGACATGTTTTTAACTAAATGACTTGATTACCAATTCCTGCACCTTTATAAATACACAGTGTAGCGGTCTTGGCTATCCAGGGCGTTACAACATGGTATCAGAGCGTCCTAGGTTTAAGGGTTCCTGAAGACCGGCTGGACATGTACATTCACTGCCAGAGACAAGCTCGGTTCAGGGTTTGGTAATGTGTATATGTGCTTATATGCTTGGAAAGAATTATGATTGTTGTTATCTGTTGGAATAATAGGAAGCATGAGACACTGATAGGGCCTGGCCCTTGACTGCTGTGTGATAATATTAAGGCATGCTTATTTGCATTGCTGTGCATGTAAATGAATATCTGAATGATTAACTGCATATTGTGTATGGATGGATGTCTATATCTTAACCGTTGTGTGGTGATGTTGGGGCATGCTTATTAGAAATGCTGGTGCATGTGGATAAATGCCTATAACTTGATTGTTTGTGATTGATTATGTTCCATTGGTGGATTTTGGAGAAGCTTTTACCCTGTCATCATGGTCTGATTGCCAAGTCGTTGATTGCAGATTGACTTGGATAACTATGCGTCCAAGAAAATCTACGCGATTAGCCGGCACTAGGTCTGGGACCGGAAGTGATGACCAGGGCCAGATTCCTCGGCCAGTCCCTGAGAACTAGCAGCAGATCATGGCAGAGATGCAAGCGCGGCTTCAGAGCCAAGATGAGCAGATCCGTCTTCTACGATAGCAGGCTCCAGCAGGGGGTGCTGCTTCTATTGTGCCACCTATAGTGGCACCCGTTATTTAGCCGGTAGAGGTTGGGAATAGATGGGAGCCATTGTATGAGCGGTTCCGGAAGCAACATCCCCCAACTTTTGAGGGATGGCCTGATCCACTGAAGGCTGAACAGTGGATGACAATGATTACTACTATCCTGGACTTTATAAGGATAGAAGGTTATGACAGGGTGGCCTCTGCCATATATATGTTGAGAGAGGATGCTCGCATCTGGTGGATAGTGGCATCACAGACCAAGGACGTCACTGCTTTGAGTTGGGATGGAGTCAAGGATCTGTTCAGCCAGAAATACTACAATGTTGCCATCAGGGCAGCAAAGGTTAATGAGTTTGTGGGGTTGGTGTAGGGCAGTATGACAGTTACTGAGTATGCCCTAAAATTCGACAGACTTACAAAATTTGCACCAGATCTTGTGCCTATAGATGCAGCCAGGCAAGACAGGTTTATTCGAGGGCTTAATGCTATGATAGCCCGGGATGTGAGGATCACAACAGTACCTGGGGGAACAACTTATGCCCAAGCTGTTGAGAAGGCTCTTACCACTGAGGAAGCAGAGAACAAGATTTGGAAGGATGGTGCGGCGAGGCGCGAAGGTCATAGAGTGGCGCCTCCTTATTCTGGGTCAGGTAGGGGTAGAGGCCCCAGTGAATTTAAGAGAAAGACCCCTGACTTCGACCACTGTTGGTCCTGATAGGAGGGGTCTGGGTGGTCAGGGTAGCCGTCAGGGCGGCAGTGAGGCATGGAGGAGTTACCCAGAGTGCCCGAGGTGTAGAAGACGCCATTAGGGCGAATGTCTGGTCTAGGCTTGCTATGTGAGTGGAATAGTGGAGCACCTCAAGAAGGACAACCCAACAGTGAAGAAAGGGGATGTAGGAAAGGTGGATAGCTTGACTCCAGCTTGAGTGTTCACTTTGACACAGGTAGAGGCTGAGGCTAGTCCCTCGGTGGTGACAGGTCAGCTTTCTAGTGATGGCTCTCCTTTTACTTTATTGATTGACTCTGGTGCTACACATTCATTTGTTTATAGTAAAGTGATTGATAGATTGTGTAGACCTAGTGAGTATCGGACTGCGGGGTTTGGGACTTTATTGCCTACTGGGGAACTGGTAGTTTCTAGGAGGTGGATTAGGGCACTGCCAGTGATGGTTGATAGTAGGGAGCTTTCGGTAGATTTGATTGAGTTAGACATGGAGGATTTTGACACGATCTTAGGGATGGATTGGCTGGTCTGATATGGGGCTACCATTGACTGCAGGAAGAAGATGGTGACTTTTGAGCCTGAGGGTGAGGATCCTTTTGTCTTCATGGGTGCGGTATGTGGACCCCGCGTACCCATGATATCAACATTGAGAGCCAGAGACTTGTTGCAGGGAGGATGCATAGGTTTTCTAGATAGTGTGGTGGACACTACCAGGGTTTTGCCAGCAGGGTCGAGGGAGAGCAAATTGGTGTGTGAGTTCTTGGATGTATTTCCTTAGGATCTACCAGGATTGTCGCCGCGCAGGGAGATTCAAATTGTTATTGAGTTAGCATCGGGGACAGAACCAATATCAAGAGCACCATATAGGATGGCACTAGCGGAGTTGAAGGAATTGAAGATACAACTACATGAACTTTTGGATTTGGGATTCATCAGGCCTAGCTACTCTCCATGGGGTGCTCCAGTTCTGTTTGTTAAGAAGAAGGACGGGACTCTGAGAATGTGTATAGATTATAGAGAATTGAACAAGTTGACCATCAAGAACAAGTATCCTCTACCAAGGATCGATGACTTGTTCGATCAGCTGCAGGGAACGAAGGTGTTCTCAAAGATTGCTCTTCGATCTAGTTATCATCAGCTGAGGATCAAGGATGAGGACATACCGAAGACGACCTTCCGAATGTGGTATGGGCACTATGAGTTCTTGGTCATGTCTTTTGGTATGACCAATGCCCCGTCAGCTTTCATGGATCTAATGAATAGGGTGTTCAAGGACTTCTTGGATCAGTTCATCATTGTCTTCATCGACGACATCTTAGTGTACTCCAATTCAGAGGTAGAGCACGAGCGACATCTTCGACAGGTTTTGCAGAGGTTAAGGGAGCATCGGTTATAAGCCAAGTTTAAGAAGTATGAGTTTTGGTTACCAGAGGTGACTTTTCTTGGGGAATAAAAAGCCAACCGACCTTCCCTCCTCTTCTCTTTCTCTCTCAAAGGAAACCACAAGGAACCAAGAAGAACTTGGCAGGAATTCAGAGAATTGGAGCCGTGATTTAGGAGATTAGCTCAAGGATTAGCTAAGGATTTAATCAAGAATTAAGGTAAGCCATAAGTTTTATGCATGGTGGTTAAATTCTGTGGGTATGGCTGAGTTTTGAGTTGTTTATGGGTTTTGGCATTGAAGGATTGAATTGAACCTTGGAACTTGAGAGTTAGCTCAGAAAATTCTTAGAGGATTGGTTCATCAGTGAAGGTAAGCTCGAATTTATGATCTAATGTCTGAATCTTAGTGTTTTCTTGATTGGTTTTGAAGTTCTTGAGTGTGTGGGTTTCAGAAATTAAAATGGTGTTTTGATGAGTTTTTAGATTAGGTTTCTGCTGGCTTAAGCTTCTGAAATCATGCAGGAATGTTCGTGGTAATTGGAGTATATTATTGGGATGGTTATGAGAGGTTTTGAGTGAGGTTTGAGTTAAAAATGGAGGTTGTTCTGGGTTCAAAGGGGTGGGGCCGCGGCATGGTTCTTGGTGTGCCACGGCCCTCTGAAACTGATGGGTGCTGGAGAAGGAGGGCGGGCCGCGGCATGGGGCATGTAGGGCCGCGGCCTGTGTCAGTTTCTAGGCGAGGCTGATCCTCTGGTTGGGGCCATGCCGCAGCATAGGGAGCTTGAGCTGCAGCCCTTAAAGGAAATTTGGGTTTTGGGGATTTTAAGCATGGGAACTTAACCTAGGATGCTCGGGGTCGATTCTATTGCCGTGTTTGGTGGAATTTGATGTTCTGGAGACTAGAACCTTATCCGAAAGCCTTTGTACAATTATTAATGGTATCCCTTATCTTGGTTGTGACTAGGTACTAAGCTAGGGCTCGGGAAACTGATTGTGCTCAAGAGGCATCTCTCGTAATCAGTACACTTGGAAATTAAAGGTAAGAAAAATGTACCTGGTTGTGAGTTTGTAGTGGGAATAAGGGTTCCTAGTTTTGTATGCTTTATAAAGAATGGTATTATGCCATGTGAATAATAAACAAATAGGATGTTTGTTGAGCAATTAGGGAATAACATGGAAGTTTATGTGGACGACATGTTGGTCAAGTCTAAACATAACAATAACCATGTGGACGATCTTGCTGAGTGGTTCGCTGTACTTTGAAAATACAACATGAAACTTAACCCACAAAAATGCTCACTCAGATTATCTTTGGGTAAGTTACTTTGATTCATAGTAAATGCTCAGGGTATAGAGGTTAATCCCGACAAGATCAAGGCTTTAATAGACATGCCTTCACCTCAGAAACATAAAGATATCCAGAGCTTAACTGGACGAATGGCGGCCTTAAGTAGGTTTATCTCGAAATCTACAGATCGGTGCCTTACATTCTTTAATCTTTTCAGAGGGGGCAAACAGTTTGAGTGGTCGGATGAGTGTGAACTCGCGTTTCAGAATCTTAAGAAACACTTCATCGAACCACCGATCTTGTCTAAACCAATCATGGGAGAAATTTTGTACTTATACCTCGCAATAACCGAGCACGCCATTAGTGCAGTATTGGTTCGGAAGGATAAGAAAATACAAAAACCTGTGTACTACGTCAGCAAGAGATTACTGGGGGCAGAATCGAGATACCCATTAATGGAAAAACTGACTCTGTGCCTGATGCACACATCTCAAAAGCTCCGACCCTATTTCCAAGCACACCCTATTCATGTGTTAACCGACCAGCCACTGAGGCAGGTTTTATCTAAGCCTGAAGCATCCAGAAGACTGTTAAAATGGGTCGTCGAGCTTGGATAGTTCGAGATTACTTATCACCTAAGAACGACAATCAAAGGGAAGACTTTGGCAGATTTCATTGTCGAATGTATTGGGATTTTCAACGATGAATTCGTAACCCCAGCCCGCGAGTTGTGGAGACTTTATGTTGATGGATCCTCCAATGAAAATGGATCGAGGGCAGGGATCATTCTAATTACCCCAACAGGAAATTGCTTCCACTCGGCTCCAAGGTTTGGCTTTGAGGCATCCAACAACGAGGCTGAATACGAGGCATTATTAGCAGGACTTCAAATAGCCAGCAAGCTCAAGGAAAAAGTCATACATTGCTATAGCGATTGTTAACAAAGTCCTGGGGGAATATCGGACTTGTGGTATAAGAATGGCTGCTTACCTAGAAAAGGTAAATGAAACACTTGGAGGGTTTGAGTTCTATGCTATAAAACAAGTCCCCCGAGAGCAAAATTCAAATGTAGACTCATTGGCCAGGCTCGCCACAACTGACGAAGATGATACACTTAACGTGGTTCCAATAGAATTCCTACCAACCCCAAGTATTAGCGAGCCTGATGAAGAAGTTATAAGTATGATCGACTCACAACCCACCTGGATGAACCCAATAGTTGACTACCTTGAAACCAGAAGTCTCCCAGCAGATCAGAACGAGGATAGAAAGTTGATGTACCAAATTCCAATAGACACTATTTTGGAAGGAAAATTGTACAGAAGGGGGGGTACTCTATGCCATTACTTCGGTGTGTGACTCCTCTCGAGGCAAAAAAGGTTTTGGAAGAAATCCATGAAGGATTTTGTTGAGACCACACTGGGGGGGGGCATAGCTTGTAAAAAAAGGTGATTAGCCAGGGGTCTTTCTGGCCCACAATCAAGGCAGACTCGTTCGAGTACGTAAAACGCTGTGATAAGTGTCAACGGTTTGCCTCAATACCACGAGCTCCACCCACCGAGCTCACCATCCCCATGGCCATTCGCAATATGGGGAATTGACCTCATAGGCTCCTTGCCGACTGGAATAGGTGGAGTAAGGTATGATGT
The DNA here is from genome assembly GCF_963169125.1 of Humulus lupulus. Taxonomy (NCBI): domain Eukaryota; kingdom Viridiplantae; phylum Streptophyta; class Magnoliopsida; order Rosales; family Cannabaceae; genus Humulus; species Humulus lupulus. The sequence continues at coordinate 136,685,090 of NC_084795.1, forward strand.
GGTCGCAGTAGATTATTTCACAAAATGGACCGAAGCTGAACCCTTGGCCACTATTACCTCGAAGAAAGTCCTACATTTTGTAGTAAAATATATTATTTGTAGATATGGGATGCCCAGGAAGATAGTATCAGATAATGGGACTCAGTTCGACAGTGATTTATTTACACATTTCAGCGAAAAAAATGGGATAACAAAAAGCTTTCCCTCTGTGACCCATCCCCAGTCAAACGACCAGGTCGAAGAAGTCAATAAAACCTTAAAGAGATTCATGAAGAAAATGTTAGAAGAAGCAAAGGGGAGATGGCCAGAGGAGCTGCCTCGAGTCTTATGGGCTTATAGAACCACAACACGAACTTCAACGGGGCATACCCCCTTCTCCCTGGCTTATGGATGCGAGGCCATGTTGCCTATCGAGGTCAAAATCCCAACAATAAGGAGGGATGCATACGATCAGCCCTCGAACCAATCTCAGCTCGAAGAAAGTCTGGACTTCATCGAAGAAAGACGAGACGAAGCCCAATTGAAAAATGTTGCATACCAACAATGGCAACTAGATATTTTAACAAGAAGGTCTGAGATAGAAAATTTTGATTGGGAGACCTGGTGCTAAGGCGCGTGTTTTTGGCCACGTAAGACTCGTCTGCTGGGGTGCTTGGACCTAAATGGGAGGGACCCTATCAGATCGAGTCCATTATTCGACCTAGGGTGTATAAACTGGCAAGGTTAAACGGAGAATTGGTTCCTTGAGCTTGGAATGGGGAACATCTAAGACCTTATTATCAGTAATATAGGAATGATGGTTTCATTTTAACCAAGCATGTACTTAATTATTTATTTTTTTATCAATAAAGTACTAAATTTTGTTAAATAACTATATTTTTTATTGTTATACTTTTTTGCAAACCCTCAGAATTCAATAACCTAATATCGGAATCATAGGATATTAATGGGGCATAAGTGGTATACAATCATACCATAGGTTCGAAAAAAATATAACATAAATAAAAAGTAACTTAACTACAAATTTCTCGATTATTAACCTGACATGAAAAATTAATAAGTGTATGGGGACCTAACCAAACATGCGATCTAAATAAGTGTCTGGATTATTAACCCGACATGAAAAATTAATAAGTGTATGGGGACCTAACCAAACATGCGAACTACAAATGTCTGGATTATTAACCCGACATGAACAAATTAATAAGTGTATGGATCATGAACCAAACACCAAAGACACGAGCTAAATAAGTCTGGAACAAACCAGAAAGACCTAATCGACGAAAAAAAAGTTAGAGTTCTAGATAAACCAAATGTAAACTAAGTCAACACTAGGGCTGGAAACTTTTGCAAACAAGTTTCGACCTCGCAACCTCGAGGCCATACTCAAGGATGAGGAAAAGTTAATGGAAAAGAAAAATATAACTAGACTACTAAGGTTACCTGCCAATTAAGTACTTTTTAAGTACATGGTAAAAGTAAAGTTCGACCTTGACTATAGCAAAGTTGAACAATGAATATTTCGAATAAACTGTGCGTGAATGCGTTGAAATTCAAACTTAAATCCAATATATATTTGTACGAATGAATAAGTATGAAAGCAGGTCCTTAATAATGGCGTGCTCGAAATATTTTGATCCAGAAATATAGGGCATAATATTAAAGCAAAATGCTAAAGGTTAAACTAAATGCATAAAGATTTTCAGGCCAGAAAATTGTGAGCATAAAAGTTGCTAAGATAATTAAATTTCTCAAAATTGAGTTGTAAATTGTCTTTGCCCCGAGGGCATAAAAATTAAAAAAAAAATTACAATGGGTCGCAGCCCATAAGCTTGGCCTCAAGACTTAGATGTCTCTTCAGCCGCAACCCCTGAAGCTTCTGCTGCCTACTCAGCCTCGAGCCTCTCCTCCTCAAGTCGAGCCTGCCATTTGGCGATGAATTCGGTCTCCAGGTTGGCCAGGAAGCTGGTGTCGAGGTCGTTCACCCAAATCTGATACATCGCCATGTCTACAGCGCGATCTTTTTTGGTTTTGAACTCCTCCAGAAGACGAGCCTTCTCACATTCGATGATGTCGAAGGTCATCTTCTTTTCCTCTTCCAGCTTGGCATTGATTTCCCGAATCTCCTTGTTCTCAGAATTCTTGGCCTTGACCTCCTTCAAGGTCACCTCTAGCGTTGATTCAAGGTCGAGGACCTTCTAGTCCTCTTTCAAAGCAACCTCCAACCTTGACTTGAGCTCAGAAACCTTTTGAATGGCCGCATCCCTTGCTGCCACCTCCAGCTTCGCTGCCTTTAGTTCATCCTTGAGCCTCAACTGGGTATCTCTAGCCTCCTCAGGAAGCACCCTGCTCGCGGTTACCTGGTTATTCAGCATGAAGTTATGCTGAATGAAGGATGTATGTGCCTACCAAAAAAAAAGAAAAGAAATACAAGTTAGCAAAGCACAACCTAGGTTAGTATAGAATAAAAAGGTCAAGGAAAAAATAACTAACCGAGGAGAGAAGCTCATCACCCTTGTCAAAGATAGTGTTGGTATCTCGGCAGAAAGTCAGAAACTCCCATTGAGGGGCCCCGAGGTGGCTGAGACTTTGACCAACGCGATTCAAGGTGTCAGAGCCTAGATTGACTCTATGATATCCAGCTGCACTATCAACCACTAACTCAGGTACATGAGTCAAGATCGGCAGGAAGTGCTCCCGCACAGGATCCTGGCCTTTTCTCGCTGGGGCCGCAGGAACCTTCTAGATTGGTTGGGCAGCAGGAGAAAGCAGAATGGTCGAAGGCACCGCGGGCTCGTTAGCTGTCCTCAGTCCGACCTCAGAGGTGGATTCGACAGCTTGACTCAAATCTAGGGGAACCGAGGCCAGAGGGGCCACCTCGGTCTTTTTGGGCATCTTGGAAGGGCGACCTCTTTTGTGCGAGGCCCTTTGGCGCTTACTCGCATTCGAGGCCCTAGGTCTGTTGAGCATGTTGTCCAAATCCGAGTCCATTTCACCTGAAAAGTGTAAGGCTGTATTTTAGTAATCGAACAAGAGTTATTTAAAGAAACAAGACTCAAGGATAATAGAAACCTAACTGGTACTCTCAATCGAGCTTGAGCTCGGAGACTAAGCAATTTCCCTATCTTCGGACGACTCTAGGGGAGTCCCCTCTCTATAAGTGGGAGATGGCCTTAAAAGGTCTTTATAATCATTGGTCCCGTATTGAACGACTACCTCAACTCAGACTTCATTTAAACTATACATGGTCTGGTACTGTCCTAACCAGCTATCGAACCTATGGACTCTAAGGTCCACCCTTGACCATGCTAAGAAGTTATTTCTAGGGTCTTCACACACGATTATCACGTCAGGCTTGTGTTTAAGCATTGACAGAGACCACATGGATTGGTCTAGCACAACTTTACCTCCATCGGTTGAGCTCGATGAGGCCTCATAATGGGCTTCGTTGCCCGAGACTGGTCGCTCGTGTAGGCGGGAGGCAGTGGCATGAAATCGCGAGCCTGAAGGCCTCCTCCTAGGGGATGTTTGGCTATAGGGAGTGGCGCATCTTCCCACCTCTGGTATTTTTGAATCCCCGAGTCATCGGTGGATTCTCCTTCACGTAAAAGGCCACAAGCTCGGAGCTTGTCTTCATGGAGAAGGTAGGTCAGGAACCTTCGACCATAAGGGAGCCGGAGAATGGCTGCCCTATGTTCCAGCATCGCTTTTGATGGAGTGGGGTGGTGGTAGTTGGCTGTAGGCAAGAACAAATGTGAATATTTTCAATGAAAAATTGATAAGTGCATTGAAATACTTAAGGATGCGTTGGAAGGAATAAAATCTGGGGGATGGTTTGACATATCTTCAAAAAGCCATTTCTCCTTCAGATAGCTCGATAAATAATAGAAGTCGTCTCCTCCACGAGCTCGAGAAGGGTTGCTCTTAAGACAGAAGAGATATAATATCCCTTGTGCTGAAGGCTCTTCCCACTTTATCTCTTGGTACATGGATCTGAGGGCTGAAAAGACCCTGAAGGAGTTGGTCTGAAGCTGGAAGGGGGCGCGCCCGAAAAAGTCCAAGAAATCCTTGAGGTATGTCTTTAGGGGAAGCAGAGCCCCAGTCCTCATATGCTCACGACTCCATGCGGCGAGTTTGATCTTATGGTTGGGATTGCCATCTCTTGGGGTGTAGCAGCTTCTTTCATTCGAGGTTGCCAGTCGGCACACCAGGGTACCGGAAAGCTTAAGGCCAAGATAAGCCAACAACTCGGATATATGACCGGTGGAAGTGACTGAGCTCCATTAGTGCTCAACCTCAAAAAATTCCTTCTTCGAGGTGGGGACTGAGAGAGCTTCGAAAGTGGAAGGACGTGTTGAAGAGTCTTCCATTAGAGAGAAGGAAAGTGTAACGCCCTAAACTCCAAGGACCGTTACGGTGTGCCTTATAAACAGTGCTAAACTCGCTAATCGAGTCATTTGGCCAAAATCGTGTAAGTAAGTATGATTAGCGGTTTATGGATTAAAAATTTTGGTTAAGATATAACATTTCAATATAACGTTTACTGTATACATTGGGATCCGAAAAAAATATATAATTTAAAGGTTTATTACAACAAAATATTTACAACCAGCCGATCTAAACGGCAAAACAGGGTTTAACCCTAGTTCCTCTTTCAACCCTCAGCCATGGCAGTCGAGCAGTCGCATATGTACACATCGTCACCTAAGCTCTCCAACTCAAGGATGGTCCAGCTTTCTTTTGCCTTCACTTGCACCACATAGCACCTGTGAGCCGAAGCCCAGTAAGAAAACTCAATATGCTCATGAACAATAATAACATGTCATCAAATCATAAGGCACACGCCTAGCAAATATAGCCCTGCTCAAGCAGGCAAACGAGTTCACGTAATGATGAATATACAACATCAAAAGATGATCATAATAATCATCCTAGGCTTTTAGCCCCAAATAGAAGAGTGACAGTTGTAATAGTCACTAAGGTGGGTTCTGTCCCCATTAGCCATGTGACGATAGGGTCACCGGGGCTTTGTAGATAAGTGATCATTTCACTAGCTTAAACAAGATAGGTGTTTGATGAACTAGTCACCAATATAACCTACCGCATGACCATAGAGTCACAACCACGGGATTCTGCTCCCTAGTCATGTGACAAAAAGTCACCTAGGCCTTAGGCCCTGGCTCTGAGTAACTAGTCCTAGACTAGTCAAGCGCTTATAATTTTCATCGACCTTAGGGTCGGTCCAGCATTAATGCTCCTAGAGTCATTCGATGCTGATATCGATTAGATCTAATCTTTTATCGGCCCCGCGTTCATGACGCTTATGCCTTTTCTGACTCTCAGGTCAGTAATATGCGACCAGTGCCATACACAAGTAAGCAATGCTACCAAACATATATCATATGTCAAATATCTGAATATAAGGCATTCAGCATGCTCACTTAAAAATTGCTAGCATAATTAGGATCATGCATAAACACAGAGGCTCAAGCTCTGAACAATCTCATATTCAATATTCATGGCATGCCCTAATCACATGTTTCTCGTGCAACACATGCATCACATTTAATCACTTGACATGCCTCAACAATAACCATGCATGTCACATTTAGTCATCCAACATGCATCAAGAATAACCATGCATGTCATATTTAAACATCCAACATGCATCAAGAATAACCATGCATGTCATATTCATAGGGTGCAATTTTCTTACCTTTGGTCTAAGCATAGGTTACAAATAAACGATCCACAAGCACGATCCTTATTCCAAGCCTCTAGTGATAACCTAGTCACAACCACAAATGGTGATCCAATGAGTTCAAGTTCTAAAACCAATCCCGGAACCAAGACCTAGCCTCCGAGACATCAAATCCCACTAAACCGGGTAGTAGAAATGATCCCGAGGCCTAAGGTTTGAGTTCCCCTAACCAAAACATCAATTTGGCCATAAACAGCACCAAGCGCTGCGACCCTCCCAGCAAGCGCCGTGGCCCTCAGGCAAAACAGAACCTCCACCTGCTTCTTCAAGCCTGGGTCGCGGCCCTACCTCGGACCAGCCATTTTTCCCCATTTTCAACCTTTTAAAACCTTCCAAAAACATATCCAAACATCTCCAAACTCAAAAATCAAAGTTCCCAAACATCCCCATGATCCAAAACCCACAAAACCCAAGTCTCAAACCAATCAAAAACTCATCAAAACACAAAGTCCAATTCAAGCTTAAAAACTTAAAAAAAAAACTTAAAACTTGAATTACCTCAGATTGAGTTGCTTCCAACTAAATCCTCCGGCTAATAAGCTTCTAATCTTCCCTAGGATCGCTATGCGTCGATCCTCGCTTGAATCCGAGTCCTAGAACTCAAGTTTCCTTTGAAAATGCGATTGGGAGACAAAAAGGGAACTTAGAGGGAGAGAGAACGTTCTGAACGTTCTTTTATTCATTTAAAGGTTACTTCAAGCTTAAGTAGCCTCAAACAAATCCTAACGCTCGGGGTCCCAAAACTGTCCCCGGGGCAAAATAGTCAAAACCTCCTGAATTTCCCCTTGATCTTACTAACTCCCAATTCATCATCAAATATTGATTTCCATTACCCAATAACCCAGTAATGCTCTAAATACCCCTTGACTCACTTTGAGTCAAGAATAAATCCCGTTGTGACTTTCCCACTAGCTTACCTCCTTGGATCATCTCGTGCTGAGTAACCCTGGCATAACCAAATAATAATAAAGCACCACACACACATATCACATATATGCCAAATATGCCCGAAATGACCAAAATATGAAAATCACCCAATTAATCAGAAATGAGTTCACATGCATATTTAATACACCTAAACATGCACATTATCATTTAATAACATATTAAATCAAATATGGCCCTCCCGGCCTCCTAATCAAGGTCCTATACCTTATTAGGAAATTTGGGGCATTACAAAAAGTGCTCCAGGTGCGAAGATGATGGTGACTTTGAGTTTGGGATCTAAGGGGATAGGCCTGACCTCGGGGTCTGGATCAGGATAAGCCGCCACTTGGAGTCTCTTCCTCTTTTTCTCTTTGACCTTGTCTATCTGACGTCGAAAGCGGTATCATATATCTTCTTGCTCACACCTTTCTTTGTACTCGTGGATCAGTCGCTGATTTCGGGTAAAATGTGACTCAGGACTGGGTGTTGATGGGTAGTAAAGGCATAGTGAACTCGGCCCCCCACCGATTCTCAGAGTACTGTGACATCTAACAAGGAAGAAAAATGTGAGGGGCCATTATATAGGAAATCATGAGGAAATAATAATTTTGATAACTCGAGCTCGAAAGCTCGAGATAACAAGATTGCCTCAATCGAGCCTGAGGGCTCGAAAAGGCGAGATTAACTCAGATGTCATTCTTGAACTATTGTAAAGTTCGGGCATCGAGGATGCACCCACGCGAGAGTGGGGAGGTTAATACCAATTTAAAAGAATCCTGGTTTTTTAGGGAAAAAGTTAGCAGTTACCCAAAAATGTGATATTTTTGGGATTCATGTGTTTAAAACCCTAGACCAAAAACCCCTATTTATTAAGCTACATGAAACCCCCCATTACTTGAAAAAAAATCTATTTTTACACTTTTCTACCCTAAATTTTTCTGTCTAAACCTTGGTTCAAAACATGCCAAAATTACTCAAATCAGAAAACTTGCTTAGTGCAAGAGTAAGGCCTTAAAAAAAACTAGTAAAAACCAATGAAGATATTCTCACGAACAGATGAAGTACACGTAAAAAGAAAAGTAAGAGAATAAAAAAATAGAAACTTACACAAAGTTGTTCGTGGAAATAAGGAGATCGTCGACTGAAGGAGCGGTTGCAAGAACAATTTCACAGAACCAAAGGAGGAAAGGGAACTCTGTCTTTTGGGCTTAGAGAACATGCAAAGATAACCTTGAGTTTTTCTTTTCTTTGTTTTATTTTCTTGGTTCGTGCATTCTGATGCGTAAAAATGGGAGTGATGAAGATGAAGAGGGTATTTATATACCTCAATGGGGATGCCAAAGGTCAAATTGATCTGGGCCTTTGGTTTGGGTTGATAAAGGATTTGACAAATGGGGTTTATTTATAGCATTTGCGGAAAAAAGGGGATATATGAAAGGACGTTGGCAGATATAGGGAGTACTTGAGTACTCTGGGTGTGCAATCCCCGAGTGATGCGTATCCATTCTCAAGTATAGTAGGTGGCACGTTTTTCGAAAGGAGAAGTTCAAAAGTTTCATTCTCATAGGATTTGAACCAACACTTTTGAGGGGGCAAAATGTTACACCCAAATTTTGAGAATATAATTTATGACCTCGAAATGTAGACTCGTAAAGTGTAAGCTCGAAAATAGCAAGTAAGGGTTCAACACTTGTATAAATTATCATGTTTCCTGATTTGTTCTCATTGGTGACGAAGAACCAGTTAAGAAGGCTCGAGCTTAGGCATCAAGCTCGAAAGGATGAATCTTCTCCAAAGTTTGAGTGCAATTCGAACCTTCATGGCAAGTTCGAGGAGGTTGATCTCCGATGGTTGAGCTCGGTAAAGTCACTGGCTAAGGACGAGGTTAATCAGAATGACGAGCTCGTGATGTGGGTCGATCTCGAAAGTGTGTAAGTTGTATGTTCGAGGTCGGTAATCCAGTTTGAACGCGGTTACTGTTTTAAAATCCCTATTCCTCGGGGATTTGTTGTAATATGATAATAAATCCCGATTGTCATGAGATATTATGTAATAAATGCATTTATTTGTATTTATTTCAAATTTGAATTATAACTACTTGAAATGAAATGGAAGATATTTTGTTAACCAATTTATAAATAGATTGAAGAATTTTATTTGTGGGTACGCACAATTTAGTATTGAGAATACTATGCTAAATTACTTTGTAAAAGATCTAAGAGAAAATCACCAGTCAATAACACTGATTTGTGGACTAGATAGATTTTAACTGCTGAACTAGTTAAAATTTTGATTGTTCTTCTTTATTTTCTTAATTCTATGTTTAGTGCTCTTCATATTCAAGTTGACGAAAAACGGTGTCAACAATTTTATTAATAAAAATTAAGATTATATACTATATATTATTATAATAATGATATTTTTATAATATTTGAATTTGAATTTATATTTATTATATATGTAGTTTTATATTAAATATGAATATAATATTAATATTTTATAATATTTAAATTTATATTAATATAGTTAATAAATATATATTTTTAGTTAGCTTTGAAAGTATATTAGGTTAATATTGAAAATGTTTCATTAAAATTAATAAAATAAACCGTTAAAATATAAAAAAATTGTTATCTACACACTTTCTATATATATATTTATATATATAGTGTACGTTTATATCTAGTTGAACCAATAACATATAACGTGATAAGTGATCACTATAAATCGTTTAGAGGAACTATTTCAAAACGATCAAAGAATTTTTTTTTAAGCGTTACAAATGTATATTATAATATTATAAGAAGCAGGAAGGCCCAATGTGGAGCATGTGGAAAGGGATAAGGCTCAAGAGGAGCCAAGATTTTGGCATTAATTTGCTAAAGCCTAAAAGTGCTCCAAATTAAAGAAAGTAGTACTCACGTGACACCGAGCTTGTATATTCAATTATATAACTAAATCTAGAGTTATGTCTCTTCTTGTTCAAAAAATGGTTTGGATTCGGACTTCGAAGTAAAAGTGGTGAAGATGCTCTTTTGCTTTTGCTTATTTGCTTCAAAATATTATCTAAAAGAAAAAATTATGGTATTACCTTGTGTAGAATTAGGACCTACTAATTAAGACCACTTTCTTCTTTTTTGTTTTCCTCTTATTTTCTCTTAGGACCTACTATATTTTCTCTTTTACTACAATAATATCATCTCACAATATACTAGCGTTAATTGAGGTCATTCATATTTATGCATGAGACCTACAAAAGTAGCATTAGGGTGTAGTCAACTCTCAACTTCTTGATCTGTTTCTCTACCTACCAGAGAGAGAGAGAGAGAGAGTTAGAATTGTAACATCTCATATTGCTTAATACTCAATTTTTAACTTGAAAGAGGTACGTAGAGTACTAGAGAAGATCCCCAAGTTGGGTATAAAAGTCCCGTGATATAGGTCTTATATGAAAGCATGCATGAGGACCATGACTAAAAAGTCATAAGGGATCCAAAAGGGAAATATCACGCATTTTAATATACTATAATTTTTTTAATATGCAAGCATAAGAGCACTCTCATCCGGTACTCTACTTCAACCTTTAAAATACCTCCAAAAAACACACATTTTTTTATTTTACCTCTAAGTTTTACATTTTACCATACATCAGATTCTCTATTTTTTTCTCTATATCATTTAAATATTATATTTTCAAACATTTTTTATTCATTTCAAATATTTTTTATAACTATCAATAATATCCTAATATATTTTAATATTATAATATTGGGTTAAAGGATGAATAGTATACATTAAATATAGCTTGGTACTGTAGCTTTATGTAAAAATATTTGTAAAATACATCATCCAATGTATACCCATTTTTGTTAGTTTTAGCTATTTTTTACATATTTTGGTAATATAACTCACCCAATGTGAGTGCTCTAAGTAACTGTCTTCAAACTGTCATTTTGTAAAATTTAGACACAATTGCTCATGTCGTTAACAACTTTTCTTTCTAAAACCATCTCTCAAACATTCTCTCAATCCCTCTCTCATTTTCTACCATGACGGCACCACCACCACAACCTCCCCACGACAGCAGAGCACCACCTCCTCACAGTGTCACCGTCATTACCACCGTCCTCTCCATTGGTGCTGCCACCTGCCATCACCATTGAAGCACCTGCCATCGAATATATCTCTTCATTTTTTTTTATGTTTTAATGATTCAAAAATGCAATCATCAAAATTGTATGTTCTACATATAAATTTTAAGATTTTACATGATCTAATCTTGTAGATTTCGAAAAAATACCAAAATTTAAAAAAAAATCAATTGAAACGAATATTTGAGTGAAAAAAATACTAAAATTCTAAGAATCTCCAAAGTTTTCATCAAATTTTAGCGCAGAGTATTGAAAATGCATCGAAACAATATTAACTTTGTATCGAAAAAGCTTAAAAAAGCATTGTTTTGGCAAAAAAAAAAACAAAGTTTTCATGATTGCATAAAAAAAGTATCGAATTTGCATCGTTTTGACCAAAAATCAAGTTTTTGTGGATGCATCACAATTGCATAGAAAAAACATCGATTTTGGCCAAAACGATGCAAATTCGATGCTTTTTCGATACAAATTCAATACAAAATCGATGTCTTTTCAATGCAATTGCAATGCATCCACACAGACTTGATTTTTTTTGGCCAAAACGATGCAAATTCGATGCTTTTTTTCGATGCAATAATAAATTTTTATTTTTTTTTGTCAGAACGAGGCTTTTTCAATACAAAATCGATGTTGGTTCGATGCTTTTGCGATGCAATCATGAAAACTTGATTTTTGGCCAAAACGATGCTTTTTCGATGAAATATAGATGCAATTTCAATGCTCTGCATTGAAATTTGACGAAAATTTTAGTAATTCATATTTTTTCACTCAAATGTCTGTTTCACATATATTTTTTAAAAATTTTTGTATTTTTTTTCTAGATCTACAAGATTAGATCATTTAAAATCTTAAAATTTGTGTGTAGAATGTACAATTTCGATGATTGCATTTTGAATCATTAAAACATAAAAAAAAAAATAAAAAGTGATATTCGATGGGGTACTTCAATGGTGATAGGGGGCGACGCCAATAGAGGGACAATGGTAATGGCGGTGACAGCGTGGGGAGGTGGTGTTTTGCCGCCGTGGGGAAGTTGTGATGGTGGTGCCGTCATGGTAGAGAATGAAAGAGGGGTTGAGAGAATGTTTGAGAGAAAGTTTTAGAGAGATAGATAGGTTGTTAATCAAATCTTACAAAATAACATAATTTTGGGATAGTTAATTACGTTGACATATTTAAAAACTATATTATATTAAAAGGCATGTGATATTTCCCTATATAAAAAAAGACAGGATTGGCATAGTAAATATCTCATAAATATATCTATCCCTAATGTTAAGGTAATCTCTCTGGATACTGATTTGGCAGCTTTTGGAATACGCATTGCTATATGTCCCTATCAAAATACCGCTTAGCTGTAATTACATTTGGATCCAGACAACCAACAATGATATTTATATATATTATCGAGATAATATTATATGTCTGTTCTAGTTTAACTTTTTACTTGAAATAAGTAACTATTTAAAAGCAACAAAAACACCCCTTAAAAAAATGCAACAAAACACATATTGTTATCTAGGTATATTCACTTAAAAATTCATGATTATGACGTGAAGAATCAGCTACCCGGTAAAAAATGTTTTTTTTTACACGTGGATGTTGGTTTATCATTTCAAGGGCTCCAGATAAAAACTACATATGTTGGGTAAATTGAAAATGATTTTTTCTAATATCTATCAAATTTAATTAATATGGAAAAATAAATTCATTTTATACAAAAATAAAATTAAATCCAATGGTACATTTAACTATTTGTTTTTTTAATCTTTTATACATATGCCATAGCAATAAAAATAAATATACTTAAAGACCAACATAGAAAAAATATGGCCCGAGAGGGAAAAAGTAATAATAATTAAGATAGAATTGTGAAATCATAAATTTGGTTGTTATTAATTATTTTCTCAAAAAATTGACTGATGACAATAATAAAATAGAGAGGAGAACAAACTAAGCAAGATTAAATGTATTATATATTAAGATTTTTTTTCCTTAAAAAATAGATCGATTTAAAAATTGAAATAAAAAGGTATGTTTTTAGTACCGTTGGACTAAAATTATTGATTGGAATCGAACATGTAGATTGTGGTGTGGTGGAATAAAAGTTAATGATTTGCTTTTTCATTATAAAATAAAATACAAACCAACTAATTAATTAATTAGATATTAAAGAAGAGATGGATGCAGTACTCTAATGTAACTTTTGGAATAAAAATGCCTCAGATAATCACGACACTGTCTAGTTTTGTTGTGTGCCCCATCTGATTGCGTATAAGGTGGGAGGAATTGCATCACAATGTATATATTAACATAACTTAGCCTTCAATTTTGATTTGTAATCATTTGATGCGAAAGCATAACGCAACACCAAACTCTCTGATTGTGAAACTATATAGCTTTTTTTGTATTATTATTATTATTTATATATTTTCACGTGATTTAGAGAGAGTTAGACATTTATTTTGGTGGTCAACTACAACGATGTAACAAATAATCCAGTGTGATTTTCAAAAGTAAAGCTGATTTCAAGTTGGTGCGATTTTTCCAAGATATTGTCTCACTGTTTCACTGATTATAGGCAGAGTTTCATCCGGAATTAGAGACACAATTCAATTGGTATTTATTGGAGTTAAATAACCCAATATTTGATAGAATATATTTTAATTAGTTTTCGTGTCTGGTGTGAGAGAGTAGAAAGAAAAGGTCTAAAAGTTCAGAAAATTTTAGAGCTTCATCGGTGCATCCTGGCGTGTCGTCCAGCCAGCCTACAGCCTCTAGTCTGTAGAGGTTGTGGAGTTGCATCCCCTTTGGATGTTGAGTTTGTTTCCGCTAGAATTTTATTGTGATTTTTGCTTGGGCGCCGCGATTTGTGTTTTCCTTTTTTGTATTTTTCCTTGTGTGAGAGTTGGGTGTAAGTACCCTAAACAGGAGCGGACACAATATTCATAAATAAGGAGAAAACACCCTTGATAGAGATTTGAACCTTTATTAGAAACATTTATTATTGAAATATTATTTAGATATTTTCTTAAAATACTGTTACATATATATGGTTAACGTGAGTTTAAGAATTCGATTAGAATAATACAGCTATTAGAATAGAATTATACAACTCTCCGTTTCTGTTTTTTCCCACTTTTTTATTATTTTGTATATTTTCTATATAATAAGCGTGTAAATAACGTAAATTTTTGGTTTTAAATGTTTTATTTTTATTTTTTAATGTTAACTTTAACAGAGTATTCTTATATTTAAGAGAATATTTTTATATTTAACGGTAGTTTGTAAATACTTAAACTTAAATAAAGTAAAATAAATAATTAAAAAAAATTAAAATAGAATATTTTTTAGATATTTTACAATGATAATTATTTAAAAATAATAAATAATTAAACAAATTAAAATATGATATTTTTTATATATTTTACAATGATAATTATTTAAAAATAATAAAATCATACTTTTTATAACTTAAATAAAATTTAAATAACTTTGTTATCTCCAAAATTTCAGTTCGATGACGTGGCAAGAGGCAATGCATGGTCAGTAAATGACACATTAATAGTCAATAAATGTATTGGCTCTTCGGAGTTGTGATAAAGTGATCTGACTGACTTGATAGAATTTTTGTCCGACCGGTAAAGATTTTTGACTGACCAGTCATCTGTTTTGGCCGACTAGTCATCTGTTTTGACTAACCAGTCAGTCGTTTTGGCCGACCAGTCATCTGTTTTGGCCGACCAGTCATTTGTTTTGCTAGACCAGTAAAGTGTTTTGCTAGACCAGAAATGTGTCATGCTAGACCAGAGATGTGTCATGTTAGACCAGAGTGCTTTGCCTATGTCGACTGGTGAGTTGTCTTGGTCGACCAGTCACTTTCGGGGATGGATTTGGTCGGTCCACGGATCAGAATCTCTGAAGTTACTATAACGCCCTACTTCCTTAGAGTCGTTACTGAGTGAGTTTTAAACATGCATTTAAACTCACTAATCGAGGGTTTTAGGTCAAAAGTGTAATTAAATCATAAACAGAGTTATAAACTTTGGAAATAATTTCATTTACTGAAAATCATAAAGTGTTTGACATTTGGGATCCCAAAATACTGTTTAGAAATATTTACAACATATAATTACAACCAAAGTCGACTAGACAACAAAATCTGAGTTTAGTTCAACCATTTCCCAAAAGTACCCCTGGCTGTGGCGGCCAGGCAGGCCGAACATGTACGCGCCGCCTCACGCTTTCCGTACTCATGGTTGGTCGACTTTCCCCTTGCCCCTACCTGCACCACAGAGCACCCGTGAGCCGCATATAATTAGGCCATCAATAGGCTAAGCACATACGACCATGCCGTCCCAGGCGCTTTCCCAGGCTCTGGGTTCGCGATCCACACCGTGAGGATATCCCAGGTATCCTTTAGGGTCTCGCCTTGGAAACTCGCACCCCGCGTTCTCAATGCTGCTCCTGGCCCTTTGCCGCACTCGGCCTTGCACTCCACGTGCCCAACGCTGTTCCTGGCCCCTGCCGACCTCGGCCTGCGCCGTTCCCGGCTCTTGCCGAACATTTACACAAATTGCATTCATAGCATAACAAAACATATACTGAACATGAACAAATTCAATCAAAGGCTACGCCCTGCAATACAAACATATTGGGCTCTGCCCTGCATACAAGCTCTATGGGAACAGTGGTTTTCTTACCTGCGTCCCGAGCTTTCCAAGCACCGATATCCCGAGCACAGTCCCCTAACCTGAGCCTCGCGGAAAACCTAGTCACAACGCATTAACAATATTCATCCATCAAGTTCTAATCCAGTAATTAGTTTCAAACCATAATTATAATCTCCGGGCGTTGAATTCTATCAATTCGGGTGATAAAATCCATCCCGAGCCTTAACTAGTGAATTCCCGAGCCTAAAACCTCCTAAAAACCCAAAAGTACCTTAAGCGTCGCGGCCCTAGGGACTTATGTCGCGGCCCCCAGGTCAACTCGAGGCCTAGCCTCAAATTTTCCCACACGCGCTACGGTCCTTGCTGAAGGGCACCGTGGCACGCCTCCAATTTCCTGACGACCCATGATCAAAGGGGTTGCGACTCAGCAAGAACAGAGTCGCGACCCTACCCCTCGAACCCAGAAAAACTAAGCATTTCCACCTCTAAAACCAGTCCAATTTCCCCAAAAATCAAGCCAACAATCCAGATTAGCTTTCACAAAGGTTCTAGCACAATCACATCATCAAAACCTAACAAAGACCAGCCCCAAAACTCAGCCAAGCAATCAAGAACAAATCCAAACTTAGCTAACATGCAAACTCTAATATTCATCCTTTAAACCAGCTGCAAATTGACACACTTCAACATATTAGGAGCTTACCTTGATGAGTTATGTTTCTGTGTAGATTCTCTATGTTCCAAGCTTTAATCTCCCAAAGATCCCAGCTGAATTCCTTAGCTTCAAGTTAGCTTCACCTAGTTTTCCCCTTGATGTGCCTTAGAGAAAGAATAAAGGAAGGGATAAGTGTCTAAAAGTCGGTTTCTACAAATTCTGAAAGCTTCTTGTGTTTTGTTTTATTCAACTTATGTCTACAAGGTTACCTCAAGGCTCAGGGTACCAAAAACGTCCCTGAGGGCAAAATGGTAAATTTTCCCAATATTCCCTCCTAGACATTCTAACCTTAAATATATATCCAAATATTTATTTCCATAACCCGATAACCCCTTAAAACATCTAATACCCAAAATACTCCTCGACTCGCCCTGAGTCAGATTCTCAACCCTGTTGTGACTTTCTGGCTACTTGCTCCCCAGGACTATCTCGGATCATGCTACACAGATAAATCACATACATATCATATTTATTACATTTATGCCCTCAACGGGCTAAAATCTCAAACATACCCCTAATATCCAAACGGGGCCCACATGCATATTTACTTCAACTAAACATGCATTTCTATCACATATTCACATAAATTCATATATTATGTCCATAACTCACCTATTTCCCTTCAGGCACACTAATCAAGGCCCTAAGCCTTATTAGCAAATTTGGGTCGTTACAACTATCCCCTCCTTACAAAAATTTCGTTCTCGAAATTACCTGAACAACTCAGGATACCGCTCCCTCTTCTCTGATTCAAGTTCCCACGTCGCCTCCTCAACCCTGCTATTCCTCCACAACACTTTCACCAATGCAATGGTCTTGCTCCGCAAGACTTTATCCTTCTGGTCAAGAACCTGAACCGGCTTCTCCTCATAGGACAAATCCTGATCTAGCTTCAAATTCTCATAACTCAGATTGTGCGTCGTATCTGACACATACTTCCGGAGCATGGACACATGGAAAACATCATGAACCCCTGATAAAGCTAGAGGCATCACTAGTCTGTAAGCTACTTCTCCAACCCGTTCCAGAATCTCGAAGGGGCCAACAAACCTAGGGCTCAGCTTGCCCCGAACACCAAACCGTTTCACTCCCCTTAAAGGTGAAACCCTAAGAAACACATGATCACCAACCTGAAATTCCACGCTCCTGTGTTTCAGGTCTGAATAACTCTTTTGACGACTCTGGGAGGCGAGCATTCGCGCTCTAATCTTCTCAATTGCCTCATTGGTCCTTTGAACCATCTCTGGACCCAGATACCTCCTCTCACCTGTCTCATCCCAATGGATAGGTGATCTCCACTTCCTTCCATAAAGCATCGCATACGGAGCCACTCCGATGGTCGCCTGATAACTGTTGTTGTACGAAAACTTGATCAAAGGGAGATACTTACTCCACGATCCCCCAAAATCTAGCACGCAGGCTCGCAACATGTCCTCTAATATCTGAATCGTTCTCTCAGATTGTCCATCTGTCTGAGGATGATAAGCGGTACTGAACCGTAACTGCGTGCCTATAACCTTCTGCAGACTCTCCCAAAACTTGGAAGTGAAGGTGGGGTCTCTGTCGGATACTATCGACCTCGGAGCCCCATGAAGTCGAACAATCTCCTTCACATAGAACTCAGCATACTGCTCCACAGTATAAGTCGTCCTAACAGGCAAAAAGTGGGCGGACTTGGTATACCTATCCACAATCACCCACACCGAGTCATGCTGTCCCACGGTCCTCGGCAAACCAACCACGAAGTCCATGGTGATATCTTCCCACTTCCATTCTGGAATCCCCAGAGGCTACAACAACCCCGCTGGCCTCTGATGCTTAGCCTTGACTTGCTGACAGGTGAAGCACCTAGCCACATAATCCACCACATCCCTCCTCATGCCCGACCACCAATACAAAACTCTTAAATCCTGGTACATCTTCGTCGTACCCGGGTGCAAGGAATAGGGAGTGGAATGTGATTCATCTAAGATCTGCCGCCGGATATCAGAATCCATCGGAACGCAGATCCGACCCTTGTACTTCAGTAACCCCATCTTTGAAATAGAAAAGTCCTTAGTCACTCCGACTAGAACATCCTCTCTATGACCTCTCAATTGGGAATCTTTCCCCTGCGCCTCCTTAATCCTCTCAAGAAGTGTAGACTGAAGAGTGATGTTGGCCAACCGACCAACCACCAACTCTATACCTGCTCTAGTCATTTCCTCGGCTAGCTTATCAGATATCTGTCTCAAACTAAACAACTGTCCTGGGCCTTTCCGACTCAATGCATCAGCCACCACATTAGCCTTCCCATGATGGTACAGGATATCACAATCATAATCCTTAACTAACTCCAGCCACCACCTCTGGCACATATTCAGGTCCTTCTGAGTAAAGAAATACTTCAAGCTCTTATGGTCGGTGTAAATCTCGCACTTCTTACCATAAAGATAATGTCTCCAAATCTTAAGTGCGAACACCATCGCTGCCAACTCCAAATCATGCGTGGGATATCTCTGCTCATACTCTTTTAACTGTCTCAATGCATAGGCTATCACCTTACCAGCTTGCATCAACACGCACCCCAAACCCTGTCTGGATGCATCACAATAGACCACAAACTTTTCATTATCTGTCGGCAAACTTAACACTGGCGCGGTGAACAATCGCCGCTTCAACTCCTTGAAACTGTTCTCACATCTGCCCGTCCAGACATACCTTGTCTTTTTCTTTGTCAGTTCTGTCAAAGGCGTAGCTATTCTGGAGAACCCCTCAACGAACCACCGATAATACCCCGATAAACCCAAAAAGCTTCTCACCTCAGGAACATTGCTCGGTCTAGGCCAATCTCTGACCGCCTCAATCTTACTTGGGTCAACGAGAATCCCCTCCTTACTGACGATATGGCCCAGAAATGTAACTTGTGGTAACCAGAACTCACATTTACTGAACTTAGCATATAACTTATGCTCCCTCAACCACAGCAAAACTAACCGCAGATGCTGCTCGTGCTCTGTCTCTGACTGAGAGTACACCAAGATGTCGTCGATGAACACAATCACAAACTTATCCAAATAATCCTTGAAAACATTATTCATCATATCCATAAAAGCTGCTGGGGCATTGGTTAATCCAAAGGACATAACCTGAAATTCATAATGTCCATACCTCGTTCGGAAAGCGGTCTTTGGTATGTCCTCCTCTTTAATCCTTAACTGATGGTAACCTGATCGGAGGTCTATCTTAGAAAACAATGTTCTTCCCTGTAACTGATCAAATAAATCGTTGATCCTAGGCAGTGGATACTTGTTCTTAATGGTTAACTTAATCAGCTCCCTGTAATAAATACACATCCTAAGAGATCCATCTTTCTTCTTGACAAACAACATTGGAGCACCCCACGGCGAGAAACTCGGTCTGATGAACCCCAAATCAAGTAACTCTTGCAACTGAATCTTCAACTCCTTTAACTCCGCTGGAGCCATTCTGTAAGGTGTCCTAGATATTGGCTTCGCTCCTGGTACCAACTCTATAACAAAGTCAATCTCCCGCTGCAGCGGCAACCTTGGCAAATCTGCCGGAAACAAATGTGGAAACTCACACACCAATCTAGTCTCACCCGGTACCGACACCACCTTAGAGGTATCCACAACGCTCGCTAGGAATCCTATGCAACCTTCCTGCATCAAGTCCCTAGCCTTCAATGCTGAAATCATAGGTACTCGCGGTCCACTAACTATCCCCACAAACACAAAGGGTACCTCCCCTCCCGGTTCAAAAGTCACCATTCTGCGCTTGCAGTCAATCGTTGCCCCATACTTCAATAACCAATCCATCCCTAGAATCATATCAAAGTCGTCCATCTCTAACTCAATCAGATCAACAGATAATTCCCTACCATCTATCTCTACTGGCAATGCTTTAATCCATTTCCTAGAGACTACCAGTTCTCCTGTTGGCAACAATGTCTGAAATCCCCTAGCATACACACCACTAGGCCTACAAAGTTGGTCTATCACTCTAGCAGACACAAACGAATGAGTAGCTCCTGAATCAAACAATG
Organism: Humulus lupulus; assembly: GCF_963169125.1. Taxonomy (NCBI): domain Eukaryota; kingdom Viridiplantae; phylum Streptophyta; class Magnoliopsida; order Rosales; family Cannabaceae; genus Humulus; species Humulus lupulus. Next base: position 136,705,362 of record NC_084795.1, read on the forward strand.
CAGTATAGGAAGATCCAGCACTAGAAATCTAACCTGTCACAACTGAGGGGCTAGCCTCTGCCTCAGTCTGAGTTAAAGTAAATACTCTGGCAGGAGCAAGACTGTCACTCTGCTTCAGCTCCTCTTTCTTGACTTGAGGGAAATCCCTCTTCAGATGACTGGCACTCCCAAAGACAAGGCAGGCCCTGATCCTACACTCACCCTGGTGTCGAGTCTGCACCGTGGACACACTAGAAAACTTCTCCAGTTGTCACTTCTGCCTTGACGGCCAGTAGAAGCACCCCGTGGCCTCCTATCCGAACTGGGAGGAGCATCTGGGGTCTTCCTCTTCTACTCACCAGAGCCACCACCCCGACTGGATCCAATAAAAGGAGGCACTATCCTCTTGGCATCGCGCCTAACAACGCTTTCCTTCTAGATCTGATCCTCGGCCCCCTCAGCTGTAAGGGCCTTGTCTACAACCTGAGCATAAGTAGTAGTCTCTAGATCCAAGGTAATCTTCACATCACGAGCAATCATAACATTTAAACCCTGTATAAATCTGCCTCTTCTTGCCGCATCAGTCGGCACTAAATTTGGCGCAAACTTCGCCAATCTGTCAAATCTCAAGGCATACTCAGTCACGGTCAACCGATTCTAAGTTAGGGTACTAGCCGTTTTAGGAGTGCATGCAAACTTAGTGTAAGAGAATACCGAGAACTTGAGGTGTTAGAAACTAAGTTTGAAAGAGAAAATTACGAGGTTCCCGAGGTAGATTGTGATGAACGTTATTGTGACTTTGAAAGAGTCGACCATTGGAATCATAATTCTAGTTGGACCAACCCCGTAGATTTTAGTTGGAAGCCTGAGTACAACTACCATGCACCGCCTCCCATGAATTTTGAGCAAAATTTTCATAACTTCCCGCATGAACCTCCATATAATGTTAGCACTAATACGAATTCCTTAGAGGACACTTTACACACATTTATAGAGGAGCAAAGAGAATTCAATAAACAATTTGTGGAAGATTTTAGGGAAACTAGTACTCAACTTTCAGAATTGACCAACGCTATTATTTCACATACTTTAAGTCAATTCCCGTCCCAACTTGAGTCCATAACACCATCCCCTACTCTCAGTTCTAAACCCGATGAGGATGATGCTATTACCATTTGGAGTGAAACTCTTTCCCGTACCGAAATTCTTCCAACCACTCCAAAGAAAAATGGAAGCTATCATACTGATGTGATAGACTTAATCGTTGAGGAAATCATCAACATACTTGCCATGAAACATTCACCAAATTTCCTCCACGATTTTGAACCCAAACATTTTCTTTATCCTGAAAATGTTACTAACGCTTCTATTTTTGAGACGCAGGATAAAAGAAAATTCATTTTTGATACAGGATAGTACGCAAATATGCAGTTGGTAGACTTACCTGAGAGCAATGTTTTTGTCTACCAAAGACTGATCAGGTTTTATCTTTCTTTTTAGTATGTTTTATTTTAATTTGTGTCTTTATTTTATGTTGCGAATTTTACTTTTTGGGGTTTTGTTGTTTTGTTATTGGTTATCATATTTCCTTTTTCTCGCACAATGAGCTTAACGTTAGACATTGAGGGCAATGTTTCATTTAAAGTTGGGGGTAGTATGCATATTCATGCGTTGAAATATATTTTCATTACCATTTTGAAATTTTGAGTTAAATTTTTGCAAAATTCATGACAACAAAATCTTGGTGAGATAGTTTTTGCTATTTTTACTATTGGGAAGTAATTTTTTTAGAGTAATTTCATGCACGACCAAACATTGAAAAAAATCACACATTCAATTGAGAAAAATTATAAAGTTTAAAGCTTTTAATTTTTGTGAGATGTGAGAATGAGAAAACAACTTTGAAAACTTCTATTGATCATTTGAGTTGGTAAAATTAATTTTTGGGATTTAAAACATGACATTTACTAGAGGGATAATTTTTGTTTTAAAGAGTCTTTGTTGTATTTTAATTTTCCTTTTAATTTCTTGTATTTTTTTTTATTATTCTTATGTTGTCTCTTGTAAAAAAAAAATATAAAAAAAGAACAAAATTAAAAAAAAAAAAGAAGAAAAAGAAGAATTCTATTAAAAAAATGAATGAAAAAAAAGAAAAAAAAAAAGAGAACAAGAGCAACATTTTTCACCTTTATCTTTTGTAGTTTTGTTGAAAAAAATTGTCAAATAAAAAATATCGACATTATTACATTTATTTTCAATTTATGTCATCAAAAAAAAAAACAAAAGAAAAAAAAGTTTGTATATTTTATTTTTTGTTTTGTTCTTTATTTTGGCTCTTAATATCATTTTGTAAAATCCCGAAGGTTCTTATGTCATTTAGATTCCAATTAATTGATTAGCCTATATTTTGATCAATATTCGTTAACATTGTTTGTCCTAAAGCGATAACATCCATTTTTGAGCGTTAATCGATAAATTTCCAACTCCAAGAGTGTCAACTATCTTCCATAAAAATACTTTCAATACCCTTGTGAGGATTTGGAGTTGAGACTTGATTCTTTGGTGATTTTTCAATATTGTTTGTGTTAATTTTGAGAAGAACGATATGGTTTGATGCACACACACAAAACTCTTGATTAACAACTTTGATAGTTTTAAATAGCATTTTCTAAATTCTCATTAAATATTTTGTTAAATGATTTTGCATAATTTAGCTCACTAATTCATCTTGGTAATAATTTTTATCCGCTTGAATTGCTAGGGACTAGCAATAAGCTAGTTGGGGGTTGTGATTAGTGGTGAAAAATGCACATTTGTTTATTTTAATTGTCAAAATAAATTAAGTTTTAATTAATATTTTCATGGAATTAATATGATTTATTTTATAAATGAAAATATTTGATTATAATTTAATTTATTGTTATTTTATAGGAATTAAAGTGCATTTTGGCATAGAGAAAAAGAAAGAAGAAAGAAATAAATAAAACTGAAGAAATGATGAAAAGTTGGTATTTTTGCAACTTGAAGCCCAAAATAGGCCCAGGCCCGCCAGCCTCTTTGCACCAGGCACACCATCTGGCGCACTCCACAGCTGCCACCTGTCCGCATCATCTCCTCAAAGGCAGCGTACCAGCCGTTCCCAGCAGCCATTGCCTCACCAAATAATCCCTGCCAAGACCCCAGCATGCATATTTGCATATTTCCTCCAGCGGCCTGTATCTGAAGCCCAACGAAAAGCCAGCCCAAATGCATAAATACCTCAATCCGCAGGCCCATCTGAAGCTCCTCCAAGCCCAGCGAGCTGCCTACGTGGCAGTTTCCCATTGGCTGGGAATGGGTCAAAACCCACTTCTGCCACAGCCACCTTCAACCCATATTTTGTGGGTATTGGGCTTTGCGAAATTTCCATTTTGAGCTTTAAAGCTCATCTTTTTTGGTGTTTTAGAAAAATGGCATTTTGACCATACACCAAAATAACAAGGTTAATGTTATACCCAAAAATAGGAGAATGCATTCTAGGAGAGCTAAGGGGAGTGGTCTTAGGAGACCCCAAGGAGAAAGTGGTCTTAGGAGACCCCAAGGAGGATGTGGTCCTAAGAGACCCCAAGGGTGTGTAGGAGGCAAGCCTCCCAAGGTTTCCTAAGTGTTGGCTCGAACGTGTCCAAGGTAAGTAGCTAAGGAGGAGGAGTCTCATGCAAGAGGATGGAGACTTAGATTTTGATAAGGAAAGCCTATACAATGTTCGATCGGACATGCTTGGGAGCTGCTTCTTTCTAGAGAGAGAAAATTGGGACTGTGTATTCTAGAGAGAGAAAATTGGGTCTGTGTATTCTAGAGAGAGAAAGTGATGATATTTGAGAGAACTCTTGTATTTTCACAATCTGTACTGAAGAAACTCAGTTGGCTCAGTCCATCTGATCTTGAGTATAGAACTATAAATCACAACTCTAAGTGGATTAGGCTATTACCGACAATCGGGGCTGAACCACTATAAAATCTCTTGTGTGTTCTTTATTTTCTTTATTATACCGTCTGTGTCGTTTACATTCTCTTGAAGGCTTGTCGTTATTGACGTTCTCATGTCGTTGGCTAAAAAGACAGTCAACAGTTAATATTTATAATAAGATTTGATTTTTCAAAATCATATTTTATTATTAATATTTCAAATTTATTTTGTAAACCCCAAATTGTTGTTTAATTTCTTTTTAGTCATTGTTATCCCAAGAATTTGAAAAGAATGACGTGGCAGTAAAATTGGCACATGGCATGAGTTAGTGGGGTGATGTGGCTTAGCAATGGCCCAATACATCAGTTAAGAAATTGGACAGATAGTTAAGCCAAATACATCCGACCGAAGAGAATATTTGGTCTAAGGGTTGCTTGGCTCGGACCCTAGTTTAAGGACCCTAATAATTGATTTAAAGCCTAAGTCCAAAAAGATTGAAGGAGAGGTTTGGATGTTGGTTCAACGAATAAAAGCAATAGGTCCGATCGGACCTAAGCTTAGGGGACCTCTTGATAGTTTGGCTCGAACGTGTCCAAAAGAATGACTAAGGCTTAAGTTTTAGTCAAGGAGAAAGCCACATAATGGCCGATCGGGTATGCCATGGAAGAGGCAGGCTTGGGCTTGAACGAGGTGAGAAGGAGGAGGAAAGTATACCTCAGACCACCTTGGTCCGAGGAGAAGATGTTGAGGTCCGATCGGGCTTTGGTTGAAAAGGAGAGGCTCGGACCATTTTGGTCCGAGGAGGAGGGCACTATGTCCGATCGGACATACCCATAGGAGAGGTACCTTGGACCATTTTGGTCCAAGGAGATGATATGTAAAAGGTGGCTCGGACCACCTTGGTCCGAGGAGAAAGGTCCAAGGTCCGATCGGACCTTGGTTGAACAAAGAAGGCTCGGACCATTTTGGTCCGAGGAGAGGAGCATTGTGTCTGATCGGACATGATGCCTATGGGGGGTGCCTTGGACCATCTTGGTCCGAGGAGGTGTCATGAAGAGATGGCTCGGACCACCTTGGTCCGAGGAGGAGAGTACAAGGTCCGATCGGACCTTGATTGAAGGTAATGGGCTCGGGCTTGACCGAGTGAGATGCCAAAAAGGGTGGTTCAAACCACCTTAAGCCAAGGAGAGAACCATTGTGTCCGATCGGACACAATGAAGGAGTATACCTCGGACTTGCCCGAGGTAAGGAGCAAAGGAAGTGGCCTCGAACCACCTTGGTCCAAGGAGAGCTAAACTTACATGACCTTTGGTCCGAGGAGAGCCATGCACATACCACCTTTGACCCACGAAAAGCTTGAAGAGTAATCAACATGCATGAGAGACTACGTCAAACTGCCCGAAACTACTTCAGTGAAAATTGGTCTAAGCATCCGGGAATCTCTCACTCTTCACTCGAATTTAGGGATCAGTTGTATTTTAAACATTTATTTTGTAATATAAATATAAGGTAAATAATGAAATATCCCTATCTAAAGGGGATATCAGTTGAGAATCCCAGTCTATAAATAGAGAGTTGGGAGGATCGTAAAAAGACTTTTGGGAAAAATCAAGAGTTAACCTGTGTTCTAGAGAGAGAAAGTGTTTTCCCTGAGAGAACCCCTTTTTGTATTCTGGAATATTTTACACTGAAGAAACTCAGTTGACACTGTTCATCTGATCTTGAGTGTGAATACAGTAATAAAATCTCTAAGTGGATTAGGCTATTACCGATCATCGGGGCTGAACCACTATAAAATCTCGTGTTATTTACTTTCATTGATAAAAACTGTCTGTTGTCGTTTATAATTCTCTTGAAGGCTTGTCATAGTTGACGTTCTTACGTCGTTGGCTAAATTCACAGTCAACATTTTGGTGCTTTCATTGAGAGCCTGAAGAGAAGACAGACAGTCCCTGAAGCAATATGGCGCCTAAGAACACCACCGCGGCCTCCAAGAGGGCAAGCACCTCCAGGGAGCATGCAAGATCGGAAGGCCCCAGCGTTCAAGATCGTGAGAATGAGCCCAGGGTCGTGCTTGAGGATGTAGCTCCTGAAGTTGAGGAGCTCCAGGAGACCATGAGCGCGTTCCAGGAGGAGTTGGCCCAGTTCAATGCTAGGCAGGAGGCCTTTGCTGAGGAAATGGCCAAGCAGAGACGAGAGATGGACGCTAGGAGCGAGGAGATCCGTCGACAGCAAGAGGAGGCCGACAGGCGACATCGCGAAGCTGCACTTGCTCTGGAGGCAGCTACGCAATTAACCTGAGCCAACGCTCAAGCTGTGCCTGGGGTGACACCCACCCCAGAGGCAAGGACCACAGAGGCTGGTCATAAGAAAACTGATAGGCCAGGTAGGAATGGTGGTAACCAACCTGGTCATGAGGAAGAGGGAGTACGATCGTGCACTGCCTCTACCCAAAGGGGGAATTCTAAGACCCCCTCAAGGAGCCACAGATCAGAGACTTCCAGGTCAGGGAGTCATAAGTCTGGCAGTAAGAAAACACCTTCTGAGCAGGGGCACAACAAAGCTCCTTGTGGCAAGGAGACTTCTCACTTCAAAGATGGACATGGGCGTGATGAAGCTGACAGTCACCACACCAACCAGTCGAAGGAGAAGAATAATAATCGACGAGGAGGAGATGATCAACCGGCTCAAACGGGGAAGCCACCACGGCATCCCAACCAGCGTAATGGCAAGGAGCACGCTCCACCTAGTAGACCTTCCGAGAAGACTCGGAGTACGGTGTTCGACCGGTTGGGAAAGAACACTACTCAGAAGGACCTAAGGGATGTCATTGATGACAGAAGGAGGACCGTTTCGGTCGAAGGGCAGGAGCCAATCCGTCCTACCAGTCGAGTAGAGACACTCGATGTTGATACGCCGGATAGGAGTGCCCGACCAAACGGTCCCGAGGGTGTGTCCCCAGTGGTAGCCCCTGGCATCCAAGCCCAGCTTGATGCTTTGACGGCAGCAGTACAAAGTTTGTCAAAATAACCAGTTATAGATCTGGTAGACCATAGAAGTGGTAGCCCTTTTTGTGCTAGAATAAGAGCAGCCCAACCACCCAGGAAATACAAAGCGCCGGTATTGCCAGTTTATACAGAAAAGGCAGACCCGGTGAGACACGTTGCAAAGTTCGAAGATCAGATGGAGCTGCTTGGGGTGAGTGATGACTACCGCTACAGAGTCTTCCCCACCACCCGTCAGACACTGCCCAGGAGTGTTACTGGAAGTTCAAACCCGACTCCATCACCTCTTGGGAGAGCTTTAGGAAGGAGTTCTGCAGGCAGTTTAGTACTGCCCGAACCCCTCCTGTTTATGCCAACCACTTGGTGGACATTAGGCAGGGCAAAGATGAGTCTCTCAAGAACTACATTCAAAGGTTTATGAGAGAAGCCAATCGGGCTACCGCGGTTGGAGATGAAGGGAAAATGGTTGCAATCTCCTCGGGTATTATTTATCGAAGTCCTTTGTGGGACAGCATCCACCGCCATCCAATTTCAACTTTACAGCAGTTTTTGGACCGGGCAGATAAGTACATGAAGTTAGATGATGCCATTGAGAAAGGAGAGAACGGGTTGAACAACCCAAGTGGATCAGATGAAACTCCGAAGGATAGCGGAAATGATCAAGGCGGTAGTAAGAAACGTGGGAATAACGGGTCTGACCACCGCAATGAGAAAAAAGCTAAGTCAGGATCCAATGACAAGCCTACGAAGTATGAACCTCGATTCACCAACTACACCACTCTTTCGGCAACCCGAGCGGAGATTTATCTAGCCAGCCATCAGGAGGTCCCTTACCGGAGACCCCCACCAATCAAGAAGGAAATGAGTAAGAGGGATAAGAACAAGTTCTGTCGTTTCCATGGAGACTATGGTCACGACACGAATGAGTGTAATCACCTTAAGGATGAGATAGAGTTTCTCCTCCGGTCGGGGAAACTAAAAAAGTATAAGGCAGAGAAGACCCAGGGAGAGGGAAGCAGCAATAATCCTGGGTTCAAGCGGCAACGGTCCCCACCTTTGCAACCTGAACCTGTGGACTTCACACTAGATACAATATGTGGAGGACCACATCTTGCTGGGGATAGCAACAAGGCGAGGGAGAGGTATGCTCGCACCCTTCGTCATGAGTTGGGGGCGGCATCCACTTCCGAGGTTATGACGGTGGAGGAGAGACCATCAAAGAACCCAAGGTATGAATGTGAGTCCCTCACTTTCACCGAAGAAGATGCTAAACACGTGAGGTATCCTCACAATGACCCTCTTATTGTGACCGTTTAAATAGCTAATATGAAGGTGAAAAGATGTCTGGTTGATACGGGAAGCTCCGTAAACATTATTTATAACTCCTCTTTCGAAAAAATGAAGCTATCCATCAATGACTTGAAGCCATGTTCTCACGTCATTTATGGGTTTACTGGAGAGGGACTGTCACCAGCTGGGACAATAAAGTTACCAGTCACCACGGGGGAAGCCCCCAAGCATGAAACCGTGATGACTGAGTTTTTGATTGTTGACTGCCCGTCTGCCTACAATGTGGTTATTGGTCGACCACTACTCACCAACTTGCATGCGGTAGTTTCAATTTGGCACCTCTCTATGAAGTTCCCCTGCCGACCTCGACCTGCGCCGTTCTCGGCTCTTGCCGAACATTTACAAAAATTGCATTCATAGCATAAAAAAACATATACTGAACATGAACAAATTCAATCAAAGGCTACGCCCTGCAATACAAACATATTGGGCTCTGTCCTGCATACAAGCTCTATGGGAACAATGGTTTTCTTACTTGTGTCCCGAGCTTTCCAAGCACCGATATCCCGAGCACAGTCCCCTAACCTGAGCCTCGCCGAAACCCTAGTCACAACGCATTAACAATATTCATCCATCAAGTTCTAATCCAGTAATTAGTTTCAAACCATAATTATAATCTCCAGGCATTGAATTCTATCAATCCGGGTGATAAAATCCATCCCTAGCCTTAACTAGTGAATTCCCGAGCCTAAAACCTCCTAAAAACCCAAAAGTACCTTAAGATCTGCGACCCTAGGGACTCATGCCGCGGCCCCCAGCTCAACCCGAGGCCTAGCCTCCAATTTTCCCACACGTGCCGCGACCCTTGCTGAAGGGCGCCGCAGCGCACCTCCAATTTCCTAACGCCCCATGATCAAAGGGGCTGCGGCTCAGCAAGAACAGAGCCGCGGCCCTACCCCTCGAAAAACTCAGCATTTCCACCTGTAAAACCAGTCCAATTTCCCCAAAAATCAAGCCAACAATCCAGATTAGCTATCACAAAGGTTCTAGCACAATCACAACATCAAAACCTAACAAAGACCAGCCTTAAAACTCAGCCAAGCAATCAAGAACAAATCCAAACTTAGCTAACATGCAAACTCTAATATTCAACCTTTAAACCTGCTGCAAATTGGCACACTTCAACATATTAGGAGCTTACCTTGATGAGTTATGTTTCTGTGTAGATTCTCTATGTTCCAAGCTTTAATCTCCCAAAGATCCCAGCTGAATTCCTTAGCTTCAAGTTAGCTTCACCTAGTTTTCCCCTTGATGTGCCTTAGAGAAAGAATAAAGGAAGGGAGAATTTTCTAAAAGTCGGTTTCTACAAATTCTGAAAGCTTCTTGTGTTTTGTTTTATTCAACTTAAGTCTACAAGGTTACCTCAAGGCTCGGGGTACCAAAAACGTCCCCGAGGGAAAAATGGTAAAATTTCCCAATATTCCCTCCTAGACATTCTAACCTTAAATATATCTCCAAATATTTATTTCCATAACCCGATAACCCCTTATAACATCTAATACCCAAAATACTCATCGACTCGCCCTAAGTCGGATTCTCAACCCCGTTGTGACTTTCTGGCTAACTGCTCCCCAGGACTGTCTCAGATCGTGCTACACAGATAAATCACTTACATATCATATTTATTACACTTATGCCCTCAACAGGCTAAAATCTCAAACATACCCATAATATCCAAACGGGGCCCACATGCATATTTACTTCAACTAAACATGCATTTCTATCACATATTCACATAAATTCATATATTATGTCCATAATTCACCTATTGCCCTCTAGGCACGCTAATCAAGGCCCTAAGCCTTATTAGCAAATTTGGGTCGTTACAAGTTACCGTCTACTTCAGTAAAATCTTAGTAACAGCTTCAACCCGAATCATTCTCAACTGCCGCGGGAATCTCATAGATATCCCGGAATAATAGCTATATTATTGTAATTTAAATTCATTTATATTTTATTAGTTAAATTCTGTTGGAAGAATCAAGGACCCGGTCAAAGGGAGATATCTGATGTACGATCCATGAGCCTATAAATAAATGGCTCATGGCATCATTTTGGAGGATCTGATCTTTTTAGACTGAGGAAAGCTCTCTAGTTTGGAAACTTTGGGACTGTTACTTGAGGCATTCTTGGGGCATTTTCTGAGAGAGTTTAGAGAGAGAAACTATGTATTTTTCTACTTACACTTAAGTAACTCAGTTGGCTCAAGTTCATCTGATCTTAAGTGTAGGATCTATATATCACAACTCCAAGTGGATTAGGCTATTACCAATAAATTGGGGCTGAACCACTATAAAATTATTAGTGTCGTATTTTCTCTTGAAGGTTTATTGTAGTTTTGACGTCTACTTGTCGTTGGCCAAAATCGTGGTCAACAAACTCAGACTCATTTATTAAAATAATATCATATTAAATATATAATATAATCTACTGTCAATGAGTAACGAATTGATTTTTTTTAAAACTAGCAAGAAATTTAAATTTAAAATATACTTATAATATTTAATATTACATTAAACATATAATATATTGTTGACCCTGATTTTGGTCAACTGACATGGAGTCAAAATTGCTTGATGTGGACAGATATGTTGAAATGAGAATAATGACAAAAACAATAAAACACACAGGAATTTAAAGTGGTTTGGCCCCAGAATCTGGTAATAACCTACATCCACTTGAGCTGTTATTGATATAATATTTCAAAGGAGTGATCAAAGAACTAGGGTTCAATGAGTTTCACCAACCTCTGAAGAACAAAACAATATACCAAATATGATAGCTCTAATACACCCGTAAAACTCTAATCTCAGATAATTAGAAAGCCAAAAGTCCCTTCCTTGAGCTATCTTTCTCTATTTATAGGCTCAAGGAAGATTACATTAATTTGTTACAGATATTCTTTCCTAATTAATCGGATAATCAGGAATTATTGGAGACAATCTCGGGATTGACTAAGATCTTTATAAAATTATCTTGAAATATGCGTAGTGTACGACCATGCTGGTCGTAGGAAAAGCTCAACTGCCTATGCTTGCAATATTTTACTGGTCGATACTCTAACAGAATTCTGCCAGGTGTCAGCCACATGTCTAGAAATCACTTGCCACATCATCCATGCCTGTTTTTTGGATAACATTTGCCCCCCAAGTTTATTTATTACAAGCAATAAATAAACTTTTAAGGAAACGACCCTTCGGTTACCCCACCAGACTTGTCAGAATAATTCGTGCAATCTTGGGAAAAGTAACCTACCATTGTCTAATCACGGCTTTTCGGCTCCCAAGTAACTTTTTGACAGCTATCACCCTTCCCAATGCTTCGAAAAAGAGGAAACTGATGATTACTCCCTTTTTATGCCACGAACAAAAATATATAGTCTCCCTCCAAAGTCTTATTTTCCTTTTTACGCAAGCTATTACTCTTTCAAGAAACCCTAAAATCAGAGCTTCCATTTTCTTCTGGAGATCGTCTTTCAGCGTTTCAAGATTCACTCCATGAGTTCTCCGACCCTCGAAAACTCTCTCAAATCTCCACGATCTTTTTTCTGGTAAGTCTCAGAACTTTTATGCTCTATATTTTTGCCATGCATGCTTCTGTGGGTTGACTGTTGAGTTCATTTGTTTCTGGGTTGAGATGCATGACCGTAAGGGGTTTTGTGGGTGATACTGTATAGGATGATATTTCTCTGCCATTAAGGAGTCATGAGTTAGTTTGATAGTTGTGATCACGACTTTAGGACGTAAAACCGAAGTAAAAATTTGATTTTTGTGCCAGTTGAAAAACCAAGTTTTTCCCGCCCTAAAACGAGTTGAAAAAGCTTTTTGCTTTCACTGTTTGATCTATTTCTCAAACTGTTTGTGCGGAAAAATTAGTTTTTTGTTAGAATGCTGTTGTATAAAAGCTTAACTTTTATACTCGACCAGCGTTATTCTAAAAAACTTTCAAAATTCTTCATCCTTACCTCCCCATTCTTCTGTTCGCAGATTTTAATGCCAGATTTGTGGGGAGGTGAGCGGCCCATCGACGACGATCTTCTTGCACAACTGCTTGAAGGCAAAGAACAACCGACCGACCAAGTTCACGAGATTCCATTTTCCAGAGTTTCTTCTAGACCTCAACCATCACCACCTCAAATGGCCTGTTCTAAGTCTCCAGGCAAGAAAAAACCAAACCCTGAAAACAATCCAAATTCTCCTGCCCAGCCTGATTCGCAGGCTAGGGTTCCCTCGACCAGTGGTCGAGAAAATGCTGCCCCAGACCCTCGTATTCAAGCCAGGGCTCGCCCTCGGCATAAAAACCTTCTTGATGTCGAGTGGTATCTCTCTCCTACCAGCCAGATGACTCCCCGGATGCTTGCCAATTATCGTAGGAAGTATCCTTTTACCAGGGTTAATCTCACAATCCCTGCTGCTGACCAAAGAGCTAACCTGCCTGGGGGCGTATATAGTGCTTGGTCAAGGTATCATATAGAGGCGGGGGCTATCCTCCCTCTACATCCATTCTACTAGGGGGTGGCCAACTACTTTGGTGTTGCCCCCTTTCAAATTACCCCAAATGGATATAGAATGCTGGTCGCACTCTATATCCTTTACAAACTCAAAAAATGGCCAGAACCCACTCCTCATGAGGTCAACTTCCTATTTGACCTTAAGTCTAACCCTCAACAATACGAGACGGGCTTTTTTCATCTCTGTCACCAGGAAACAAGCCGAACGTTCCTGAGTGACACTACTCATATTTCCAACGTGGGGCAGTACAATAGAGAGTATTTCCTCACGCCAGATATGACTACGAACAACCTGGCCTTCGCCCGAGGAGGTAAATGCTACTTTCACTGGTTGATACTTTTCCTTAGCAAACTCTTCTGCACTTCTATAAAGTATATTGTGCCTTTCAGGACCATGGTTACGTCCGAACCCAACACCAGACATGGTGTTGAGGTCCAACGCACTGGCCTGGATGGCAGACGCTGAAAAAAATGTTAAGTCCCTGGTCACCGATGAAAATCTGAGGTTATCTGGCCTCTTGGCTCCTCGCCATGAAACAAGAGGAACCGTGGTGGTAGATGCCACGGCCGAGGGGGATCCTGAGCAGAAACCTCTGGCGTCTCCTCCCCGAAGGAGGCCAACGGGGGTTACGATCAGGGAACCCACTGGCGTCCCTTCAGCAGAGAGGCCTTCTGCGCCCCAAGGCAAGGGGAAACAAAAGGCAACAGAGTATGTCATAGACCTGGATGAATCCTCAGACGAAAATGGTATTGTTATCTTGCATTTAAATAGCTTGCCAATTCCCTGTCATTTATTTGATGGGGATGGCAATTTTACGTATACTCCAAATCTAGGGTCAGACTTCTTCGTGCCAGATAGTGAGTGTATGACTAATAGAGTCAGTAGTATAGCGACCAGTAGTTGTAGCTCGGGTATTAAACTTTGTGACCTCTTTTCTGATTTTCCATGATTTTTTATTTGCCTTTGTCTTACTGCTAGCATGTTTTTCTTATCTGCAGAGATGGCTTCCCCCAACGTTTTCGATCTGTACCAGACCCAAGAGGAAGAGGAGGTCCCATTGGTCTACTGGAAGAAGACGGTCCGGAGGCAAGACGACGAGTCGAGTCAAGCGCCTCCAGCCAAGAAGGGTCGAACAAATGATCCTTCTAAGGAAGGACCCGCGGCCTAACCTTCTGCCCAACCTTCTGCTGAGAAGGAAACTGCCCCAGCTACCAACCCTTCGCACGTGGCACAAAAAGAACAGGCTCCACAAGCAGAACTTCCTGGGGCCAAACTCTCGAGCCGTTCCCTGCGATCGGCTAAGGATCGCCTTGCGCATATCCTAAAGCATGACCGTTGTAGGGAGGCAATGGCCGAGGCTGAGAATATGGGGTTCGACTAGATCCTCAACAGAGCTCTCAATGAAGTGGCCAGCGTAAGTATTCTTTCCCTCCTTGCAATTTCGACTCTTATATTTTCTTCTTGTAATATAGCCTACTTTTACTCTTTGACAGCAGGCCATGCTGACCATAATCGCTGCTCGCACCCGTGCCACTGCTACCATCGAGCAGGCTCGGTCGGCGGTTGTTGAGGAGCTCAATGCTGCGGAGGCCAGATTTTCTGGGGAGCTTGAGGTGGTCACCAAGCAGAAGGATGCTTTGGTGGCAAAGCTGGCGGAGAATGAAGCTTCTTAGGCAGCTTTGAAGAAGCAGAGGGACGATTTCCAGGAGTCCAGTCGAATCCAATATCGTGAAGTCAAGAGACTTAATGAGGAGCGCCTTACTAAGGACAAGACCATAGCTGTTCTTGAGAGCCAAGTGGAACAGGTTAAGCTTACCAATGCCAAGGATCTGGAGAGGTACAAGAACATGACACTTCGGTGTTTCTACGACTTTTGGAAACACAACCAAGGTGCCGATTTCAGTTACCTTCCAGCGGAGGACAGGAAGGCCGAGCTAGCGCGTTGTGCTGCTCGGTTAGCTGCTGAAGAAGAAAGAGCAAGGGTCCCTGCTTCCACAAGTATCCAGCCAGCTGCTGGCGCGGAGGAAAGAGAAGTTGTCGAGGATGCGGCCAACCAGAATGCTGAGCAAAACCCTCCTGCTCCTAATGCACGTTAAACTTTTTTATTTTTCTTTAATTACACGACCCATGGGTCGTGATGTAAAGACTGAATTTTTATTTTTAATTTTGCTACATGGGCAGCAAACTTTCCTTTTACTTTGAACAATTACATCCAAGAAGTAATGCTTGCGGTGTAAAAGAATGCCTTTTGATATTATCATATTCTTGTCTATTATAACATCTGTTCGCATGACCGAACTTAGCATAGTACTTTGGCTTGATTTAACAAAATATAAATTTTGAAAAATACTCTAAGTACCGTAGCATGCTTTCACTCATTTTGTTCATGTGTTTACATACCTCTTGGTATGCTTTGCTATCGATGTACCTTATATGCCCCCCAAGTGATCGAGGAGCTTTAGGTCCTTGGTCACTTGCCTTGACCACGACCTGTGCGAACATTACTGCTCGGTAGGAAACGTAACACTTATAATACAGCAAAACAACACACGTAATGAACAAATACTTGTAAAAATAAATTTACAATGGTTGGCAAGAATGACTGGCTGCGCACAGTCCCTTATAATTCTTGTATTAAAATGGACTAATCATGTCTTTACGAGTGATCTTAAAAAGATCTTACACTTATAAGCGATTAGCCATATAACATGGCTAACCCTTTTTCAAAACTTGTAAAAAGTAAAAATTAATACAAGCCAGTCCTTTAAAAAGGACTGTTTATTGATAATACTTGCGTAGGTGTTCTCCGTTCCAATAGCGTGGAACGAGATCTCCATTTAAGCGTGCAAGCTTGTAGGTGCCTGGATGAAGGACTTCCTCAATCTGGTAAGGTCCTTCCCAGTTTGGTCCGAGTACTCCAGCAGTTGGGTCGCAGGTGTTTAAGAAAACTCGTTGAAGTACTCGATCTCCGACGTTGAACTTTCTTTCTTTCATCTTTGAGTTAAAATACCAGGCGACTTTTCGCTGGTACGCAGTTACTCGGAGTTGGGCTTTTTCCCGTTTCTCTTCAAGTGAGTCTAGGGACTCCATTATCAGTTGGCTATTCTGGTCCTGGTCGTATGTAATTTGTCGGTGTGAGGGGTGATCTAACTCGACGGGCAACATAGCTTCACACCCGTACGCTAGGGAGAACGGGGTATGACCTGTCACTATTCGATGAGAAGTTCTATACGACCAGAGTACTTCAGGCAGCTGTTCTGGCCATGCTCCTTTAGCATCTTCAAGTCTTTTCTTTAGGGTATCTTTGAGTGTTTTGTTCACTGCTTCGACTTGCCCATTTGCTTGTGGGTGTGCGACTGAAGAAAAGCTTTTGACGATTCCATGCCTTTCGCAGAAGTCTGTGAATAAGTCGCTGTCAAACTGGGTGCCATTGTCTGAGACAATTTTTCGAGGCAAACCATATCGACCAACAATGTTCTTGATGACAAAGTCAAGAACTTGCTTGGTCGTTATGGTAGCGAGCGGCTCAGCTTCGACCCATTTGGTGAAGTAGTCGACTGCTATGACTGCATATCTTACTCCACCCTTTCCCGTTGGCAGGGATCCAATCAAGTCTATACCCCATACTACGAAAGGCCAAGGACTCTGCATCTGCTTTAACTCGTTCAGAGTTGCGTGTGGGATCTTGGAAAATCTTTGACACTTATCGCATTTTCGTATAAACTCCATTGAATCTTCGTTCATAGTTGGCTAGAAAAAACCCTGCCTCAGAATCTTTTTTGACAAGCTCTGCCCCCACCGTGATCCCCACAGAAACCTTCATGTACTTCCTTCATCAGCTCTTTAGCCCTTTCTGGTGTAATACATCTGAGCAGTGGCATGGAATATCCTCTTCAGTAAAGAACACCATCGACTAGTATGTACCTAGCAGCCTGTCTTTGAAGAGTTCTGGCTTTGTTCCTATTTGCAGGTAGTACACCATTTATGAGATACTCCAAGTATGGTGCCATCCATGTATCCTCCATTCGGATTTCCATATTGGTTTTGTCTGCTCGTATGCTCGGCTCGCATAATCTCTCTACTGGCACTATATTTAAAGTGACAGCGTCCTTCGCACTTGCGAGTTTGGCTAAAGCATCTGCGTTAGAATTCTGATCTCGGGGAATTTGCTGGAGGGTATACTTCTCGAATTACGCCAACAGATCTTTAGTTTTGTTTAAGTAGGCAACCATTTTGAGGCCCCGTGCTTGATACTCCCCTAAGACCTGATTCACTACCAGCTGTGAATCACTATAGATATCAAGCACTTTTATACTCATGTCTTTGGCTAACCTTAGTCCTGCGAGGAGTGCTTCATATTCGACCTCATTATTTGATGCAGTGAAATGAAACCTAATAGCGCAGTGAAATCGATGCCCTTCCGACGTTATCAATATCACTCCTGCTCCCGCGTGAGATTCGTTGGACGATCCATCCGTGAATAACTTCCATGAAGGAGCTTCAGCTTGGGGCTCAGGCGCTCTAGGATCTTCGCATTGCTCGTTTTCTGGGAGCTCAGTGAACTCGGCAATAAGATCAGCCAAGACTTGTCCTTTCACTGCTACTCGCGGTGAATATGTGATATCGAACTGCCCGAGTTCGACTGCCCATTTTAATAAGCGTCCAGCCGCCTTAGGCTTTTGCAGAACTTGCCGAAGGGGCTGGTCAGTAAAGACTGTGATGGGATGGGCTTGGAAGTAAGGACGTAACTTCCTTGAGGCCAAGATTAAACAATAGGCTAATCTTTCAATGGGAGGATACCTCAATTCAGCCCCGATTAACCTCTTGCTTACATCGTAAACCGCCTTTTGTGCGCCTTCTTCTTCACGTACTAGTACCGCACTAGCAGAAAATTCGGTGATCGCCAGGTAGATGAACAAAGTTTCTCCTTCTATGGGCTTTGATAAAATACGAGGCTGTGCCATATGGGCCTTTAAGGCCTGGAAAGCCTGCTCGCAGTCTCCTGTCCATTCAAACTTCTTGTTGCCTCTAAGTAGATTGAAGAATGGGACGCATTTATCCGTCGACTTGGAGATGAATCTACTTAGTGTGGCAATTCTTCCAGTTAAACTTTGCACATCCTTGATTTTCATCGGCGATTTCATGTCGATTAGGGCTTTTATCTTGTCGGGGTTGGCCTCGATTCCTCTTGAATTAACAATGAACCCCAAAAATTTTCCTGATCCAACTCCGAAGGAACATTTGAGAGGATTTAATTTCATTTGATACTTGTTCAACACATCGAAACACTCTTGTAAATCCTTCATATGTCCTTCTGCCTTTTTTGACTTTACCAACATGTCTTCCACGTACACCTCCATGTTTACTCCGATCAACTCCTTAAACATGTGGTTAACCAATCGCTGGTAAGTCACACCAGCGTTTTTCAGTCCGACGGGCATTACTTTATAACAGTATAACCCTGTATCGGTCCGAAAGCTAGTGTGATCCTCATCAGGGGGATGCATACTGATCTGATTATATCCTGAGTATACATCCATGAAGGAGAGGATCTCGTGCCCTGCAGTAGCATCACCCAACTGGTCGATCCTTGGGAGTGGGAAGCAATCCTTCGGGCAGGCTTTATTAAGGTCTGTGAAATTCACACAGGTTCGCCATTTGCTATTAGGCTTGGGAACCAGTACCGGATTAGAGACCCACGATGGATAAAATGCCACCCTGATGAACCCATTCTCCTTCAGTCTCTCGACTTCCTCCTTTAGGGCTTTCGATCTATCCTTATCGAGCAACCTTCTTTTCTATTGCACGGGTGGAAAACTCTTGTCAACGTTCAGGACATGGCTGATAACTGCAGGATCTATCCCAGCCATGTCTTTGTGTGACCAGGCAAAGTCTTCCTGGTTCTTTCGCAAAAATTCCACCAGTGCATGTTTCGTGGTTGCTTCTAAATTTTTCCCGACCTTCACAACTTTGGTCGGGTCTTTTTTCGTCGAGTTGGACCTCTTCCAGGTCCTCGACGGGTCCAACATCTTCTTCACAATCCCTAAAGCGAGGATCTAAATCCCTATCCTCACTTTGGGCAACACCCTATTTGGTGACCCCATCACCGGATTGTGCTTGTGTATCAATAGCCATCTGCAACCTATCTGTGGGAGTGCTCTTCGACGTTCCCTTCTTCGCCTTTGTGACTGAGGCATTGTAGCACTCCATGGCTTCCCTCTGATTTCCCAACACGCGTCCTACCCCTGCGTCCATCGGGAATTTCATGGCCAAGTGCCATACTGAGGTGACGACCCGAAGATCAACCAGTATGGGCCTTCCAATGACAGAATTGTACGCCGAAGGACAATCGACTACTATAAAAGTAGCGAGTAATGTCCTGGTAGCAGGCGCTGTACCTGCTGTGATTGGAAGTCTGATTGACCCTGCTGGGGCGAGTCCCTCACCTAAGAAGCCGTAAATTGTTTGGTTGCAGGGCTCCAAGTCCTTGACGGACAATTTCATGCGTTCCAGCAAAGATTTGTACATGATGTTCACTGAACTTCCTGTATAAACTAATACTCTTTTCACCATCATGTTCGCGATTTGAACGTCCACGACAAGCGGATCGGAATGTGGGAATCGGACATGCTGGGGTTGCTATCAGAGAAGGTTATCTCACCATCCTCTGATCGAGCCTTCTTTGATGCCCTGTCCTCCACAGTCATCATCTCGATGTCCTGGTCGTGACGTAGGGTCCGAGCATATCGTTCCCTCGCCTTTCCACTGCTTCCCGCGAGGTGCGGGCCTCCACAGATGGTGAGTAAAGTGCCAGCTACGGGGTCAGGCTGCAAAGGTGGCGAGCGTTGGCGTGTGGGCGCATGCTCGTTGCCACCTGGAGCTTCTCGTTGGGAATTTCCTGAGGCCCGTACATATCTTCTCAAGTGTCTTTGTCTAATAAGGAACTCGATTTCATCCTTCAGCTGGTTGCATTCATTCGTATCATGTCCATAGTCATTATGGTAACGACATAACTTGGTAGTGTCTCTCTTCGAAATATCCTTTCGAATGGGGGCAGGTTTTTTATAAGGCACACTGGAACTTGTGGCCTGATACACCTCTCCCCGAGAATCAATAAGGGCAGTGTAGTTAGTGAACCGAGGTTCATAACGATTACCCTTGGCTTGTTTATTGTCAGAGGTGGAAGGCTCATTATGTGGCGTTTCCCCCCATTCTTTCCATTGCCATTGCCGTTCCTGTTGCCTTTGCTGTTGCCGTTGGGCTTTGACCCATTGGCAGCTTTAGCGGGCTCGGCAATCCCCTTATCCTTGCCTGGGGGATTTCCTTCACTGGCGATGGCATCCTCGAGCTTGATGTAGTGATCAGCTCGATCCAAAAATTCCTGGGTGGTCTTGACCCCATGCTTTCTGAGGCTGTTCCAAAGAGGCGTGCGGTGCTTAACCCCTGCAGTTATGGCCATCATCTTGCCTTCGTCTCCCACTGCTTTCGCTCCAGCAGCTGCTCGCATAAAACGCTGGACGTAATCCTTCAGTGGTTCTCCGTCTTGCTGGCGTATTTCGACTAGCTAATTTGCCTCAGTTGGGTGCACACGACCCGCATAGAATTGTCCGTAAAATTCCTTTATGAACATCTCCCAAGAAACAATACTTGCAGGAGGGAATTTGAAAAAACCACTCCTGTATAGCATCAGAAAGTGTTGCAGGGAAGATCCTACACCGAGCATCTTCAGACACTTTCTGGATGTCCATCTGTATCTCAAACTTGTTGACATGAGATATTGGGTCACCATACCTGTCAAAATTTGGAAGCGTGGGCATTTTAAACATACTAAGAGTCTCTGCCACATCTATCTTCTGAACGAAAGGAGTGCCCTACCTCTTATCGTGATCGATATAAGATGTTCTTCCCCCGACCACCTGTTGCACTTCCTGGTTGAGGGCATCTATCTGGGCCTGCACGGCGCTAGGAATCGCCGGGGCCTCTGCTGCTGCTGGGGGAATGTACTCATCATGCCGTTCCCTGCGATCATTGAGTACATCTCTTAAATCTTCGTCCCTTCGCCGCTGTTCGCTAGCTCCAAGACGGTCAAAGACGTTATTTTGTTTGGGCTGCCCCCCATCGTCACGTCTCTCGGGTTGGTTCACTCTAGGTGGTGGGCTTCTTCCCCCACCTCTATCTTCATTTCTCCGACCGGCATTTCCTCTACCTGAGTCGGCCTCATTATAATCGTTGCCATCTCTGAATCTTGATTGGCTACAATGGGATCGACTGTTCCCTCGGTTGCCTTCCTGGGCTGGAACCTCTCGAGCGTTAGAGGGTGGCTTGTGTTGGTCGGTAGGTCCCCGTGCATTATCATACCGTGGGGGGCCCCGGACCGCAGAGCCTGTCTCTGAGTTCCTTCTGTTACCAAAAGGATGCTGTCCTCTGCTCGGAGGGTTTGGCTCTTCGCCCCTATGGCGTTTAGGACTGCGGGGCGGCTGCCCGGCCCTATTCGGCCTTGGGTGCAGGGGATTTCCACGACCAGCCTAGGATGGAGGCTATGCCTCGGGGTCCCTCAGCAGGACGTCGTCCTGAGGCATCGGTGGCTGCTCGGGCCATTGGGGGCTCGAGGGCTGAATCAGCAGGCTAGGATTAGGACCCCTTTGGGGCGGCCCATTTGTAGGTTGATCAGGCTGTGAGGCAGGTACAACCTGCTTCCTAGCCAACTGTAAGGCTGCTTCGAGGGTTGCCATGGCCTCCCTCTGGTGATGGTCCATCTCCGCCTGTCTTTCACTTAATTCCTAGCGCTGTTGCTCAATTTCTTGTTGCTGCTGTGCCATAATCTCAGCAGCACTCTCCTGGCTGGCCCTCAGATTGGCTAGTTCATCCTGCAATACCCCCAGCCATGTTTGGGGGTGGAGGCGGTTGAGATGGTGCAACGCTAGCCGCCTGTCCAGTCTTCTTTGTGGTTTTCGCCATTGATACTTCAACAATATTATCTCAACCTCTCAATGAAAGCACCAGAATGTTGACCCTGATTTTGGTCAACTGACATGGAGTCAAAATTGCTTGATGTGGACAGATATGTTGAAATGAGAATAATGACAAAAACAATAAAACACACAGGAATTTAAAGTGGTTTGGCCCCAGAATCTGGTAATAACCTACATCCACTTGAGCTGTTATTGATATAATATTTCAAAGGAGTGATCAAAGAACTAGGGTTCAATGAGTTTCACCAACCTCTGAAGAACAAAACAATATACCAAATATGATAGCTCTAATACACTCGTAAAACTCTAATCTCAGATAATTAGAAAGCCAAAAGTCCTTTCCTTGAGCTATCTTTCTCTATTTATAGGCTCAAGGAAGATTACATTAATTTGTTACAGATATTCTTTCCTAATTAATCGGATAATCAGGAATTATTGGAGACAATCTCGGGATTGACTAAGATCTTTATAAAATTATCTTGAAATAAGCGGAGTGTACGACCATGCTGGTTGTAGGAAAAGCTCAACTGCCTATGTGTTGCGAAAATTGATTTGATTAAAATGTGCAAGTGTACACAGTCACAAAACAAGTAATAAAGCAGTAAGTATTCAAGATCGTCTCCACAGGGATTGCAAATTAAAACTAAATGCAAAAATTAATTACTAAACAGTTACACTAGTAAACAAATTGAATTTCTTTGATTTTCCAAATTAACCCAATAAAAAGAAATTAAAATTACATAAAGTGAACTGAACAAGAACCTTGAGAGAAATATATGAATTTTAAAATGGACTTGAATCATTGAATCCCCCTATATTATTTTTCCTGAACACATTGCGAACGTATTGATGCAGCAATGTTCTAGCAAAACTCCCAGGATAACAAAAAGTTCATTTAACACGCATAAAACTTTCCCAAATCTTATGACCTTAATTCTTCTACCTAATTAAACATATTCCTATGCAAAATCAGATTTAAGAACGCAATCATAGTTCAATTCTCAAATGTTACACAAGGTAATTAACATATCCCTATATTAATTACTAACATAACCTAACCTAGATTATGACTTGTGTCATCCAAGTTTTTCCTATTACATTCTACCTTTCCAGCATTAAATATAATTAAAATAACTTGCCATTGCTGGCCAAACAACAACAAGAAATTAATTTAAGCACACTTGAATGATCAAGGGAGATTTTACTAAAATAAAGTGCAAGAAATGGATAGGTTATAACATAGGGTTCATCAACAATTCAAGCCACCAAGAAATTAGTTCATGGCGGATTTCATAAACATTAATTCACAATCAAAACAGCCCATAATATTTAGATTTAGAATCCAACTCAGAAATTAATAAAATAAAGATGAGGAAAAGAAGAAAGAACAAATCCAAAATGATGCTTGAGCTTTCTATGCTTGTTCTCCTTCTTCCTTGTTGGTATTTCAGCTTGTCTCTCTATTTTTTCTGGTTTTTCTTTGCCAAAAATGGCTGCTGGTTCAATATTACGGCTGGAGCATTCTTTTGGGTGTATTAGGTTTTCTCTTCTCCTCCAAAAGTACCATAATGCCCCTCTTTTTCCCCCAAAACATAAAGTCTTCCTTCTCTTTTGTCCTTTTCTCCAATGTGCTGATTATTTCCTCTGCCATTGCCACATCAGCCGAAATATAAGCTTGCCTTTTGACTGCCATGTGTTCCATGCTCCAAAATATACCTGATCACAATGCTTCAGTTTTGTTGCAGCAATCCTAAATATTTAGCCATCAACACATAAATTCATCACAATAGATTCATATGCTAGCTCATTCCTTTGTGCACATATTTATCCATGAAATCATTATCTTTAACCCAAAAGCTATTAAAAACTAAAAATAATTACACTTAATTAAAATAATGAAAACATCAAAGATAGCTACAAAAACTAAAAATAAACTAACATCACCCATGATTTTTTCACAATTATAAGTTCAAAAGCATATGAAATAACTCTTTATTCAAGAGTTATCACTATGCTTGCAATATTTTACTGGTCGATACTCTAACAGAATTCTGCCAGGTGTCAGCCACGTGTCCAGAAATCACTTGCCACATCATCCGTGTCTGTTTTTTGGATAACATATATAATCTCTTGTTGTTACTCCCAAATTCAAAAACTAGAACAAACATAAACTTAAACAAAAATAAACAAATTATTTAATTAAAATAGAATATTTATTTAAAATTTATATAACATTAATCTGAATTTAATAAAAATAATTAATAAATTCTATAAATAAAACTAAGCAAACATGCATATTGCACGCTGCTTGTATCTAGCATATATGTGTGTGTGTGAGAGACTAAAGCAAATCAATAAGAGAGCAAACTATTTACGATTTTCTCATGGTACCAGAGTCGCACGGCTAAGATACACAACTGATAATAGATGACGGTACTGAGACGACTAAGACTCCACCTTCACCTATATCTTATCGAAATGATCATACGTCTCCCTTTTTTCTTGGCTCACAAGGCAAACTTGCAGATCTCATCACTCGGGTTCGTCTTCGACA
Organism: Humulus lupulus; assembly: GCF_963169125.1. Taxonomy (NCBI): domain Eukaryota; kingdom Viridiplantae; phylum Streptophyta; class Magnoliopsida; order Rosales; family Cannabaceae; genus Humulus; species Humulus lupulus. The sequence goes on from NC_084795.1 coordinate 136,729,679, forward strand.
CGACAATTATGATGAATGGGCAAGGTCTGTGGGTCTTGCTCTACTATCCCGCCGGAAATACGGTTTGGTCGATGGCACGATTATGGAGCCTAAAGCACCGTTTACAATGGAGGATTGGCTTACCATTCACTCGATGCTTGTTTCCTGGCTAATGAACACTATTGATCAAGAGGTTAAGTCTACTATATCTTTTTATGATGATGCTAAACATTTGTGGGATGAATTGCAGGCTCACTTTTTGTTATTAATGGGCCCCGAATTCAACAATTGAGAACTGATCTAGCTAAGTGTGAGAAATCCAAGATCATGTCTGTTTCTACATATTTTTGGGAATCTAAAGGTTTTATGGGATGAATTGGCTAATCATGAACCCATAATTACATGTAAGTGTGGAAAACGTGAATGTAATTTGGGTAAGGAACATGAAAAAAGACGAAGTAACGAAAATTTTCATCAATGTTTGATGGGTTTAAATTTTGATTATTATGCCCAATTACGTACTACGTTGTTGTCTCAAGAACCTTTACCTTCTCTTGATCGTGCCTATCAACAAGTTACTCAAGAAGAACATGTTCGTGGAATTACTCATGCTTTAGAATCTCCACCAGAAGTGGTGGATTTTGTTGTTCGTCCGGAATGGCGTGGCCGAATGAAACCAGAGAATATTGACAAATCTAGGCTAATGTGTTCTCACAGTCACCGATCTGGACATGATATTGTTACCTGTTTTCAACTTCTTGGGTATCCACTTATGCTCGCAGCAAAGGAGGTGGTGGTCGTGGTACATACTCACTCGCTGCAGGTCGTGGTAGAGGACCCACTATTCGAGCGGTGGTGGTAGACGGCTGCAACACTAAGAAAGCTTCGATATCATATGGTATGAACTTAGAGGAGCTTCAACCAAAAAAAAAAGAAATTTTTGACCAAGAGAGAGAAGGAGAATTTTTAAAATAAGAGAGAGTGATTTTTGAAGGTGTGTGAAACAATGAGGTGAAGCCCTCTATTTATAACCTTCGAGGGGACCAATGTTTGAGAATCAAGCAAAAAAAATTGGGCAACTGCCTAAAAAATCCATTTCGGGTAACTGTCTAAAATTGATTAATATGAAGCAATTTTCATGTAAGGCAAGGATGAGTGTTGGGGGAGAGTCAACTTACACCACCTATCTAGATAAATTTGGGATGAAACTTACTATATAGACATCCGAAAAATTCAGAAAGAAAGTAAGTGCAGACCAATGATTGAAATCCAATCTATGACGGGAAGAAGAACACCACTTGTAAATTCAATGTTGGGGAGAAACACCATAAAGCTCATACACTAGGAGTATCACTGTCCAAATTCTCTATATCCTAGCCCAACATTGATGCTTGAGGTTTTTTCAAAGAGGAAAGGGAATTAGGATTCAACAAGCCTTTGAAATTCTCAAGACAAGCATTTTCTTGATGAATTTCTTGGAGAAAACTTATGATCTTCGAGAGCTAAAGAGAGAGTTGAAAAGTGTGATCAAAGCTTCCCAACTCTAAAAGACCATTTTAATAGTGTAGGCACCATCATTTGCTAGGTTCAACCAATAGAATTAGAGCTTTTAAACACATCATACAAGAGCCAAAACATGTAAGTTGAAACCTGAGACAGGCGACATATCGCTTGTCCTCTGTCTTGGATTTGGTTTTAAGCTTTGTGGTGACATGTCACCACCTCTGTTGCGACATGTCGTCTCTCCACAACCTAGGGTGCCCAAAATACACCTTAGACACCTCCAAATGACTCTAAACTTTGAATGGATGCTTAGATACCTCATTGTATCACTTTGGACCCATAAACTTCCATTACTAATACCTACAACAAAAACTCATATTTTCACTTCAACATTAGTGAATCGTTAAGTGTTTTACAAAACCTTGTGTAATACTACTTAACCCTTATATTTAACCAATCTAAAAAATGAGATCTCCCAGATTTGTTTCTAGAGAGTTTTAGAATATTCTGGTCGAATTTGGAAGGAAAAAAAAATTATGGGTTGCAAAAGAAGCCCAACACTGATTGGGCTTTATGGGCCTACATTTGAGCCTGCAAGACGCACGAGTGCACACAAGACACATGCATTTTTTCTCCACACACAATGATTTGCACCCCCTGTGCGCGCAAGAGAGAGCCTATTTGCTTATCAACTTACCAAGCAAAGGATATGGAATTATATATATACCCCCTTGAAAAGGTACTCAAATTTCCATGTGGGACTAACACAAATCCCATATTCTCCCTTATAATTTTTGTAATGCCCTACTTCCTTAGAGCCGTTACTAAGTGAGTTTAAAAACGTGCTTTCAACTCGCTAATCGAGGTATGGAGTCAAACAGTGTAATTAAGCAATAAACAGAGGAAAAATGTAGAATTAACTCCATATCATTGAAGATCGTAAAAGTTTGACACCTGGGATCCCAAAATACAGTTTAGAAATATTTACAACATAAAATCTGTACTAAGTCGGCTAAACGACAAAATCTAAGTTCATTTACAAGCATCTCCAAATATCCTCTGGCTGTGGCAGCCAGGCTGGCCAAACATGTACACGCCGCCTCACGCCTGCTGTACCCATGGTTGGTTGATCTTTTCTTTACCCTTACCTGCACCACAGAGCATCTGTGAGCCGAAGCCCAGCAAGAAAACCCATAAATAGATAACACATATATCAAGCATATAAACAAGCCACCAATGGGCTAAACACATACGGCCTAGCCGTCCCAAGCGTTTACCAAGCCCTTGGTTCGCGGACCACGCCGTGAGGATATCCCAGGTATCCTTCTAGGGACTCGCCCTGGCAACTCGCACTCCACGTGCTCAGCGCTGCTCCCGACCCCTTGCCGTTCTCGGCCTTGCACTCAACGTGCCCAATGCCGTTCTCGGCCCTTCGCCGTTCTCGGTCTACACCGTTCCCAGCTCAAGCTGACCATTCACATCATAATATACATAGCATAACAAGCAAGTATAGAATTCTAGCATATTCAGTTAAAGCGCTACGCCCCGCAGTTCTAACATACTGGGCTCGGCCCTACATATCAATTCTATTCAAATACATTGGGCTCAGCCCTGCACACAAGCTCTATGGGAACAAGGGTTTTCTTACTTGAGTTCCGAGCTTTCTGAGCACCGATGCCCCGAGCACAGTCCTCTAACTTGAGCCTCGCCGAAACCCTAGTCACAACACATTAACAATGTCCGTCCATCAAATTCTAATCCAATAAATAACTTCGAGCCATAACCCTAACCTCCGGGACCTTGGATTCTTTCAATCCGGGTGACAAAATCCATCCCGAGCCTTACCCATTAAGTTCCCAAGCCTAAATACCCTTAAAAACTCAGATTGGCACTAAGGGCCACGACCCCACCCACAAGAGCCGCGGCTAGCCTCGAAACAGAGGCTAGCACTCCACTAACCCCCACACGGGTCGTGGCGCGCGCACCAAGCGCCGTGGCGCGCATGAACCTCTCGGCCTCCCATGGCCGCGCACGCACACGGGCCACGACGCACCCCTCCTAGGGCCGCGACGCTCCCCACCGAACCCAGATTTTCACACCATTTTTCTAAACCTTTCCTCAAGCCAATTCATCCTAAAACTTGGCTAACATTCCTAGATAACCAACACAGTTATTCCAGCTCAAAAACAACATCAAGACCCCATTAAAATATGCTCCAAAACTCAGCTAGAACACCCAAGGATAAATCAAGCTTAGCTAACATGCAATCCCCTATAACTAATAGAAATTCAAGACTAAACCTTAGTAATTAGAGCTTACCTTGCAGAGCTTAGCCCCTGATTTTGATCCTCAATCCCCAAGATTCAAGTTCCTAGAGTATCCCAGCTGAAATCCTCCTAGTTCTTAGCCAATTCCTTTGAGTTTCTCTTTGAGTTTGCCTTGAAGAGTAAAGAAGAGAAGAGGATAAAAGCTATCTCAGTTAGGAAATAATGTGTGTGTGTCGGTTTCCCCAAGGTTCTAAGTAATTCCTCCTTTTTGTTTTATTCAGCTTAATTCTATATGGTTACCTCAAGGCTCGGGGTACCAAAACGTCCCCGAGGGAAAAATGGTAAATTTCCCCAATATTCCCGCCTAGACATTCTATCCTCAAATATATCTCCAAATATTTATTTCCATGTCCCGATAACCCCATAAAACACCTTGTACCCAAATTACCCCTCGACTCGCCCCGAGTCCGAATCTCAACCTTGTTGTGACTTTCTGACTAATCGTTCACCAGGACTGTCTCGGTCCGTGCTGCACAGACATATCACATTTGTATAACATTTATCACATTTATACCCCTAATACCCAGATGTGGTCCACATGCACATTTAACTTAACTAAACATGCATCATAATCATATATACACATAAGTCCACATATTAGCATATTAAATCATTTATTGCCCTCCAGGCACACTAATCAAGGCCCTAAGCCCGATTAGCGAATTTGGGTCGTTACAACTATCCCCTCCTTACAGAAATTTCGTCCTCAAAATTACCTGAACAACTCGGGGTACCGCTCCCTCATCTCTGACTCAAGTTCCCACATCGCCTCCTCAACCTTGCTGTTTCTCCACAGCACTTTCACCAAGGCGATGGTCTTGTTCCTCAAGACCTTATCTTTTCGGTCAAGAATTTGAACCGGCTTCTCCTCATAAGATAAATCCTAATCAAGCTCCAAATTCTCAAAACTTAAGACATGCGTTGAATCTGACATATACTTCCGGAGCATCGATACATGGAATACATCATGAACCCCTGATAAAGCTGGAGGCATCGCTAATCTATAAGCTACCTCTCCAACCCGTTCCAGAATCTTGAAGGGGCCAATAAACCTAGGGCTCAACTTGCCCCGAACACCAAACCGTTTCACACCTCTCATGGGTGAAACCCTAAGGAACACATGATCACCCACCTGAAACTCCACGCTCCTGCGTCTCAGGTCTGAATAACTTTTCTGTCGACTCTGGGAGGCGAGCATACACGCTCTAATCTTCTTAACTGCCTCATTGGTCCTCTGAACCATCTCTGGACCCAGATACCTTCTCTCACCTGTCTCATCCCAATGAATAGGTGATATACACTTCCTTCCATAAAGCATCTCGTACGGAGCTACACCAATGGTCGCCTGATAACTGTTGTTGTACGAGAACTCGATCAAAGGGAGATACTTACTCCACGATCCCCCAAAGTCAAGCACACAGGCTCGCAACAGATCCTCAAATATCTGAACCGTCCTCTCAGACTGCCCATCCGTCTGAGGATGATAAGTGGTACTAAACCGTAACTGCGTGCCCATAGCGTTCTGCAGACTCTCCCAAAACTTGGAGGTGAAGGTGGGGTCTCTGTCCGACACTATCGACCTCGGAGCCCCATGAAGTCGAACAATCTCCTTCACATACAACTCAGCGTACTGCTCCACAGTATAAGTTGTCCTAATAGGTAAAAAGTGGGCGGACTTGGTATACCTATCCACAATCACCCACACTGAGTCATGCTGTCCCACAGTTCTTGGTAAACCAACTACGAAATCCATAGTAATATCTTCCCACTTCCATCCTGGAATCCCCAAAGGCTGCAATAACCCCGCTGGCCTCTGGTGCTCAGCCTTAACCTGCTGACAAGTTAAGCACTTAGCCACATAATCCACCACATCCCTCTTCATGCCCGACCACCAATACAAAGCTCTCAAGTCCTGGTACATCTTCGTTGTACCCGGGTGCAAAGAGTAGGGAGTGGTATGCGATTCATCCTAGATCTCTCGCCGGATATTAGAATCCATCGGAACACAGATCCGACCCTCATACTTTAGTAATCTCGTCTCTGAAATGGAGAAGTCCTTTGTCGCTCTGACTAAGGCACTTTCCCTATGACCTCACAACTGAGCATCCTTCCCCTGTGCTTCCTTGATTCTCTCAAGGAGTGTAGACTGAAGAGTGATGTTGGCCAACTGACCAACCACCAACTCTATACCTGCTCTGGTCATCTCCTAAGCTAATTTATCAGATATCTGCCTCGAGCTAAACAACTGCCCTGGGCCCTTCCGACTCAATGCATCAACCACTACATTAGCCTTCCCAGGATGGTAAAGGATATCACAATCATAATCCTTAACCAACTCCAGCCACTGCCTTTGGCGCACATTCAGGTCCTTCTGAGTAAAGAAGTACTTTAGGCTCTTATGGTCGGTGTATATCTCGCACTTCTCACCATATAAATAATGCCTCCAAATCTTAAGTGCAAACACAATCGCTGCTAATTCCAGGTCATGCGTAGGATATCTCTGCTCATATTCCTTCAATTGTCTCGATGCATAGGCTATTACTTTGACAGCTTGCATCAACACGCACCCCAAACCCTGCCTGGATGCATCACAGTAGACTACAAACTTTTCATTCTCTGTCGGCAAGCTTAACACTGGCACAGTAATCAGTCGCCGCTTCAGTTCCTTAAAAATATTCTCACACCTGTCCGTCTAGACATACCTTGTCTTCTTCTTTGTCAGTTCTGTCAATGGCGTAGCTATTCTGGAGAACTCCTCAACAAATCTCCGATAATACCCTGCTAAACCCAGAATGCTTCTTACTTCAGGAACAGTGCTCGGTCTAGGCCAATCTCTGACCGCCTCAATCTTACTTGGGTCAACCAGAATCCCCTCCTTACTGACAATATGGCCCAGAAATGTAACTTGTGGCAACCAAAACTCACACTTACTGAACTTAGAATATAACTTATGCTCTCTCAACCGCTGTAGAACCAACCACAGATGATGCTCGTGCTCCATCTCTGACTGAGAGTACACTAAGATGTCGTCGATGAATACTATCACAAACTTGTCCAGATAGTCCTTGAAAACTCTATTCATCATATCCATGAAAGCTGCTGGGGCATTGGTTAATCCAAAGGACATAACTAGGAATTCATAATGTCCATACCTCGTTCGAAAAGCGGTCTTTGGTATGTCCTCCTCTTTAATCCTTAGCTGATGGTAACCTGATCGGAGATCTATCTTGGAAAACACTGTTCTTCCCTGTAGCTGATCAAACAAATCATTGATCCTAGGCAGTGGATACTTGTTCTTAATGGTTAACTTGTTCAGCTCTCTGTAATCAATACACATCCTAAGGGACCCATCCTTCTTCTTAACGAACAACGCTGGTGCACCCCATGGCGAGAAACTCGGTTTGATGAACCCCAAATCAAGTAACTCCTGCAACTGAATCTTCAACTCCTTTAATTCCGCCGGAGCCATTCTATAAGGTGTCCTAGATACTGGCTCCGCTCCTGGTACAAACTCTATAACAAAGTCAATCTCCCTCTGAGGTGGCAGCCCTGGAAAATCCGCTGGAAACAAATCCAGAAACTCACACACCAACCTTGTCTCACCCAATCCTACCGACACCACCCTAGAAGTATCCACAACGCTTGTCAGGAATCCTATGCAACCTTCCTGCATCAGGTCCCTAGCCCTTAAGGATGAAATCATTGCTACACACGGTCCATTAACTGACCCCACAAACACAAAGGGTACCCCCCCTTCTGGTTCAAAAGTCACCATTCTGCGCCTGTAATCAATCGTTGCCCCATACTTGGATAACCTATCCATACCCAAATCATGTCAAAATCATCCATCGCTAGCTCGATCAAATCAATATACAATTCCCTACCATCTACCTCTACTGGCAATGCCCTAATCCACTTCCTAGAGACTACCAATTCTCTTGTTGGCAACAAAGTCTGGAATCCCCTAGCATACACTCCACTAGGCCTACAAAGCTGATCAATCACTCTAGCAGATACAAATGAATGGGTAGCCTCTGAATCAAACAATGCAGTATACAAAGAACCAACACTAGAGATCTGACCTGTCACAACTGAAGGGCTAGCCTCCGCCTCAGTCTATGTCAAAGTGAATATCCTGGAAGGAGCAAGACTGTCACTCTGCTTTTGCTCCTCCTTCTTAACTTGAGGGCAATCCCTCTTTAGATGGCTGGCACTCCCACAAACAAAGTAGACCCTGACTGGTACACCCTGGTGTCGACGCTTGCACCGTGGACACATAGGAAAACTCCTTCAACTATCACCGCCACCCTAATGACCAGTAGAAGCACCCCGTGCCCTCCTATCTGAGCTGGGAGGAACAAAGGAAACTGGGGCCTTCCTTTTCTTCTCACTGGATCCACTGTCCCGACTAGACCCAACAAAAGGAGGCACCGTCCTCCTAGCATCGCGCCTTACAGCGCTGTCCTTCCATATCTGATCCTCAGCCCTCTCTATAGTAAGGGCCTTATCCACCGCTTGGGCATAAGTGGTAGTCTCTGGAATCAACGTAACATTCACATCACGGGCGATCATAACATTCAACCCCCGTATAAATCTATCTCTCCTGGCCGCATCCGTCAGCACTAAGTCTGGCGCAAACTTCGCCAGTCTGTCAAATCTCAAGGCGTACTCAGTAAATGATAACCTGTTCTGAGTCAGGTTGATAAACTCATCAACCTTCGCAGCTCGAACTGCTATGTTGTAGTATTTCTCATTAAAGATACCCTTAAATTCCTCCCATGTCATGACTGCAACATTCCTCCGCTGACTCACCACATCCCACCAGATGCGGGCATTCTCCCTAAGCATATAGCTCGCACAAGCAACCCGTTCACTTCCTTCGACCCTCATAAAGTCTAAGATCAAAGAAATCATGTTCATCCACTGCTCTGTCCGTAGTGGGTCCGATCCACCCTCAAAGGTAGGAGGTTGTTGCTTCCTGAATCTTTCGTACAAGGGTTTCCACCTGTTCTTAGTCACAGGCTGAACCGGCACTGGCGCCACATTCTGCTGTACTGGCAACCCTGTAACCTGTGGTGGGGCTTGTTGCCTCATCTGACGGAGTTCTTCCTCTGTTCTCTGCAATCTAGCCTCCATTTCAACCAATATTTGTTGCCAGTTCTGTGGGGCAGGTGAAGGGTCCTGACCCTAGTTGTCATCCTCGGCTCTACTGCTACGGAGTCTAGCTGATTGTCGAGACATCTCAATAGATATGCCTGCAACCAGCGACGCCGCTCATTAGGCATGATAACAACATCTAAAACCACCTCCCAAACACATCAGTCATCCACAATAGTATCTCATATAACATATAACACACAACGGGCCATGCCCTAGCATCATGCATATGTTAACTCGTTCATCATGCTCTATATAAGATAAGCAGGCATACAGGGCATTCAAACGCATTTTCAGACATATTAGCCAATCTTACTAACCAACCCTGAGTTAAGCCTGTCACTGACTGCGTGTGTACATGTTCGGTCAATCTCCAGAACCAATAACCTTGGCTCGCTCTGATGTCAAGTTGTAACGCCCTACTTCCTTAGAGCCGTTACTAAGTGAGTTTAAAAACGTGCTTTCAACTCGCTAATCGAGGTATGGAGTCAAACAGTGTAATTAAGCCATAAACAGAGGAAAAATGTAGAATTAACTCCATATCATTGAAGATCGTAAAAGTTTGACACCTGGGATCCCAAAATACAGTTTAGAAATATTTACAACATAAAAACTATACTAAGTCGGCGAAACGACAAAATCTAAGTTCATTTACAAGCATCTCCCAAAATCCTCTGGTTGTGGCAGCCAGGCTGGCCAAACATGTACATGCCACCCCACGCCTGCTGTACCCATGGTTGGTTGATCTTCTCTTTACCCTTAACTGCACCACAGAGCATCTGTGAGCCGAAGCCCAGCAAGAAAACCCATTAACAGATAACATATGCAACACATATATCAAGCATATAAACAGGCCACCAATGGGCTAAACACATACGGCCTAGCCGTCCCAAGTGTTTACCAAGCCCTGGGTTCGCGGACCACGCCGTGAGGATATCCCAGGCATCCTTCAAAGGACTTGCCCTGGAAACTCGCACTCCACGCGCTCAGCGCTGCTCCCGGCCCCTTGCCGTTCTCGGCCTTGCACTCAATGTGCCTAATGCCGTTCCCGGCCCTTCGCCGTTCTCGGTCTACACCGTTCCCAGCTCAAGTCGACCATTCACATCATAATATACATAGCATAACAAGCAAGTATAGAATACATTGGGCTCGCCCCTGCATATCAGTTCTATTCAAATACATTTGGCTCAGCCCTGCACACAAGCTCTATGGGAACAAGGGTTTTCTTACCTGAGTTCCGAGCTTTCTGAGCACCGATGCCCCGAGCACAGTCCTCTAACGTGAGCCTCGCCGAAACCATAGTCACAACACATTAACAATGTCCGTCCATCAAATTCTAATCCAATAAATAACTTCGAGCCATAACCCTAACCTCTAGGACCTTGGATTCTTTCAATCCGGGTGATAAAATCCATCCCAAGCCTTACCCATTAAGTTCCCAAGCCTAAATACCCTTAAAAACTCAGATTGGCACTAAAGGCCACGACCCCACCCACAAGAGCCGCGGCTAGCCTCAAAACAGAGGCTAGCACCACACTGACCCCCACACGGGCCGCGGCACGCATGAACCTCTCGGCCTCCCATGGCCGCGCACGCACACGGGCGGCGACGTACCCCTCCTAGGGCCGCGATGCTCCCCACCGAACCCAGATTTTCACACCATTTTTCTAAACCTTTCCTCAAGCCAATTCATCCTAAAACTTGGCTAACATTCCTAGATAACCAACACAGTTATTCCAGCTCAAAAACAACATCAAGACCCCATTAAAATATGCTCCGAAACTCAGCTAGAACACCCAAAGATAAATCAAGCTTAGCTAACATGCAATCCCCTATAACCAATAGAAATTCAAGACTAAACCTTAGTAATCAGAGCTTACCTTGCAGAGCTTAGCCCCTGATTTTGATCCTCAATCCCCAAGATTCAAGTTCCTAGAGTATCCCAGCTGAAATCCTCCTAGTTCTTAGCCAATTCCTTTGAGTTTCTCTTTGAGTTTGCCTTGAAGAGTAAAGAAGAGAAGAGGATAAAAGCTATCTCAGTTAGGAAATAATGTGTGTGTGTCGGTTTCCCCAAGGTTCTAAGTAATTCCTCCTTTTTGTTTTATTCAGCTTAATTCTATATGGTTACCTCAAGGCTCGGGGTACCAAAACGTCCCCGAGGGCAAAATGGTAAATTTCCCCAATATTCCCGCCTAGACATTCTATCCTCAAATATATCTCCAAATATTTATTTCCATATCCCGATAACCCCATAACACACCTAGTACCCAAATTTCCCCTCGACTCGCCCGAGTCCGAATCTCAACCCTGTTGTGACTTTCTGACTAATCGTTCACCAGGACTGTCTCGGTTCGAGCTGCACGGACATATCACATATATATAACTGTACGCCCTGATTTTCCAACGGGCTATTAGCGAACTGAGATATGACCTAATTATATCAGCCACGTGGATACCCCATGACCGGAGCTGCTGTCGTCAAGTCCTACCTCTTTAGCTCGAGGTAGCCAAAGGTTCGCCAAGATTACTTAAGGGCCGAGTCAGGACTATGAAGGCCGCAGGTCGAGAAGGCATCTAGCTCGGGATACGAGCTGGAGTTGGAAGCTATGACCTTTTATAAAGTCAACCACGCAATGTAAACGTGGATATATCAGACATCACGTGTCTGATATGTCTTTGAATTCTCGGACACGTAGCATGAACGTGCGTATTCAGGCACCCACGACTGGGTTGGGCCATGCGGCCCATTATCCCCCTTACCTGTTGATTAGACCACACTTCATTTGTCAGGTTTTTGGAATTAATCATGAATGTCACAGAAGTGACATGATGGGTAAGAAGGTCACGGGATGACCCCCTTACCAAGTCCCAGGTGCCCTCTCCTATAAATATGGAAACCCTGGGAGTTGCAAGGGGTTGGATTCTATATTGTAACGAAATATCCTGTAAAGTATACCATAAATATAGCAATAATATTGGCTGGTGGAGTAGAAGGATTTTAACCTTTGAACCACCTAAAAACGTAATTGTGTCATCAGTCCATTTAGAGATCATTCATCTATTTCAGTTCATTATTAAGCATTAATCTCTTTCTCTTATTTTCTTAATTACTTGTTGGCGAAGAACCGCATCAACAGTTTGGTGCTTTCATTGAGAGCTTGTTAGATTGGTGTTATCATGAATATCCAACTATGGTGACCACTCGATCAAGATACGGTAATGAGGCGGAACAACATGATGGGCAGAAGGCGCATCATGCCGCCATCTCTGGTGAGAAAAATCTTGAAGTCCAGCAGTGGCCGGACAAGTAGCCGATAGGCTAGGATGACACTGGAAGTTCGGCACCCCGGCCACCTAATCCAAACCTGGATTTTTACACGGCGGTAGAGATGGAGAACGCTCAACTGAGGAGCCAACTGGCGAAAGCTAGTCAGTAGATTCAGGAGGTACTGGCCCGATTATCCCCTCTTACAACTGACGCTAACGTCGGAAAGAGGAAAGGCGAGACTCGTAAGTCCCGCCGGGGTAATCGGTCCAGGCCTAGCCGCTCGGTCAGACCTCCGACGTCCAACTCTACTCCTTCATCGCACCGTCAAGAGGCAAACTTCGAAGAAATACATAGAGCCGAACAACAGTATAGCTGCTCGGTCCGAACTTCAACTCCCAGCTCACTACCAGCCTCAAGCGCGCCCATGAGGGCTCGAGGGAATTCTAGAAGGAGATCCGAGGAGGGCTCACAGCACCAGCCCGTCCCCGCCAACTGTCCTGCGCCTCGTCCAGATCGCTAGGCACAGGGCCTGTAGGTTGGCAGGGGCGAAAGGCCCCCACCTAGCTTGATCCGCCTTGACGGAACCAGGATTGCATCCTCGGTCAGGACCTTCTCGGCCTATCTGAGATATTCCAGTTTATGGAAGCAGCAGGAGAAACCCTCCATCTGCAGGACCTTCCCGTCGTAGCAGGGCGCCCAGAGGGAGCCCGGATCCTTACCCCCAGAGGCGGACTCCAAGATTCTCTAACGGGAGCTATTGGACTGGCAGTCACCGGAGTGACCTTTCTGGTGGAGACCTGCATCAACGCTTAAGCTAGGCGCAAAGTCCTCAAGCCACCCCGAGGGGCGACCTACGAGATCGCCTTATCTCTCATAGGGGGGACCCGGTAGGAGGTGGCAGCCATGCTCGCTCAGGGGGAGACCTGTCCAAAGTACGTAACGGCGGGAATGTCCCAAATAACCTATCTCAAGATAGGAGGGGAAATAACCCACCAAATGTATACAATGGATCCGAAGCTGTTGAACAGCCCCAGAGTAACCAAGGAAATCAGGACAAAACCCTTGAGCGCCTGGCTCAGATGGAGGAGCTAATGAGGAAGCTCTTGTCGGAGAAAGAGAAAGAAGAATATGATTCGGGGGACGAGCTTGAGCTCTTCGCCCTCAGCATAGCAACAACGGTATACCCACCCAGTTTTCGTATGCCGTACCTGTCCAAATTCAATGGAGACGGAGATCCGTCGGATTATCTGGGGATGTTCAATACCCTAATGATGGCCCAAAACATTGGCCCTGAGCTGAGTTGTTTGATATTTCCCTCCACACTGACCGGGCCATCCAGACAGTGGTTCAAACAAAGCAAGAAACAATCAATCAGCTTCTGGAAAAATTTCTCTACTGACTTCAAAAGGGCATTCCGAGCCTCCTAGGTTGCGCGCGTCAAGGCCGACTCCCTGGCTAACGTGAGGCAACAACCTGATGAGCCTTTGAAGGCTTACCTGAGCAGGTTCGCGAACGTCGCTGCTCAGGCTAGAGACGCAGATGACAGCTCCAAGCTCATGGCTTTGAGAACTGGAATCCTCGTTGGAGGGGGACTCTGGAATGAAATACAAAGGAAGGGAGTTAGCTCAGTAAATGAATTCCTAAATAGGGCCCAAGGGTGGATCAACTTGGAGGAGGCCCAAGCCTCAGCTGCAGGAACCAGCCAGGTCCCTGAGCAGCCCGCTGGAGTTGGAACGGAGGTCGTGGCAGCGACCCAGAACGTTACGCAGAATAACCAGTTCGGTGGAGGCAAAAGAAAGGGGAACGACGAGGGCAACCAGCACGGCCCAAAGAAGAATAGGTCCGTAGAAAAATTTAAGCCAGTCTACGCGACTTATACAGAGCTCACCCACTCTAGGGAGAACATCTTCCTAGCGAATTCTGCTCGCCTCCCCTGGAAGAAGCCGGAGCGGTTGAAGCACCAGAAGGGGAAGAAAGACACCTCCAAGTTTTTTCGTTTCCACAACGACGTTGGCCACAATACTGATGATTGTAGGCATTTGAAAGATGAGATCGAAACTCTCATCAGAGCCGGCCCCTTGGCTCAGTACGCGCGGAACAGGGTTCCAACAAGCCGACCTGCTCCGGAAGCCCCGGTCAGTCAGCCCGGTTCTCGGGTCAATCAAGACGTCCCTCCTCCAGTGATAGGAGGAGAGATATCCATAATCTCGGGAGGTCCGCATTTGGCTGGCACGAGCAGGGGTGCCCAAAAGAGGTACGTAAACGAAGTCAAGGCGCATAATGGAGTAGAGTTCGTCTCGGAGCAGCATTTTCCAAAGCAACAACGATTGGAGACGCAACCAATCCTTTTTACGGAAGAAGATTCTGGCCATGTTGAGTTCCCTCATAACGACCCTCTGGTCGTAGCAGTGCAGCTCGCTGATTGGAGGGTTAGGAGAGTGCTGATCGATATTGGGAGCTCAGTAAACCTTCTATCCCGATCCACGCTAGAGAAGATGGGTTTGACTATCGCCGAGCTGAAGGCGACCTCCATGATGTTGTATGGTTTTTCGGGAGAAGGATCAGCGGCTATAGGGACGATCGAGCTGGTGATCACCTTAGGAGAGGGACCTCGGACAGTCTCAAAACTCCTCGAGTTCGTGGTCATCGACTGCCCCGCCGCATACAATGCTATTTTGGGCCAACCAACACTTATAACTTTTGAGGCCATGACCTCCGTTCGCCACCTAACGCTGAAATTCCCTTCTTCCACGAGATTATGCACGGTCCGTGGCGATCAGCTCGCTGCCAGGGAATGCTACAACATTTCCATGAAGGGAAAATCGAAACCCGGGCAGCTAACGATGTCCATCCAAGGTGGAGGAGAGGAATCTCAGGAACCTTTGACTAATCCTGAGATTGAAATACCTTAGAGCGCCGAGGGGGAAAGTATCATCCTAAGTGAGGATATTGACCCTCGAATAGGCGAGGACAAGTCTGAGCTCCAAGCTATTGAAGAGCTCGAGGAAGTAAACATCGATCCACAAAATCCTTCACGGATGTTCAAGCTTGGGAAAAACCTCTGTGGCAAGAGGAAAGCGGAGCTGATCAAGTTTCTGCAGGATAACCTGGATGTGTTTGCATGGTCACACGAGGACATGGTGGGAGTCAGTCCAAATGTCATCATGCACACCCTTCATTTAGATAAGAGCATTCCTACAAAGTCCTAGAAGCAGAGGTGCTTGGGAACAACTCGGGCTGAGGCCTTAGAAGAAGAAGTAGCCCGGCTGAAGAAATGTGGCTTTATCCGTGAAGCCAAGTTTCTGGTTTGGGACGCCAACCCCGTGTTGGTCTCGAAGCCCAACAGGAAATAGCGGACCTGAATCGACTTCTCCGACCTGAATAAAGCCTGCCCCAAAGATTGTTTTCCCTTGCCAAGGATTGATCAATTGGTGGATGCCACGGCGGGGCACGAGCTCATGTCCTTTATGGAGGCGTACTCAGGCTATAATGAGATCGCCATGAATCCGGCGGACCAGGAGCACACAAGCTTCATGACCCCAACTAACGTCTATTGTTACAAGGTCATGCCATTCGGGCTGAAGAACGCCGGTGCTACATACCAGAGATTAGTGATAGAATGTTCGCCAACCAGATCGGGAAGAACATGGAAGTGTATGTTGATAACATGCTGGTCAAGTCAAAGACTGCTGATAACCATGTTTCTGACCTGGAAGAATGCTTCAAGATACTAAGAGAATACGACATGAGGCTTAACCCTCAGAAGTGCACTTTTGGGGTCGTGTCTGGAAAGTTCCTGGGTTTCATTGTCAACACTAGAGGAATTGAGGAAAACCCAGATAAGATCAGGTCATTGCTCAAGCTTCCCTCACCCAGGTCGCGTAAGGACGTTCAAGGCCTGACAGGAAGGGTGGCAACTCTTAATCGGTTCATCTCAAAATCCACCGACAAGTGCCTGCTGTTCTACAACCTGCTCCGAGGAAATAAGAAATTCGAATGGACAGAGGAGTACGAAAGTGCTTTCCTCGACCTGAAGGCACATTTGGCCGAGCCGCCCGTATTGTCCAAACCAAAGGCAGGAGAGCCCCTTTTCCTTTACCTAGCTATCACAGAGGATGCAGCTAGTGCCGTATTGGTCCGAGAAGAAGACCAGGTTCAGAAATCGGTCTACTACATTAGCAAGAGACTTCTCGGGGCTGAATCCCGATACCCGTTGATGGAAAAGTTTGCGTTCTGTCTTATCACGGCCTCCCGAAAGCTCAGGCCATATTTCCAATCCCACTCAATACACGTCATGACCGATTAGCCTTTAAGGCAGGTTTTGCAAAAACCTGAAGCATCGGGACGCCTGTTAAAGTGGGCTATCGAACTCAGTCAGTTCAAAATTTTGTACATCCCCCGAACTGCCATAAAGAGTCAGGCCCTGGCCGATTTTGTGGCAGAGTGCGCAGGATTCAGGGAGGATCCTATGGAAGGGTCATCCCAAGTCACCTCAACCCAGGCATCATGGAAGATCATCGTGGATGACTCATCCAATGAGAACGGCTCCGGGGATGGAATCATTTTAATATCCCCTGAAGGGCATAGATGCCACTCGGCTTTGAGATTTGGATTCAAGGCCTCAAACAACAAGGCCGAATACGAAGCTTTGCTGGCCGGGCTAAGAGTAGCCCAGGAGCTGAAGGCAAGCTCCGTTCAGTGCTTTAGCGACTCCCAGCTCGTGGTAAACAAGGTGCTAGGTGAATATCAAGCACGAGGAGCCAAGATGGCTGCTTACCTGGCCAAGGTAAAAGTCGAACTATCCGCGTTTGATTGAGGCTCAATCGAGCAGATGCCTCGAGAACAGAACGCTGATGCAGACGCCCTCGCCAAGCTCGCTACCTCCGGGGAGACGGAGACGCTGGGGTTAGTACTGGTGGAATTCCTGGAAAAACCAAGTATAAAAGAGGTCGGGACGGAGGTCGAGATGATTGACGCCAGAACGACCTGGATGACTCCCATCGTCGAGTACCTCACCGAAGGAAAGTTACCCGAAGGACATAATGACGCAGGGCGGGTACTGTACCAGGCCCCAAGGTATATGATGGTATATGAGGTGCTATAACGACGTGGGAATTCCCTACCTCTCCTACGATGTGTTCTGCCAGGCGAAGCAAAGGCCATCCTGCAGGAAGTGCACGTAGGATTTTATGGGGATCACACTGGGGGGCAAAGCCTGGCCCTAAAAGTCTTAAGGCAAGGGTATTACTGGCCCACTCTATCAAAGGACTCGATCTCATACGTCAGGAGATGTGACAAGTGCCAGCGATTCGCCTCAGTTGCCCGAGCTCCCCCAGTCGAGTTGAAGATGATCTCGTCCCCATGGCCATTTGCGGTCTGGGGAATCGACTTGGTTGGCGCCCTCCCTATTGGAAAGGGCGGGGTCCGCTACGCTGTGGTGGCCATCAACTACTTCACGAAGTGGGCTGAGGCAGAACCTTTGGCAACAATCACTTCCAAAAAAATCCTCGACTTCGTGGTCAAGAGCATTATCTGCCAACTCGGGCTGTCGAAGAAAATCGTATCCGACAATGGGACTCAGTTCGACAGCGACCTCTCCACCGAATTTTGTGAAAGGTACGGAATTGTGAAAAGCTTCTCGTCCGTAGCCTATCCCTAGGCAAATGGCCAGGTCGAGGCTGTCAATAAGACGCTAAAGGCAAGCCTTAAGAAAAGACTAGACGAAGCCAAGGGGGTCTGGCCAGAATAGCTCCCCCAAGTTCTGTGGGCATACCAAACCTCGCATCGGACTCCTACGTGTCATACTCCTTTCTCTCTGACTTTTGGGAGTGAGGCAGTCCTCCCTGTCGAGGTTAAGGTATCTTCGCATCGAGTCCAGGCATATGACCAGGATCGCAATCATGAACTACTTTGCTCATCCCTCGACCTGATTGATGAAAGGCGAGAAGAGTCACAACTCCAGCTCACGCATTACCAACAAAAAATTATGCATTATTTCAACTCAAGGGTCCGAAAACGCGCTTTTAGCATTGGCGACCTGGTCCTCAGGAGAATCTTCTTAGCCGGAAAGGATCCCAAAGATGGAGTATTGGGACCGAACTGGGAAGGGCCATATCAAATCACCGAGGTCATTAAGGAAGGAACTTATAAAATAGCTCGGCTCAATGGAGGGCCAGTCCCACGAACTTGGAACACCATCCATTTGAAGAAATATTATCAGTAGCACCCTTGTAAGGCTTAAAGGCCACTTTTTTTTTTTAAGAAATGAGAACTAAATCTTTTTTTATTATTGTGTATATTTGTGGGTGTAATCTCAAGGAACCACGAAAGACCCTTTCCTAGTTACTTGGGGGGCATATGGTGCCTGGATATAACTAGGTCACCTTAAAGGCTTAGAAGTTGATTCAAATTGATTGATCGTTGTTTTTCTTAAAAAACACGAGATATTGATAAAGGATTAACGCAAACTAAGTCCTATCCTGGATATAACCAGGTCGGCTCAAAACTTAGAAGTTGGTTCAAATTGATTAATCGGTGTTTTTCTTAAAAAGCACAAGAAATTAGTCAAGAATTAACACGAACTAAGTTTTCAAACTAACGTCCTGGACATAACCAGGTCACAAAACTTAGAAGTTAATTCAAATTGATTGATCGTTGTTTTTCTTAAAAAGCACGAGATATTGATAAAAATTAACGCGAACTAAGTTTTCAAACTAACGTCCTGGACATAACCAGGTCATTAAACTTAGAAGTTAATTCAAATTGATTGATCGTTGTTTTTCTTAAAAAGCACGAGCTACCAATAAGAGGTTAACGCGAACTAAGTTTTTAATGCAATGTCCGGAGTGCAACCGGGACTTATCTTAGATGTTGGGTCAAGATTGGTTAACGTGTTCTCTAAGAAAAGTATAAAAGCATCAACCATAGCACCAACAAAAAGAAAAACCTCAAGGCAAAAAAAAAAAGAAAAGAAAAGTGTATAGAAGCAAAAATGGATAAAGCCAATTGTCTCGAGGTGGAAAAACCTCATACAAAAGTTACAAAAAAAAATAATAATAAAAGTGTTCGAAAAAGAAATGCCCTAGGCCCCACCGGGTTGCTCCGTTGAGGTCGCCGTCTCGCCCTCCTGCTCGGCCGCCGTGGATGTCTCCCCGGTCTCAGAGGGCGCCTCTTGCTGAAGATGAGCTTTAAACCCCTCCAGGAAGGGCTCCCAGACTTCTGGTCCTAGGAAGGAAAAGTCATCGTCCGGGTTGAAGACCCAGCAGTTGTATAGCATGTCCTCCATGGCGGAGCTGGAAGTCGCCTTCTCCTTTTCCAAGGTGGCCTTAGCCTCCTCGGGCTTGGTTTTTGCAGAGTCCAGCGCGGCCTGGGCAGTCCTGGCCTCCTCGAGTTCGGCCGTTACAGCGGCTTGGGCGGCCTTGTTAGCCTCAGCCTCTTCCAGCTTGGGGCGGGACGCGTCCAGCTCAGCCCGTGCGGCCGCCAAGGCATCCTTGGCCTCCTGTTCCTGCTTTTGAGCAGTCTTCAGGGCGGCCAAAACATCCTGATGCTCGCCCCTCATGTCCTCGAGGTGAGCCTTGGAGGTGGATATGCTCCGGTGAAGAGCCAAGGCACCCTGCAAAGCAAAGAGGCAACTACCTTAGAAAAGAAAAAAGAAAGAACGTACGATGCATGGTAATCGAAGGGTACAAAATGTAAAGCCAACTTACTGTTAGAGCCATTCCCAGTGAAGACTCCATCACGCTCTTTGGGCTCCTTGTTTTGATCGCCTGCAGGTCCCTTTCAGTGGCGCCGTAGTAGTGGTCGACGGTGTAGGTTGCCGTCTCATACATCGTCCCCCGAAAGACGTCAGGAATTTTCTCCAGGGCCTGGGGGTCCACCGGAATGCGCTCCTCGGGGGCTGCGGTTACCAAAATCCCGGGCTCTGCCCCCATATCCCGAACAAAGGCAGGAGCTCGTGGAGGGGGCGGGGGCATCTTCTCCACTGCGGCAGGAGGTGGAGGTACCTTGGTCTGGGCAGCTGGGGTCTGGTCTTTCCCCTTTGCAGGGGACTTGGTTGGGGTCCCAACGGCTTTCTTCGCCACCCAGAGCTTCTTCATTTTGGGCCCAGAGGCTCCAGTAGAAGAGTTCCCTCCGGTGAACATAGCTCGCAGGTCTTTGTTCCCGGGCTGAGACATTTCCTCTGGCAAAACAAAGACAACATTAGTATACAAGTAAGCATTTATGCAAGAACAAAAATAAGGGGGAAAAAGCGGAACTCAAGTATATATATTGAAAGGGATCCTACCCCCCGAGCTAGAAGAGGAATCTATGGTCACGACCATCGGACCCGGAGCTCCTGCAGGGGAATCTAAGACAATGACTTCGTGAGCTAGAACAGGTTCTGGGTCCGAATCTGGTTCGGGACTAGACTCTTCTACATACTGCCTAAGAACCGGAGCTACAGTACCCTCCCGAAGAGAGGGCCACGACCGGAGATTAGTCCCATACTCCTCAAAGAGGGCCGACCTAAAGGCTAAGGTGTTGTCTACGACTACAGTACCCCTAGGGCGGCTACTCTCGTAATCCAGCACGAGCCGGTCGACACACTGGAGTAGGGTTACGTCGAGGTTGGGGTTGTTTCGATGGCGTTGGACGGGCTGGTTGGGATTAAACCTACCTAACCGAGGGTCGGCGGTGGCCCTATCTAAGCCCCTGAACATGTAAGGATTACCTTGCCCAGAGGGACCTGCGGCTGCTCCGGACCGGATCCTCTCCTCGTCCGTTCTTTGGGTGACCTCCAGCGCCCACTTCCTCCTCGTCCTTATGAGGGGCACCTCGTCCTCCTCGTCCTCATCCTTTCCTTCCCCCGCGACCTCCTCCTCAGGGATGGGCCTCATCTCGCGAGCTGGGGGAAGCCCCCGGGGTCTCCTCAGGGCCAAAGTCTGGCCCGGAGAGATCAGTTTGCACGCCAACATCGTCTCTTCTGTCACGAGTTGGCGATAGTCCTTTTCACTGGGGGCAAACCTGCCAGTGTCTCGTACTGACTCCCGAGGATCACAGAATTATCTGTCCTCGTGAAAATGGCTGCAGAATTAGTCTAAGTTAGAAATGGATAAAGGGGGGAGCTAACCAATACTTAACTTACAAGCTAAGAGTAAAAGGTACTTACGAGGACGGTTGAAGTAGTGCAGTTCGCAGTTGCGAAACCCCTTGGACATAAAGAACTGGTCTTTGAAGTCATTGGGGTGGCGGGGCAGCTCGATGACCACAGCCGTATTTGGAAATTAGGTCAAGTAATAGAACCCGTCGCCTCGCCCCCACTGCTCCGGGCTGGCCTTGAGGCAGAAAAAGTATAAGATATCCGCCAGAGTCGGGACCTCCCATTCCTGTTTCAGGAACATGTATCTCAACCCTGCCAACAAACGGTAGGAGTTGGGGGGGAGCTGGAAAGGAGCCAACTTCACGTAATTGAGGAAGTCGGCGAAGTATTGGTCCAGCGGGAGGAAGGCCCCAGCCTTGAAGTGCTCGTCAGTCCAAGCTGCATACTCCTCATCGAGTGGCGCGTAGCTCCGCTCACCTTCTACGGGAGGTCGGGCGATCAGGGCGCCCCTCCCCAGCTCGATGTTGTGGGAAAGGAATATTCTATTCACTTTCCCTTGATCAGTGATCTTTGAGGCAATCCTCTCGGCCTCGAAAAAAGCATCGGGCGCCACCTCGAGCTCCTGCTCCACGGTCGGCCCGAAGACGGGGATTGGGGAGTCTGTCATCACCTCCTTTCCTTTGGATTGTTGGGAGGATGAGCTCCCTGCGATCCTCTTAGGAGCGTTCTTCTTGGGTCCCATCTGGTCGCCTAGCGAACAAAAGAAGTAATTTAAAAAAGGGTGACCTAAACATAAGGGAGAATCTAAAGAGAAGTGTTTCCTTTGCACGGGCTGAGGTAATCTCAGCCCGTGGAGAGTGAGACCACGCGGTTCTATGAACACGCACCTGTACTCCCAACAGATCCCCGATTACTCGGAATTCGTGTGTCAGGAGGGTCAGGGTAAAAGTTTTCCTTGGAAGGAAAGTTTCAGTAGGCAAGAGGTGCAAAACCGCCCGTGAAGCGTGTCCCCTAAGCTACCCGGTTTTTCACCCAAAGTACTGGATATTTTAAGCAAGCATACCAAAAATCCTACCCAGAAGATTTCCCCAGAAAACGCACCCTACTGAACCATGCTCCTAAATGGTTTTCTACTACAATCGATGCCCTAAAATAAAAACCTACACCCTTCATACCCACAAAAAACCAACAGAATATTGCATGCAGCTACAGGAACTATTTACCTAAGCTACAGTGAAAAGAAAATTTAAAGCGTGCACAGTCAGAGAACTTACGAAGTGTTTTGCTGTGGGGGAGATGAAGGGGTCGTCTGAGTTGGGGCCTCGCCGGAATGACTGGTTCCAAGACCTCAAAGGAGTCCTTGCACCTGATCTTCTGCAGTGCTGGGAACGATGACCGGGAGAAAAAGAGGGTTTTTTGAGGGTGAGAAGAGAGAAGAAGATGGGAAATTTAGAAAATTTTCGAATAAACTGTACGCCCTGATTTTCCAACGGGCTATTAGCGAGCTGAGATATGGCCTAATTATATCAGCCACGTGGATACCCCATGACCGGAGCTACTGTCGTCAGGTCCTACCTCTTTAGCTCGAGGTAGCCAAAGGTTCGCCAAGATTACTTAAGGGCCGAGTCAGGACTATGAAGGCCGCAGGTCGAGAAGGCATCCAGCTCGGGATACGAGCTGGAGTTGGAAGCTATGACCTTTTATAAAGTCAACCACGCAATGTAAACGTGGATATATTAGACATCACGTGTCTGATATATTCCTGAATTCTCGGACACGCAGCATGAACGTGCGTATACAAGCACCCACGACTGAGTTGGGCCGTGCGGCCCATTATCCCCCTTACCTGTTGATTAGACCACACTTCATTTGTTAGGTTTTAGGAATTAATCATGAATGTCACAGAAGTGACATGATGGGTAAGAAGGTCACGGGATGACCCCCTTTACCAACTCCTAGGTGGCCTCTCCTATAATACGGAAACCCTGGGAGTTGCAAGGGGTTGGATTCTATATTGTAACGAAATATCATGTAAAGAATACTGTAAATATAGCAATAATATTGGCTGGTGGAGTAGAAGGATTTTAACCTTTGAACCACCTAAAAAACGTGATTGTGTCACCAGTCCATCTAAAAAAGATCATTCATCTATTTCGGTTCATTATTAAGCACTAATCTCTTTCTCTTATTTTCTTAATTACCTGTTGGCGAAGAACCGCGTCAACAATAACATTTATCACATTTATACCCCTAATACCCAGATGGGGTCCACATGCACATGTAACTTAACTAAACATGCATCATAATCATATATACACATAAGTCCACATATTAGCATATTAAATCATTTATTGCCCTCCAGGCACACTAATCAAGGCCCTAAGCCCGATTAGCGAATTCGGGTCGTTACAATTTTGCCTACTTGAAGTGACAATTTCTCATTCAACCCATAACCATTTTGAGCATACTAATACTTGATTTTTATGTACTCACGGAGAAGAACACAAATCTCCGAAGACATCTCACTAATAACAAGTGAGTCTTAATAAAAATTGTGAATATGGGTAATTGTCCCCTAAATCACCATGCACCAAGCCACTAAGTTAGACCTTAAGATATGAAGGTCTCTCAAGTGGGAGTCTAAGAAAGGCATCCCTGAGCAACTAAGTGCCGAGATACAAGGGCCTTGCTATGTGATGCCTTTCGTTAAAGGGCCTTGCTATGCGAGGCCCGTCTTGCGTACCCACCCGCCGAGGCGCCAAGGGCCTCTCTTTCCCATGCCTCGTGAATGCCCAAGTGCGCGCATGCCCTTCCTCAAAGCTGCCCATGTGAACCTCTGAGATTCAAGGGCCTCGCTATGCAAGGCCCGTCTTGCGTACGCACCCACCGAGGCGCTAAGGGCCTCGCATAGTGAGGCCCACCTCCCAAACCTTGTGCATGCCCATCTCGAAGCACTACACCAAGCCCCAAAGTATGCCATTGCAAATAAGAGTCTTGTTATGCAAGACCGGACACCCTCCTATGTAACAAGGATACCAATGCTATTTCCATTGACGGATCCATAAGATATTCAACACTTAGAAAAATATAAAGAAGTTTGGAGAAAAGACTTACTTTGGAAAGTTAAGAGGAACCATCATGCATGAAGTACGTGTACAAGTGTTGGATGTACGACCAAGAGTAGGATAGAGGTGTGACCCTATCATTTGTATTCGACAAGTAGTGGTGGTACGAACCCATATGAAGAGTGGAGGCACTACTTGAGTACCTGTGACCATGTACCAGAGCCGACACACATATGTTCTTGTCCCCTGGGACCACCATGTATTAGGGGGCCATTAGAGCCCAGCTATAAATAGACCTCCACCCCTCAGACTAAGGGGTTGGAAAAATTCACTGCGTACTAAGGCTATTGAGTAATATTCGAGTATTTTCTATCCATTGTTGTTCAAAGCCCTTCTTCTTTGAATTTTCTCTAAGTTCCTTCTAAGTTCATCATTCTCTTAGATATATCTTTGAGTTTTCCAACTTAATATAGTTGATGAGTGAGAACCCAAGACGTCAAGACTGAGACCTTCTTTTTTGGGACATGCCTCTCTCATTTGTGGCGTTCAAAACGCCTATGAGAATCTCAAGACGTTGAGATCCACCTAGATGGAGACCAACTAAGAGCCTCTAGGAGAGACCCTCCGCCGCCTGAGAATGGAGGTATGTCAGAGGAACATCCAGCCCCTGGAGAGGAAAGGGAGGCGTCGTCCCCAGCTATCAAACCTAATGGAGATCCCTCAGGACCATCAGCTGCCCCTATGGGTGGCCTAGGTACGCACCCTCCTCCTCGGCCACTGACTGCCCCATGCTTCGGCCACTGGGATCCACACCACTCTAAGCGCAGGCCTGGAAAGAGTCCTTGGGTACACTCCATGAGCTCTAGCTCCAGAACTTGATTTTATGAGGATGAGATACATGAGTTTCACAAAAAGAATCAAAGGCTGGAAACCACACTAGAGAACATGCAGGAGGTGCTGAACAACCTGCTGCAAGGGAAGTCAAACATGCCCCTTCCCAAGCATAGGGAGGAGGATCATGGAAGAGGGGAGACCACCATCCCTGTGGACAATGGGAGAACTCAACATTCCACCAGCAATACCCCGAGACGTGGCGAAGACTCTACACCAATGAGACGACCTCAAGAGCAAGGGCGCAAGGGTGATGCCAACCTGAGAAACGAAGATGAGTTTATGTCTAAGGAGGTGCTCACCGAACTAAAGTAGAAGCTCAACAAGAAAAGGTTAGACATAATGACAATACCTCCTATGGCTCCCCCAAGGATGCAGACAAGGGGAAGGTCAATCCTTCCGACCTTATAGACTCATTGAATAAAAGGAGACAGAAGCTAAACTCTGAGATGAGAAGTCTTCAGAGCAAGATAGTTATTGCATTAGGAGGACACATGGTCGATGATGAGTTCGATTATGAATCACCTTTCACAAGAGGAATTCAAGTTGAGCAACTCCCAGCCAACTTCAAAAAGCCTCACACGACCACATATGAGGGCACTACAGACCCTAAGTACCATCTTGATGCCTTCAGCGATTTAATTAAATCGAGAGGGGTCAATAGTAGAGCAAAATGTCATTATTTTGCTGTCACGCTAAAGGGAGATGCGTATAAGTGGTTCAAGAGGCTAAGGCTAGGAATCATCAGGTCACGACGAAAATTCTCCGATGAGTTTCTCCAGTAACACCATGCCATATGAGACTATGCCATGTCAGGTACCAGCTTCACTAACATAAAGCAAGGCAAAGGTGAAAGCCTAAAAATCTATATGCATAAGTTCAACATGAAAGCCACCAAGGTGGGAAGCATGACTCGAGGGGAACTCAGGATGGAAATCACGATTAAAATATGTCCAGGAAGAAAATTATGGGATAACATGCTCAAGAGGGAGGTCACAGACTTGGACGACTTCTACGAAAAAGAGCACAGAAGTATATTTGAGTGGAAGAAGGGCATGAGAATCTAAGGGTAGGAGGAAGCAAGCATCCTTTTCTCGTGACAACCCATGTGATGCCCAAAGGAAAATAGCGTACGAAGGAGTGAATAATGACCATCCAAGGAAGTACAAACACGAGAGTGAACCCAAGCTAGTGCCATATACCTTCTATACAGACCTGACAGACACCAGGGAAAATATTTTCCTCACGAACGAAAATCAAGTCCCATTCAAGAGACCTCTGCCGATGTAGAAGGACCGATCCCAAAGGGACCCCAACAAATACTATCAGTACCACCAGGATATAGGCCACACCATGGTAGAATGTAACCATTTGAAAGTGGAAATTGAGGAGCTCATACGCAGGGGACACCTGGGTAGGTATGTTACAAAGGAAAACCCAAGACCAGAGGATAGGCCAGCGTCGCCATGAGCCCCAGAGGCGCAGAAGGAAGTAAGGATGGTCTTCGGGGATCCAACATTCAGAGGACAGTCGAGAAAAGGAAGAAGTAAATATGCCAAAGAATCTTTCATCTACAACAACCCCTTGGTGCTAATCGTCCATATAGCCAATATGAGGGCGTACTAGGTCCTCGTGGATAATGGTAGTTCTGTAGATATCTTATATCTTCTCGCTTTGGAGAAGATGGGCTTGGGAACTAGGAACTTGAGACCTTGCCACACCTCCTTATATAGATTCACTGGGGACTCGATACAACCCTTAGGAATGATCGAGTTAGCTCTCACCATGGGGGACCGACCAAGATAAACCCCTGACATTTCAAACTTCGTTGTAGTAGATTGCGCTTCAGCTTTCAATGCAGTATTAGGGAGACCCTCTCTGAGAGAATTGAAAGCAGTGACCTCGATCTATCACGTGTCTGTTATATTCCAACCTCCTGGGGGAATAGCAAGCATAAAGGGAGAACAAAATGAAGCAAGAGAGTGTTATAATACCTCTCTCCACATAGCTGCCAAGCCATGGGGACCCATGGTGATGGTCATCCATAAAGAACCAAACCTACATGGATTAGACCCCTGAGTCATTGAGGATATTAGAACTGAAACAGATAAGAGAGAAATCGATGAGCTATGCCTAAAATACCAAAATTTAGAAGAAATGATGCGAAAAGACTAGAAGTGATCTATTACATGGCCCAAGTAAAGTCTGATGTACCGTCCACCATGTGCACATGAAAAGAACAGGGAAAGAAGGAAACAACCTTCCTCATTGAAGGTGGAAAGATCCAACTTCCAAAGAGTAGTTCCCCATGTCTAAAGCACCATGAAGGTTCATTGCCACAGGTTCAGTCAAGAAATTGGGAGCACACACATGATGTAAATACCTCCTCCTCAAAGAAGAAGCTAAGAGATGAGAGAGGCATGTCCTAACAAAGAGAAGGTGGAGTGAAAGGAAAGAAGGTCCTCACAAATTCTTTGATGAAGGAGAGAAAGACCCAAGCTCCACCCACTAGAGACCTTCTGAACTCGATAAACAAGAGGAGGAAGAATCTAGGCAACACGATGAAGAACCTTAGAAAGCAGATAACAACTACACAAAAAAGGAAGCTAGAAGCCAATAAGTCCGTGGAGGAATCTCCACTTTTGAGGGAGATCCAAGTAAAATCTCTCCCATCTCCCCCCAAAGAACCATACATGACATCTCATGGAGGAGAATGCCTCTGACAACACAACGCCTTCCCTGACTATGTAGCACTTGCTGGGAGCCACGCCTATGTAAAGTAAGGTGAAAATGAAAGTCTGAGAAAGTATATTCAGCGCTTCAATGCAGAGGTAGATAAAGTGGGAAGGTTATTTAGGGATGAGTTTAAAATGGCCATCATCGCTGGGGTACATCTGAAGAGTGGAATGTGGGGAAGTTTGCTCAAGAGAGAAATAGAGGACATGGGGGACTTCTATGAAAGAGCTCTAGAATGCATCCGAGTAGAGGATGACCGTGACCACTTGAGGATAAACACCTGAGAGGGAATATCTAGCAAGGCTTTACGTTTAGTACTATGAATAAAAGAGGTTACCCTAGTTAACCTCCCAATGTAGTAGTAAGTCCTCCCCACAAAGCCAGCTATGAATAAAAGAGGTCACCTAGCTTCCCTCGTGATGAAGTAGCCTCATAGTTCTTACGAATACCTATGTACTCTACTCATCCTTAATGAATATGATTTTTTACTTGCGTATCATATTTCTCATTGATGCGAGCACATATCTGACTCTTGTATGCCCATTGTCGATTGAAATTATTGTACCCCAAAAGAAAAATACGAACTGAATCACCCAGCACGGGGTACATCCGGTAGATAAGCACATGAAGAAAGCGTACAAATAGAATATCTAGCTAACTCTTGAGTGAGCAGCTCGAGTTCAACTTGACAGCTTCGAAAAACAAATAATCTTCAGATTGCCTCTTTTCTTGTGGACTAGTTGGATTTTAACGACTTAACCACGTAAAAGTGTGAGTGTTTGTGATATCTTCCATTTGTTCGATCATAGTTTAGTAAAAAAGCCTAATAGCTCTATTTTCAGATTTCTTAATCCACTGTTGGTGAAAAACAGTGTCAACAAATTGGTGCTTTCGTTGAGAGCTTCTTAGTGCATAATCCCCCGTGCAAGTTTCACCCAACACTCACCATGGTGGTCACCCGGTCTATGCATAACAACGAGACAGAATAACCTGATGATCAGGAGTTGCACCGTGCGGTCATCCCTGCTGGAGAAGGCTCAATTGCTCAAGATCGTCCTAGAAACCAATATTTGAGCAAAGACGATGTTGGGAGCTCAGCATCATGCCCACCAAATCCCCATCTGGGATCTTTGACGACCATCAAGATGGAAAATGGCAAGTTAAAGAACCATCTCGCTAAGGATAACAAGAAGATTGAGGATATATTGTCTCGATTATCCCCTCCTCCAAATGATGTTAACATCAGAAGGAGGCAAAATGGGTCCCACAGGTCCCACAGGAATAATCGACCCAATCTTAGTTGCTCTGTCAGAACTGCAACTCTGAGCTCCATACATTCATAGCAGAATCAGCAAAATAATCAACATGCTAATACTCATAGGAATCATCGACGTCATGTCAATCAATCTATTCAAATTACGACCTTGAGCTCCATGCCTTCTGAACATATCCCACAGAATACTCAGCCCGACCTAACAGGGCAAGCTGGAACCAATTCGATGAGCCGAAACACCCCAGCAAATCCATCCATGCCACGGTCAGAGCCTCCAGCATGGAGAAATGGACCGGTCATACCTCCAACCCAAGAAGTTGGGGTAGATTAGGGATGAGCTAACCTAGTGCGCCTTGATGGAACAAGGATAACTTCAAAACATTCGCTTTTTCAGACCAAAAATAAGTACTTTAATGTGTGGACCATACCATCAATGGTTCGAAATCCAATGCCACCTTGCCCATAGAGGAACGCTCCAGATCGAGGGGATAATAGAAGAAATCCTCCTCCCCCAGAGGACATTTATATCCCACGATCTCGCGTTAGTAATCCAGGTCCTCGAACTCAGACACGAGCTGTAAGCATTGCTAATGGATGTTACTGGACGGAGTGTAACGCCCTGGATAGCCAAGACCATTACACTGTGTGTTTATAAAGGTGCAAGACTTGCTAATCAAGTCATATGTTAGAAACATGTTACTGAAACTATAGTTGAACTAGGGTTAAAATATTTTGGTCTCAAAAGTTCCATTTCTTATAATCAAACATTTCCTTACATGGGATCCCAGAAGTAGTAAAGTTAAAAGACAGTTTACAAAATTTCAGGATTAAAATACAGATACTAGCCATTCTAAGGCAAAACAGACAATTAGGCTTTTCTTGTCCTGTACCACTCCTCGGCCGTGGCAATCGATCGGCTGACTATGTACATTCAGCCCCAAAGCTCTCCATCTCAGGACTGGTCCACTTTACCTTTGCCTTTACCTGCACCACATAGCACCTTTGAGCCAAGGCCCAGCAAGAAAACACAATAACAGAGCACAATCATCAAGCAAACAACCAGATAACTTATGCAGTATAATCATATACTCAACAGTTCAAACATTCAAGTATTCAGCATACCAAGTACATCATTTCATATTAATAATCAATTGACACATGATAACCAGGGTTAACGCCCTTAGGCCTTACCCTCTATTTATCCCACTGACTCTGACCTGCTTAAACCGAGCTTAGTGATTATTAAGCTGTCCTCAGCTACCAGTGGCTGAGCCACGCCCTATGTGCAAGTATTATTTACAGCACTCTTAGGTCGTTTAACACATGTCCCATGGCATAATACCATCTATGAAATCATATAGATATAGGGAGCACTTAGTCCCAACACAATCACATAACCGGGTGCAGATTTCTTACCTTTAGATTCCGATAGCTTTGTTCAATTCAACCCTCAAGCACGATCCCGTCTGAGCCCTAGCGTACACCTAGTCACGGTCACAAGTTAGAACCACACCAGACTTCAAATCCAAAACCTAGCCTCAGGACCAATCCCAAGCCCTCGGGAAGCCCTAATTTGACCAAGCCTTATTTATCGCTTACTTCCCGACACCTAACTGATCACCAATTACATTCCTCAATATCAAAATAATCTCCAATATATTTTCTAAATTCCCAAAAATACCCCTAGGCTCGCCCCGAGCTGGGTATAAATCCCCGCCGTGACTTTTTCGCTAAACCGCTCACTAGGATCGCCTCAAGTCACAAGCTACAAATATATCCACATAATAATGTGGTCTCAACAATTTATCATAGATATTTACAATTATGCCCTCAACGGGCCAAAATTACGAATATGCCCTTCTAACCTTATCAGGGCCTACATGCATACTAATACACATAGTCATGCATCACAGATATTCAAGTAATCATATAGACATGCTTTTAATCATTAAATCACATATAATCCAGTTATGCCCTCCCGGCACACTAATCAAGGCCCTTAAGCCGTATTAGTAGATTTGGGTCGTTACAACTATCCCCTCTTGATGAGAATTTCATCCTCGAAATTTACCTGAACAACTCAGGATATTGATCCCGCATCGCTGACTCAAGCTCCCAGGTTGCCTCCTCGACCCTACTTTTCCTCCATAATACCTTAACAAGAGGAATTGTCTTATTCCGTAGTACTTTATCTTTCTGATCCAAAATCTGAACTGGTTGCTCCTCATAAGCTAAATCTGTCTGCAACTCCATGTCTTCATACCTCAACACATGTATCGCATCTGAGACTTATTTCCAGAGCATAGAAACATGGAATACGTCATGGACTCCCAATAACGATGGTGGCAAGGCTAACCTGTAAGCCACCTGACCGATCCTTTCCAGGATCTCAAAAGTTCCGATGAACCTAGGGCTTAGCTTGCCCTTCTTCCCAAACCTCCTCACCCCTCGCAATGGTGAAGCTTGGAGAAACACGTGGTCCCCAACCTGGAACTCCATGTCCCTACGCTTGGGATCAGCGTAGCTCTTCTGTCTACTCTATGAGGCGAGCATCCTAGATTGGATCTTCTCTATAGCTTCATTCATCTTCTGAACCATATCTGGCCCCAAATACTTCCTCTCACCCATCTCATCCCAATGAATGGGTGACCTACATTTCCTCCCATATAACATCTCATAGGGAGCCATTCCACTCGTTGACTGGTAACTATTGTTATATGAAAATTCAATCAACGAGAGATACTTACTCCATGAACCCTCAAAGTCGATCAAACATGCTCTGAGCATATCCTCCAACACCTGAATCATCCTCTCAGACTGTCCATTAGTCTGAGGATGGAAGGTTGTGCTAAACTTCAACTGAGTTCCCATAGCCTTCTACAAACTACCCCAAAACTTAGAGGTAAAGATAGGATCCCGGTCTGACACTATGGACTTAGGAACCCCATGGAGACGTACGATCTCCCTCACATACAACTTTGCATACTGATCCATAGTATATGTTGACCTCACAGGAAGAAAATGAGCTAACTTGGTGTATCTGTCCACTATCACCCACACCGAGTCATGAAGCCCAACTGTTTTGGGTAAACCTCCCACGAAATCCATCGTAATATCCTCCCATTTCAACTTGAGAATACCCAAAGGCTGAAGCAACCCTGCCGGTCGTTGATGCTCAGCTTTCACCTGCTGACAGGTTAAACATCTGGCTATGTACTCTACCACATCCTTCTTCATCCCAGGCCACCAATATAACGTCTGTAGATCCTGGTACATCTTCGTGGTACCCGGATGAAGTGAGTACAGCGTCATATGTGACTCATCCAGTATCTCTCGTCTGATCCCCTCATCAGCTGGAACACAAATCCGTCCCTGATACCTAAGCAAACCAACCTCAGAAATAGAATAGTCCTTAGCTAATCCCGCTAAGACATTCTCTCTAACCTCCTGTAGTTGAGCGTCTACCAATTGCCCTTCTTTAATCCGCTCTAGCAGAGTCGACTGCAAAGTAATATTGGCCGACTAGCCCACCACCAATTCTATTCCCGCTCTGACCATCTCATCATCCAACTTACCCGAGATCTGGGTGGAACTATACAACTGACTTGGGCCTCTCCGACTCAATGCATCTGCCAATACATTGGCTTTTCCCAGATGGTAAGGAATATCACAATCATAGTCTTTCACCAATTCTATCCAACATCTCTGCCTCATGTTCAGGTCCTTCTGGGTGAAAAAGTACTTCAAGCTCTTATGATCGGAATATATCTCTCACTTCTCTCCATATAGGCAATGTCGCCAAACCTTCAGTGTGAATACCACTGCTGCTAACTCCAAATCATGGGTAGGATACCGTTGCTCATACTCCTTCATCTGTCGTGACACATAAGCTATGACCTTCTCTTTCTGCATCAACACATAGCCTAAACCCAACCTCGACGCATCGCAGTAGACAACAAACTTCCCTTCCCCCGGTGGAAGACTCAACATAGGCGCGGTAATAAGTCGTCGTTTCAACTCTTGGAAATTATTCTCACACTTGTCTGACTAGATAAACTTCAAATTCTTCCGTGTCAATTCTGTCATCGGTGCCGCTATCTTCGAGAAGCCTTCCACAAACCGTCTGTAGTAACTCGCTAGACCAAGAAAACTCCGCACCTCCGAGGCGATCCTTGGCCTCGGCCAATCCCTAACTGCCTCCACCTTTGATGGATCCTCCTTAATCCCATCTGCACCAACAATATGTCCAAGGAATGTCACTTCTGGTAGCCAAAATTCCCATTTCTTAAACTTGGCGTACAACTGATGCTCTCTCAACCTCTACAAAACCTGTCGAAGATGAATCTCGTGCTCTGCCTCTGAACTGGAGTACCCTAAGATGTCGTCGATGAAGAAAATAACGAACTAATCCAGAAAGTCCTTGAACACTCTGTTCATTAGGTTCATAAAGGCTGCTGGGGCATTGGTCAAACCAAATGACATGACCAGAAACTCATAGTGCCCATACCTTGTTCGAAAGGCCGTCTTCGGTACGTCCTCGTCCTTGATCCTCAGCTGGTGATAACCAGATCAAAGATCAATCTTCGAGAACACCGTCTTACCCTGCAGCTGATCGAACAAGTCGTCAATCCTTGGTAGGGGATACTTATTCTTGATAGTTAACTTGTTCAGTTCCTGTATTCTATACACATTCTCAAAGTCCCATCCTTCTTCTTCAAAAATAAAACTGGAGCACCCCATGGCGAGTAACTAGGCCTGATGAACCCCAAATCCAAAAGCTCCTGCAGCTATATCTTCAATTCCTTCAGTTCTGCCAGTGCCATTCTATATGGTGCCCTTGACACTTGCTCTGTCCTTGGCGCCAACTCAATGACAAACTGAATCTCCCTATGTGGCGGCAACCTAGGTAAGTCCTCAGGAAACACATCCAAGAACTCGCAAACCAATCTGGTC
This sequence comes from Humulus lupulus, assembly GCF_963169125.1. Lineage (NCBI taxonomy): Eukaryota > Viridiplantae > Streptophyta > Magnoliopsida > Rosales > Cannabaceae > Humulus > Humulus lupulus. The sequence continues at coordinate 136,763,910 of NC_084795.1, forward strand.
TCTTCCGGTCCTGTTGGTGAAACCCTGGTGGTATCCACCACACTAGCCATAAAACCTATACACCCTCCTTATAACAGATCTCTGGCTCTCAATGTCGATATCCTGGGTATGCGGGGTCCATGTACCGCTCCTACAAAGACAAAGGAATCCTTGCCCTCCGGCTCAAAGGTCACCATCTTCTTCCTGCAGTCAATAGTAGCTCCATATCTAACCAACCAATCCATACCTAAAATCATATCAAAGTCCTCCATACTCAACTTAATCAAGTCTACTGACAATTCCCTACCATCTACCATCACTAGAGTGCTCTAATCCACCTCCTAGAAACTACCAGTTCTCTTGTAGGCAAAATAGTCCCAAACCCTGAAGTACAATACTCACTAGGTCTACACAGTCTATCAATCATCTTTCTAGAAACAAACGAATGTGTAGCACCAACGTCAATCAATACAGTAAAAGGAGAGCCAACGCTAGAAAGCTGACCTGTCACTACCGACGGACTAGCCTCGGCCTTCGCCTATGTCAGGGTGAACACTCGAGCTGGAGTTAAGCTGTCCACCTTCCCTGCATCTCCCTTCTTCACTGCCAGGCAATCTTTCTTGAGGTGTCCTACCACCTCGCACACATAACAGGCCTTAGCCCGGCATTCGCCCGGATGGCGTCTTCTGCACCTCGTGCACTCAAGATAGCTCCTCCATGAATCATTGCCTCCTTGACGGCCACCCTGGGTACCTCGACCCCTCCTATCAGGACCGAAAGTAGTCAAAGTATCAGGGTTCTTTCTCTTCAAATCACTGGGGCCTCCGCCCCTACCATAACTAGAATATGGAGGCACTCTCCCTCCATATCTTATTTTCCACTTCCTTAGCAGTAAAAGCCTTCTCTACATCCTGGGGATAAGTTGTCCCTCCAGGAACTGTTGTAATCCTCACATCTCGGGCTATCATAACATTAAGCCCTCTGATAAATCTGTCTTGCCTAGCTGCATTAGTTGGCACAAGATTTGGTGCGAACTTCACAAGTCTATCAAATTTCAGGGCATATTCTGTAACTGCCATGCTTCCCTGAACCAACCCCACAAACTCATTTACTTTCGCTGCCCTAATGGCAACATTATAATACTTCTGACTGACTAGGTCCTTGAATCCTTCCCAAGTCAAAGCAGTAACATCTTTAGTCGGTGATGCCAATTCCCACCAGATATAGGCATCCTCTCTCAACATATATGTGGCACAGGCCACTCTGTCATGTCCCTCTACCCTCATAAAATCCAGGATAGTAGTAATCATAGTCATCCACTATTCGACCTTCAATGGATCAGGTCCTCCCTCAAAGATCGGGGGTTGTTGCTTCCTGAACTGCTCATACAACGGTTCCCATTTGTTCCCAACCTCTACTGGCTGTACCGTTGGTACCACTGCAGGTGGCACAATAGGGGCAGCACTCCCTGATGGAGCCTGCTATCACAGAATTCGTATCTGCTCATCTTGGCTTTGTAGCCGTGCTTGCATATCAGTCATAAGTTGCTACCAGTTCTCAGGGACTGGTGGAGGGGTCTGTCCCTGGTCATCATCTCTAGTCTCAGACCTGGTGTCGGCTAGTCGCATAGATTTTCGTGGACGCATAATTATCCAATTCAATCTGCAATCAACAACTCGGCAGTCAAACTATGATGACAGGGTATAAATCCTTCCATGATCCACCATCAGAACTCAAACATTCACAAACAATCAAAATATAACAGTTTATCCAAGTATTCAAGTATTTTCATTCACATACATAGCAATGCTAATAAGCAGGCCTTAATATTATCATACAATAATCAAGGGTCAGGCCCTATCAGTATCTCATGCTCCCTATTAATCAAGCAGATATCAACAGTCATATTCCATTCTATTCATTTAAGAATATAATCATGTATACACAATTACCAGACCCTGAGTCGAGCTTGTCTTTCGCGGCAAATGTACATGTCCAGCCAGTCTTCAGGAACCCTTAAACCTAGGACGCTCTGATACCAAGTTGTAACGCCCTAGATAGCCAAGACCGTTACACTGTGTGTTTATAAAGGTGCAAGACTTGCTAATCAAGTCATAAGTTAGAGACGTGTTACTGAAACTCCAAAGCAAACCTACCAACATCTATATCTCACCCCATAAATCCCAACCATACAAAACTCAATCACATGCACCCTAAATCAAGGAAATCACCATGGCTGAGCTTAGAGCTCAAAAACTCAATCAGAACAATAGAAATCACAGGACCTAAAGCTAGAATTTCTTGCCTTTGATGGATGAACTAAACCTAGGTTATCTTCCACACTTCCTTGGCCTTCACATCCTCAAGTCCTTAGGCTTAATTCCCTAGAATTCCCACAGAAACTCAGCTTAGAAAATCAATTCAATACCAAAACCAAGAACTGAATAACAACCTCAAAACCTTACCTCAAATGATGGATAACCTCTGCTAATTCCCCAAGCCAAATCAAGGATACTATTATTGAGTCTTAGCCTAAGCCTTCTCTGAACTTTAGCTCCAAATTTCCATAAGAATTAATGAAGAGGAACCCAAACCACACAAGAGTAGTGTGTTGTTTTCCCTTCTTTCTTTTCTCCTTCTTTTCTTTTGTCTCATTCCTTTTTCAGACCTCTACTGCCTTCTACACATTCCACTAAGGCATAAAGCATTATAATACTTATCCCTGCTTTTAACACAAATGACCAATTTTCCCTCCCATAAATCCTAAGCCATTAAATCATTCTAAGGGCATTTTGGTCATTACACATAATTCCCGCTAATTCCTCAAATGTTTCTAATATTTATCGCTTACTTTCCGACACCTAACTGATCACCAATTACATTCCTCAATATCAAAATAATCTCCAATATATTTCCTAAATTCCTAGAAAGACCCCCAGGCTCGCCCCGAGCCAGGTATAAATCCCCGCCGTAACTTTTTCGCTAAACCGCTCACTAGGATCGCCTCAAGTCACAAGCTACAAATATACCCACATAATAATGTGGTCTCAACAATTTATCACTGATATTTACAGTTATGCCCTCAATGGGCCAAAATTACGAATATGCCTTTCTAACCTTATCAGTGCCTACATGCATACTAATACACATAGTCATGCATCACAGATATTCAAGTAATCATATAGACATGCTTTTAATCATTAAATCACATATAATCCAGTTATGCCCTCCCGACACACTAATCAAGGCCCTTAAGCCCTATTAGTAGATTTGGGTCATTACAAGGAGAGCCAGTGTAGAGACAGGTATGAGAGCGACCTGAGGAATCACTTGAGCTCCACTCAAAGTCTTCGTTCTGACCCACATCCTGACCTGCGTGATCATCTGAATTCACAAAGAGGATATCCAGTTCACCATGATTATTTGAGTTATACTCAACACATGGGAGATTTTTCTATTGTACGTGACAATGGGAAACTCCCATCTAACCAAGCTCAAGCTCGGAGGGAAAACAACCAATCTAATGCGTACATTAGGATGGGGGCTGATAATTCGCTCCCAAATAACCTAGATGCCAAGGGTCCAACCCCGAGCAACTGGCCTTAATGGAAGAACAGATGAAGAGACTCCTATCTGGAAAAGGATTCGATGATTGTGATTCTGATGAGGAGCTCGAGCCTTTTTCTCCAAACATTGCGGTAGCTCTGTATCCTGTTGGCTTTAAGATGCTGACCATGCTCGTATATGATGGAAACAATGGACCGTCCAACAACCTCGTGATGTTCAACACATTAATCATGGCCCGCAACATTGGGTTTGACTTAAGATGTTTCTTGTTTCGCGCAACTCTGACCGGACCAACCAGATTGTGGTTCAATAAGTACAAAAAACATTCAATCACCTTGTGGAAGAAATTGTCTTCTAAATTTAAGAGATAGTTTCGAGCTTCGAAGGAAACTCACGTTGAGGCCGATTCGCTGGCTAACATAAAACAACAACCTGGTGAGTCCCTGAAGGCATATCTGAACCGGTTTACCAATGCAGCAGCACGAGCTAGGGATGTTGATGATAGCTCCAAGCTCATCAAAATGAGGACAGGGGTCCCTGTAGGAGGTGATTTATGGCAAGAACTCCAATGGAAATGAGTAAAGAGTGTAGATGAATTCCTAGCTCAGGCTCAAGAATGGATAAATCAGGAGGATGCATGATTTGCTCTCGTAGGAACTGGCCAGACCCCTTTTCAATCCGTTGGAGCTGTGGTGGATGTTGCAGCTACGGCTTAACCTGCTACCCAGAATAACCAGGAGGAGAACAATAAGCGAAATGGGACTGGTGAGGGCGACCAGAATGGAACCAAAAAGAACAAGCCCGTAGAAAATTTCAAGCCCATCTACACCACCTACACTGACCTGACCGATACGTGAGAGCATATTTTACTGGCAAAATCTAATCGCCTTCCATGGAAGAAGCCGGAGCCTTTGAGGTCCAGAGGGTGAAGAGAGACCTCGATAAATTCTGCCGATATCACAACAGCATCGGCCATAATACTGATGATTGATGTCAGCCAAAGGATGAGATCAAGACTCTCATTCAGGCTGGACCGTTAGCCCAGTATGCCCGAAACTGAGTAGTTCCCAATCAGCTAGCCGGGAAAAATATTCATCTAGTTTTGAAAAATCCAATCGGCCAACCCCGGGCTCAAATAGATCAGGGTAACCAATCATCCCCCTCCAATAGAAGGAGAGGATATAACCACTATCACCAGAGGATCCCATTTGGCAGGCTCAAGTAATGGGGCCCAAAAAAGGTACATATAGGAGTTAAAAACCCACAATGGTACTGAATTTATTCCAAAGCAAAGGTTATCAAAACAACAGCAGTTGGAGAAACAACCAGTCATTTTCATGGAAGAGGACATTAGCCACGTCCAGTTCCCGCATAATGGGAGCTCGGTAAATGTGCTATTTGGGTCCACCCTATAAAATATGGGGTTGTCCGTAACTGATCTTAAGGCAACCTCGATGACCCTATACAGATTCTCAAGAGAAGGAACAACATCCATAGGGACGATCAGATTTGTAGTTACACTAGGGGATGATATGCAAAATGTTTCTAAAATGCTCGAGTTCATCGTAATCGATTGTCCAGCCGAATACAACGTAATTTTGGAATGACTCGCGCTGATAACTTTTGAGGCTATCACCTCGATCTGACATTTAGCGATGAACTTCCCCTTGACCTCAGGTATATGTACTGCAAGAGGAGATTAGCACACTACCAGAGAATTCTATTACATTGAAGGGAAAATCACAACCTGTGCAGCAAGCAATGGTCGTTATTGAGGGAGGAGAGGAGCCTCGGGTAATGGAAATTGCTTGTGGGGTGGGGGAACCTCAGGAAAGAGGTAACGAGGTCGCCAAGGAAGATGACATTGATCCAATATTAGGCAAAGATAGGTTTGAGCTCCAAGCATTAGAAGAGCTCGAGGAATCAGTATCGACCCAGAAGTACATTTAAGGGTGGTAAAACTTAGAAAAAATCTTGGAACTGAAAGGAAGAAGAAGTTGGTCGAGTTTTGAGAAATAACCTGGACGTCTTTCCTTGGTCACATGAATATATGGTAGGAATCACTCTGACTGTCATAATGCATACTCTGAATCTGGACAGGAATGTGCCTGCAAAGGTACAAAATTGAAGGCTTTTGAGGAAGGAGCGATCAGAAGCTTTAGAAGAAGCAGTAGCTCGCTTACTTAAGTGTGGATTCATCAGGGAAGAAAAATATTCGACCTGGATTAGTAACCCTCTTTTGGTCCCAAAACCCAATGGAAAGTGGAGAACTTGTATTGACTTCTCTGACCTTAATACAGCCTGTCTTAAGGATTTTTTTTTTGCGCTACCTTGAGTTGATCAGTAGGTTGATGCAACAGACAATCACGGGCCCATATCTTTCATGGATGCATATTCTGGATATAACCAGATTACAATGAATCTTGTAGACCAAAAGCAGACTAGCTTCATGACCGAGCATAACGTATATTGCTACAAGGTTATGCCACTCGGGCTGAAGAATGCTGGTGCAACGTACCAATGACTAGTCAACAAAATGTTTGTTAACAAAATCAGGAAAAACATGGAAGTGTATGTCGATGATATGCTCGTCAAATCAAAGACTGCCAGTAACCATGTATCCTACCTAGAAGAATGTTTTGGATTGCTAAGGAAATATGACATGAATCTAAACCCTCAGAAGTGCACCTTTGGGGTTTTGTCAAGAAATTTTTTGGACTTCATAGTCAACATAAGGGGGATAGAGGCGAGCCCAGAGAAGATTAGGTCGTTATTAGAAATACCCTCACCCAGGTCACGTAATGAAGTACAAAGCCTAACTGGGAAAGTAGCGACCCTAAACCGCTTCGTTTCAAAATTAACTGACAAGTGTCTCTTGTTCTACAACTTGCTCAAAGGAAACAAAAAGTTTGAGTGGACCAAAGAAAATGAGTAGGCATTTCAGGATCTGAAAACTCACCTTGCTGAACCCACTATATTATCAAAACCGCCAGCTGCAAAATGTTTGCTCTCATACCTAGCAGTGACAGAAAATGCGGTCAGCACCGTATTAGTTCGAGAGGAAATCAGGCTTAGAAACTGGTGTACTGCCTGATTAAAAGACTTTTGGGAGCTTAGTCCAGATATCCTTTATTAGAAAAACTCACATTCTGCTTGATCTTGGCCTCGAGAAAGCTTAGCCTGTATTTGCAGTCCCACACCATCCACGCCTTAACCGATCAACCTTTAATGCAGGTCTTGCAAAAGTCTAAAACAGGATGTTTGCTTAAGTGGGCAATCAAACTTAGCCAGTTCGAGATATTATATATGTCACGCACAACAATCAAGAGTCAAGCGCTCGGTGATTTTGTGGTCGAATGCACATGTTTTCAGGATTAGCCAATGAGAGAACCAGTGCTAAAGTTGTGGAAACTTTTCATTGATGGATCATCAAACAAAAATGAATTCGGAGTTGGGATAATTCTGATCTCATCTGAGAGACATCGATTCCATACAGCCTTGAGCTTCAGGTTCGAAGCATCCAATAATGAAGTAGAATACGAAGCTCTATTAGTAGGATTACGGGTGGCAAAGGAAGTGAAGGCAAATGAAATCGAGTGTTATAGTGATTCTCAGATCGTGGTTAATTAGATATTTGGGGAATATCAAGCTCGAGGTATCAAAATGGAAGCTTATCTAGCTAAGGTTAAAGATGAGTTGTCTTTGTTCGAGTTCTGTTCCATTGAGCAGGTACCCCGTGTTCAGAACTCCAATGCTAATGCCTTAGCCCGACTCGCCACCACCAAAGAAGTGAATGCATTAAACGTGGTCCCGGTAGATTTCTTAGAACAACCAAGCACAACGGGAGAACCGGTTGAGGTTGGAGTGATTGACACAAAACTGACCTGGATAACTCCCATAGTGGAATACCTCACAACCAGTAAACTACCAAATGACCGAAAAGACGCAAGAAAATTGTTATATCAAGTCCCAAAATATATTATGGTTGAGGGAATTCTATACCGACAAGGGCATTCGGTACCCCTCCTTCGGTGTGTTATGCACGAGGAAGCATAAACCATCCTACAAGAGATACATGAAGGATTCTTCGGAGACCACGCTGGGGGGAAAAACCTAGCTCTAAAGATATTGAGACAGGGCTATTTTTGGCCTACACTCAAAAAATATTAGACCTCGTATATACAGACAGGCGAGAAGTGCCAACGCTTTGCCTTGATTGCTTAGGCAGTGCCCTTGGAGTTAACCATGATTTCATCCCCTGGTCATTTGAAGTATAGGGTATCGACCTGATTGGTTCATTACCAACAGGAAGACGAGGAGTTCACTATGCAGTTGTCGCCATCGAATACTTTACGAAGTGGGTCGAGGTCGAGCCTATGGCGACCATAACCTCGAAGATAATCCTAGATTTCATTGTGAAGAACATCATATGTCGTTTTGGGCTCATGAAGAAGATCATGTCTAATAATGGAACTCAGTTCGATAGTGATCTTTTCACAAACTTTTATGAAAAGTACAACATAACCAAGAGTTTATCTTTAGTGGCGTATCTGCAAGCTAATGGGAAGGTCGAGGCTGTAAATAAAACCCCGAATGCAAGTTTAAAGAAGCTACTAGGTGAAGCCAAGGGATTATGGCCCGAACAACTCCCACAAGTACTTTGGGCCTATAAGACCTCACATCGTACCTCCACGGGACACACTCCCTTCTCTTTAACCTTTAGAAGTAAGGCTATGCTCCCAATTGAAGCATTAGTGATGACGCATAGACAGAAAATCTTCGTTCAAGATTGAAACCATGAATTGCTCAATGCATCTCTGGATCCGATCAAAGAAAAGCGGGAAGAGTCACAATTACAACTCACCCATTATTAGCAGACAATTACATGTTTCTTAAACTCGAAGGTAAAAGGACGCAGACTCGAACAGGGTGATTTGGTGCTTCAAAGGGTGTTTTTGGCGAGTAAGGATCCTAAAGATGATGTATTGGGACTAAACTGGGAAGGACCATACCAGATCATGGAAATTTTACGTGAAGGAACATTTAAACTAGCTCGGTCAAGTGGAGATTTGGTACCACGAATCTGGAATGCTCTACATCTTAAAAAAAAAAAAACTTTTAGTAATAGGACGACATTGTTAATTTTCAATGTTTTCAGAATTTTTTTTGTGTAATGCTTATTTATAAAAGTCATTTTATTTAAATTACACGGGATCGCTACATGTTTATCTTATTCTTGCGATTTATCATGTACTGATTTTGTAAAAGCGAGCTAGAACATCCATAAATTTTGATCGCTTGGGGAGCATATAACCCTCGATGAGTCTTTAAAAATATTTAGTGTGATTGGATAAATTTTGAAACTTATTATTTGGAAAATTGATTATTCAACGACTTTTATAGCTAGCTCGAATTTTCAAAGAAATTCCAAATACAAACTAAGTTAGGAAAATTCAAAGAAACGAAACCTAGAATTCAACTAGAAACTCCTGGATATAACCAAGTCTGAGACCTGATTCCTAACAGGTATAACGCTATTAGGTGGAAAAATTCTTGGACATAACAAAGTTCATGACCTCATTCCTAACAGGTATAATGCTATTAGATGGACAAACTCCTTGATATAACCAGGTTCAAGGCCTGACTCCTAATAGGCATAACGCTATTAGGCGGACAAACTCTTGGATATAACCAGTTCTGAGACCTGATTCCTAACAAGTATAACACTATTAGGTGGGAAAATTCCTGGGTATAACCAGGATATCGACCAAAATTAATTGGTCAAGCCATCAGAAATCTATCTTGATCTAAAAATAACCCCTTCGATTGTGAGTGTGCAATGACTTAAAATTCATAAGCATAGCAAAATAATAGATTAAGGGAACATAAATAGATCATAAAGTAATGAACATGTACTAAACAGGTATCTGAATATCACAGGGAGAAATAACCTCGAACTAAGCTCGAAGGTGATTTTTTACAAGGGATATAAAAACCCAAAATAAAAAAAAGATGAGGGCGCCCTAAACATCACTGAGCTCCGGTAACTTTCCCTTGTGATGTAACCTCATCATCACCCCCCTCAGCAGCTCCAGAAGCCTCCACGGTCTCGGAGGGCTCTTGTGAGAGTCGACTTTGGAACTTAGTAAGATAAAGTCCCCAAAGCTCTGCATTGAGAAAAGAGATCCCTCTTCCAGTTGTATGCCCATCAGCGATAAAGCATCTCCTCCAGGGAGTTCGTTGCTTTGGCATCATCCAGCTTCACCTTCTTGGCATCCTCCTTGGCTTTGAATTTGACCTCAGACAACTTATTTTTTAGCACATCAACTTCCTCAAGTTTCTGTAACTAGTCTCGTTGCTGGCTAACCTTAATAACCTGGTCCTTGGCTTTTTGCTCGTTGTCTTTGGATGCAGCTAGGGCAGCCTTGAGCTTATCTCTTTGATCTCGGAACCGGTCAATTCCACGAATTTGAGCTAAAAAAGACTGCATAAGAAAAATGCATGATAGGATTCGCTTGCGAAAATAAAAAATAAAAAAGGAAATAATATAGGAAGAAAAAGGATAACTCACAGTCAGGTTCATCCCCAAGGCTGACTCCAAGACGTCCCTTGGGGAACACTCCTCTATGGCCCTTGGGTCCTTGGTGTTCGCTTGGTTGGCATGGCCCATCATGTGGTTCTCCATGTCATGGAGGGGTCCTTAAAGCACTTCTGGGATCCTTGCAACCACGGGTGGCTTCACTAGGAGCTGCACAGATGGGGCTTCACCCTGAACAACTTGAGGAACCGGAGTAGGTTCGTGAGGACGAGAAGGAGGAGACTCATGAATGGTAATTGCAGTTACCTGAGCTGGCGGTTGTGTTTGCTGCTGTTGTTTTTGAGTGGAGCTGGCACCTTTATCCTTTACAGGAGATCCGGTGGCATCTCCGACTCTGGAGGTGCTTTTCTTTGATATTCTTGCCTTCTTGATGATGGGTCTAGTCTCGGCCCCACAAAATTGGAAGGTTCCCTTCAGGTCCATGTCTTCGCCTGGAAAGGCATGAGCAGAAAATTCAAATCCAAGATATGACTAGTAAGGGGAATACAAGGAAAATAATAGAGCAAGAGCTCTACCCTCCTAGCTAAAGGAGGAAATTAGTATGATCGACTCTGGATTACAAACCAGGCTGGGTAAAACCTCCAATTCTTTGACTATCAGAAGAGGGGGGGACTCTAATAATATTATATTTTGGGACCTACGCGGTTCAGTGTAATGCCCCGAATTCTCCGGTGTGGTTTAATGGCGGGATTAGTAGGCCGGGGAGGGCCATACTTGTTTAATTATGCCATTAAATGATATTATGCATGTATATGTGAATTATACGATGATATGATGTTATATGCGTGCATGTGGGTCCACATTTGAATATTATGCTATTTTGATAGTTTGGCCCATGGAGGGTGAATATGTGTATTTGGGTGCATAACTTGATTTGTGAATGAGATTCCATTATTATGGAGATATATTCGAGCTATTCGGCATAAGACGGTCATATATAATGGATTAGCAGTTTTGTCATAACGGGGTCAATTTTGGGGTAGTAGAAATGTTTATTTGATGATAAATTGGGAATATTTGAGATCAGGGTGAAATTTCGGAGGTTTTGACTATAATGTCCCCGGGGGTAATTTTTGGGACCCCGAGCATTAGGTTTTATTTGAGGTTACTTAAGCTTGAAGTAGCTGTCAGATAGAACGTACGATTAGAAAACCTCTCATTCTCCCTTTCGATAGTTCGTTTTATCGTTTGAGCATTTTCGAAGATATCTCGAGTTCTAGGAGTCGGAATCAAGCGAGGATCAAGGCATAGAAATCCTAGGAAAGATTAGAAGCTTCTTAACTGAAGGATTTGACAGAAAACAACCCAATCAAAGGTAATCTAAGTTTAAAGTTTTGAGTTAGTAGAGTTTCTAAGCTTTGAATTGGACTTTGTGAATTGTTGAGTTTTTGGTGGGTTTGAACCTTGGGTATTGAGAGTTTTGGTGTTTTGGGAAGCTTGGGAACTTTGTTTTGATGATTGGGGATGGTTAGGCATGATTTTGGAAGCTTGGAGAAGATGAAAACACGTTTGGGAATGGCCCAGGGTTGGGGGCCGCGGCCCTGTTCTTGGGCACCGCGGCCCTGGTTCGAGGAGGAAGAAAGGGAGGTTCTGTCTTGGCTGGGCGCCGCGGCCCTTGGTATTGGGCGCCGCGGCGCTTCTTTCAGGAATTTCTGGGGGCCGCGGCCCATGGTGCCAGGGCCGCAGGCCTTGCCCTGTTTTCGCCCCGTTTGCTCGTTTTGACCCTGGGAACTTAACTATTGGCCTCGGGAGTGTCCCTACTACTTGGACTAGTTGGGATTGATCTTCCGGAGGCTAGATATTTGGGTGGAAACCTATGTTGATCATTATTATTGATGATGTCCTGTGTTTGGTTATGATTAGGAGACCGCTAAAGGACTAAAGGTTGATCATTCTCAAGGGTCGTTCTTTTAATCATTCTAGCTCGAATCTGAGGTAAGAAAACTACACCTTGTGTATATATGACATGCATGATTGTTATTGAGGCATGTTGGTCGACAAATGTGGACATGGCTTGCATATTAAATGCTAGTGAGTGTTGATTACTTGTATATGGCACTGACTAGTTAGGGACACTGACCTAAAGAGTCAGAAATGGCATAGCGTCATGAACGCCGAGCCAAATGAAGATTAGATCTAATCGATATCAGTGTTTAATGACTCATATGGAGTATTAATGCTGGACCGACCCTAAGGTCAATGAACTTATAAGCGCTTGTCTGGTCTAAGACCAGTTATTCAGAGCCAGGGTATATGGCCCCGGTGACTGTTTGTCACATGGCTAAGGAACGCTGTTCCAGGGTTATGACTCTAAGGTCATGAGGAAGGTTATGTTGGTGACTATTCACCATACACCTCTCCTGTTCAAACTTATGAAAGGTTCACTAATCAGATAAGCCCGAGTGACCCTACCATCACATGGGTATAGGGGGCTATACCCACTTTTGTGACTGTTGCGACTGTCACCTATTTGTTTGGACTGATGGTCCTGAATGATTATTATGATCATTGTTGATATTATATCATGCTTTATTGTGTTTTCTTGCTGGGCCTTGGCTCATGGGTGCAATGTGGTGCAGGTAAAGGGAAAGAAAAGCTCACCCAGCCTTGAGTGGAGAGCTTAAGTGGTGATGTGTACATATGCGGCCGCTTGACCACCACGGCCAAGGCGTTCTCAGAGGAACTAGGGGATTTACCCTATTTTTCCGCTTAGGTCGGCGGGATTGTAAATTTGAAATTGTTGACGCGGTTCTTCGCCAACAGGTAATTAAGAAAATAAGAGGAAGGGATTAGTGCTTATGTTGAACCGAAATAGATGAATGATCTTTCTAGGAATGGGCTGGTGACACAATTACGTTTTTAGGTGGTTCAAAGGTTAAAATCCTTCTACTCCAGCAGTCAATATTATTGCTATATCCTTGGTTTTCTTTTATAGGGTATTTCTTACACAATAGAATCCAACCCTTTGCAACTCCCAGGGTCTCCATATTTATAGGAGAGGGCACCTGGGAGTTGGTAAGAAGGTCATCCCGTGACCTTCTTACCTATCATGTCAACTCTGTGACATTCATGATTAATTCCTAAAACCTGACACATGAAGTGTGGTCTAATCATTAGGTAAGGGGGATAATGGGCCGCACGGCCCAACCCAGTCGTGGGTGTCTGAATGCGCACGTTCATGTTGGGTGTTCGAGAAGTCAAGGATATATCAGACACGTGATGTCTGATATATGCACGTTTACCTTGCGTGGTTGACTTTATAAAAGGTCACAGCCTCCAACTCTAGCTCGTACCACGAGCTGGATGCTTCCCTCGATCTGTGACCTTCAGAGTCCAAACTCAGTCTAATCTTGGCGAACCCTTAGGCTACCTCGAGCTGAGGAGGTAGGAACCTTCTATGGAAGCTCCGGTCTTGGGGATGTTCATGTGGTAGATATGATTAGGCCGTACCTCAGCTTGCTAACAGCCCGTGGGAAAACCAGGGCGTACATTTTCCCTCCAAGTCCCTGTTCATGGTACACGACATCGTATAGGGCCACAGTAGGGGCTTTTAGGCTTCCTCATGAACTCTTCATATTCCACATTTTACGCAGGCGCCGAATACGTGGAACATCGTGGTTGGCGGTGGTACGTCTTCCGAGAACCGCATTTAATGGCCAAGCCTATGCTCAGTCGTCGTTTCATCTTTCTAGTGGAGGACCTTGGATCCCACATCAAGGCAATCCTACGGCCCTCCTCACACGGCCCTTCATGTATATAAAAGGGGTGGCCACCTTATGCATGGGCCACCCGTTCATTTGAAAATTTTCAGAAATTTTCTTCTTCTTCTCTCTTCATTTTCAAAAGAGAAAACCGTCTTCTTTCCGGCTGTCATTCCCAACACTCAAGAAGTTCAGGTGTAAGGGCCCCTTCGAAGCTTTGGAATCAACCACTTCGGCGAAGCCCCAACCCAGACGACCCCTTCACCCTCTACTCAACCAGAACACTCAGTAAGTCTCCCGACTGAGCATGTTTTGAAATTAACTTTCACTGTAGCTTAGGTAAATATTTACTGTAGCCACATGCAAGGTTTTGCTGGATTTTTGTGGGCATGAAGGGTAAAAGCCTTTTAGGTTAGGGTATCTTTACAGTAGAAAACCATTAGGGAGCATTGGTGTGTTTTCTGGAGAAATTTTATGGGTAGGATTTTGGGTATGCTTGTTTAAAGTACCCAATATTTTGGGTGCAAAACCAGGTATCTTAGGGGACACGCTTCACAGGCGGTTTTGCCTTGCTTGCCTACTGAAACTTTCCCCCAAGGAAAATTCTACACTGACCCTCCTGACACACGAATTCCGAGTAATCGGGGATCTGTTGGGAGCTTAGGCGCGTGTTCATAGAACCGCGTGGTCTCACTCTCCACGGGCTGGGCTTACCTCAACTCGTGTTAAGAAAACACATTCAGATTCTTCTCCATTTTTAGGTCGCCTTCTTCTAAAATTTCTTCTTTTTGTTCGCTAGGCGACCAGATGGGACCCAAGAAGAATGCTCCCAAGAAGTCCGTAGGTAGCTCGTCTTCCCAGCAAAACAAGGGAAAGGAGGTGATGGTTGAATCCCCAATCCCCCACTTCGGGCCAGCAGTGGAACGAGAGCTCAAGGTGGCCCCCGACGCATTCTTTGAGGCGGAGAGGATCGTCTCGAAGATCACTGACCAGGCGAGGGTGAACAAAATATTCCTCTCCGATAACATCGAGATGGGGAGAGGAAACGTGGTTGCCCGACCTCCCTTGGAAGGCGAGCGGAGCTACGCGCCGCTTGATGAGGTGTTCTTGGCCTGGAGTGACGAACATTTCAAGGCGGGGGCCTTCCTCCCGTTGGATCAGTACTTCGTCGATTTCCTGAATTACGTGAGGTTGGCCCCATTCCAGCTCCCCCCCAACTCTTACCGTTTGTTGGCGGGGTTAAGGTACTTGTTCTTGAAACAGGAGTGGGAGGTCCCCACTCCTGCAGACATTCTGTATTTCTTTTGCCTCAAGGCCTGCTCGGAGCAGCAGGGGCGAGGTGACGGGTTTTACTACTTAACCCGGTTCCCCAACATGGCCGCGGTCATCGAGCTACCAGCCACCCAATCACTTTAAAGATCAACTCTTTATGATGATGGGGTTTCGAAACTGCGAGCTGCACTACTTCAACCGTCCTCGTAAGTGCCTTTCAACCTTAGCTCGTAAGTTAAGTACCAGTTAGCTCCTCCTGCATCCATTTCTGACTTAGATTAATTCTGCAGCTATCTTCGCGAGGACATAGAAGTCTGTGATCCTCGGGAGCCAGTACGAGACACTGGTGGGCTTGCCCCCCAGTGAAAAGGACTATCGTCAGCTCATGACAGATGAGACGATGCTGGCCTGTAAGCTGATCTCCCCAGGCCAGACTTTGAACTTGAGGAGGCCCCGAGGACCTCCCCCAGCTCGCGATATGAGGCCTATCCTCGCGGAGGAGGTCACGGGGGATGAAGATGAGGAGGACGAGGAGGACTAGGTGCCTCTCGTGAGGACGAAGAAGCGGGCATTGGAGGTCGCCCAAAGAACAGACGAGGAGAGGATCCGGTCCGGAGCAGCTACGGGTCCCTCCGGCCAAGGTAACCCTTACACGTTTAGGAACTTAGATAGGGCCACTGCAGACCCCCGGCTAGCTAGGTTCAATCCCAGACAGATCGTCCAACTCCATCGAAGTGACCCAGACTTAGATGAAACCCTGCTCCACTGCGTCGACCAGCTTGTGCTAGATTACGAAAGTAGCCGTCCTAGGGGTACCATAGTTGTAGACAACACCCTAGCTTTTAGGTCGATCCTATTCAAGGAGTATGGGACTAACCTTCGGTCATGGCCATCACTCCGGGAGGGTGCCGTAGCTCCAGGTCTTAGGCAGTATGTAGAAGAGTCTAGTCCTGAGACAACCTCGGATCCAGAACCTACGCCAGCTCGAGAAATAATTG
Organism: Humulus lupulus; assembly: GCF_963169125.1. Taxonomy (NCBI): domain Eukaryota; kingdom Viridiplantae; phylum Streptophyta; class Magnoliopsida; order Rosales; family Cannabaceae; genus Humulus; species Humulus lupulus. The sequence continues at coordinate 136,780,025 of NC_084795.1, forward strand.
CCTTAGATTCCCCCGCGGAAGCTCCGAGGCCTATGGTCGTAACCATAGACTCTTCTTCTAGCTCGGGGGGTAGGATTACCTTTAGTACATATATATACTTGAATTTCGCATTTTTTCCCTTTGTTTTTGTTTTTGCATGACTGCTGACTTGTGTACTAACCATATATTTGTTTTGCCAGAGGAGATGTCTCAGTCCGGGGGAAAAAATATGCGGGCTGTGTTCGCCGAGGGGAACCCCTCAGCTGGGGCCTCTGGGCCCAAAATGAAGAATCTCTGGATGGCCAAGAAAGCCGCCGGGACCCCAACCAAGTCTCCTGCAAAGGAGAAAGAGCAGCCCCCAGCCGCCCAGGTCGAGAAAACCGTACCTCCTGCTGTAGGAGGGAGCATGCCCCCACCCCCACCGCGAGCTCCGGCCTTCGTCTGGGACACAGGGGCGGAGCCCGGGACTTCGGAGATTGTGCCTTTCGAGGTACGCATCCCGGTGGACCCCCACGATCTGAAGAAGATCCCAGATGTCTTTAGGGGGACGGTGTACGAGACGACGAACTACGCCGTCAGCACTTCTACCGCTTCAAAGAGAAGGAGCTACGGCCATCGAAACGATGAGCCTGGTGGGCGCGCTGGAATCTTCATTGGGCATGGCCCTTACGGTAAGCTGACCTTATCCTTTTGTGATCTTTGATTAGCATGCCTTGCCCTGTTTTTCCTTTCTCCCTTCTCTTTTTCTTAAGGCAGTTGCTTCTCCATTTTTGCAAAGTGCCTTGGCCCTTCACAGGAGCATAGCCAGGACCAAGGCCCAGCTCGAAGATATGAGGGGCGAGCACCGGTCGGTTGTGGCCACCCACCAGACTTCCTTGCAGGAGGCTAAGGATGCCCTGGGGGCTGCGCGGGCCGAGCTGGAAGAAGCCCGTCCCAAGCTTCAAGAGGTCGAGGCAACCAAAGCCGCCCTCACCGCTGCGCGGGCAGAGCTAGACACTGTGAAGGCTGGGGCCGAGGAGGCCAAGGCCGCCCTGGAAGCCGATCAGGCAGCCTCCAGCACTGCCATGGGGGACATGCTCTATCACTGCTGGGTGTACAACTCGGACGGTGACTTCTCCTTCGTGGGAGCGGACGTCTGGGAGCCCTTGCTGGAGGGGTTTAAAGCTCGCCTCGAGAAAGATGCACCTTCCGAGACTGGGGAAGTCTCCGGCGCTGTTGAGCAGAAGGGCGAGACGACGACCTCCACGGGGCAGCCTGGCGGAGCTTAGGGCCTTCCTCTTTCGTACCCTTTCCTTTAATATTCTCAAATTTTTGTGTAACTTTTGCATGAGGTGTTTCCACCTCGAGACAATCTAATTATCAATTTTATTTTTAATTGACTTATTTCCTTGCCTTTATGCACTTTAGTTACTATTTCGAAAACACTTAGTTCGCGTTAATTTTTGTCAATATCTCGTGCTCTTTAAGAAAAACAACAATCAATCGATCTAAATTAACTTCTAAGTTTTATGACCTGGTTATTTCCAAGAACTTAATTTGAAAACTTAGTTCGTGTTAACTTTTATCAATATCTCGTGCATTTTAAGAAAAACATCGATCAATCGATTTAAGTTAACTTCTAAATTTTATGACCTGGTTATTTCCAGGAACTTAATTTGAAAACTTAGTTCGTGTTAAATTTTATCAATATCTCGTGCTTTTTAAGAAAAACATTGATCAATCGATTTAAGTTAACTTCTAAGTTTTATGACCTGGTTATTTCCAGGAACTTAATTTGAAAACTCAGTTCATGTTAACTTTTATCAATATCTCGTGCTCTTTAAGAAAAACAACGATCAATCGATTTAAGTTGAGTTCTAAGTTTTATAACCTGGTTATTTCCAGGAACTTAATTTGAAAACTTAGTTCGTGTTAACTTTTATCAATATCTCGTGCTTTTTAAGAAAAACATCGATCAATCGATTTAAGTTAACTTCTAAATTTTATGACCTGGTTATATCCAGGGACTTAATTTGAAAACTTAGTTCGCGTTAACTTTTATCAATATCTCGTGCTTTTTAAGAAAAACATCGATCAATCGATTTAAGTTAACTTCTAAGTTTTATGACCTGGTTATATCCAGGGTACAACTTAGTTCGCGTAATTTTTATCAATATCTCGTGCTCTTTAAGAAGAACAACGATCAATCGATTTGAATTAACTTCTAAGCCTTTTAAGGCGACCTGGTTATATCCAGGCACTATATGCCCCCCAAGTAACTGGGAAAGGGTCTTTCATGGTTACTTTAGATTACACTTGTAAATATGTACAATCATAAACGAAAAAGTTAGTTCTCATTGCGTAATACATAAAAAATGGCCTTTTAGGCCTTACAAGGGAATCATTGATAATATCTCTTTAAATGGATGGTGTTCCAAGTTCGTGGGACTGCGCCTCCATTGAGTCGAGCTAATTTGTAAGTTCCTTCTTTAATGACCTCGATGATTTGATATGGCCCTTCCCAGTTTGGTCCTAATACTCTGTCTTTGGGATCCTTACCGGCTAAGAAAACCCTCCTGCGGACCAGGTCGCCCATGCTAAAGGCGCGCTTTTTGACTTTTGAGTTGAAATAACGAGTGATTTTTTGTTGATCATGTGCGAGCTGGAGTTGCGAATCTTCTCGTCTTTCATCAACCAAGTCGAGGGAAGTGCAGAGTAGCTCGTGGTTGCGATCCTGGTCATATGCCTGGACCCTATGCGAAAGTACCTTAATCTCAACAGGGAGGACTGCCTCACTCCCAAAGGTTAGTGAGAAAGCAGTATGACCCGTAGGAGTATGATGCGAGGTCCGGTATGCCCACAGAACCTGGGGGAGCTGTTCTGGCCAGATCCCCTTTGCTTTGTCTAGTCTCTTCTTGAGGCTCGCCTTTAACGTCTTATTGACGGCCTCAACCTGGCCATTCGCCTGAGGATAGGCCACGGAGGAGAAACTTTTCACAATTCCGTACCTTTCGCAAAATTCGGTGAATAGGTCGCTGTCGAACTGAGTCCCATTGTCGGACACGATTTTCTTGGGCAGCCCGAATCGGCAGATAATGCTCTTAACCACGAAGTCGAGGACTTTTTTGGAAGTTATCGTTGCCAAAGGTTCTGCCTCAGCCCACTTCGTAAAGTAGTCAATGGCCACCACGGCGTAGCGGACCCCGCCTTTTCCAGTAGGGAGGGCGCCAACCAAGTCGATTCCCCAAACTGCAAACGGCCATGGGGAAGAGATCATCTTCAGCTCGACTGGGGGAGCTCGGGCAACTATGGAAAACCGCTGGCACTTGTCGCACTTCTTGACATACGAGATCGAATCCTTGGACAGAGTGGGCCAGTAATATCCTTGCCTCAGGACCTTTAGGACCAAGCTTTGCCCCCCAGTGTGATCTCCGCAAAATCCCCCATGCACTTCTTGCAGGATGGCCTTTGCTTCGCCTGGAAGAACACATCGTAGGAGAGGTAGGGAGTGCCCTCGTCGGTATTGCACCTCGTCTATTATCGTATACCTGGGAGCTTGATACAGTACTCACCGCGCATCATTACGCGCTTCAGGTAGCTTCCCCCCGATGAGATACTCAAGGATGGGGGTCATCTAGGTCGGCTTAGCGTCGATCATCTCGACCTCCGCCCGGGCTTCTTCCATACTTGGTTTATCCAAGAACTCTACCGGAACTAACCCCAGAGTCGCCGTCTCCCCGGAGGTGGCGAGATTGGCAAGAGCGTCTGCGTTAGCGTTCTGCTCCCGAGGTATCTGCTCGATTGGGCCTCGCCCAAACGCGGACAGTTCAACTTTTACCTTTGCTAGCTAGGCAGCCATCTTGGGTCCTCGTGCTTGATATTCACCCAGAACCTAGTTTACCACGAGCTGGGAGTCACTGAAGCATTGGACGGAGCTCGCCTTCAGCTCCTGGGCTATTCTTAGCCCGGCCAGTAAAGTTCCGTATTCGGCCTCGTTGTTGGAGGCCTTGAATCTGAATCTCAGTGCCGAGTGGAATCTATGTCCCTCAGGGGATATTGAAATGATTCCAGCCCCGGAGCCGTTCTCATTGGATGAACCATCCACGAAGATCCTCCACGACGCCTGGGCCGAGGTGATCTGGGGTGAGTCTTCTGCAAGATCCTCTCGGAATCCTGTGCACTCTGCTACAAAATTGGCCAGGGCCTGACTTTTTATAGTAGTTCGTGGGGTGTATAAAATCTCGAACTGATTGAGTTCGATAGCCCACTTTAACAGACGTCCCGATGCTTCAGGTTTTTGCTAAACCTTCCTTAAAGGCTGATCGGTTATGACGTGTATTGAATGGGACTGGAAGTACGACCTGAGCTTTCGAGAGGCCGTGATAAGGCAGAATGCCAATTTCTCCATCAACGGGTACCGTGATTCAACTCCGAGAAGTCTCTTGCTGATGTAGTAAACTGGTCTCTGAACCCGGTCCTCTTCTCGGACTAATATGGCACTAGCTGCATCCTCTGTGATAGATAGGTAGAGAAAAAGAGGCTCTCCTGCCTTTGGTTTGGATAATACGGGCGGTTCGGCTAGATGTGCCTTCAGGTCGAGGAAAGCGCTTTCGCACTCTTCTGTTCATTCGAACTTCTTATTTCCTCGGAGAAGGTTGTAGAATGGCAAGCACTTATCGGTGGATTTTGAAATAAACCGATTGAGGGCTGCCACCCAACCTGTTAGGCCTTGGACATCTTTGCGCGACCTGGGTGAGGGAAGTTCGAGCAATGATCTGATCTTGTCGGGATTTGCCTCGATTCCTCGGGTATTGACGATGAAACCCAGGAATTTTCCCGATGCGACTCCAAAAGTGCACTTTTGTGGATTAAGCCTCATGCCATACTCCCGTAGTATCTTGAAGCATTCTCCCAGGTCGGAGACATGGTTATCGGCAGTCTTTGACTTGACTAGCATGTCATCAACGTACACTTCCATGTTCTTCCGGATCTGGTTTGCGAACATTCTATTTACTAACCTTTGGTACGTAGCACCGGCGTTCTTCAGCCCGAACGGCATGACCTTGTAACAATAAACGTTAGTCGGGGTCATGAAGCTGGTGTGCTCCTGGTCCGCCGGATTCATGGCAATCTGATTGTAGCCTGAGTACGCATCCATAAAGGACATGAGCTCGTGCCCTGCTGTGGCGTCCACCAGTTGGTCAATCCTTGGGGCAGGCTTTATTCAGGTCGGAGAAGTCGATGCAGGTCTGCCACTTCCCGTTGGGCTTCGGGACCAGCACAGGGTTGGCGACCCAAATCGGAAACTTGGCTTCATGGATAAAGCTGCATTTCTTGAGACGGGCTACTTCTTCCTCTAAGGCTTCTGCCCGGGTTGTTCCGAGGCGCCTCTGCTTCTGGGACTTCGCAGGAACGCTTTTATCCAGATGAAGGGTGTGCATGATGACATTCGGGCTGATTCCCACCATGTCCTCGTGTGACCACGCAAACACATCCAGGTTGTTCTGCAGAAATTTAGTCAGCTCCGCCTTCCTCTTGCTACAGAGGTTTTTCCCAAGCTTGACCATCCGTGAAGGGTTTTGTGGATCGATGTTTATTTCCTCGAGCTCCTCAATAGCCTGGAGCTCGGACCCGCCCTCGCCTATTCGGGGGTCAATATCCTCACTTAAGACGATATTTTCCCCTTCGGTGCTCTGAGGTTTTTCAATCTTAGGATCAGCTAAGGGTTCCTGAGATTCCTCTCCACCACCTTGGATGGCCATTGCTAGCTGCCTGGGTTTCGATTTTCCCTTAATGGAAATGCTGTAGCATTCCCTGGCAGCGAGCTGATCGCCATGGACAGTGCATATTCCCGTGGAAGTAGGGAATTTCATCGCGAGTTGGTGAATGGAAGTGACGGCCTCAAAGGCTATGAGCGTGGGTCGTCCCAAAATTGCGTTGTATGCAGCGGAGCAGTCGATGACCACGAACTCGACAAGTTTGGAGACTGTCTGAGGTCCTTCTCGTAGGGTGATCACCAGCTCGATAGTCCCTATAGTCGCTGATCCTTCTCTCGAAAAACCATACAGCATCATGGAGGTCGCCTTCAGCTCGGAGACAGTCAGACCCATCTTCTCCAACGTGGACCGGAATAGAAGGTTTACCGAGCTCCCATTATCGATCAGCACCCTCCTAACCTTCCGAATAGCGAGCTGAACTGCTACGACCAGAGGGTCGTTATGAGGGAACTGGACATGGCCCGCATCTTCTTTTGTAAAAATGATCGGTTGCCTCTCCAATCGCTGCTGCTTCGGCAAACGCTGTTCCAGGATGAACTCTACTCCATTATGCGCCTTGAGTTCGTTTACGTACCTCTTCTGGGCACCCCTGCTCGTGCTAGCCATATGCGGACCTCCAGATATTGTGGATATCTCTCCTCCTATCACGGGAGGAGGGACGTCCTGATCTACCCGAGACCCGGGATGACTCACTGGGACGTCCGGAGCAGGTCGACTTGCTAGAACCTTGTTCCGCGCGTACTGGGCCAAGGGGCCGGCTCGGATGAGAGTCTCGATCTCATCTTTCAAATGCCTACAATCATCGGTATTGTGGCCAACATCGTTGTGAAAACGACAAAACTTGGAGGTGTTTCTCTTCCCCTTCTGGTGCTTCAACGGCTCCGGCCTCTTCCAGGGGAGACGAGTAGAATTTTCCAGGAAGATATTCTCCCTAGAGTGGGTGAGCTCTGTATAAGTCGCGTAGATGGGCTTAAACTTGTCTACAGGCTTATTCTTCTTTGGGCCGTGCTGGCCGTTCTCGCCGTTCCCTTTTCTTTTGCTTCCACCGAGCTGGTTATTCTGTGTGACGTTTTGGGTCGCTGTCACGACCTCCGTCCCACTCCAGCGGGTTGCTCAGGGACCTAGCTAGTCCCTGTAGCTGAGGCTTCAGCCTCCTCCAAGTTGATCCATTCCTGGGCCCTGTTAAGGAATTCGTTCACTGAGCTAACTCCCTTTCTTTGTATATCTTTCCAGAGTTCCCCTCCGACAAGGATTCCAGTTCTTAGGGCCATGAGCTTGGAGTTGTCATCCGCGTCTCTGGCCCGAGCAGCGACGTTCGCGAACCTTCTCAGGTAAGCCGTCAGAGTTTCGTCGGCTCACGTTAGCCAGAGAATCGGCCTTGACGCGAGCAGCCTGGGAGGCTCGGAATGCCCTTTTGAAGTCAGCAGAAAAAGTCTTCCAGGATCTGATTGATTATCTTTTGCTTTGCTTGAACCACTGTCGGGCTGTTCCTATCAGTGTGGAGGGAAATATCAGACACCTCAGCTTGGGGCCGATGTTGTGGGCCATCATCAGGGTGTTGAACATCCCCAGATGATTCGACGGATCTTCATCTACATTGAATTTGGACAGGTGCGGCATACGGAAACCGGGTGGGTAAGTCGTTGCTGCTATGCTGGGGGCGAAGAGCTCCATCTCGTCCCCCGAATCGTATTCATCTTTCTCTTTCTCTTACGGGAGCTTCCTCATCAGCTCCTCCATCTGAGCCAGGCGCTCGAGGGTTTTGTCCTGATTTCCTTGGTTATTCCGGGGCTGTTCAACAGCTCCGGATCCATTGTACATATTTGGTGGGTTATTGCCCCTCCTATCTTGAGATAGGTTATTTGGGGCATTCCCACCGTTATGTACTTCGGACAGGTCTCCCCCTGAGCGAGCATGGCTGTCACCTCCTATTGGCTCCCCTCTATGGGAGTTAAGCCAATCTCGCAGGTCGCCCCCATGGGTGGTTTGAGGACTTTGTGCCGAACTTAAACGCTGACGTAGGTCTCCGCCAGAAAGGTCACTCCGGTGACTGCCGGTCCAGTAGCTTCTGTTAGAGAGGCTCGGAGTCCGCCTTTGGTGGTGAGGATCCGGGCTTTCTCCCGGCGCCTTGCTACGTCGGGAAGGTTCTGCGGATGGCAGGTTTCTCTTGCTACTTTCGTAGGCCGGAATATCTCGGATGGGCCGAGGAGGAGATGGATATCTTATTGGAGAGGGAGGATGCCTGACCGGGGATGCGATTCTGGTTCCATCAGGGCAGATCAACTTAGGTGGGGGCCTTTCGGCCCTGCCAACCTGCGGGTCCCACGCCTGGCGATCTGGAAGAGGTGCAGGATGGCTGGTGGGGATGAGCTGATGTTATGAGCTCTCCCTGGATCTCCTTCTGGAATTTCCTCGAGCTCTCCTGGGCGCACTCGAGGCTGGTTGGGAGCTGGGAGTTGAAGTTCGGGCCGAACGACTGTACTGCTATTGTTCAGCTCTAGGCATTTCTTCGAAGTTTGCCTCTCGACGGTGCGATGAGGGAATAGAGTTGGTTGTCGGAGGTCTGTCCGAGCAGCTATGCCTGGACCGATTACCCCAGCGGGACTTATGAGTCTGGCCTTGCCTCTTTCCGACGTTAGCGTCGATTATAAGAGGGGGTAGTAGGGCCAACACCTCCTTGATCTGTTGATTAGCTGTTGCTAGCTGGCTCCTCAGCTGAGCATTCTCCATCTCCACCGCAGTGTAATAACCTAGGTTTGGATTAGGTGGCCGGGGCGCCGAACTTCCAGTGTCATCTTGGCCCACCGGCTGCTTGCCCACCCGCTGTTGAACCTCAGGAATTTGTTCGCCGGGGATGGCGATATGATGAGCCTCCTGCCCATCATGTTGTTCCGTCTCGTTACCGTGTCTGGATCGAGTGGTCACCATAGTGGATGTTTGCGACAGCACCAATCTAACTTGCTCTCAATGAAAGCACCAAACTGTTGACGCGGTTCTTCGCCAATAGGTAATTAAGAAAATAAGAGGAAGGGATTAGTGCTTATGTTGAACCGAAATAGATGAATGATCTTTCTAGGAATGGACTGTTGACACAATTACATTTTTAGGTGGTTCAAAGGTTAAAATCCTTCTACTCCACCAGTCAATATTATTGCTATATCCTTGGTATTCTTTTACAGGGTATTTCTTACACAATAGAATCCAACCCTTTGCAACTCCCAGGGTCTCCCTATTTATAGGAGAGGGCACCTGGGAGTTGTTAAGAAGGTCATCCCGTGACCTTCTTACCTATCATGTCAACTCTGTGACATTCATGATTAATTCCTAAAACCTGACACATGAAGTGTGGTCTAATCAATAGGTAAGGGGGATAATGGGACGCACGACCCAACCCAGTCGTGGGTGTCTGAATGCGCACGTTCATGCTGCGTGTCCAAGAAGTCAGGGATATATCAGACACGTGATGTCTGATATATGCACGTTTACCTTGCGTGGTTGACTTTATAAAAGGCCACAGCCTCCAACTCTAGCTCGTACCACGAGCTGGATGCTTCCCTCGACCTATGGCCTTCAGAGTCCAAACTCAGTCTAATCTTGGTGAACCCTTAGGCTACCTCAAGCTGAGGAACCTTCTATGGCAGCTCCGGTCTTGAAGATGTTCACATGGTAGATATGATTAGGCCGTACCTCAGCTTGCTAACAGCCCGTGGGAAAACCAGGGCGTACAGAAATAGTAATGAACGTTTTGTACTGAGAACAACCTATAAATGTTTTGATTAGCTCTGTAGAGCAGTTTGTAATGAAAACATCCACTTCCATTTTATTAGTTTTTCACCTTAACCTGTTAATTACACGTAGAGCACGTTTTTGACCAAAGGACTCGGGTAGCAGGTCAAATTTTTGGTCCACCGTTCACCGTAACTGTTCTGGGGTAACCAAGGCGTTACAACTTGGTATCAAAGCAATGCCAAGGTTAGGTTTCTTGTAGACTGGCTGGGCATGTATACACATCACTGAAGTCAAGCTCGACTCATGGTTTGGTAACTATTTATGTAGTTATACGTATGACTGCTTAAATACAACATATATGCTTTACCTGTATGCATGAATCACAATGTTAAACCTGTGCCCTGAAATATTATATCTTCAGCAACTGTGTGCTTATTAGTACTGGGAATTGTTGGAACGTACTTATAAGTATGATTGATTGTGAATCATAATGTGATACATGCTGAGTGCTAAATGCTATAAACATGTATCTGTCTATATATGTGTATGACTGTGGAATGTGATAATTGTCTGTTTGTTCTTGGACCATAAGGCGGCAAGAGGTTTAGTTATTACCACCTGATTGTTCGTATTGATCATTATTTCAGCAAGGTATCTGTACGCCTTGATTTTCCCACGGGCTGATTAGGGAGATGAGCTGCGGCCTAATCATGGTTATCTCGTGGACATCCCCAAAACCAGAGCTGCCATCATAAGATCGTACCTCCTTAGCTCGAGGTAACCTAAGGGTTCGCCTCTGATAGCTTAAGGACAGGGTTCGGGCTCTGAAGGCCGAAGTTCGAGTTAAGCATCCGGCTCGTGGTACGAGCTGAAGTTGGAGGCTATGACCCTTTGTAAAGTCAACACACGCAAGGTAAACGTGCATATATCAGACATCACGTGTCTGATATGCCCCTAACTTCTCGGGCACGCAGCAGGAACGTGCGTATTCAGACACCCACGATTGGGTTGGGCCGTGCGGCCCATTATCTCCTTACCTATTGATTTGACCACACTTATGTGTCAGGTTTAGGAATTAATCACGATTGTCACAGAATTGACGTGATAGGTAAGAAGGTCACGGGATGACCTTCCTACCAACTCCCAGGTGCCTTCTCCTATAAATATGGAGACCTTGGGAGTTAATAGGGGTTGGATGCTCTCTTGTAAGAAATATCCTGTAATCGTATACCCAAAAGATAGCAATAACATTGACTAGTGGAGTAGAAGGATTTTAACCTTTGAACCACTTAAAAAACGTGTCTTGAGTCACCATTTTCATTTCCTAAGATCATACATCTGTTTCGGTTCAACCTAAGCACTAATCCCTTTCTCTTCTTTTCTTAATTACCTGTTGGCGAAGAACCGCGTCAACAATATCAGTGACGGAATTATGAATCCAGGGCAGACAGACACATCAGCTAGCCAGAGTGATCAGGGCCAGAATAATAATAATAGCCAGGGTCAGGAAAATGACCAGTCTCAGATTCCACAGCCAGCTCCTGTTAACTGGCAGCAGATAGTCAGTGATCTGCAGGCTACTATATTGAAACAGGGAGAAGAGTTACGTCTCCTGAAACAACAGCAAGGGCCTACAGTGGCCAGTGAATCAGAGGCACCTCCTGTGTTGGTGCCGGTAGCTGGGCAGCTGCCTGAGGTTGGAAATAAATGGGAGCCTCTTTATGACAGGTTCAGAAAGCAACAACCTCCAGTATTTGAGGGCAGTGAAGATCCTGCCAAGGCTGAACAAACGATGAGAATGATTACCACTATCCTTGACTTTATGAGGGTATCTGGAAATGAGAGGGTGGCCTGTGCTACCTATATGTTTCGGGAGGATGCCCGGATTTGGTGGGAAGTGATTACCCAGACCAAGAATGTAAATGCCCTAAGTTGGGAAGAGTTTCAGACTCTATTCAATGAAAAATATTACAATGATGCTATTAGAGCGGCGAAGGCCGAGGAGTTTATTAGGCTACTTCAGGGGAACTTATCAGTCACTGAGTACGCCTTGAAGTTTGATCGTTTGGCAAAGTTTGCCAAGGAGTTGGTGCCCACTGATGGGACCAGGAGAGAGAGATTCTTGCAGGGGCTACAGCCCAGGTTAGCCCGAGATGTACGTATCACCAATGTGGCAGGAGTTACTACTTATGCACAGGTGGTGGAGAAGGCACTCACAGCTGAGAGTGTAGAGATTAAGATCTGGCGTGATAGTGCAGCTAGGAAGGATTTCAGGAGGCCAGGTCCTCCATTTGTGGGTTCTGGTAGGGGTGTTGGCCCCAGTGATCAGAAGAGGAAGGTTTCTGACACCTTCCCAGTTCCAGGTCCTGACAGGAGGCCCCGTGGTATTTCTATGGGTCGTCCAGGAGGTGGTGAAGCCTGGAAGTCTTATCCTGAGTGCCCAAGATGCAAGAGGCATCACTTGGGAGAATGTAGGTGTTGACACGGTTCTTCGCCAACAGGTAATTAAGAAAATAAGAGAGAGATCAGTGCTTAATAATGAACCGAAATAGATAAATGATCTTAAAATGGACTGATGACACAACTATGTTTTTAGGTGGTTCAAAGGTTAAAATCCTTCTTCTCCACCAGCCAATATTATTGCTATATTTCTGGTATTCTTTACAGGGTATTTTGTTACACCATAGAATCCAACCCTTTGCAACTCCCAGGGTCTCCATATTTATAGGAGAGGGCACTTGGGAGTTGGTAAGGGGGGTCATCCCGTGACCCTCTTACCCATCATGTCACTTTTGTGACATTCATGATTAATTCCTAAAGCCTGACAAATGAAGTGTGGTCTAATCAACAGGTAAGGGGGATAATGGGCCGCACGGCCCAACCTAGTCGTGGGTGTCTGAATATGCATGTTCATGCTGCGTGTCCAAGAATTCAGGGATATATCAGACACGTGATGTCTGATATATGCACGTTTACATTGCATGGTTGACTTTATAACGGGTCACGGCTTCCACCTCCAGCTCGTGCCTCGAGCTGGACGCCTTCCTGACCTGCGGTCCTTAAATAATCTTGGCGAACCTTTGGCTACCTCAAGCTAAAGAGGTAGGACCTGACGACAGCAGCTCCGGTCATGTGGTATCCACGTGTCTGATATAATTAGGCCCTATCTCAGCTCGCTAATAGCCCGTGGAAAATCAGGGCGTACATTTTCCCCCAAGCCCCTGCTCGTGGTACACGACATCGTTTAGGGCCACAGTAGGGGCTTTTAGGCTTCTCCATGGACTCTCCATATTCCACCTTTTACGCAGGCACCGAATACGTGGAACATCGTGGTTGGTGACGGTACGTCTTCCTAGAACTGCATTAAATGGCCTAGCCTATACTCAGCCGTCGTTTCGCCTTTCGAGTGGAGAGCCTCGGATCCCACATCAGGACAATCCAATGGCCCTCCTCACGTGGCCTTTCACGTATATAAAAGGGGTGGCAACCTTACGCATGGACCACCCGTTTATTTGAAAATTTTCTGAATTTCCCTTCTTCTTCTCTCTTCTTATCCTCAAAAAACCCTATTTTTGTCCCGGTTACCGTTCCCAGCATTCTAGAGGATCAGGCGCAAGGGTTCCTTTGAGGTTTTGGAACCAGTCACTCCGTCGAGGCCCCAACCCAGGCGACCCCTTCATCCCTCCCACAGCAAAATACTTTGTAAGTTTTCTGACTGTGCACGCTTTAAATTTTCTTTTCACTGTAGCTTAGGTAAATAGTTCCTGTAGCTGCATGCAAGGTTTTGTTGGTTTTTTGTGGGTATGGAGGGTGCAGGCTTTTAGGTTAGGGTATCGCTTGTAGAAGAAAACCATTTAGGAGCATGTCTCATAGGGTGCATTTTCTGGGGAAACCTTCTGGGTAGATTTTTGGGTATGCTTGTTCAAAATATCCAGCATTTTGGGTGCAAAACCGGGTAGCTTAGGGGACACGCTTCACAGGCGGTTTTGCACCTCTTGCCTACTGAAACTTTCCTTCCAAGGCAAACTTTTATCCTGACCCTCCTAACACACGAATTCCGAGTAATCGGGGATCTATTGGGAGCACAGGCGCGTGTTCATAGAACCGCGTGGTCTCACTCTCCACGGGCTGAGCTTACCTCAACCCGTGCAAAGGAAACACTCCTTCAGATTCTTTCTTATGCTTAGGTCGCCTTTTCTAAAGTTTCTTCTTTTGTTCGCTAGGCGACTAGATGGGACCCAAGAAGAATGCTCCCAAGAAGACTGCAGGCAGCTCGTCCTCCCAACAATCCAAAGGAAAGGAGGTGATGACAGACTCTCCAATCCCCGCCTTTGGGCCGGCCGTGGAGCGGGAGCTCGAGGTGGCGCTCGACGCTTTTTTCGAGGCCGAGAGGATCATCTCGAAGATCACCGACCAGGGGAGAGTGTATAAAATATTCCTCTCCCAAAACATCGAGCTGGGGAGGGTCGCCCTAATCGCCCGACCTCCCCTAGAAGGTGAGCGGAGCTGCGCGCCGCTTGACGAGGAATATGCGGCTTAGAGGGACGAGCACTTCAAGGCTGGGGCCTTCCTCCCGCTGGACCAATACTTCGCCGACTTCCTAACCTATGTGAAGTTGGCTCCTTTCCAGCTCCCCCCCAACTCCTACCGTTTGTTGGCGGGTTTGAGATATCTATTCCTGAAACAGAAATGGGAGGTCCCCACTCCGGCAGACATCTTGTATTTTTTCTGCCTCAAGGCCAGTTCGGAGCAGCGGGGGCGAGGCAACGGGTTCTACTACCTGACCCGTTTCCCAAACATGGCTGCGGTCATCGAGCTGCCCAGCCACCCCAACGACTTCAAAGACCAGTTCTTTATGTCCAACGGGTTTCACAACTGCGAACTGCACTACTTCAACCGTCCTCGTAAGTGTCTTTTACTCTTAGCTCGTAAGTTAAGTATTGGTTAGCTCCCATTTATCAGTTTCTAACTTAGAACAATTCTGCAGCCATTTTCGCGAGGACAAACAAGTCTGTGATCCTCGGGAGTCAGTACGAGACACTGGCGGGTTTGCCCCCCCGTGAAAAGGACTATCGCTAGCTCGTGACAGACGAGACGATGTTGGCATGCAAACTGATCTCTCCGGGCCAAACTTTGGCCCTGAGGAGACCCCGGGGGCTTCCCCCAGCTCGCGAGATGAGGCCCATCCCCGAGGAGGAGGCCGTGAGGGAAGGAGAGGATGAGGACGAGGTGCCCCTCATAAGGACGAGGAGGAAGCGGGCGCTGGAGGTCGCCCAAAGAACGGACGAGGAGAGGATCCGGTCTGGAGCAACCGCAAGTCCCTCTAGGCAAGGTAATCTTTAAATGTTCAGGGGCTTAGATAGGGCCACCACCGATCCTTGGTTAGCTAGGTTTAATCCCAACCAGCCCGTCCAACGCCATCGGAACAACCCCGTCCTCAACGTAACCCTACTCCAGTGTGTCGACCAACTCATGCTGGATTACGAGAGTAGCTGCCCTAGGGGTACTGTAGTCTTAGACAACACCCTAGCCTTTAGGTCGGCCTTATTTGAGGAGTATGGGACCAACCTTCGATCATGGCCCTCGCTTCGGGAGGGTATTGTAGCTCCGGGTCTTAGGCAGTATGTAGAAGAATCTAGTCCTGAGCCAGTCTCGGACCTAGAACCCGTGCCAGCCCGCGAAGTCATTATCTTAGATTCCCCCGCAGAAGCTCCAGGGCCGATGGTCATGACCATAGATTCCTCTTCTAGCTCGGGGGGTAGGATCCCTCATGATATATGTTTTTGAATTATGTTTTCTCTTTATTCTTGTTGTTCTTGCATAAATACTAACTTGTATACTAATGTTGCCTTTGTTTTTCCAGAAGAGATGTCTCAGCCCGGGAACAAGGATTTGCGAGCTAGGTTCACCGGAGGGAACTCCTCCGCCGGGACCTCCGGGCCCCTGGTGAAGAAGTTCTGGGTGGCAAAGAAGGCCGCTGGGACACCAACCAAGTCCCCTGCAAAGGGGAAAGACCAGACCCCAGCTGCCCTGGGCAAGGTACCTCCACCTCCTGCAGCAATGGAGAAGATGTCCCCGCCCCCTCCACGAGCTCCCACCTTCGTTCAGGATATGGAGATGGAGCCCGGGACTTTGGCAGATTCCACCACCGAGGTGCGCATTCCGGTGGACCCCCAGGCCCTGGAGAAGATTCCTGACGTCTTCCAGGGGACGGTGTACGAGACGGCGACCTACACCGTCGACCACTACTACGGGGCCACCGAAAGGGACCTGTGGGCAATCAAGACAAGGAGCCCAGAGCGCATGATGGAGTCTTCACTGGGAATGGCTCTAACGGTAAGCTGGCTTTGCTCTTTTATACTTTGGCTACCATGCTTTGTCTTGTCTCTCTTATTTTCTAAGGCAGTTGCCTCTTTGTTTTGTAGGGCGCTCTGGCTCTTCACCGGAGCATATCCAGGTCTAAGGCTCGGCTTGAGGACATGAGGGGCGACCACCAGGAAGTTTTAGCCGCCCATCAAACAACATTGGTCGCCTTGCAGGCGGCCCAATAGCAGGAAAAAGAGGCCAAGGATGCCTCGGCGGCCGCACGGGCTGAGTTGGACGCAGCCCGTCCTAAGCTTCATGAGGCTAAGGCTACCAAGGCCGCCCTCGCTACTGCGGTGGCCGAGCTGGACTCTGCGAAGACTGGAGCCGAGGAGGCCAAGGCCGCCTTGGCAGCGAAGAAGGCAGCTTCCAGCTCTGCCTTGGAGGACATGTTCTACCATTGTTGGGTCTTCAACTCGGACGGCGACTTCTCCTTTTTAGGAGCGGACTGGGAGGACTTCCAAGAAGGGTTCAAAGCTCGCCTCCAGCAAGAGGTGCCTTCTGAGACTGCGGAGGCCTCCACAGTAGCCGAGCAGGAGGGCGAGACGGCGACCTCCACAGAGCAGCCCGGTGGAGCCTAGGGCCTTTCATTTTTTTTTTCTTTTTACATATATATATATATATTGTAACTTTGTATGAGGTTTTTTCACCTCAAGACATTTGGTTTTAGTCAATTTTTGATTCTATGCACCTTAGTTTGCTTTTCTTTTTCGTGGTGCCATGATTGATACTCTTATATTTTTCTGGGAAAAAAATATTAACCAATCTCGATCCAATTTTTAAGACAAATCCTTGTTGAATCTCGGACCTTGCTTTAAAAACTTAGTTCGCATTAATTCTTTAACTAATGTCTTGTGCTTTTTAAGAAAAACACTGACTAATCAATTTGAATCAACTTCTAAGTTTTAGGACCTGGTTATGTCTAGGACGTTATTTTGAAAACTTAGTTCGCGCTAATTCTTTGACTAATGTCTTGTGCTTTTTAAGAAAAAAACTGATTAATCAATTTGAATCAACTTCTAAGTTTTAGGACCTGGTTATGTCCAGGACGTTATTTTGAAAACTTAGTTCGCGTTAATTCTTTGACTAATGTCCTGTGCTTTTTAAGAAAAACACTGATTAATCAATTTGAATCAACTTCTAAGTTTTAGGACCTGGTCATATCCAGGATAGGACTTAGTTTGTGTTAATCCTTCATCAATATGTCGTTTTTTTTAAGAAAAACATCGACCAATCGGTTTGAATCAACTTCTAAGTCTTTAAGGCGACCTGGTTATATTAGCCAGGTACCATATGCCCCCCAAGTAATTAGGAAAGGGTCTTTCGTGGTTACTTGAGATTACATTTGCAAATATACACAATAATGACAGAAGATTTAATTCTCATTGTTTAATACATAAGAAATGGCCTTTCTGAGTAAGCCTTACAAGGGTGTCATTGATAATACTTCTTCAAGTGGATGGCGTTCCAACCTCGTGGGATCGTTTCTCCATTAAGTCGGGCTAACTTGTAGGTTCCTTCCTTTATGACCTCGGCTATTTGATAAGGCCCTTTCCAGTTCGGTCCAAGTACTCCATCTTTGGGATCCTTGCTGGCTAAGAAGACTCTCCTAAGGACCAGGTCACCAATGCTAAAAGCGCGTTTTCGGACCCTTGAGTTGAAATAACGCGTAATCTTTTGCTGGTAATGCGCGAGCTGGAGCTGTGACTCTTCTCACCTTTCATCAATCAGGTCGAGGGATGAGCAAAGTAGTTCATGATTGTGATCCTGGTCATATGCCTGGACTCTATGAGAATATACCTTTAACTCAACAGGAAGGACCGCCTCGCTCCCAAAAGCCAGGGAGAAATGAGTATGCCCCGTAGAGGTCCGATGTGAGGTCCGGTATGCCCACAGTACCTGAGGGAGCTGTTCTGGCCAGACCCCTTTGGCTTCGTCCAACCTCTTCTTAAGGCTCGCCTTTAGCGTCTTATTGACAGCCTCGACCTGGCCGTTCTCCTGAGGATAGGCCATGGAGGAGAAACTTTTCATGATGCCATACCTTTCACAGAATTTGGTGAAGAGGTCGCTATCGAACTGAGTCCCATTGTCGGATACGATTTTCTTTGGCAGCCCGAATCGGCAGATAATGCTCTTGACCACGAAGTCGAGGACTTTCTTGGAAGTTATTGTTGCCAAAGGCTTTGCCTCAGCCCACTTTGTGAAGTAGTCGATAGCCACCACGGCGTAGCAGACCCCGCCCTTTCCAGTAGGGAGGGCGCCAACCAAGTCGATTCCCCAGACTGGAAATGGCCATGGGGAGGAGATCATCTTCAGCTCGACTGGGGAAGCTCGGGCAACTGTGGCGAATCGCTGGCACTTGTCTCATTTCTTAACATACGAGATCGAATCCTTTGATAGAGTGGGCCAGTAATACCCTTGCCTTAAAACTTTTAGGGCCAAGCTTTGCCCCCCAGTGTGATCCCCGCATAAACCCTCGTGCACTTTCTGCAAGATGGCCTTCACCTCGCCTGGCAGAACACATCGTAGGAGAGGTAGGGAATGCCCACATCGGTACAACACCCCATCTATTATCGTATACCTTAGAGCCTGATACAGTACCCGCCGTGCGTTATTACGTCCCTCGGGTAACTTTCCTTCGGTAAGGTACTCGAGGATGGGAGTCATCCAGGTCAGTCTAGCGTCAATCATCTCGATCTCCGCCCTGACCTCTTCTATACTTGGTTTTTCGAGGAATTCCACCGGTACTAACCCCAGCGTCTCCGTCTCCCCGGAGGTAGCGAGCTTGGCGATTGCATCTGCATTAGCGTTCTGCTCTCGAGGTATCTGCTTGATTGAGCCTCGTTCAAACGCGGACAGTTCGACTTTTACCTTGGCCAGGTAAGCATCCATCTTGGCTCCCCGTGCTTGATACTCTCCTAGCACCTGGTTTACCACGAGCTGGGAATCGCTAAAGCACTGAACGGAGCTGGCCTTCAGCGCTTGGGCTATCCTTAGCCCGACCAGCAAAGCATCGTATTCGGCCTCGTTGTTGGAGTCCTTGAATCTGAATCTCAAAGCCGAGTGGAATCTATGCCCTTGTAGGGATATCAAAATTATTCCAGCCCCGGAGCCGTTCTCATTGGATGAGCCATCCACGAAGATCTTCCATGATGCTTGGGTCGAGGTGACCTGGGGTGAACTTTCCACTGGATCCTCCCTGAATCCTGCACACTCTGCCACAAAATCGGCCAGGGCCTAACTCTTTATAGCAGTTCGTGGGGTGTACAAAATTTCGAACTGACTGAGTTCGATAGCCCACTTTAACAGGCGTCCCGATGCTTCAAGTTTTTGCAAAACCTGCCTTAAAGGTTGATCAGTCATGACGTGTATTGAGTGGGACTGGAAATATGGCCTGAGCTTTCGGGAGGCCGTGATAAGACAGAACGCCAACTTTTCCATCAATGGGTATCGGGATTCGGCCCCGAGAAGTCTCTTGCTGATGTAGTAGACCGGTTTCTGAACCCGGTCTTCCTCACGGACCAATACGGCACTAGTTGCATCCTCTGTGACAGCTAGGTAGAGGAAAAGAGGCTCTCCTGCCTTTGGTTTGGACAATACAGGCGGCTCGGCCAGATGTGCCTTCAGGTCGAGGAAAGCACTTTCGCACTCCACTGTCCATTCGAATTTCTTATTTCCTCGGAGCAGGTTGTTGAACGGCAGGCACTTGTCGGTGGATTTTGAAATAAACCGATTAAGGGCTGCCACCCTTCCTGTCAGGCCTTGAACGTCCTTACGCGACCTGGGTGAGGGAAGCTCGAGCAATGACCTAATCTTATCGGGGTTAGCCTCGATTCCTCTAGTGTTGACAATGAAACCCAGGAATTTTCCAGACGCGACCCCGAAAGTGCACTTCTGAGGGTTAAGCCTCATGTCGTATTCTCTTAGTATCTTGAAGCATTCTTCCAGGTCGGAAACATGGTTATCGGCAGTCTTTGACTTAACCAGCATGTCATCAACGTACACTTCCATGTTCTTCCCGATCTGGTTGGAAGAACATTCTATTCACTAATCTCTGGAATGTGTCACCGGCGTTCTTTAGCCCGAATGGCATGACCTTGTAACAATTGACGTTAGTCGGGGTCATGAAGCTGGTGTGCTCCTGGTCCACCGGATTCATGGCGATCTGATTACAGCCTGAGTACGCCTCCATAAAGGACATGAGCTCGTGCCCCGCCGTGGCATCCACCAATTGATCAATCCTTGGCAAGGGAAAACAATCTTTGGGGCAGGCTTTATTCAGGTTGGAGAAGTCGATGCAGGTCCGCCATTTCCCGTTGGGCTTCGAGACCAGCACGGGGTTGGCGTCCCAAACCGGAAACTTGGCTTCACGGATAAAGCCGCATTTCTTGAGCCGGGCTACTTCTTCTTCTAAGGCCTCAGCCCGAGTTTTTCCCAGGCGCCTCTGCTTCTAGGACTTTGCAGGAACGCTTTTATCCAAATGAAGGGTGTGCATGATGACATTTGGACTGATTCCCACCATGTCCTCATGCGACCATGCAAACACATCCAGGTTATCCTGCAGAAATTTGATCAGCTCTGTTTTCCTCTTGCCACAGAGGTTTTTCCCGAGCTTAACCATCCGTGAAGGATTTTATGGATCGATGTTTACTTCCTCGAGCTCTTCAATAGCTTGGTGCTTGGACTTGTCCTTGCCTATTCGGGGGTCAATATCCTCACTTAGGACGATACTTTCCCCCTCGGCGCTCTGAGGTTTTTCATTCTCTGGATTAGGCAAAGGTTCCTGAGATTCCTCTTGTCCACCTTGGATGGCCATGGTTAGCTGCCCGGGTTTCGATTTTCCCTTCATGGAAATGTTGTAGCATTCCCTGGCAGCAAGCTGATCGCCTCGGACCATACATATCCCCGTGGAAGAAGGGAATTTTAGCGCGAGGTGGAGAACGAAGGTGATGGCCTCAAAAGCTATGAGTGTAGGTCGGCCCAAAATGGCATTGTATGCAGTGGGGCAGTCGATGACCATGAACTCGAGGAGTTTTGAAACTGTCCGAGGTCCTTCTCCTAAGGTGATCACCAGCTCGATCGTCCCTATAGCTGCTGATCCTTCTCCCGAGAAACCATACAACATCATGGAGGTCGCCTTCAGCTCGGCGACAGTCAAACTCATCTTCTCCAGCGTGGACTAGAATAGAAGGTTTACCGAGCTCCCATTATCGATCAGCACTCTCCTAACCCTCTGATTAGTGAGCTGCATTGCTACGTCTAGAGGGTCGTTACGAGGGAACTGAACATGGCCAGAATCTTCTTCCGTAAAAATGATTGGTTGCCTCTCCAATTGCTGTTGCTTTGGCAGATGTTGCTCGGGGACGAACTCTACTCCATTATGAGCCTTGAGTTCGTTGACGTACCTCTTTTGGGCACCCCTGCTCGTGCCAGCCAAATGCAGACCTCCCGAGATTGTGGATATCTCTCCTCCTATCACTGGAGGAGGGACGTCTTGATCTACCCGAGACCCAGGCTGACTGACTGGGGCTGCCGAAGCAGGTCGGCTTGTTGGAACCCTGTTCTGCGTGTACTGAGCTAAGGGGTCGGCTCTGATGAGAGTTTTGATCTCATCTTTCAAATGTCTACAATCATCGATATTGTGGCCAACGTCGTTGTGGTAATGGAAAAACTTGGAGGTGTCTCTCTTCCCCTTCTGGTGTTTTAATGGCTCTGGCTTCTTCCAGGGGAGGCGAGCAGAGTTCACTAGGGTGGGTGAGCTCTGTATAAGTCGCGTAGACCGACTTAAATTTTTCTACGGACTTATTCTTCTTTGGGCCGTGCTGGTTGCCCTCGCTGTTCCCCTTTCTCTTGCCTCCACTGAACTGGTTATTCTGTGTGACGTTCTGGGTTGCTGTCCCGACCTCTGTTCCCATTCCAGCGGGATACTCAGGGACCTGGCTGGTTCTTGCAGCTGAGGCTTGGGCCTCCTCCAAGTTGATCCACCCCTGGGCCCTATTTAGGAATTCGTTTACTGAGCTGACTCCCTTCCTTTGTATTTCGTTCCAAAGTTCCCCTCCGACAAGGATTCCAGTCCTCAAAGCCATGAGCTTGGAGCTGTCATCTGCGTCTCTGGCCCGAGTAGCGACGTTCGCGAACCTGCTCAGGTAAGCCTTCAAAGGCTCATCAGGTTGTTGCCTCACGTTAGCCAGGGAGTCGGCCTTGACGCGAGCAGCCTGGGAGGCTCGGAATGCTCTTTTGAAGTCAGCAGAGAAAGTTTTCCAGGAGCTGATTGACTGCTTCTTGTTCTATTTGAACCACTGTCTGGCTGGCCCAGTCAGTGTGTAGGGAAATATCAGACACCTCAGCTCGGGGCCAATGTTCTGGGCCATCATCAATGTATTGAACATACCCAGATGATCTGACGGATCTCCGTCTCCGTTAAATTTGGACAAGTGCGGCATACGGAAACCGGGCAGGTATGCCGTTGCTGCTATGCTGGGGGTGAAGAGCTCAAGCTCGTCCCCCGAATCATATTCGTCTTTCTCTTTCTCCGACAGGTGCTTCCTCATTAGCTCCTCCATCTGAGCCAGGCGCTCAAGGGTTTTGTCCTGATTTCCTTGGTTACTTCGGGGCTGTTCAACAACTACGGATCCATTGTATATGTTTGGTGGGTTATTGCCCCTCCTATCTTGAGATAGGTTATTTGGGACATTCCCGCTGTTACATACCTCGGACAGGTCTCCCCCTGAGCGGGCATGGCTGCCACCTTTTACCGGGTCCTCCCTGTGAGAGTTAAGGCGATCTCGTAGGTTACCCCTCGGGGTGGCTCGAGGACTTTGCGCCGAGCTTAAGCGTTGATGCAGGTCTCCGCCAGAAAGGTCACTACGGCGACTTCCGGTCCAGTAGCTCCCGTTAGAGAAGCTCGGAACCCGCCTCTGGGGGTGAGGATCCGGGCTTCCTCTAGGTGCCCTGCTACGATGGGAAGGTCCTGTGGATGGTGGGTTTCTCCTGCTGCTTCCATAAGCTAGAATATCTCAGATAGGCCCAGGAGGAGGCGGATATCTTATTGGTGAAGGAGGATGCCTGAGCGGGGATGCAATCCTGGTTCCGTCAGGGCGGATCAGGTTTAGTGGGGGCCTTTCGGCCCTACCAACTTGCGAGCCTTGCGCCTGGCGATTCGGACGAGGCGCAGGAAGGCTGGCCGGGACGGGCTGGTGCTGTGTAAAATTC
Source organism: Humulus lupulus (assembly GCF_963169125.1). NCBI lineage: Eukaryota > Viridiplantae > Streptophyta > Magnoliopsida > Rosales > Cannabaceae > Humulus > Humulus lupulus. Next base: position 136,803,064 of record NC_084795.1, read on the forward strand.
TGGCCTTGATGGCATGTTACAAGCTAGGATGGCGCTCGGTCAGATGCGCACGCGAGGGTGCAGGCTGGTGAGCATGCTGATGCCTAGTTTGTACGGCAATGGCATTTTCGTAAATATCTTCAATATTGCCCGGAAATGGACGGGACTTGGTAGGTTCCATATTGAAGGGTCAATGAACGCAATGATATGATCGGATTTGGGAGATTCGGAGAATTGGCGAGCTGGAAGCCAAATATGTCTCCCAAGCGAAAATCATATATGTTCCTGGTAGAAGGCTAAAAGCTCAGAAGGCTCTTTGTAGGGGGAGCACCTGGTGTCAGCTCTCCACCACCCCCTGTCGCAGGTGCGTCAAGTGAGCTACTACTAGTTGGGAGGACTAGTAGGGTGGGCATATGAGGACCATGAGGGGACTCATATGTCTCCATGAGTAGGAGTACTCATGGACATTACCGGGCCGCCCCGGTAGTGCGTCGAAGTGTGCTGCCAGAGGTTTAAGGGTACGGTTCCCTTGGCTTGCCGGGATGCCGCTTGCATGGAACGTGGCCCCAAACCTTCAAGAGATGTCGTGGCGCGCCATGGCCATGAATCTCTACACGAGATGGCACGGGAAGTCATTCGTGGGACTTATTAGCATGCAAGCATTGGAGGGTGCACTATGCTTAAGCAGGACAGAGGTCCAGTGTGTGCTACTAGTCTGGCAGCCAGTCTCGAGGGCCTTCCAACATGCAAGATGGTATGGTGCCTTGAGGATTAGACCATGGACGTATTAAAGTCCTTGGTCTGTGACGTGAGCTAAACAGATAGTATCGAATGGGGCATGATGAGAGGTGTTGGCACGTCAGCTTGGTGTTGGCTCTTGGCCACACATGCTACCTTGACTTGCGAATGTCTGGGTGAGCGTCTTGGCTAGATAGCCTTGATGCATGATTGCACTCATAGATAATCGAGAGCATGACTCAGCGAGAGTTGTTCGAGAGACGGAAGTGTGCAGAGGCACACGGTCGCATGAAAAATGTGCCCATTGTTATTCGAATGGCTGGAAGGCTGACCTTGGCTCAGAGGAGTCAAGGTGCCGTACGGGCATTTCCGCTGTCAAAATGTCAGCCCGTGACACTGTGAGCCCTCCCCGGATCTCCTTCTAGAATTCCCTCGAGCCTTCCTGGGCGTGCTCAAGGCTAGCTGTGAGCTGGGAGTTGAAGTTCGGACCGAGCAGCTATACTGTTGTTCAGCTCTGGGTATTTCTTCGAAGTTTACTTCTCGGCGGTGCGATGAGGGAGTAGAGTTGGACGTCGAAGGTCTAACCGAGCGGCTAGGCCTGGACCGATTACCCTGGCGAGACTTACGAGTCTCGCCTTGCCTCTTTCCGACGTTAGCGTCGGTTGTAAGAGGGGGTAGTTAGGCCAACACCTCCTTAATCTGCTGACTAGCTTTCGCCAGTTGACTCCTCAGCTGAGCATTCTCCATCTCTATCGCCGTGTAAAAGTCCGGATTTGGATTAGGTGGCCAGGGTGCCGAACATCCAGTGTCATCCTGGCCTATTGGCTGCTTGCCCGGCCGCTGCTGAACTTCAAGGTTTTGCTCATCGGAGATGGCGGCATGATGAGCCTCCTGCCCATCATGTTGTTCCGCCTCGTTACCGTGTCTTGATCGAGTGGTCACCATAGTTGGATGTTTGCGATAGCACCAATCTGACTAGCTCTCAATGAAAGCACCAAACTGTTGACGCGGTTCTTTGCCAACAGGTAATTAAGAAAATAAGAGAGAGATTAGTGCTTAATAATGAACCGAAATAGATAAATGATCTTAAAATGGACTGATGACACAACTACATTTTTAGGTGGTTCAAAGGCTAAAATCCTTCTACTCCACCAGCCAATATTATTGCTATATTTCTGGTATTCTTTACAGGGTATTTTGTTACACCATAGAATCCAACCCTTTGCAACTCCCAGGGTCTCCATATTTATAGGATAGGGCACCTGGGAGTTGGTAAGGGGGGTCATCCCGTGACCCTCTTATCCATCATGTCACTTCTGTGACATTCATGATTAATTCCTAAAACCTGACAAATGAAGTGTGGTCTAATCAACAGGTAAGGGGGATAATGGGCCGCACGGCCCAACCCAGTCGTGGGTGTCTGAATACGCACGTTCATGCTACGTGTCCCAGAATTCAGGGATATATCACACACGTGATGTCTGATATATGCACGTTTACATTGCATGGTTGACTTTATAACGGGTCACGGCTTCCACCTCCAGCTCGTGCCCCGAGCTGGACGCCTTCCTGACCTGCGGTCCTTAAATAATCTTGGCGAACCTTTGGCTACCTCAAGCTAAAGAGGTAGGACCTGACGACAGCAGCTCCGGTCATGTGGTATCCACGTGGCTGATATAATTAGGCCCTATCTCAGCTCGCTAATAGCCTGTGGAAAATCAGGGCGTACAATAGGGCAAAGGCCTGCTTCTCATGTGGAGCAGTGGGTCATCTTAAAAAGGATTACCCTAAGGCAAGAAAGGAAGAACCCAGAAAGGCGGACAACTCAGCCCCAGCTCGAGTGTTCGCGTTGACTCAAGCAGAAGCTGAGGCTTCTCCCTCAGTTGTTACAGGTCAGCTTTTTAGTGCTGGAACCCTTTATAATGTGTTGATTGATTCCAGTGCTCCACATTCTTTTGTTTCTAGTAGTGTTATTGATAGATTGTGTAGACCTTGTGATTTTTATGTTGTGGGGTTTGGTACCTTATTGCCCACTGGAGAGTTAGTGGTATCCAGGAGGTGGGTCAGATCTTTGCCAGTGACAGTGGAGGGCGGAGAGTTTTCGGTGGACTTAATCGAGTTGGTTATGACTGACTTTGATATGATACTGGGTATGGATTGGTTGGAAAAGTATGGGGCAACCATTGATTGCAGAAGGAAGATGGTCACCTTTGAGCCTGAAGGTGAGGATTCTCTTGTGTTTGTTGGTGTTGTGCATGGACCTCGTATTCCTATGATTTCTGCGTTGAGGGATAGGGATTTATTGCAAGGAGGTTGCATTGGATTCTTAGCCAGTGTGGTTAATACCACTTAGGTCATGCCAGTGAGACCAGAGGATACCATGTTGGTTTGTGAGTTTCTGGATGTGTTTCAAGAAGATTTGCCAGGGGTGCCACCGCATAGAGAAATTGATTTCGTTATAGAACTGGCACCAAGGATGGAGCCAGTGTCTAGAACGCCTTATAGAATGGCCCCAGCTGAGTTGAAAGAATTAAAAGTGCAGTTGCAAGAACTGTTGGATTTGGGTTTTATCAGACCTAACTTTTCACCTTGGGGTGCGCCAGTTCTGTTTGTAAAGAAGAAGGATGGTTCTCTGAGAATGTGTATTGATTATAGGGAACTGAATAAACTGACAATTAAGAATAAGTATCCTTTGCCAAGGATAGATGATATATTCGATCAGTTGTAAGGCAAGAATGTATTCTCTGAGATCGACCTTCGTTCTGGTTATCATCAGTTGAGGGTCAAGGGGGGAGATATACCCAAGACTGCTTTCCATACCAGGTATGGGCATTATGAGTTTCTAGTTATGTCATTTGGATTGACTAATGCCCCTGCTGCTTTTATGGATCTGATGAACAGATTGTTTAGGGACTTTCTAGACCAGTTTGTGATTGTCTTTATTGATGAAATTCTGGTATATTCTCAGTCAGAGTCAGAACATGAGTATCACTTGAGATTGGTTCTACAGAGACTGAGGGAACACAAACTATTTGCTAAATTCAAGAAATGTGAGTTCTGGTTGTCTCAGGTATCCTTTCTTGGACACATTGTTAGTAAGGAGGGGATTAAAGTGGATCAAGCAAAGATCGAAGTGTTCAGAGATCGACCAAGGCCAAAGAATGCTTCTGAGGTTAGAAGTTTCATTGGATTGGCAGGGTATTATAGACGTTTCGCGGAAGGGTTCTATAAGATAGCTGGTGCATTGACTAAGCTGACACGCAAGAATAAGAAATTTGTGTGGTCAGATAAGTGTGAGAATAGCTTCCAGGAACTGAAGCAGAGATTGATTACAGCTCTGATCCTGAGTCTTCCGACAGGTTAGGAGAAGTTTGTGATTTATTGTGATGCTTCTCATCAGGGTTTGAGCTGTGTTTTGATGCAATCGGAGAAGGTTATTGCCTATGCTTCCCGTCAGTTGAAGGAGTATGAAAAGAGATATCATACTCATGATTTAGAGTTAGCAGCTGTGGTTTTTGCTCTGAAGATATGGAGGCACTATCTCTATGGAGAAAAGTATGAGATTTATACAAACCACAAGAGCCTGAAATACTTCTTCACCCAGAAAGACTTGAATATGAGGCAAAGGCGTTGGCTGGAATTAGTAAAAGATTATGATTGTGAGATCCTGTATCATCCAGGAAAGGCCAACGTGGTAGCTGATGCTTTAAACCGGAAGGGTCCAGGCCAGATTTATGGTATGAGGCTGATAGCCAGGGAGTTAGCAGATGATATGACCAGAGCTGGTATAGAGTTGTTGGTGGGCCAGTTAGCTAACATTACGCTACAGTCTACGCTGTTGGAGAGGATTAAGGAGGGTCAGCTGTGTGATCCCCAGCTGATCAAGATCAGAGAGGATGTTCTGGCTGGAGTGTCCAGAGATTATTCAGTGTCTAAACTAGGCTTGTTGAGGTACAAGGGGCGGATATGTGTTCCGTTAGACACTGCAATGAGGCGAGAGATTCTACATGAATCTCATACTACACCTTACTCTTTGCATCCAGGCACCACGAAGATGTACCAGGATGTGAGATTGTTGTATTGGTGGCCAGGGATGAAGAGAGATGTAGTAGAATATGTGGCTAAGTGCTTGACATGTTAACAGGGCAAGGCTGAGCATCAGAGGCCGGCAGGTTTATTGCAGCCTCTAGATATCCCAGAGTGGAAGTGGGAAGACATCACAATGGATTTTTTGGTGGGCTTACCCAGGACTGTTGGTCAGCATGATTCTATTTGGGTGATAGTGGATCGCTACACCAAGTCAGCTCACTTTCTGCCAGTGAGGACTACTTATATAGTTGACTAGTATGCAGATCTCTATGTGAGAGAGATCGTACGGCTCCATGGTGCGCCTAGGTCGATCGTGTCAGATCGGGACCCCACTTTTACTTCCAAGTTTTGGGGGAGTTTGCAGAAGGCCATGGGGACACAGTTGAAGTTCAGTACTGCTTATCATCCTCAGAAAGATGGGCAATCTAAGAGGACGATCCAGATATTAGAGGACAAGCTGAGGGCATGTGTGCTGGACTTTCTTGGATCTTGGAGTAAGTATCTGCCTTTGATAGAATTCTCTTACAACAACAGTTATCAGTCTACCATTGGGGTTGCACCTTATGAGATGTTGTATGGTAGGAAGTGTAGAACTCCCATCCATTGGGATGAGACTGGTGAAAGGAGATACTTATGTCCTGAGGCAGTTCAGAGGACCAATGAGTCCATAGAGAAGATTAGAGCTAGAATGCTTACTTCTCATAGTAGACAGAAGAGCTATGCAGATCCCAAACGCAGGAACGTGGAGTTTCAGGTAGGATACTATGTCTTCCTTAGAGTCTCGCCATGGAAAGTGGTGAGAATGTTTGGGAAGAAAGGCAAGCTGAGTCCCAGATATGTACGTCCATTTGAGATCCTGGAGAGGATTGGTCAGGTGGCTTACAAGTTAGCTTTACCTCCGGCGTTGTCTGCCGTGCATAATGTATTTCTTGTTTCAGCTCTTCGAAGGTATGTGCCTGATGTTAATCATATTTTGAGCTATGAAGATCTGGAGCTTGAGGCAGATCTCTCCTATGAGGAACAGCCTTTCTAGATACTTGACAGAAAAGATAAGGTCCTCAGGAACAAGACGATACCTTTGGTTAAGGTATTTTGGAGGAACAGCAAGGTCGAGGAAGCGACCTGGGAGCTGGAGTCAGACATGCAGAATCAGTATCCCGAGCTGTTCAGGTAAATTTCGAGGACGAAATTTCTGTAAGGAGGGGATAGTTGTAATGCCCCGAATTCTCCGGTGTGGTTTAATGGCGGGATTAGTAGACCGGGAGGGCCATACTTGTTTAATTATGCCATTAAATGATATTATGCATGTATATGTAAATTATACGATGATATGATGTTATATGCGTGCATGTGGGTCCACATTTGAATATTATGCTATTTTGATAGTTTGGCCCATGGAGGGTGAATATGTGTATTTGGGTGCATAACTTGATTTGTGAATGAGATTCCATTATTATGGAGATATATTCGAGCTATTCGACATGAGACGGTCATATATAATGGATTAGTGGTTTTTTCATAACGGGGTCAATTTTGGGGTAGTAGAAATGTTTATTTGATGATAAATTGGGAATATTTGAGATCAGGGTGAAATTTCGGAGGTTTTGACTATAATGTCCCCGGGGGTATTTTTTGGGACCCTGAGCATTAGGTTTTATTTGAGGTTACTTAAGCTTGAAGTAGTTGTCAGATAGAACGTACGATTAGAAAACCTCTCGTTCTCCCTTTCGATAGTTCATTTTATCGTTTGAGCATTTTTGAAGATATCTCGAGTTCTAGGAGTCGGAATCAAACGAGGATCAAGGCATAGAAATCCTAGGAAAGATTAGAAGCTTCTTAACCGAAGGATTTGACAGAAAACAACCCAATCAAAGGTAATCTAATTTTAAAGATTTGAGTTTTCCGAGTTTCTAAGCTTTGAATTGGACTTTGTGAATTGTCGAGTTTTTGGTGGGTTTGAACCTTGGGTATTGAGAGTTTTTGTGTTTTGGGAAGCTTGGGAACTTTTTTTTGATGATTGGGGATGGTTAGGCATGATTTTGGAAGCTTGGAGTAGTTGAAAACACGTTTGGGAATGGCCCAGGGTTGGGGGCCGTGGCCCTGTTCTTGGGCACCACGGCCTTGGTTCGAAGAGGTAGAAAGGGAGGTTTTGTCTTGGCTAGGCGCCGGGGCCCTTGGTGTTGGGTGCCACGGCACTTATTTTAGGAATTTCTGGGGGCCGTGGCCCATGGTGCCAGGGTCGCACCCCTTGCCTTGTTTCGCCCCGTTTGTTCGTTTTGACCTCGGGAACTTAGCTATAGGCCTCGGGAGTGTCCCTACTACTTGGATTAGTTGGGACTGATCTTCCGAAGGCTAGATATTGGTGTGGAAACCTATGTTGATCATTATTATTGATGATGTCCCGTGTTTGGTTATGATTAGGTGACTGCTAAAGGACTAATGGTTGATCATTCTCACGGGTCGTTCTTTTAATCATTCTAGCTCGAATCTGAGGTAAGAAAATCGCACCCTGTGTATATATGACATGCGTGATTGTTATTGAGGCATGTTGGTTGAAAAATGTGGACATGGATTGCATATTAAATGGTAGTGAGTGTTGATTACTTGTATAGGGCACTGACTAGTCAGGGACACTGACCTAAAGAGTCAGAAATGGCATGGCATCATGAACGCTGAGCCAAATGAAGATTAGATCTAATCGATATCAGTGTTGAATGACTCATATGGAGTATTAACGCTAGACCGACCCTAAGGTCGATGAACTTATAAGCGCTTGTCTTGTCTAAGACCAGTTATTCAGAGCCAGGGCATATGGCCCCGGTGACTGTTTGTCACATGGCTAGGGAACGCTGTTCCAGGGTTATGACTCTAAGGTCATGAGGAAGGTTATGTTGGTGGCTATTCACCATACACCTATCCTGTTCAAACTTATGAAAGGTTCACTAATCAGATAAGCCCGAGTGACCCTACCGTCACATGGCTATAGGGGGTTGTACCCACTTTTGTGACTGTTGCGACTGTCACCTATTTTTTTGGACTGATGGTCCTGAATGATTATTATGATCATTGTTGATATTATATCATGCTTTATTGTGTTTTCTTGCTGGGCCTTGGCTCATGGGTGCTATGTGGTGCAGGTAAAGGGAAAGAAAAGCTCACCCAGCCTTGAGTGGAGAGCTTAGGTGGTGATGTGTACATATGCGTCCGCTTGACCACCACGACCAAGGCGTTCTCAAAGGAACTAGGGGGTTTACCCTATTTTGCCGCTTAGGTTGGCAGGATTGTAAATTTGAAACAGTAATGACCGTTTTGTACTGAGAAAAACCTGTAAATGTTTTGATTAGCTCTGCAGAGCATTTTGTAATGAAAACACCCACTTCCTTTTTATTAGTTTTTCACCTTAACCTGTTAATTACACTTAGAGCACGTTTTTGACCGAAGGACTCGGGTAGCAGGTCAAATTCTCGGTCCACCGTTCACCGTCACTGTTGTGGGGTAACCAGGGCGTTACATTCAGGCTCCTCATTTGAACTAGACTCATGCACAACCTACCTAATACCCAGGGAAAAAACACCCTGACAGAGGGAAGGCAACGAAAAAAGGTTTGTATTGTATTCCTCAAAAATGGTGGATCTAAAATGAAGGGTGTTATCTACCACTATGATACACTGGGGGTAGCTATGGTGATAGCGTACAACCAAATGATCCACATAGTGAAGGAGGGTCAAGTTTAGGTCTGGATCAACCAGATGTCGAATCACGAACTGCCTTAAGTTGAATCGAACTAGCCTAAAACTGGAAGCATCTTGGTTTAATTCTCTTTATGGGTCACCTTGGCCGAGGTGCCGGCTACTGCCCCTAATTTAGCTCGGCCTTGGTCAGGATGTTGTCCATCTTCAGAGACCTTTCTTTTGCACACCAGCTGCATGACCTCCTCCTATTCTTCAACCTCTACAATGACAGGGATGCGTTCATGAGGAAAATGGAGCTTTGGAGGAGGGAGCTTAGGGGGATCACCTCAAGCTCTGATGGCCACTGTCTGATCTTTCCAAATCAGTTTCCAGGTCACCATGGTAGCGTCATTAAATACCAACCATAACTCTTTCCCCTTGGCAGGAATACGAGCCAGTGTCTCATATTGACCTCTGAGGGTCTCTAACTGACTCGTTCTCTTATATATGGCTACACAAAGTAACAACTCAACCAGAATAAATTTAAACTTGATTGAAAAGGAATTCAAGTACAAAGTTTAAGGAGCTAAGAAACTTATGAGGATGGTTGAAATACTGATGGGTGCAGTTCTTGAACCCATTTGACATAAGGAATTGATCCTTGTAGTCATTCAGGTGGCTGGGGAGGTCGATGATGGAGGTCGTGCTTAGGAATCTTGTGAGGTAGTAGAAGTTGTCACCTCGTTCCTTTGATTGTGGATTGGCCTTGAGACAAAAGAAGTACATAATATCGGCGGGGGTGGGAACCTCCCACTCGTGCTTAAAGAATAGATATTTCAGCCCCACCAAAAGTTTATACGAATTTGGGGGAAGCTGAAATGGCACAAGTTCGACGTAGTTCAAAAAATCTACGTAGTAAGGTCCAAAGGGAGAAAGGAACCTGCCTTCAGATGCTCATCACTCTTGGTCTCGAAGTATTCCTGAAGTAGAGTGCAACTTCACTCTCCTTCCAACGGAGGGCGAGAAACAAGACCCTCAGACCCCAATTAAATCCCGTAACTCAACAAAATTTTGTTCACCTTGCCCTGAGTCTTTATCCGGGATTTGATGCGCTCATCCTGAAAAAAAGTGTTGGGGTCAACTACAATCTCCCTATCCACTACTGGGCCAAATTGAGGAATAGGGGTCTCAGATGCAATCTGCTTACCTTTACTCTTACTTTGAGAAGAAGAGCTCGCGACTGACTTCTTCTGGTGGGCCATGATTTAGCTCGCCTGGCGACAAAGCATGCTATTAGAGGAGACCTAAGATAAAACCTTGCGACGGTGATAAAATTATGGCAACCTGAGGGTTTGAACTCGATCTATTCGACCTAAGAGATATTCGAGCTAAGATTTCCCCTAGCAGTAACGCATGTGTTTATGCACATTCGGTAACCACGCGCTGTAAACTCGGGAAATCCATGATACTTCGGGATCCACGTGTCAGACCTAATACCTTTTTGGAAAGCGGTTTAATGCAAAACCACTTGAGAACTCGTAACCCTTAAGCTACTCAGAACTTAACCTAAAAATCCTCAAATTTTTACACACATACTGAGAAAATTAGAAAATTACCCGTTTCTTTATGCACATTATTTCTAATCAGACATATTACTATTGTTTTTGGCCTAACAAAAACCCATATTAAACTCGAACATAACCGAAGTAAGAAATTATACTTGAATATTTCATAAAACTTATTGAAAAATAAGAAGATGAAATTTAAACCAGATATAGAGATACTTACAGATTGGATGTTCGGTCGAGGGAAATGATGACAACCCCAAAGATAGTAGCCTGAAAGCTTCTAGAGAATGAGAGAATGTCTAAAGTTTTGAAGGTGCTTTAATAATGACAACGAAATTTTTTAATGCAAAGGTGGTGAGGTTCAGGTCTGTTTCTCCAATTTATACCTAAACTTTGAGAACCAATCCGAGTCGCCTGATTAGGTCAGTTTGAGATCCAATGGCCTAGATTAAATAACCCCTACGACATCAAAATTATGACAGGAAAGTTGTCACATTAATCGAAACCCGAATAAGCACCTTTTACAGACTAACACGTATTTCGCACTTGAGTAGTGGGTGGGCACAGTTTCACATAACAGAAGCCTAAAAGCCTCTACTGTGCGTGTCAGAGGCGACGTCATGCACGAGTAGGAGCTTGGGGGCAAATGTTGTACCCCAAAAGAAAAATACAAACTGAATCACTCAGCACGGGGTATAGCTAGCAGATAAGTGCATGAAGAAAGGGTACATATAGAATATCTAGCTAACTCTGGAGTGAGAAGCTCGAGTTCAACTTGACAGCTTACGACAACTAGATAATCTTCAGATTGCCTCTTGCGTTGACAACATAGTTTGAGATGCGTGATGACCAGATCTCCTTCTTTGAAACTGAACTTAACCTGTGTCATGATAGGTTAGTTCTAAGGCATTCAGCTCGAAGGAAGTGACCAGCTCGCGGAAGCCTGGTCATGACGCACATTGAAGGATCCCAAAAGACTCGGAGATTCCTTATACACTCATTAATGCCTTGATTTTATTACACATTTATTACCCGAGATAACGGATGTAAATTCCATAGGCAATCATATCCCTATGTAAATGGGAGGTTATCCGAATTTATTATTTACCATATTTATATACACGGTTACCCAAAGTTGTCCAAGAAAACCCTCTACAAATACCAAGGGAATGGATAGAAAAAGGGATCAATTATAGATATACAAAAACTCTGCTGAAATTGTTAGGAACAATTTCACCCAAATTCCTAAAGAGATTAATAAGATTGTCTCATGGACTAGGTGGATTTTAACCACTTAACCACGTAAAAGTGTGAGTTTTGGTGATATCTTCCATTTGTTCAATCACGGTTTAGTAAAAAAGCCTAATATCTCTTTTATCGGATTTCTTAGCGAAAAACTACATCAACAAAAATTATCAAAGTACATGAGCAAAATGATCAAAGTGCCCGACAAGATAAATCTTGTCAACCACTTGGGGGCAGGGTATATAGCAAAAAAGAAGAAAAAAAAAAAAGAAAACCTTGCAAGGCATCTCTTGAATTCATGAGGGTTATCTACCCTTGTGGATATCAAGGGAGCCAAAAGGTTCTCCAGGGATAACCTCGTGACAAAGGCTAGATACCTCCACGAGGGGTACAGTCTCAATGAGGACATCCGTTGATAAGCCTAGAGAATTTCTTGAATTCATAAGGATTAGTTACCCTTATGGATGTCAAGGGAGCCAAAAGGTTCTACAAGGACAACCCCGTGATAGGCTAATACCTCCATGAGGGGTAAGGCCTCAAGGAGGACATCCACCAATAAGCCTAGAGTGGTCACCAAGACGTCTAGCCAAAAAGAGTCCAAAAAGAGACGTTTGTGAAAAGAAGTGAAAAGGTTTCACAACGATAACCTCCTAATAAAGTCTAATACCTCCACGAAGGGTAAGGCCTCAAGGACAACATCCACTAATAAGCCTAGAGCGGCCACCAAGAGTCTAGCCAAAAAGGGTCCTCAAAGAGACCCTTGTAAAAATAGTACTATGCATATTGATGTGAATGACACTTCTCGCACAAAATAACAAGCATGCACAAAGAATATAAAATGATTCCATGAACCCAAAGGTTTAACATGTCCTTACATGTATAGTCAAGGTGCACCAAAAAGGCTATCATAATCAGTCCAAGGAAGACATAATGAATTCATCAAAGAAGAGGGACTTATCAAAGCCCCTTTATGCATGATAACCAAAAGAGGATGACAAAGGCTCTGAAGGCCAATACATCCTCATAGTCAATACAAAGAAAAGCAAAGGTCCCATTTATAACCAAAGACATAATGAAGTTCCAAGGAAAATAAAAAAACATAGAGGGTTACACAACAATAAAAAATATAATTATAAGCCTCGGACAGAAGCCTATGGGTTCCTACCCCGATCTTTCAACTCAACAATCTTCTCGGTCACATAGTCTCCAAAGGGGGACAAGCTGACATCAGGATTAGTACTCCACACGGCATGCAACGTGAACTTGACTATACCATTCTCAACATTCACCATATGAGCCTCAAGAGCGCTAATATTCTCATTCAGGGTCTGAATATTGGCTTTGATCCTGGTGTTAGACTGAGAGGTCGACGTGACCTTGGCTAGTGCAACATCCCTTTGGTGGACTACCTTAGCAAGCTGATCCTCCAAGTCACTGACCCATGTGGTCAACTCATCTTTCTCTGCCTTGGACAAGGAGAGGTCTTCATCGCCCGCTCAAGCTCGGACTGTAACTATTGCATTGATGAAGAACTCAAGGCAACAAAATGGTGACCCAAGATGGAGGCCTGAGCAAAAAAAAAACCAAAACGTCAATGATCAGGTGATATAAAAATCAAAAGACATATAGTAAGTGTTTTGACGCATACCTGCATAGACGCTCGCATATAAGCCTCATCCAACTCGGCATCCGGAAAGTCATACATAGATCCCCATTCGTGTAACGCCCTACTTCCTTAGAGACGTTACTAAGTGAGTTTTAAACGTGCATTTAACTCGCTAATCGAGATTTTTAGGTCAAAAGTATGATTAAATCATAAACAGTGAAATAAACTTAGAAAATATTTCCATTTACTACAAATCGTTGAGTGTTTGACACTTGGGATCCCAAGACACTGTTTAGAAATATTTACAACATATAACTTACAAGTTTAAGTCGACTAAACGACAAAATCTATGTTTTAATACAACCATCTCCCAAAACTAGTGGCCGTGGCAGCCAGGCAGGCCAAACATGTAACACCCTACTTCCTTAGAGCCGTTACTGAGTGAGTTTTAAGACAAAACAGTGTGCAATGAACTCGCTAACCGAGGTTTTTAAACAAAAGTGCGACTAATTAAAAGTTAAGGCTGTAATCTTAGAAAAATGCGTCGTTTCAATAAAACTTCTAGTATTAAACATTTGGGATCCCAAAATAAAGTTTGAAAACTATTTACATCTCAAAATAAGCTTACAATTGATCAGTTATAAAAATCATAGATTATTACAGCCATTTTCGAATAAACCCCCAACCAAAGCAGTCGGGCAGGCCAAACATGTACGCGTCGCTTCACGCTCTCCGTACTCATGGTTGGTTGACTCAGTCATTGCCCTTACCTGCAACACAGAGCACCCGTGAGCCGAAGCCCAGCAAGAAAACCCAAATAATACATAGCATATGCAATTCATAAAGCTGGCATAATTCACTGATAAATAGGAAAACCATCATAATAAACAAGCACGGCCATGCCGCCCCAGAGGCCTTACCAAAGCCTGGGGTTTCGGTTTTCACCGCGAGGATAACTCATGTATCCCTTGGGTCCCACCCTGAATATAAGCATCCCATGTGCCTTGGGTCCCACCCTGAATATAAGCATCCCATGTGCTGAGTGTTACTTTCGGCCCCGCTGCCGCACCCGGCCTACGCCGCTCTCGGCCCTTGCCGTTCATTTCAGTATAATCACACATATAGTACATTCGAAATAATCATTCACATACATCATGATTCATTTAAGTTTAAACATTTGCACATAATACAATCTGGGGCCATGCCCTATTCTCGGGTGTTACGGTTTTCTTACCTGTATTCTGAGCCTCCTGATGCACTCAAGCCGCGAGCACAGTCCTCTAGCACGAGCCTCTCCAATAGCCTAGTCACAACACACATAAAACATCCTTTAATACTAATCAATTCATAACCACTTCCCGGGACCAATCCCACACTCTCGGGACTCCCAAATTCCTAAAACAATCCATCGGAAACATCCCCCGAGCCCCTGGAACAAATGCCCAAAAATGCAAAATTTCCCATCCTGAAAAAGGCGTAGCGCCGCGGCGCTACCCGCAAGGGCCGCGGCGCCCAGCGAAGTCAGAAAGCTCCCCTGACTGAAAACAGCCTCGCGCCGCGGCGCCCAAGAACAGGGCCGCGGCGCTCCTTCGCGAACCCAGAAAAACTGGGTTTTTCCTCTGCATTTCACCGAGCTAAAACCTTCCCAAATAAAATCAAACCAATACCCAAACCCCAAAATCAATTTCAGACTTCATATGAACAACCTAACAACCTATAGGCACTAGATACAAGACCAAAACATCAACACACTCAAGAATCCACCCCTTGATTCCTATTTTTAGCAACTCAAACCAAAAACTCAAACACACTAACTCAAGCTTTAGATTCACAAGTTAAAACAGAAATCAATCATAAAATATGCAAAAGATCCTTACCAAAAGTGGAGAACCCACACAAAGTCCTTGATCTCCTCGTAGACTCCCACTTCTCCTTCTCTTCTTCTTCTTGCCCTAACCTTCTTTCTCCTTCTCTTTCTTCTCTTCAATTTCTATCAAGCCTCAAGTGACATAAATGCCCAAACCGAACCCCCCTAAATCCCAGCTGAATTTTGTCTATAACCCCTGCCAAAAGACCATTTTACCCTTTCCTACTAATCCTCCTTGGCTAAACCTCAAAGGGCACTTAAGTCATTACACTTCATTCCAATTCTATCACTTTTTACCTTAAAACTTGTTACCCACAGCAGTAACTAATGGTTACCCAGGTTACTAAATCTCCAATAACCATTACCCGCTAAATCTCAACTTAACCATAAAATTCCCCAAGTACCCTTAGGCTCCTCCCGAGCCGGGTATAGAAATCCCGTTGTGACTCTTAAGTTAATTAGCTCTCTAGGACCGTCTCAGCACGTGCATCACAATAATAAAACCACACCCACGTGGTACAATTCACAGAATACAATTATCACATACCAACACAGTTATGCCCAACATGGCCAAAATTACAATTACGCCCTTCTAACACGATCCGGGCCTACATGCATACTAGTAAACATAGCCATGCATCTCAGTTAAACAAATAGCCAAATAACATGCTTTAAATCATAACCACGCATTTAACTCATAAAATCACACATAAATCCCAACATGCCCTCCTGGCACACTAATCAAGGCCCTTAAGCCTTATTAGCGAATTTGGGTCGTTACAAAACATGTACACGCCGCTTCACGCTCTCCATACTCATGGTTGGTTGACTTTCCTCTTGCCCTTACCTGAACCACAAAGCACCCGTGAGCCGAAGCCCAACAAGAAAACCCTCACAAGCAGATAACATATGCACAACAAACACTTAGCATATAATAAGGCCTCCATTAGGCTAAACACATACGGCCATGCCGTCCCAGGCGCTTTACCAGGCCCTGGGTTCGCGGTCCACACCGTGAGGATATCTCAGGTATCCTATAGGGTCTCACCCTGGTAACTCGCACTCTGCATGCTCAACGCTGCTCCCGACCCCTTGCCATAATCGGCCTCGCACTCAACGTGCCCAACGCCATTCCCGGCCCTTCACCGTTCCCGGCCCCTGCCGACCTCGGCCTGCGCCGTTCCCGGCTCTCGTGCGAACACTCATTTAATCGCATTCATAGCCTAACAAACATATACTGAATACTAACAAATTCAATCAAAGGGCTACGCCCTGCAATTCAGACATATTGGGCTCAGCCCTGCATACAAGCTCTATGGGAACAGTGGTTCTCTTACCTGTATCACGAGCTTTCCGATGCACCAAAGCCGCGAGCACGGTCCTCTAACCAGAGCCTCTCCGGAGACCTAGTCACAACACATATAAAACATCCTTTAATACTAACCAATCCAAAACCACTTCCTGAGACCAATCCCACACTCTCAGTATCCCCAAATTCCTAAGACAATTCATCGGAAACATCCCCCAAACCCCCGGAGCAAAGGCTCAAAGTTGCAAAATTCCATGTTCTGAAAATAGCCTAGCGCCGCGGCGCTCCTTCGCGAACCCAGAATTCTGGATTTTCCTTTGCATTTTCCCTGAGCCAAAACACTCCCAAATCAACCCCAAAGCATACCTAAGTCCCAAATTCAAATAAAAACCCCACATAGACCATCTAACAACTCAAAAACATCAGCAACAAGCCCAAACACACAATCAAATCCCCAATTCACAAATTGGCTTGAAACTTTATAAAACTTAAACTAACAAACCAGAAACTTGATTTAAGGCGGCTAATACATGAAAGGGATGCATAAAACCCTTACCTCAAGTAGAAATTCGCCCCTGAGCCTTCTCCAAGTCCAACTCCAAGCAAATCCCTCTTATTCCCAAACTAAATCTAAGCAAGCTTCATCCCCAAGAATCCACCAAACAGCCACACACCAACTCTCAATTTTCATGCTAACACTCTAAAAATCAAGCTTAGAAACTTAACATAACATAGATAAATCCTTACCTCAAAAAAATCTTGGTTTATGATCGAGTTTAATTGCCTCCAACCACTTGATTCTCCTCCTAGGTCCTTCAAATTTCAGCTCCCTTCCTCCTTCCCTTTCTTTCTAGTTTTCTCCTCAAACTTTCAGCCAAAACAGAGAATGCCTAAGTGTTAAAACGTGAATGACTTCTCTTCTCAGCTGAAGTTATCTAAATCCTTGCCAAAAGACCATCTTGCCCTTCCATCTAATCCCTTTTCTAACTAAACCTCAAGGGCACCCTAGTCATTTCTCATCCCTTACAAATATACCATTTTATCACTTAGGGTAGTTATCCTCACTGGTTACCAATGGTTACCCAAACCACTAAAATACCATTAACCAATACTTACAAATCCCCAACCTCAAGTTATAATATTCCCGAAATACCCCTAGGCTTCTCCCGAGCCGGATGTGAAATCCTGTTGTGACTTTTGAGTTATCTAGCTCTCTAGGACCGTCTCGGCACGTGCATCACATTATTATCACCACACTCACACGGTACAAATCACATAATAAAATTATCACATTTATGCCCTCAACGGGCTAAAATTACCAATTTACCCCTATCATGCAAACGGGGCCCACATGCATATTTATACCACCTAAACATGCATTCTAATCACATATTCATTTAAATTCATGTAGTAGCATATTAATTCACTTATTTCCCTCCAGGCACGCTAATCAAGGTCCTGAGCCTTATTAGCAACTTGGGGTGTTACAATTATCCCCTCCTTACAAGAATTTCGTCCTCGAAATTACCTGAACAACTCGGGATGTCGCTCCCGCATGTCGGACTCAAGCTCCCACGTCGCCTCTTCAGCCTTGCTGTTCCTCCACAGCACTTTAACCCAGGTGATGGTCTTGCTCCGCAAGACAGTACACCCTTTACCTCTGACTATAATGTCTAAAGTTTATCGCTTTTACTCTATTCCTCGACCATACTCTTACAAGAGTAACAATCTTGTTCCACAAGATCTTGTCTAAAAGCCATACCTTCGTAAACCCCTTGCTTACACCACAACCCTGCTGAAACTTCAGGGTCTGCTTAGCTCACAATGACCACCTCATTGTCTTATTCCCGATTCCATAAATACCCACAAGCCATCACCCCTACTAGGGTGAGATCAATTTATAGGCCCCTAGCCTAATCCTTGGTACAACTTCAGGATTTTATGTTGAATCAGGAGTCAGAACTCCCCTTTCTTTCTCTAAACACCATTCTATTCCTTGTCTGCTCTTACTTAGAGAGACACAAATCCCTTATCGTGGAACTCTATTTTCCAAAATTTAACAATGCACAAGTTCTTTTATTCTTCCAGATAGGCAGACACTCCTGCCTTAAGAATTCCATCAACCTCTTTGACTTTCCCTCTGAACCAATACTAAACTATAGTATTCACTGTCTTTCACCTCTTACCATGTCCCATATTCGTGTTACCTTAGTTAGACGCCAGTATTTGTCATCAAGACTCACTAATCAAGGATTACACTTTCTTTACATCTCAAGTATTCACATACCCAACGCTTAACCCCTTAAGATATCTGTTAAGCTTTCAGACAGCTATTCCATTTGCAATCAACCGATAATTCCAGATTCCCACTTTGTTTTCTTTGTCCTCTAGTTCCTTTCCAAAACTTAGAATATTATAGGGTCTCAATTCAGTACCATTGACGTTCTACCCTGCTACCAGTTCACCTGAACCAACCACACTAACCCATCCAGCTGAGTTAACACTTTTCATGTCCAAATACCTTACTTATAGTTTGATGTGGTTTATCCCTACGATACACCACCACATCACCTTACCCTCCTGTGTCCAAAAGAAGACACTAAATTCTGTCACCCGCTCAACCCTCCCGATACAACATACCCTAGGAGGTGGAATGATATCCATTCAGAATTCTCATTTCTACACCAAACTCCCATTGGATCTTTCATCCGATCCTGATATCCCAACTTGTATTATCTTGACAGGGTTCTTCCCCGTTTCAACCAAAGTCAACACTTTGGACTCCATAGTTCAGTGATACTCTCCCGCTTATCATTATATACTAACACCACACCAATCTCAGTCGTTTCCTTGTCCACTCATTACAATCCGTGGCGTTATTCTTTGACTGACACACGTCTCCCAGTTAGGAGTTCCGTCACCAATTAAATTCCCCCTCAGTCGAGGATTCCAAACATCAATCACCTATCTGTTGCTTTTCACTAAATCTGGGTCTCAGCATTATCTTTCTTACGAATGTCCAAATATTCATTACCTTTTACTACGCGTACTCTGCCTACCCATTAAATCAAGTAAATTTATCATGTTCTCGCTTTACCTTCCACGAGGCTTAACCCATCCTCCCATCAATCTAAGCCTGGGCGTGCCTCAACCTGTGATGCACCCCTCACAGTTTCCTACCTTCACCAAAAGTTAGCTTCTTCGCACTATAACAGTTTATCCAACCCAATACACGCATATCCCCGCTTTGCCAAGCGCTAATCAATTCTTACTCTGTCCTTTAAACTCTTGATCTAACACTATCCTTTCAGTCTGTCTTCAAGTTCTGATGTTCTCCTCCAATCTTCGGAGTAGATTTCTGCAAAGACACTTGTGTGGTGGATGACGCGTTTACCAATCTTATTGCTCTCTATCCCTCAGACGTTCTTTAGTAGCTTCTCTGTGGCTTCAGACAAAACCTCTACATACCTGTCCTCTCTTCTTCTTGTAGCATTACTTTGAATACTCCTGACAAGACCAAACTGACACTTCATGGAGCTTTACCTGTAACCCTGCTTCTTTAGTGCTAACATCTTCAGCACAGTCGTTCGCTTTCTACCTCTGACTTGGAGTAGTCCCTCATACCGTCCATAAACCTTGAAAGAGATTGTCCATACAGTTCCTATACCTTCTACCTGTAGAGCTCACCTAAGTTGCTAACACTTGAATCAGCTAAGAACCTTTGTTTCCAATTCATCACACACCACCCATATAAGTCGTGATTCCCGAAATGTCCCTCTCCTTGACCCCCAACTGGTGATAATCAGACCGTAGATCAACTCCTGGAGACATTATCCTGTCTAGTATCTAGGCATCTAATCTCCTTATCCATATCAAATGCTGCTAACAATTTCCACAATGCGATGCTCTGACAGATTCACCCCAAGGTCAAACTTCTTCAACTGCTTCAGTAGTTTTTTTTCCTTGTCAAACCATTATCATCCCTCATAATGTCCCTGATACCGAGCCTATCTGTAGCCGAGTTATGGAGCGTGCCCAGTCCTCCCTTGTACACCTATCTGAATCACTACTAGTCAGCTTAGCTTCTATTCCATCCAACTAAAGTATTCCAATGGATTTTCTCCACTATCCATAGTTGTTTCCTAACAAATTTATTCCCATTCTGACTCATGCCAAGACTTCCATATGAAGAGCTCTATCGCTCTCCCCACCAGCTCCTTTATTACCTGTGCCCCAATTCCTCTTCCAGAAATTCCTAATTCTTATTAATATTCCTCAACCCCTCACAAAGTATCTTGAAACATATTCTCTATGTTCAACTCCGTCTTGACACACTCTCAGTACCGAACTCTTCCAGCCTGTTATATATCCAGAAACATGAACTTCCAGTTAACCAGTCAACTCTAGAAAACTAGCCTCAACTTCAAATATAACAAAGCATTCCAGTCTTCCATTCCCCCAGCCACGGAAAATCCATCCTAACATACCAAATCATTCTATGTAGGAGCCACGCTCTCACTCAACATCCTCCCAGGTGGCATCTCCTACCTCTGGTGCAAAGTAAACAACTTCACTGGTTTCCATCACTATCCTGACAACTATCTTATCCATCAGATTTTCCCCCTTTTCTGTTAAAACCAGGAACCATAAAACTATCCGAGGTTCTTCTGCTTTGATTACCGAGAATCTATCCTTACTAACTTCATCAAAGGAAGCACTGCCTTTTGCAGCCCTGGCACTCATGCTCTATACATCATTCCTCAGTTCCTCGAACAACATGGCCCTCTCCGCCACCCACATATAGACGATGAGCTCTTACATCGGAGCGACCCAAATGCTTTGGACTATTCCAGAGTTTAATCCTTAAATGGGTCGTCATCATTTTCCAGCTACATCTGACAGTATCAATTTCCCAAAATGAATTACCCAATTCACAAAACCCATTGATTTACACTTTTGTTACCCTATCATTCCAAACCAAGCTTATAAGCCCACCAGCCTCCATAGTTCAATCCATGTCTTTATAACCTCTTCTATCAATTCACCATATGAGTTCTTTCCAACCCATCATGCCAATATCTCGGCCCGAGTACCATTCCAGGCATCCCTCTGCCATAACATTTATCACAACCCTTTAATCATGATCTCTCATCCTCTTAACCAAGGGTGGAATTAACTCTGCCCATCCACTGACCGATTCTTTGTCAACCCAAACTTCCCTCAAAATCAGAGGATAACACCCCTTTAGGCCTTTCACATAACACCCATGTCTGTCCATATTTTCCCAATAAACCGACACTGGTAACCTTACTACTAAAGCATACAAAATAGCTATTTTCCAGAGAAGTCCGCTATTCCTTTGTCCTGCCTCAACTATTAAACCCCACAGCTTGCTCACACACTAGCGATCATCTGCTGCGGCTTTCAGGGATAGATGGAGATCCCTAACTCCAACTATTATCTAGAATCCCCCTACTAAACAATACCAAGTCCACTTAACCATCCTAGGCACAATCAACTTGAGTTCATCTGCCACTACTGACCAAAACTCCTCAACCCTGAGGTTCACACTCTGAACCAATCCACAACTAGGTCCAAATAACCACAGTTATCATGCACACATAAAACATATCAGGCGAAATCCACAATGCCATACATTTAGCTACCAAATTTTATCACAACTAAGTATATCCACACTCATCATGCTTCATACAAGCCAATAAACAGATATAACACATCGATTCAATCTAGGGAGTTAACCACATACACTCAGCATGCAAACCATTATCCCAATATTCATCCACATGCAATAACAATGTTATTCAGCAC
This sequence comes from Humulus lupulus, assembly GCF_963169125.1. Taxonomy (NCBI): domain Eukaryota; kingdom Viridiplantae; phylum Streptophyta; class Magnoliopsida; order Rosales; family Cannabaceae; genus Humulus; species Humulus lupulus. The sequence continues at coordinate 136,824,965 of NC_084795.1, forward strand.
GCTTTAATCTCATCATGCAATAGTCAAGGGTCAGGCCCTATCAGTATCTCATGCATATATCAACTCATTCATCATGCTCCATAACAATAAGCAGGCAAACAGGGCATTTAAACACATATTCAAGCATATCAATCATTCATACCAACCAACCCTGAGTCGAGCTTGTCACTGAAAGCGAGCGTACATGTTCGGTCAATCTCCAGAACCAATAAACCTTGGCTCACTCTGATACCAAGTTCTAACGCCCTACTTCCTTAGAGTCGTTACTAAGTGAGTTTTAAACGTGCATTTAACTCGCTAATCGAGTTTTTTAGGTCAAAAGTGTGATTAAATCATAAACAGTGAAATAAACTTTGAAAATAATTCCATTTACTACAAATCGTTGAGTGTTTGACACTTGGGATCCCAAGACACTGTTTAGAAATATTTACAACATATAACTTACAAGTTTAAGTCAACTAAACGACAAAATCTAAGTTTTAATACAACCATCTCCCAAAACTACTGGCCGTGGCAGCCAGGCAGGCCAAACATGTACATGCCGCTTCACGCTCTCCATACTCATGGTTGGTTGACTTTCCTCTTGCCCTTACCTGCACCACAGAGCACCGGTGAGCCGAAGCCCGGCAAGAAAACCCTGACAATCAGATAACATATGCACAACAAACACTTAGCATATAATCAGGCCTCCATTAGGCTAAACACATACGGCCATGCCGTCCCAGGCGCTTTACCAGGCCCTGGGTTCGCGGTCCACACCGTGAGGATATCCCAGGTATTCTATAGGGTCTCACCCTGGCAACTCGCACTCCGCGTGCTCAATGCTGCTCCCGGCCCCTTGTCGTACTCAGCCTAGCACTCAACGTGCCCAACGTCGTTCCCGGCCCTTCACCGTTCCCGGCCCCTGCCAACCTCGGCCGGCGCCGTTCCCGGATCTCGCGCGAACACTCATTTAATCGCATTCATAGCCTAACAAACATATACTGAATACTAACAAATTCAATCAAAGGGCTACGCCCTACAATTCAGACATATTGGGCTCTGCCCTGCATACAAGCTCTATGGGAACAGTGGTTCTCTTACCTGTATCCCGAGCTTTCCGATGCACCAAAGCCGCGAGCACGGTCCTCTAACCAGAGCCTCTACGAAGACCTAGTCACAACACATATAAAACATCCTTTAATACTAACCAATCCAAAACCTCTTCCCGAGACCAATCCCACACTCTCGAAATCCCCAAATTCCTAAGACAATTCATTGGAAACATCCCCCGAACCCCCGGAGCAAAAGCTCAAAGTTGCAAAATTCCATGTTCTGAAAATAGCATAGCGCCGCAGCGCTGCCCTAGAGGGCCGCGGCGCCCAACAAGTCAGAAAGCCTTCCCCTAGCCTGAAGCAGCCTCGCGCCGCAGCGCCCAAGAACAGGGGCGCGGCGCTCCTTCGCGAACCCAGAATTTTGGGTTTTCCTTTGCATTTTCCCCGAGCCAAAACACTCCCAAATCAACCCTAAAGCATACCTAAGTCCCAAATTCAATTAAAACCCCCACATAGACCATCTAACAACTCAGAAACATCAGCAACAAGCCCAAACACACAATCAAATCCCCAATTCACAAATTGACTTGAAACTTTATAAAACTTAAACTAACAAACCAGAAACTTGATTTAAGGCAGCTAATACATAATAGAGATGCATAAAACCCTTACCTCAAGTAGAAATTCACCCCTGAGCCTTCTCCAAGTCCAACTCCAAGCAAATCCCTCTTATTCCCAAACTAAATCTAAGCAAGCTTCATCCCCAAGAATCCACCAAACAGCCACAAACCAACTCTCAATTTTCATGCTAACACTCTAAAAATCAAGCTTAGAAACTTAACATAACATAGATAAATCCTTACCTCAAAAAAATCTTGGTTTATGATCGAGTTTAATTGCCTCCAACTACTTGATTCTCCTCCTAGGTCCTTCAAATTTCAGCTCCCTTCCTCCTTCCCTTTCTTTCTAGTTTTCTCCTCAAACTTTCAGCCAAAACAGAGAATGCCTAAGTGTTAAAACGTGAATGACTTCTCTTCTCAGCTGAAGTTATCTAAATCCTTGCCAAAAGACCATCTTGCCCTTCCATTTAATCCCTTTTCTAACTAAACCTCAAGGGCACCCTAGTCATTTCTCATCCCTTACAAATATACCATTTTATCACTTAGGGTAGTTGTCCTCACTGGTTACCAATGGTTACCCAAACCACTAAAATACCATTAACCAATACTTACAAATCCCCAACCTCAAGTTATAATATTCCCGAAATACCCCTAGGCTTCTCCCGAGCCGGATGTGAAATTCTGTTGTGTCTTCTGAGTTATCTAGCTCTCTAGGACCGTCTCGGCACGTGCATCACATTATTCTCACCACACTCACACGGTACAAATCACATAATACAATTATCACATTTATGCCCTCAACAGGCTAAAATTACCAATTTACCCCTATCATGCAAACGGGGCCCACATGCATATCTATACCACCTAAACATGCATTCTAATCACATATTCATTTAAATTCATGTAGTAGCATATTAATTCACTTATTTCCCTCCAGGCACGCTAATCAAGGTCTTGAACCTTATTAGCAACTTGGGGTGTTACAATTCGCCTTTGGGAATATTCCCCATGTAATGGCTCATGGCCTCTCTATAGTTTGCCGCTAAAGGATGCCCACAAGGTGTGGAGGTATTGGCTCGACAGGGGGAGGCATGTACGTCTGTTGACGTGTACCTAGACAAAGAAGGGGATTGGGAGAGTCCTGGTCCATCAATAGAGGCATGGGGAGCAGAGGGACGTAGAGTCACCTCTTTGGGAAGTGAGGCACCCGAGGACACCTGTCCCAAATACACCCCAAGGATGGAAGAACATCAATGAAGGAAGGCAGGACAATATTCCTCTTTGGAATAGAAGAAGCAGAAGGAGGGGTGATGAAGGAAAACTCCCCACTTACTGCCGGTGACGAGAAGTGACATCACTGGTGCATCCATTGTCAACAATCTCCCCAACCCTATTAGCGAAGGATCTTAAATAGGAGTAGTTCTCAGAATCCACCTCAACTTCATTCTCGGTGTGCATCATATCATCCTCGGAGTAGTGATAGTCCTCATCATCATCATCTACGTCCTTCGAGTCAATAGGTTTGGATAAGACGGAGCACAAGTAAATTACTTGGTTATGAGACAACAACTTGGATGATTAGAGATTGCCTTCAGTCAAAAGGCAGCAAGCCTGTTTGAATACAGCCGACATAGCCAGGATACCCTGTGAGGGCCACAACCTTTTGGAGCTAGTAGAAGTCAGGGGCAGATGGGTTTTCCCTCATAGTAAACAATTGGTGGACCCCTTCATAGAGTGCCCCTGGGGATGCACTTGCTTGTATAATATATATAGACAACTCAACACAACCCAAGAGTTTGGTCACAGCTAAAGAGGTGCTAGCTCAAAATAGTTAAGTACCTTAACAAAGAAGGAGTAGAGTGCGATGGCCCCTTAAATCTGGTCACCAGTCGCTAAAAGCTACAAACCCCTCTAGCGACCCAGATGCACGGTCGTTGCGAGATGGAATGAAGTAGCTGATGTACGGTGATAGTTAATGGGCCTTTAGCATGTTAGAAAGGTTGGTCTGGGTCAAGGTGGGCTCAATTTCTATAATCTCGAAATCGTCAAGGATCATCTTTGGCATGGTTGGTACTTGAACAGAAACGACATGCGGTTTGTGAGCGGCTGACTTCATCAACCCCTTAGAAGGTTCCCTATGTGCTCTACATCGACCTGCATACTGCTTGACCCTACAACGTCTAGCTGTGGATGGAGGAAGAAACGAGGGAAATACCATGGAGAAAAACTCGGGTTCATGTGGATCACTATCAGCACCCCCGTGGGCAGGACCCCCAGTGTCTGGGGCTCCATCACCATTGGGGGGTTGGAGTTTCAGGAGGAAAATTTTCTTCTAGGCAAGCCATCTCAACTATAAAGTCCTAAAGGGTTGATTTTATTTGGGAAACTTATGTCTCGTTCCATGGGGAGAGACTTTAACCCCCACCGCTAGTGACAAATTCGAGTTTACTCTTAAAGCCACAAGCTTTTTGCCTAAGGTAGGATAGTCGCTGCAAGTAGATCATTCACACACCTGCATTTATGGAAGGTTTGTGGGTATCGACTTCATATTCAAAAGATTACAACTCGATAGGTTTAACATTGAGAGAGACTTTGAAGGACCGTCCAAACACCGTAGGCAAGCTAAGACTTAATGATGTGTGTGCGTGAAGGCAACCTTATATCTACAATGGGAGTGTAATTGGAGTAAGACAAAGACCCCTATATAGGCATCTAACATGCCATGAAAACAAGGAACATTTAAGGAAAAGCTACATACTAACCTATGCTCCCTATCCTCATACAAAAGATGAAAGAGATATTCTTGCATCATCGACAAAAGAGGACATACCTGGGTGTACGTATGCAGGTCCTTGGATATGTGAGGACAAACCCCTGTGTATGTGCATGATGGACCCTATGTAATTGTGAAGGTGAAACACTTTCTACTCCTTACAATGCAAGCATGGGACAAGGGACAATAAGTAAAAAAGGAAATAAAAGGAGGAGGTGGAATTTAGCTAAAAAAGGCAGAAATTATCTCAATAAATGTTTCTATGGAGGATGGAACCTTGGATCCCTTGGAAGTAACTTCAAAGAATTACCAATACAAAAGGTAATCTTCGGTGTGAGAAAACAAGTCCAAGCCTTGGGTATTTATAGGAAGAGACAATGCTCCATAGCCCTTGGATCAAATTTAAATTGAAGAATGAGGAACAAAAGTATTGACAACCTTGGGATCTGCACTTGGGAATGGTTGGCTATCATTCAATCTTAAGGACACACTTAGATCATCACCGAAGTTAGTTGGTTTTTGTGCCTCTTTATAAACAACAAAGAAACATAACCACAAGGTTCATTGTGTGTTTCTTCATTCACCACAAGATAACACACCAAGGATGAGCCTTCCATACTTCTTAAGGTAAAGTGAGGCTTGAGTGCTATGCATATCACACAAGGAATGTGAAAGGAGTCTACAAGGACACTTAAAAGTGTACTTGTAGTCTAGGGGGCAAGTGTGAATATGGGTCTACAAAGAATTTTTGAGGTCTGTCTCGCGTACGCACCCGCTGAGGCCCTTGGTATGCAAAGCACTACACCAAGTCCTAAAGTATGCAATTGCAAATAAGAGTCTAGTTATGCAATGCATGACACCTTTCTATGCAACAAAGAGACCCATGCTATCTCCATTGAGGGATCCATAAGATATTCAACACTTAGCAAAATATAAAGAAGTTTGGAGAAAAGACTTACTTTGGAAAGGTAAGAGGAACCATCAGGCATGAAGTACGTGTATGAGTGCGGGATGTACGACCAAAAGCAGGATAGAGTCGTGACCCTAACATCTGTATCCGACAAGTAGTGGTGGTACGAACCTGTACGAAGAGTGGAGGCACCACTTGAGCATCCCTGACCATGAACCAGAGCCGACACCACTACATCCTGCACCAGTACCCTGACAATGTACCTACACATGTTCTTGTCCACTAGGACCACCATGTATCAGGGGGCCATTAGAGCCCAGCTATAAATAGACCTCCACCGCTCAGAGTACGGTGTTGGAAAAATTCACTATGTACTAAGGCTATTGAGTAATATATGACCATTTTTTCTCCATTATTGTTCAAGGCTCTTCTTCTTCTTCGAGTTTTCTCTAAGTACCTTCTAAGTTCATCATTATCTAAGATATATCTTTGAGTTTTCCAACTTAATATCATTGACGAGTTCTCACCGTCAACAAAAATCATGCCTCAAAATGTTACTTTAAAATAGTGTGTAACACTATTTTTTCCAACATTCCCTATCATTAGAAAAATGTCAAATGATTTTATCATTAAGATTATAAGATATGATGGGAAGACAAAAGATTAATCGAGCATCCTAAAAAAACACTATTTATAAACTCCTCATACCATTGATAAAAAACAAGCCTTATATCAATAACTCTCAAATCCTTTAGAAGTATAAACTTATCAAAGAATTTAAAGCATAGATGTCTATGAATCCATTTGTCCTCAAGAACACTAACCTTCTCCCATATCCCAATGCACCACCAAGAGCATCCAATAATAAATGTCTTCCCCAAAGGCTAGCTTTTGCATGAAGAATATTAAAATTGGGAAAGTACATAGCTGGCTTTTAGTAGTTGACCAACCTGGGAAGAAGGTGTAGCGTCCCAAAACTCGTAATAAGGTTTATAACCTTGATTTGTGTGTCAGGAGAGCACAAAGGGAAATCATGTGAATTATATTATAATATAATTTACTATGCATATTTATGTGTGTTTAAAGACCCGTTTTTGATTAAAAAAAAAGGGGGGGGTATTTTCGTAATTTTGACCCATTGAGGGTATATTTGTAATTATTGAGTGTATGTGCATTCAGACCACATTATTATGTGGATATATGTGAATTTTTAGCACGAGTGGATCCTTTCGAGCAGTTTTAGTAGAAAAGTCACGACGGGGAAAAATGCCCGACTCGGGTCGAGCATAGGGGTATTTTGGGAATTTCTATATTTTTGGGATTATTGGTGAAATGAGACCAATTAGTGGGATAATTATGTTTGGTGGATTAGTTGATAAACTTGGTGATTAGTGGTGTAATTAGAGTTTTATAGGCTAATGACCAAATTGCCATTGTGGGTTTGTTAAAGGATTAAGTAAAGGGACAGGTAAAAAGGTCTTTTGACCCTAAGATTAAAAAAGATAGCTAAGTGTTGGAACTCGGCTCTCATTTAAGTTCTAGACACCTCCCCTCTCTTTATAGCACTATCATTTCATCTTCTCAGGAGTTCATCCAAGCTAGGGAGCCAAGTTCTTGATTTTTGAGGATTGCAGAAAGGGATTGAACTTCAAGGAAAGGAATTAAGAGTGTTGACGCGGTTCTTCGCCAATAGGTAATTAAGAAAAGAAGAGAAAGGGATTAGTGCTTAGGTTGAACCGAAATAGATAAATGATCTTAGAAATGAAATGGTGACTCAAATATGTTTTTTAAGTGGTTCAAAGGTTAAAATCCTTCTACTCCACTAGTCAGTATTATTGTTATATATTGGGTATTTGATTACAGGGTATTTCTTACAATTGAGAATCCAACCTCTATTAACTCCCAAGGTCTCCATATTTATAGGAGAAGGCACCTGGGAGTTGGTAAGAAGGTCATCCCGTGACCTTCTTACCTATCATGTCAACTCTGTGACATTCATGATTAATTCCTAAACCTGACACATAAGTGTGGTCAAATCAATAGGTAAGGGGATAATGGGCCGCACGGCCCAACCCAATCGTGGGTGTTTGAATACGCACGTTCCTACTGCGTGTCCGAGAAGTCAGGGGTATATCAGACACGTGATGTCTAATATATGCACGTTTACCTTGCGTGGTTGACTTTATAAAAGGTCACAGCCTCCAACTCCAGCTCGTATCACGAGCTGGATGCTTACCTCGACCTGCGGCCTTCAGAGTCTAGACTCAGTCCTTGAGCAATCTTGGCGAACCCTTAGGTTACCTCGAGCAAAGGAGGTAGGACCTTACGATGGCAGCTCCGGTCTTGGGATGTCCACGTGGTTGTCATGATTAGGCCGTATCTCAGCTCGCTAATCAGCCCGTGGGAAAATCAGGGCGTACATCTGCCCCCCAAGCCTCTGCTCGTGGTACACGACGTCTTGTAGGGCCACAGTAGGGGCTTTTAGGCTTCCCCAAGAACTCTTCATATTCCACATTCTACGCAGGCGCCGAATACGTGGAACATCATTGTTGGTGACAATACGTCTTCTGAGAACCGCATTTAATGGCCTAGCCTATGCCCAGTCGTCGTTTCGTCTTTCGAGTGGAGGGCCTTGGATTCCACATCAGGGCAATCCAACGGCCCTCTTTACGTGACCCTTCACGCATATAAAAATGGGTGGCCACCCTACGCACGGGCCACCCGTTCATTTGAAATTTTTCATAAATTTTCTTCTTCTTCTCTCTTCATCTTCAAGAGAAAAAACCCCTTTTCTTCCCGACCGCCATTCCTAACGTTCAAGAAGTTCAGGCGCAGAGACTCCTTCGAAGCCTTGGAACCAACTGCTCCGACGAAGCCCCAACCCAGGCGATATCCTCATCCACTTCCCAGCCAAACACTCTGTAAGTCCCTTGACTGTGCATGTTTCGAAATTATATATATATATTTTTACTGTAGCTTAGGTAAATATTTACTGTAGCTACATGCAAGGGTTTGCTGGGTTTTGTGGGAATGAAGGGTGAAAGCCTTTTAGGTTAGGGTATCTTTGCAGTAGAAAACCGTTTAGGAGCATGGTTTACAGGATGCATTTTCTGGGGAAAATTTCTGGGTAGGATTTTTGGGATATTAGTTCAAAATATCCAGTATTTTGGGTGTAAAACCGGGTAGCTTAGGGGACACGCTTCACATGCGGTTTTGCCTTTCATGCCTATTGGAACTTTCCCTCCAAGGCAAAATTCTGACCTGACCCTCCTAACACACGAATTCTGAGTAATTGGGGATTTGTTGGGAGCACAGGCGCATGTTCTTATAACAGCGTGGTCTCACTCTCCACGAGCTGGGCTTACCTCAGCTCGTGTCAAGGAAACAGATTGTTCTCCATTTTTAAGTCGCCTTCTTCTAAAATTTCTTCTTTTTGTTCGTTAGGCGATCAGATGGGACAAAGGAAAGGAGGTGATGGCCAAATCTCCAATCCCCAACTTCGGGCCAGCGGTGGAACAGGAGCTCGAGGTGGCTCCTGACGCATTCTTTGAGGCGGAGAGGATCGTCTCAAAGATTACTGACCAGACGAAGGTCAACAAAATATTCCTCTCCCACAACATCGGGCTAGGGAGAGCATCAGTGATTGCCCGACCTCCCGCAGAGGGCGAGCTGAGCTGCGCGCCTCTTGACGAGGCATTCACAGCCTAGAGTGATGAGCATTTCAAGGCGGGGGCCTTCCTCCCGTTGGATCAGTATTTTGCTGACTTCCTTAATTACGTGAAGTTGGCCCCATTCCAGCTCCCCCCCAACTCTTATCGGCTGTTGGCGGGGTTAAGATATTTTTTCTTGAAACAGGAGTGGGAGGTCCCCACTCCTACAGATATTTTGTACTTTTTCTGCCTCAAGGCCAGCCCGGAGCAGCGGGGGCGAGGCGATGGGTTTTATTATTTAACCCGGTTCCCCAACACGGCTGCGGTCATCGAGCTGCCCAGCCACCCCAACGACTTCAAAGATCAATTCTTTATGTCGACGGGGTTCCGAAACTGCGAGCTCCACTACTTTAATCGTCCTCGTAAGTGCTCTTCAACCTTAGCTCGTAAGTTAAGTACCATTTAGCTCCTCCTGTATCCCTTTCTAACTTAGATTTATTCTGCAGCTATCTTCGCGAGGACAGAAAAATCTGTAACCCTCGGGGCCCAGTACGAGACACTGGTGTGCTTTCCCCCCAGTGAAAAGGATTACCACGTGCTCGTGACAGACGAGACGATGGTGGCCTGCAAGCTGATCTTCCCAAATCAGACTCTCAACCTAAGGAGGCCCCAAGCGCTTCCCCCAGCTCGCGATACCAGACCTACCATCATGGAGGAGGCCGCGGGGGAAGAAGATGAGGAGGATGAGGAGGACGAGGTTCCCCTCGTGAGGAACAGGAAGCAGGTGCTGGAGGTCGCCCAGAGAACAGACGGGGAGAGGATCCGATCCGGAGCAGCCGCGGGTCCTTCTGGCCAAGGTAACCCTTACATGTTTAGGAATTTAGATAGGGCCATTGCCGACCCCCGGCTAGCTAGGTACAATCCCAGACAGCTCGTCCAATGTCACCGAAGTGATCCGGACCTGGATACAACCCTGCTTCACTGTGTTGACCAGCTCGTGCTGGATTACAAAGATAGCCGACCTAGGGGTACCGTAGTAGTAGATAACACCCTAGCCTTCAGGTCGATCCTATTTGAGGAGTATGGGACCAACCTTCGTTCATGGCCATCACTCTGGAGGGGTGTCGTAGCTCCAGGACTTAGGAAATATGTAGAATAATCTAGCCCGGAACCAGAGTCGGATCCAGAACTTGCGCCAGCTCAGGAAATAATCGACTTAGATTCTCCCGCAGGAGCTCCGGGGCCGATGGTCGTAACCATAGGTTCTTCTTCTAGCTCGGGGGGTAGGATCCCTTTTAGTATATATATATACTTTAATTTCTCCTTGCTTTTGCTTTTGAATGGTTGTTAACTTGTGTACTAACCATATCTTTGTTTTGACAGAAGAGATGTCTCAGCCCTACGGGAGTCTGCGAGCTACGTTCGCTGGGGGGAACCCCTCAACCGGGGCCTCTGGGCCAAAAATGAAGAAGCTCCGGACATCGAAAAAAGCCGCCGAAACCCCAACTAAGTCTCCTGCAAAGGAGAAAGAGCAGCCCCCAGCCGGCCAGGTCGTGGGAACTGTTCTTCCGACGGCTGGGGGGAGCAACATGCCCCCACCCCCTCCGCGAGCTCCGGCCCTCGTCCGGGACACAAGGGCGGAGCCCGGGACTTCGGCCATTTCAACCTCCGAGGTGCGCATCCCGGTTGATCCCCAGGACCTGGAGAAGATTCCAGAGGCCTTCCGGGGAACGGTGTATGAGTCGACGAACTACGCCGTCAGCCACATATACAAGTTCAACGAGAAAGAGCTCAGGGCCATTGAAACCAGGAGCCCAGTGGGCGTGCTGGAGTCTTCATTGGGCATGGCCCTAACGGTAAGCTAACCTCAACCTTTTATGGTTTTTAATTATTACACCTTGCCCTGTTTTTCCTTTCTCCCTTCTCTCTCTTTTTTTTTCCTAAGGCATGTGCCTCTCTGTTTTCGCAGAGCGCCGTTGCCCTTCACCGGAGCATCGCCAGGACCAAGGCTCAGCTCAAGGAGATGAGGAGCGAGCACCAGGCAGTGGTGGCCAGCCACCAGACCTCCTTGCAGGCGGCCACGGACACTCTGGCGGCCACGCAGGCTGAGCTGAAAGAGACTCGCCCCAAGCTTCAAGAGCTATGAGACTGCCCTCGCCACTACGTGGGTAGACCTAGATACCGCGAAGGCGGAGGCCAAGGCTGCCCTGGCGACCGAGCGGGCAACTTCAGACACCGCCATGGAAGACATGTTCTACCATTGCTTGGCCTATAACCAGGACGCCGACTTCTCCTTCCTGGCAGCGGCCATCTGGGAGCCCTTGTTGGAGAAGTTCAAAGCTCGCCTCGATAAAGAAGCGCCCTCCGAGGCTGGGGAAGGCTCCGGCGCAGCTGAGCAGGGCGAGACGGTGACCTCCAAGGGGCCAACTGGCGGAGCTTAGGGCCTTCCTCTTTGTGCCCTTTTCTTGAATATTTTTAAATTTTTCTGTGTAACTTCTGTATGAGGTGCTTACACCTCGAGACAATTTAACTATCAATTTTATTTTTAATTAATTTACTTCCCTTTGCCTCTACGCATTTTAGTTACTATTTTGAAAAAATTAGTTCGTGTTAATCTTTATCTATATCTCGAGCTCTTTAGGAAGAACAACGATCAATAGATTTAAATCAACTTCTAAGTTTTATGGCCTGGTTATATCCAGGAACTTAATTTGAAAACTTAGTTCGTGTTAATTTTTATCAATATCTCGAGCTCTTTAGGAAGAACAACGATCAATAGATTTAAATTAACTTCTAAGTTTTATGACCTGGTTATATCCAGGAACTTAATTTGAAAACTTAGTTCGTGTTAATTTTTATCAATATCTCGAGCTCTTTAGGAAGAACAACGAACAATAGATTTAAATTAACTTCTAAGTCTTATGACCTGGTTATATCCAGGAACTTAATTTGAAAACTTAGTTCGTGTTAATTTTTATCAATATCTCGAGCTCTTTAGGAAGAACAACGATCAATAGATTTAAATTAACTTCTAAGTTTTATGACCTGGTTAAATCCAGGATAGGACTTAGTTCGCGTTAATCCTTACCAATATCTCGCGTTTTTTAAGAAAAACAACGATCAATTGATATGAATCAACTTCTAAGTCATTAAGGTGACCTGGTTATATCCAGGTACCATATGCCCCCCAAGTAACTGGGAAAGGGTCTTTCGTGGTTACTTTAGATTACACTTGAAAACATGTACAAATATAAACAAAAAGTTTATTCGCATTGCTTAATACATAAAAAATGGCCTTTTAGGCCTTACAAGTGAATCATTGATAATATCTCTTCAAATGGATGGCGTTCCAAGTCCGTGGGACTACCCCTCCATCAAGACGAGCTAACTTATAAGTTCCCTCCTTAATGACCTCGATGACTTGATATGGTCCTTCCTAGTTTGGTCACAAGACTCCATCTTTGGGGTCCTTACTGGCCAAGAAAACTCTCTTGAGGACCAGGTCGCCAACGTTAAAGGCGCGATTTTTGACTTTTGAGTTGAAATAGCGGGTTATCTTCTGCTGATAATGGGCGAGCTGGAGTTGCGAATCTTCTCATCTTTCATCAATCAAGTCTAAGGAAGTGCGAATTAGCTCGTGGTTGCGATCCTGGTCGTATGACTGGACCCTATGCAAAAGTACCTTAATTTACACGGGGAGGACTGCTTCACTCCCAAAGGTCAAGCAAAAAGGAGTATGACCCGTAGGAGTTCGAAGCGAGGTCCGGTATGCCCATAGGACCTGGGGGAGCTATTCTGGCCAGACCCCCTTCACTTCATCTAGTCTATTCTTGAGGCTCGCCTTAAGAGTCTTGTTGACAGCCTCGACCTAGCCGTTCGCCTGAGGATAGGCCACGGAAGAGAAACTTTTCACAATTTCGTACCTTTCGCAAAATTCGGTAAACAGGTCGCTGTCGAATTGAGTCCCATTGTCGAAAACGATCTTCTTGGGCAGCCCAAATCGGCAAATAATGCTCTTAACCACGAAGTCAAGGACTTTTTTGGAAGTTATCATTGCCAGAGGTTCTACCTCAACCCACTTCGTAAAGTAGTCGATGGCCACCACGGCGTGGCGGACCCCGCCTTTTCCAGTAGGGAGGGCGCCAACCAAGTCTATCCCCCAAACTGCAAACGGCCATGGGGAAGAGATCATCTTCAGCTCGACTGGGGGAGCTCGGGCAACTGTGGTGAATCGCTGGCACTTGTCGCACTTCTTCACGTATGAGATTGAGTCTTTGGACAGAGTTGGCCAGTAATAACCTTGCCTCAGGACCTTTAAGGCCAAGCTTTGCCCCCAGTGTGATCTCCGCAAAAACCCTCATGCACTTCCTGCAGGATGGCCTTTGCTTCGCCTGGAAGAACACATCGTAGGAGAGGTAGGGAGTGCACACGTCTGTATAACACCCCATATGCTATAGTGTACCTGGGAGCTTGATACAGAACTCGACGCGCATCATTATGCCCTTCAGGTAGCTTTCCTTCCACGAGATACTCAAGGATGGGGGTCATCGAGGTCGGCCTAGCGTCGATCATCTCGACCTCCGCCCTGGCTTCCTCTATACTTAGTTTCTCCAAGAATTCTACCGGCACTAACCCCAAGGTTTCTGTCTCCCCAGAGGTGGCGAGCTTGGCGAGAGCGTCTGCGTTAGTGTTCTGTTCCCGAGGTATCTGCTCGATCGAGCCTCGCCCGAATGCGGACAGATCAACTTTTACCTTTGCTAGGTAGTCAGCCATCTTGGGTCCCCGTGCTTGATATTCGCCCAGAACCTGGTTTACCACGAGCTGGGAGTCACTGAAGCACTGGACAGAGCTCACCTTCAGCTCCTGAGCTATCCTTAGCCCGGCCAACAAAGCTTCGTATTCGGCCTCGTTGTTGGAGGCCTTGAATCCGAACCTCAGCGCCGAGTGGAATCTATGTCCTTCAGGGGACATCAAAATGATTCCAGCTCCGGAGCCGTTCTCGTTGGATGAACCATCCACAAATATCCCCCACGATGCTTGGGCCGAGGTGACCTGGGGTGAGTCTTCTGCAGGATCATCTCGGAATCCTGTGCACTCGGCTACAAAATTGGCCAGGGCCTGACTCTTTATAGAAGTTCACGGAGTGTACAGAATCTCAAACTGGCTGAGTTCGATTGCCCACTTTAACAAGTGTCCCGATTCTTCAGGTTTTTGCAAAACCTGCCTTAAAGGCTGATCGGTCATGACGTGTATGGAGTGGGACTGAAAGTACGGCCTGAGCTTTCGCGAGGCCATGATTAGGTAGAACGCCAATTTCTCCATCAACGGGTACCGGGATTCAGCTCCGAGAAGTCTCTTGCTGATGTAGTAGACTGGCTTCTGAATTCGGTCTTCTTCCCGGACCAATATGGCACTGGCTGCATCCTCCGTGATAGCCAGGTAGAGAAAAAGAGGCTCTCCTGCTTTTGGTTTGGATAGTACGGGTGGCTCGGCCAGATGTGCTTTCAAGTCAAGGAAAGCGCTTTTGCACTCTTCTGTCCACTCGAACTTCTTATTTCCTCGGAGCAGGTTGTAGAACGACAAACACTTATCGGTGGATTTTGAAATAAACCGATTGAGGGCTGCCACTCTTCCTGTCAGGCCTTGGACATCTTTTCGCGACCTGGGTGAGGGAAGCTCGAGCAACGATCTGATCTTGTCGGGGTTTGCCTCGATTCCTCGGGTATTGACGATGAAACCCAAGAATTTTCCCGATGCGACTCCAAAAGTGCACTTCTGTGGATTTAGCCTCATGCCATACTCCCGTAGTATCTTGAAGCATTCCTCCAGGTCGGAAACATGGTTATCTGCAGTTTTTGACTTAACTAGCATGTCATCAACGTACACTTCCATGTTTTTTCCGATCTGGTCTGCGAACATTCTATTCACCAACCTTTGATACGTAGCTCCAGCGTTCTTCAGCCCAAAGGGCATGACCTTGTAACAATAAACGTTAGTCGGGGTCATGAAACTGGTGTGCTCCTGGTCTGCCGGATTCATGGCGATCTGATTGTAGCCTGAGTACGCGTCCATGAAGGACATGAGCTCGTGCCCCGCCGTGGCATCCACCAACTGGTCAATCCTTGGCAATGGAAAAAAATCCTTGGGGCAGGCTTTATTCAGGTCGAAGAAGTCGATGCAGGTCCGCCATTTCCCGTTGGGCTTCGGAACCAGCACGGGGTTGGTGACCCAGATTGGAAACTTAGCTCCACGGATAAAGCCGCATTTTTTGAGCCGGGCTACCTCTTCCTCGAAGGCTTTAGCCCGGGTTGTTCCTAGGCATCTCTGCTTCTGGGACTTCGCAGGAACGCTTTTATCTAGATGAAGTGTGTGCATGATGACACTCGGGCTGATTCCAACCATGTCCTCATGTGACCACACAAACACATCTAGGTTATCCCGCAGAAATCTGATCAGCTCTGCCTAACTCTCGCTGCAGAGGTTTTTTCAGAGCTTGACCATCCGTGATGGGTTCTGTGGATCAATATTTACTTCCTCGAGCTCCACAATAGCCTGGAACTCGGATCTGTCCTCGCCTATTCGGGGGTCAATATCCTCACTTAAGACGATATTTTCCCCTTCGGCGCTTTGAGGTTTTTCAATCTCAGGATCAGCTAGGGGTTCCTGAGGTTCCTCTTCACCACCTTGGATGGCCATTGCCAGCTTCCCGGGTTTAGATTTTCCCTTCATGGAAATGCTGTAGCATTCCCTGGCAGCGAGTTGATCGCCACGGACAGTGCATATTCCCGTGGAAGTAGGGAATTTCATCGCGAGGTGGCGGATGGAAGTGACGGCCTCAAAAGCTATGAGCGTAGGTCGTCCCAAAATTGTGTTGTACGCAGGGGAGCAGTCGATGACCATGAACTCGAGGAGTTTTGAGACTTTCCGAGGTCCTTCTCCTAGGGTGATCGCTAGCTCGATCGTCCCTATGGCTGCCGATCCTTCTCCTGAAAAACCATACAGCATCATGGAGGTCGCCTTCAGCTCGGCGACAGTCAAACCCATCTTCTCTAATGTGGACCAGAATAGGAGGTTCACCGAGCTCCCACTGTCGATCAGCACCCTCCAAACCCTCTGATTAGCGAGTTGAACTGCTACGACCAAAGGGTCATTGTGCGGGAACTGGACATGGCCCGCATCATCTTCTGTAAAAATGATTGGTTGCTTCTCCAATCGCTGTTGCTTTGGCAGGCGCTGTTCCAGGACGAACTCTACTCCATTGTGCGCCTTAAGTTCGTTTACGTACCTCTTCTGGGCACCCCTACTCGTGCTAGCCATATGCGGACCTCCAGAGATGCTGGATATCTCCCCTCCTATTACAGGAGAAGGGACGTCCTGATCTACCCGAGACCCGGGCTGACTGGCCGGGACTTCTAGAGCAGGTCGACTTGTTGGGACCCTATACCGCGCGTACTGAGCCAAGGGGCCGGCTCGGATGAGAGTCTCGATCTCATCTTTTAAATGCCTACAATCGTCGGTGTTGTGGCCAACATCGTTGTGAAAGAGACAAAACTTGGAGGTGTCTCTCTTCCCTTTTTAGTGCTTCAATGGCTCTGGCCTCTTCCAGGGGAGGCGAGTAGAGTTAGCTAGGAAGATATTCTCCCTAGACTGGGTGAGCTCTGTATAATTCGCGTAGACAGGCTTGAACTTGTCTATGGACTTATTCTTCTTTTGGCCGTGCTGGCTACCTTCACCATTTCCCTTTCTTTTGCCTCCACTGAGCTGGTTGCTCTGTGTGACATTTTGGGTCGCTGCCACGACCTCCGTCCCCACTCCAGCGGGCTGATCAGGGACCTGGCTGGTTCCTGCAGCTGAGGCTTCGGCTTCCTCCAAGTTGATCCATTCCTGGGCCCTGTTGAGGAATTCGTTAACCGAGCTGACTCCCTTTCTTTGTATATCTTGCCAGAGTTCCCCTCCGACGAGGATTCCGGTTCTCATGGCCATGAGCTTGGAGCTATCATCCGCGTCTCTGGCTCGAGCAGCGACGTTCGCAAATCTGCTCAGGTAGGCCTTCAGAGTTTCGCCGGGCTGCTACCTCACGTTAGCCAGAGAGTCGGCCTGAACGCGAGCAGCCTGGGAATGCCCTTTTGAAATCAGCCGAGAAAGTTTTCCAGGAGCTGATTGACTGTCTTTTGCCTTGCTTGAACCACTGTCTGGCCGGTCCAGTCAGAGTGGAAGGAAAGATTAAACACCTCAGCTCGAGGCCAATATTGTGGGCCATCATCAAGGTGTTGAACATCTCCAGATGATCCGACGGATCTCCGTCTCCATTGAACTTAGACAGGTGCAGCATACAGAAACCAGGTGGGTAAGTCGTTGCTGCTATACTGGGGGCGAAGAGCTCCATCTCGTCCCCTGAATCATATTCATCTTTTTCTTTTTCTGACAGGAACTTCCTCATCAGCTCCTCCATCTGGGCCAGGCGCTAGAGGGTTTGGTCCTGATGTCCTTGGTTATTCCGGGGCTGTTCAACAGCTCCGGATCCATTGTACATATTTGGTGGGCTATTCCCCTCCTATCTTGAGATAGGTTATTTGGGGCATTCCCACCGTTACGTACTTCGGACAGGGGCCCCCCTGCGCGAGCATGGCTGTCTCCTCCTGCTGGCTCCCCTCTATGAGAGTTAAGGTGATCTCACAGGTCGCCCCCCTGGGTGGCTTGTGGACTTTGTGCCGAGCTTAGACGCTGACGCAGGTCTCCGCCAGAGAGGTCGCTCCGGCAACTGCCGGTCCAGTAGCTCCTGTTAGAGAGACTTGGAGTTCGCCTTTGGTGGTGAGGATCTGGGCTTTCCCTCGGCGCCCTGCTATGTCGGGGAGGTCCGGCTGATGGCGGGCCTCTCCTACTACTTCCATAGGCCAGAATATCTTGGACGGGCCGAGGAGGAGATGGATATCTGATCGGAGATGGAGGATGCCTGACCGAAGAGGCGATCTTAGTTCCGTCAAGACGGATCAAATTAGGTGGGGGCCTCTCGGCCCTGCCAACCTGCGGGTCCCGCGCCTGGCGATCTGGACAAGGCGCAAGACGGCTGTTGGGTACGGCTGACGCTGTGAGCCCTCCCTGGACCTCCTTTCGGAATTTCTTCGAGCTTCCCTGGGCGCACTCGAGGCTGGTTGGGAGCTAGGAGTCGAAGTTCTGACCGAACGGCTGTATTGCTGTTGTTCGGCTGTAGGCATTTCTCCAAAGTTTGCTTCTCGATGGTGCGATGATGGAGTGGAGTTGGCTATCGGAAGTCTGTCCGAGCGGCTATTCCTGGACCGGTTACCCCGACGAGACTTAGGAGCCTCGCCTTGCCTCTCTCCGACGTTAGCGTCAGTTGTGAGAGGGGGTAGTCGGGCCAGCACATCCTTGATCTGTTGGTTAGCTATTGCTAGCTGGCTCCTCAGCTGAGATTTCTCCATCTCCACCGCAGTGTAATAACATGGGTTCGGATTAGGTGGCCGGGGCGCCGAACTTCCAGTGTCGTCTTGGCCTGCCAGCTACTTGCCAGGCCGCTGTTGGGCTTTAGGAATTTGTTCACCAGGGATGGCAGTATGATGAGCCTCCTGCCCATCATGTTGTTCCGTCTCGTTACCGTGCCTGGATCGAGTAGTCACCATAGTTGGATGTTTGCGACAGCACTAATCGAACTTGCTCTCAATGAAAGCACCAAATTGTTGACGCGGTTCTTCGCCAATAGATAATTAAGAAAAGAAGAGAAAGGGATTAGTGCTTAGGTTGAACCGAAATAGATAAATGATCTTAGAAATGAAATGGTGACTCAAAATACGTTTTTTAAGTGGTTCAAAGGTTAAAATCCTTCTACTCCACTAGTCAGTATTATTGCTATATACTGGGTATTTGATTACAGGGTATTTCTTACAATTGAGAATCCAACCTCTATTAACTCCCAAGGTCTCCATATTTATAGGAGAAGGCACCTGGGAGTTGGTAAGAAGGTCATCCCGTGACCTTCTTACCTATCATGTCAACTCTGTGACATTCATGATTAATTCCTAAACCTGACACATAAGTGTGGTCAAATCAATAGGTAAGGGGATAATGGGCCGCACGGCCCAACCCAATCGTGGGTGTCTGAATACGCACGTTCCTACTGCGTGTCCGAGAAGTCAGGGGTATATCAGACACGTGATGTCTGATATATGCACGTTTACCTTGCGTGGTTGACTTTATAAAAGGTCACAGCCTCCAACTCCAGCTCGTATCACGAGCTGGATGCTTACCTCGACCTGTGGCCTTCAGAGTCCAGACTCAGTCCTTGAGAAATCTTGGCGAACCCTTAGGTTACCTCGAGCTAAGGAGGTAGGACCTTACGATGGCAGCTCCGGTCTTGGGGATGTCCACGTGGTAGTCATGATTAGGCCGTATCTCAGCTCGCTAATCAGCCCGTGGGAAAATCAGGGCGTACAAGGAGCTATCAAGGCCACAACCACACTTGGAATTTTTTAAATTTAGAGGAAGAGGTATGAATTCTCTTTATGTTTCTTAATTGATGTTCTTGGTGGAATTGGGGATTTAGTTTGATTTTTGAAATTGAGACTATTAGGGTGCTTAGATGTGCGTATTGGTGATGGGAAAAAGTTTACAGACTAAATTGCAGCTTCAATTTCCATTAATTTCCATGAATTTGAGTTGAATTTTGGGATTTGGGAAATTTGAGGATTTTGGCCTTAAGTTTTGAAAGTGTTGATTCTAGGTTGTAATTTTGATTTCAAAGTTGTCTTGATGTTTTATATGGATTATATAGTTAGTTTAGGGTCGAATTTTGTGCAAAAGTTGGCTAGAAAACTAATTTGGGTTGAAATTGATTTAGTTCAAAATTCTCAAAAAATTTAGCTTTTGCCCTCTGACTTAAGCCAGTCGATCGACCTATGGCACCTGGTCGACTGACCTATGATTTTGGCAGGCACGAAATTTCGGTCAACGATATACTTATGGAATGTAGGTCGTGATGGCGGGGCCATCATAGGAATGTTGTACACATTCGCCCGATTTGGACCGCAAGCTTGGTGTCAGGAGATGCACCTCACTTGGCAAGGCTGCTTGGCACGATCATGTGAATGGTTTATGTATTTAAATTGAGCATATTTATAATCTGTCAAATGTGTTAATGATTTATAAGATTGGAATGAATGCATTTATTATTTGTGAAGTATGTTGATTATTGTTTATTTTGCACATGATATTTATTATGCCTTACTGGGTTTTCTTGTTGGGACTTCGTTCATGGGTGCTCTATGGTGCAGGTAAGGACAAGGGGAAAGTCAACCAACCATGAGTTGGAGGGCTTTGGAGAGGCGCATACATGTTTGGCCTGCTCGGCCGCCACAGTCAAGATATTTTGAGGGACTTAGAGTAAAAGTCAGCTTTTGTAGCGTCCCAAATTTGCTAATATGGCTTAGGACCTTGATTAGCGTGCCTAGAGGGAAATAATTGATTTATTATGTTAATATGTGAATTTGGTGAATATGTGATTAAAAATGCATGTTTAGGTGAATTAAATATGCATGTGGGCCCCTTTTGGCTGTTAGGAGCATGTTTGTAATTTTAGCCCGCTGAGGGCCATAAATGTAATATTTGTGTATATTGTGATTCGTGCCATGTGTGAGTGGTGATATATTTGTGATGCACGATCTGAGACAGCCCTAGGGAGCGGTTTAGCTAGAAAGTCACAACGGGGTCAAATGCTCGGCTCGGGAGGAGCCTGGGGGTATTTTGGGGATATAATGTGTTCGAGAATTATTGAGTAACAGGTAGTAGTTTGGAAATCATTTGGACATCTTGGGATTAAATGGGGATTTATAGGAATAGTCGAGGACTTACATGATTTGGTAAATGACTAAATTGCCCTTGGGTTACTGAAGGGTTGAGGATAAGTTTAAGGGGTAGTCTGATCATTTGGGCAGGGATATACACTTAGAGGCTTAGGAAATTACTGGAACTCAAAAGAAGATAAGGCATAAAACTCTCAAGTCTCTCTCTCTCCTTCGGTTCTCCTTTCTCTTCTTGGTGTTTGAAGGCTTTGGATTAGTTAGAGGATTTTGACTGAGTACTTTGAGGATTGGGAAGCTTAATGCTCAGGGAATCAGTTCAGGAACTGACTTAAGTGTAGAGGTAAGCTTTTAAATTGAATTAAGCTGTTTAATTCTGCTAGTTTTCTTGAGAACTCAAGCTTGCTTGAGGTTTGGTTTGGTTAGCTATGTTTGAATTTTAATTGTGGTGTTAGTAAGGACTAGGGAGTTGTTCTTAGGTGGATGTGATGCCTAGGATGTGTAGATGAAGAATCTAAGCTTAATTATGGGTTTAATTGATGTTTGAATATGGGAATTAAGGTTTAGGCTTGAGGAAAATGTAGGAAAAATGGAGGTTTACTAGGTTTGGGGGTTCGAGCCGCGGCCCAAGGCTGGGAATGCCGCGGCCCGTGTGTATGTGAAGGCCTGGGGAGGCCTCTGTTCTTGAGGCACGCCGTGGCCCTAGAAAGGGTTTGTCGTGGCCCGTGTCTCCTAGTAGGGAGGCATTTTGCCTCTTTTTTGGGGCATGTCGTGGCCCTTAAGGGGCTGGGCCACGGCCTTAATTCAAAGTGTTGGCTGTTTGTAGGTTCTTGGCTCGGGAACCCAAAAGTTAGGGCTCTGGAAGGATTTGACCACCCGGATTGGTAGAATCCAAGGTCCCAGAGACTAGAATTATAGCCCAAAGTAATTTAATGGATTAGAGCTTGATGGATAGCTTTTTTTCAATGCATTGTGACTAGGTTTTCAGCGAGGCTCGGACTAGAGGACTGTGCTCTGGATTTTGGTGCTCAGGAAGCTTGGGACACAGGTAAGAAAACTATTGTACCTGTAGTGTAGGGCGTGGTCCTATAGTTTGTATTGCAGGGCATGACCCTATGTGATTGAATTGTAGGGTGTAGCCCTATTATTTATGTTTAGTATTTGTTGATTATATGCTATGTATTGCATACTTCTGAATGAACGGTGAAGGCCAGGAACAGTGAAGGCCGGGAACGGCGAAGGCCAAGAATGGCAGGAAGCCAGGTATGGCAAGGGGCCAAGAACGGCGTTAAGCACGTGGAGTGCAAGGTCGAGTACGGCAAGGGGTCGGGAGCGACGTTGAGCATGCAGAGTGAAAGCCATTAGGGTGAGACCCTTCTCGGATGCTTGAATCATCCTCATAGTGTAGACTGCGAACCCAGGGCCTGGTAAAGCGCCTGGGACGGCATGACCGCTATGTGTTTAGCCTGTTGGCTACTTGGTTATATGCTAATTGATAGACATGCATATGTTGATTGTTTTATGTTGAGTTTTCTTGCTGGGCTTCGGCTCACAGGTGCTCTATGGTGCAGGTAAGGACAAAGGAAAGGTCGACCAACCATGAGTACGGAGAGCGTGAAGTGATGTGTACATGTTTAGCCTACCTGACTGCCACAACCAAGGGTATTTTTGGGAAATGTTATGTATTAACCTGAATTTTGTCGCCTAGTCGACCTGAAATGTAATTTGAGTTGAAAATATTTTCTGAACAATATTTTGGGATCCCAATGGTAAAACTTTCTGATAATGAGTATTCAATATTTTGTATTTAATGACTGGAACAGGTTTTATCTCAACTTAGCTACACTTTTAACCTAAATCCTCGATTAGTGAGTGATTAGCACGTTTTAAAGTCACTTAGTAACGAATCTAAGGTAGTAGGGCGTTACAACTTTTGTCGCTTAGGTCAACTATTTTGAGAACATTAAATGTAATTGTATTTTATTTAAACTCTGTTGGGATCCCTTGTAAATGTTTAAAGTTTTAATGGAAAATTTTATACCTTTTGACCAAAAAATTTAGACCTAAACCTTTATTTAATTTTAATTACACTTTTGGGTCCAAACAACTCGCTTAACAAGTTAAGCACTATTTTAAACACATAGTGTAACGATCCTAGATTAAAAGGGTATTACAACTTGGTATCAGAGTTTCCAAGGCCTTATGGTTCCTGAAGATCGACCGAACATGTACGCTTCCTGCTAAAGACAAGCTCGACTCATGGTTTGGTGGGTAATGGGTTGTGTTTATCCAAAAAACAGTGGTTGATGACGTGGCAAGAATTTTCAACACGTGGCAGAGATACTGCTCGCCTATCGACCAGAAATATTTCTACATGCGAAGATCAAGTTTTATATACGACCAGACTGGTCGTATAGTCCGTTCATTTATAAAAAGATATGTACAGTTGTAATGATATCCGAGAATATCTCTTCATTATGACCTGAAAATCCATTTATTATGGGAAGATATTATTACTTGATTCATGTAACCCTTCTTAAGCCTATAAATACATAAGAAATAGCTCAAGGAAGGAATCTTGTTTTCTTTTTCTGAATTAGATTTCTTTTATCCATCATTTGTATTGTTTTCTTCTTCTAAGGTCTGTGAAACTCAAGAACCCTAGTTCTTTGATCACACCTTTGGAGCTCAATACTAATAGTAGTATCAAGTGGACGTAGGTCAATACCAATTACTGGGGCCGAACCACTATAATTCTCTGTGTTCTTTATTTTCCATTAAATCGTTTTCTCAAGCTCTATATTATTTTTCTGTCGTTTTCTAGACTTAGTGTCGTTGACCAAAAAGAGGGTCAAAATTCTGGTGCTTTCATTGAGAGCGTTGAACTCAAGAAGTTCTAATGACAAAAACTACTAAGAAGATTGGACAGGCTGCCGCTACACCATCCCAGCCTCCTCCCCCAAATGTGGCTGAAGACAAACCTCATTTGGAGTTTGATGAGGAGGAGTTGGACTCTGAGACGCTGAAGACAACACTGGGGTGTTGCAAGATGAGTTGGCCAATCTGAGGGCCAACCAGGAGAATGCTGCCGAGATAATGGCATCGCAGCAAAGGGAGATAGAGCGCCAGTGCCAAGAGCTGAGCGATCGGCAGGCGGAGATGGACCGTCGATAGAGGGATGCCATGGCAGCCCTTGAAGAAGCCCTCCAGTTGGCTAGGAATCAGGCTGCGCCAACCTCGTAGCCTGATCAACCCCCAAGCAGGCCACCTCAAAGGGGTCCGAAACCTAGCCCTCCGCTCTAGCCAATAAGCCCTCAGAGGCCGGAGCTGCCACCTATGCCTCTGGATGATATCCCACCTAGGGATCCTGAGACGCAACCTCCGTCTCAGGCTGGTCGAGGCAATCCCCCGCGCCTGAGGCAGAATGAGGCTGAGCAACAGCCCCGCAGCCCTAGACGCCCAGGGGGTGAAGAGCCGAATCCACCGAGCAGGGGGCAACGTCCTTCTACCAACAGAAGGAACTTGAAGACAGGCTCTGCGATCAGGGGCCCCCCACGGCATGACAATGCACGGGGACCCACCGACCAATGCAGGCCTCCCCCTAACGCTCGGGAAATACCATCCCAAGGAGGCAATAGTCAGTCGCATCATAGCTAGTCATAGTTCAGAGATGACCACGGCTACAACGAGGCTGACTCAGGCAGAGGAAATGCTGGTCGGAGGAACGAAGAAAGAGGTGGAGGCAAGAGCCCCCACCTAGAGAAGACCGACAAGCAGGACATAACGCTGGGGGGCAGCCTAGACAAAATAGCATCTTTAGCCAGCTCGGAGCCAGCGAGCAGCGGTGAAGAGACGACGACTTGAGGGATGTACTCAACGACCGCCGAGAAAGGCACGATGAGTACATTCCCCCAGCACCAGAGGCCCCAGAAATTCCGGAAGCTGTTCAGGCTCAAATTGATTCCCTAAACCAGGCTGTACAGCAGCTGGTCGGGGGGCGAACATCGCACATCGAGTACAATCGGAGGAGAGGCACCCCTTTCGTACAAAGGATTGTTGTGGCAGAAACCCCCAGCAAGTTCAAGATGCCAACTCTGCCAAATTTCGACGGGTATGGAGACCCGGTATCTCATGTTAATAAGTTTGAGATACAGATGGACATTCAGAAAGTCTCTGAAGATGCTCGTTGCAGGATCTTCCCAGCGATACTTTCTGATGCCGCCCAAGAATGATTCTTTAAGTTCCCTCTTGCAAGTATTGTATCCTGGGAGATGTTCGTGAAGGAGTTTTACGGACAGTTCTATGCGGGTCGTGTGCACCCCACCGAGGTGAACCAACTGGTTGAGATACGCCAGAAAGAGGGGGAGCCTTTGAAGGATTACGTTTAGCGCTTCATGCGAGCTACAGCAGGAGCCAAGACTGTGGGCGATGAAGGAAAAATGATGGCCCTAACTGCTGGGGTTAGGTGCCATTCTCCCCTCTGGAGTAGCCTCAGGAAGCATGGGGTTAAAAGTACCCAGGAATTTTTAGATAGAGCTGATTGGTACATCAAGCTCGAGGACGCGATTTCCAATGAAGGGAAATCGCCAGCAAAGGACAAGGGGCCCAAGGAAGAACCTGCCAAAGCCGCCAACGGGTCTAGCCCAATGGCAACGGCAAAGGCAATGGGAATGGAAATGGTAAGAATGGTGGAAAGTGGGCGAGCAACGAACCCTCGACCTCCGAGAGTAAGCGCCCCAAAGGTAATTGGTATGAACCAAAATTTACCAATTACACTGCCCTTGTTGAAAGCTGAGCCGAGGTTTACTAGGCGACCAGCTCGAGCGTGCCCTACAAACGACCCACACCAATAAGGAAAGATATCTCCAAGAGAGATTCCACAAAGTTCTGTCGTTATCATAACGACTATAGGCACAACACCAATGAGTGTAACCAGCTGAAGGACGAAATTGAGTTCCTAATAAGACAGGGACATTTAAGAAGATATGTATGAGCCGCGGGAGGTTCTCAACGAGAGGCTCAAGGTGATAACGAGTTGGCGCCTGCACGCCAACGCTCGCCACCTTTACATACAGCCGGCTCCCGTGGCAGGTACCCTACTCACCATCTGCGGAGGCCCACATCTCGCAGGAGATAGTGGGAAAGCGAGGGAACGATATGCTCGAACCCTACGCCACGACCATGACATCAAGATGATGAGTGTCGAGGATCGTGCACCAAAAAAGGCTCAAACAGAGGAGGAACTGATCACCTTCTCTGACGACGACGCCCAGCATGTGCAATTCCCACACTCCGATCCACTGGTCGTGGATGTACAAATCGCGAATATGATGGCGAAAAGGGTGTTGGTCGATACAAGAAGTTCGGTCAACATTCTATATAAGTCCTTGCTGGAAAGGATGAAATTGTCCGTAAAGGACCTAGAGCCATGCAACCAAACCATTTATGGTTTTTCCGGAGAAGGGCTCGCCCCAATAGGGTCAATTAGACTCCTAGTTACAGCAGGCACTGCGCCTGCTAACAGGACATTACTCACTACTTTTATAGAAGTTGATTGTCCTTCAGCATACAATGCTGTGATAGGGATGCCAATTCTAGTTGACCTTCGAGCCATCACTTCTATATGGCACCTCGCCATGAAATTCCCAACAAACGCAGGGATAAGATGCATGTTGGGAAACCAAAGGGAAGCGAGGTAGTGCTACAATGCCTCGATCACCAAAGCAAAGAAGGGTGTATCGAGAGATGCCACCGGGAAGGAGTTGCAAATGGCAACTGAAGTTCAAGCCCGCTCAGGTGATAATCTCACCAAATAGGGCATTGCCCAAAGTGAGGATAGAGACTTAGATCCTTACTTTGGGGATTTTGAAGAAGAAGTGGGACCCATCGAGGACCTTGAAGAGGTCCAACTCGATGAGGAAAGTCCGACCAGAGTTGTGAAAGTCGGTAAAAACTTAGAGACAACAACAAAACAAGCACTGGTGGAGTTCTTAAGGAGGAACCAAGATGTCTTTGCCTGGTCGCATAAAGACATGGTCGGGATAGATCCTGCAATCATCATCCATGTCCTGAACATTGACAAAAACTTTCCACCTGTGCAACAAAAAAGAAGGCTGCTCGACAAAGACAGATCAAAGGCTTTGAAAGAAGAAGTCGAGAAGCTGAAGGAGAATGGGTTCATTAGGGTGGCATTTTATCCATCGTGGGTCTCCAATCCTGTACTCGTGCCCAAGCCGAATGGCAAGTGGCGTACGTGCGTGGATTTTACAGACCTAAATAAAGCCCACCCCAAAGACTGTTTCCCACTCCCAAGGATCGACCAGCTGGTCGATTCCACTGCAGGACACGAGATCCTCTCATTCATGCATGCATACTCTGGGTATAATCAAATCAGTATGCATCCCCCTGATGAGGATCACACTAGCTTTCGAACTGATACAGGGCTCTACTGTTACAAAGTGATGCCCTATGGTTTGAAAAACGCTGGTGTGACTTACCATAGACTCGGCAACCACATGTTTAAGGAGCTGATCGGTACAAACATGGAGGTTTACGTTGACGACATGCTGGTTAAGTCGAAGAAAGAAGAAGGGCATGTAAAGGATTTGCAGGAATGCTTCAACGTCCTGAATAAATATAGGATGAAGCTAAATCCCCTTAAATGCTCATTCGGAGTAGGATCAGGGAAGTTCTTGGGATTTATAGTTAACTCAAGAGGAATTGAAGCTAATCCCGAGAAAATAGAAGCCCTGATCGAGATGAAGTCGCCAGTGAAGATTAAGGATGTCCAAAGCCTGACTGGGAGGATTGCCGCTCTAAGTAGATTTATTTCAAAATCAACAGACAAGTGCATCCCATTTTTCATTCTACTCAGAGGCAATAAGAAATTTGAATGGACAGATGAGTGTGAACAGGCCTTTCAAGCACTAAAAACGCATATGGCGCAGCCACCCATCCTTTCAAAGCCGGTCGATAAAGAGACTTTGTTCATCAACCTGGCAATCACGGACTACGCTGCTAGTGTTGTTCTGGTAAGAGAAGAAGAAGGTGTGCAAAAGGCTATTTATTACGTAAGAAAAAGGCTGATCGAAGCAGAATTGAGGTATCCCCCCATCGAAAGGTTAGCCTACTGCTTAGTTTTGGCCTCTAGGAAGCTGCGGCCTTACTTCCAAGCTCATCCAATTATGTTATTGACCAACCAGCCTCTTCAGCAAGTTCTGCAAAAGCCAGAGGCTGCCGGAAAATTACTAAAGTGGGTAATCGAACTCGGGCAGTTCGATATACCTTACTTGCCGCGAGCAGCGATAAAAGGACAAGCCTTAGCTGACTTCATCGCCGAATTCACGGAGCCCACAGGTGGTGAGCAGATTGAGGAGCCCAGCGAGCCTGGATGTCAAATCCAAGCGCCCTCGTGGAAATTGTTCACAGATGTTTCATCTAACAAATCTCACGCAGGAGCAGGAGTGATATTGATAACGCCGGAAGGGCATCGATTTCATTGTGCAATAAGATTTGACTTCGTTGTTCTAACAATGAGGCCGAATATGAAGCATTACTTGCTGGACTGCGATTAGCCAAGGATATGAACATAAAAGCGCTTGACGTCTATAGTGATTCTCAGCTGGTGGTGAACCGAGTCTTGGTAGAGTATCAAGCGCGAGGTTTGAAGATGGTCGCCTATCTGAACAAAGCAAAGGATCTGTTAGCCCAGTTTGACAGATACAGTCTCCAGCAAGTACCTCGCGGTCACAATTCCAACGCGGACGCTTTGGTGAAGTTGGCAAGTGCAAAAGATGTTGATACTCTGAACATAGTGTCAGTCGAGCAACTATCCGAACCAAGCATCCAAATAGCAGAAACCACTCTGGTCATCCAGACGGCGGATACATGGATGGCACCATATGTAGAATATTTATCGAGGGGTGTGCTACCCGCGGACAGAAACAAAGCTAGGACCCTTCAGCGACAAGCTGTTAGGTATATCCTGGTCCATGGAATCCTGTACCGAAGGGGATACTCACTGCCACTTCTCAGATATGTTACAAAGGAGAAAGCTAAAGGGTTAATGAAAGAGGTGCACGAGGGTTTTTGTGGGGACCACGCTGGGGGGCAAAGCCTGTCAAAAAAGATCCTAAGGCAGGGATATTTCTGGCCAACCATGAATGAAGATTCAGTAGAGTTCGTGCGAAGATGTGACAAGTGTCAGAGATTTTCTAAAATCCCACAAGCAGCTCCCAATGAGTTAAAGCAGATGCAGAGTCCATGGCCCTTCACAATTTGGGGAATAGATCTAATCTGATCTTTGCCTACAGGAAAAGGTGGTGCAAAGTATTCAGTGGTTGTCGTCGACTACTTCACCAAATGGGTCGAAGCTGAGCCACTCGCGACCATAACGACCAAGAAAGGGCTTGACTTCGTAGTCAAAAACATCATCTGTCGCTATGGATTACCAAAGAAGATAGTCTTAGATAACGGCACTTAATTTGACAATGATCTATTCACGGACTTCTGCAAACGTCATGATATTATCATAAGATTTTCTTCAGTCGCTCATCCCCAAGCGAATGGGCAAGTCGAAGCAGTTAACAAAACGCTGAAGGATACCCTAAAGAAAAGACTCGAAGAAGCTAAGGGAGCATGGCCAGAGTAGTTGCCTGAAGTCCTTTGGTCGTACAGAACTTCCCATCGAACAGCAACAGGTCATACCCCGTTTTCCTTAGCATACGGGTATGAAGCCATGTTTCCTGTCGAGTTGGATCCACCCTCACACCGCAGAATAACATACGACTAGGACTCTAACAGCCAGCTACTGATGGAATCCTTGGACTCAATTAATGAAAGGCGTGAACAAGCCCAGCTCTGAGTAGCTGCATACCAGCAGAAGGTCGCCCAGTATTTCAACTCTAAATTGCGAGAAAGAAAATTCAATGTTGGAGACCTTGTGCTCCGAAGAGTTTTCCTTAACACCCGCGACCAAGCTGCTTGAGTACTCGGACTAAATTGGGAAGGGCCTTACCAGATTGATGAAGTCCTTCACCCAGGCACTTATAAACTTGCACGCTTAAACGGAGATCTCGTTCCTCGCTATTGGAATGGAGAACACCTGCGCAAGTATTATCAATGAACAATTCTTCTTAAAGAATTGGCTTGTATAAATTCTACTTTTTACAAGTTTTGGAAAAATGTAAGATCTTATTGATCACTCGTAAAGACATGTTTAGTCCATTTATTACGAGAAATAAAATGGATTGTGCTCAACCAGTCATTTCTTGCCAACTATTGTATTTATTACAAGTATTTGCTCATTACGTGTGTTGTTTTGCTGTATTATAATGCTAATCATATTGCTCCGAGCAGAAATGTTCGAGTAGGTTCTAGTCAAGGCAAGTGACCAAGGACCTAAGGCTCCCCGATCACTTAGGGGGGCATACAAGGTACAAGTAAGAAAAGTATGTCGTTAAAAGGTATGTAAACACATGAGCAAAATAAGTGAAAGCATGTCAGGGCACTTAGAGTATTTTTCAGAATTTTGATATTTTGTTAAATCAAACCAAAGTGCTATGCTAAGTTCGGTCATGCGAATAGATAGATGTTATAATAATATGCAAATATATTATAATATCAAAGTGAATCCTTTTACACCGCAAGCAGTAACTGCTTGGATGTAATTGTTCAAATAAAAGTAAAAGCTGCCCATCAGCAAACCAAGAAATTATATTGATTTTACATCACGACCCATAGGTCGTGTAGTTAAAAAAAAAAAGAAAAAACATAAAGAGAAAAGACTAAGGAGCTTGAGGAGTTGGAGGATCTCGGAGAAGGTTCTGGTCGACAGCACCTGCAGCCTCGTTGTCTGCACCGTCCATCCCAGCGGCCAGTGAGATTTCAGGGGACCCTTGATTTTTCTTCCTCAGCCAACTGAGCTGCACAGCGAGCAAGCTCGGCATCTCTCGCATTTTCGAGAAGGTAGTCGAAGTTGGCACCCTGATTGTGCTTCCAGAAATCATAGAAACATCTCAGGGTGGCATTCTTGTACCTTTCCAAGTTACCGGCGTTGGCCTTCTCCAACTCCTCGACCCGGCCCTCCAGAGTTGTGGTCTCCTGCCTGCTCGTGATCAAGTCCAGCTCGAGCTGTTTGGCCATTTTGTAGTTAAAGTGGTTGGACTCCTTAAATTGGTCCCTTTGCTCATGGACTTTCTCCAGAGACCTCTACTTCTCCTCCAAATCCTTAGCCAGTTGGGCCTTTTCCTCAACCACCGCTGCCAGCTGATCAGCATGTTTGGCCTCAGCATCTTTGAGTTCATCCTCGTGCCGTTGCTCTGAAGTCCTAGTCTGCTCGGTGACGGCACCCAAGCGGATGCGGCCGGCAGTAAGGGTTAGCATGGTTTGTAGTCAGAACAAGAAGTTAGACAAACAGTAAACTAAAGAAGACCTGTTTCCACAAAAAGAGATGACTTACACTGGTGAACTCGTTCAGGGCACGGTTTAGGATCGGGTCAACTCCCATTGTCTCTGTAGCAGCCATTGCCTCTCAGCAGTGATCGTGCTTTGCGATCTTGGTGATCCTCTCCTTGATCAGTTTAAAGGCATGACCGACCATCTCGTCCCAAGTTGAGGCAGGATCAACCTGTTGAGGTTCATTGGTCGGGACCGCGGGAGGAAGAGTCGATCCGGTCGGGGCAAAAGGAGTATGCTGCTCGCGGGGAGAAGGTGGAGTCGTGGTGGCGGAGGGCCTATCCTCCGAAAGGTCTGTGTTCTGAGCCTTCTTTGCCTGAGGCGCTTTGCTACTCTCCCCATGGTGTCTCTTGCTGGTTTTCTTCTTGCTCGGGGGAGCCGCGGCAGCCTCTGGAGTGTTGTAGAGGTCGAACACGTTGACGGATTCCATTTCTGAAAAAGAAGAACAAAGTTGAACAGTGAGATAGCATGAATGAACAAGTACATTACATGAGAAAAAGAAGCAAAAAAAGGATCGCAAAGTCAAATACCCGAGCTATTATTACTAGTCGCTATCCTACAGACTCTACTAGTCTTATACTCATTCTTTGACATGAAGAAGTCTGGACCTAAATGTGGAGCATATTTAAAATTGTCATCCCCGTCAAATAGATGACAGGAAATTGGAAAATTGTCTAAAAGCGAAATAACTGTACCATTGTCATCCGACGAATCGTCAGAGAGCTCGACAGGCTTGGTGGCCTTCTTCTTTCCTTTCCCCATGGGGGCCGAGGGCCTCTTTGCTGGAGGAGTGCCAGCAGGTTCCCTGATCGTGACCCCAGTCGGTCTCCTCCGTGGAGGTGACGCTGGAGGTTGCTGCTCGAGTTCCTCCTCGGCAAAGGCACTCCCTTCTGAAGGCGCCCTCGTGTCCGATTGAGGGGCCCAGAGGCCAACCAACCTAAGGTTAGCCTCTATAACCAGATGCTTAATGCTCTTTTCTGCATCAGACATGCTGGCGAGGAGCGCAGATCTCAACTCCATGTCCAGAGTTTGGTTTGGTCGCAGCCATGGGCCTGGAAGACATTAACAATTTAAGGAAATATGGAGGGGAATACTAAGTGAAGAAGTAACAGCCAGTGATACGAAAGTTTTACCTCCTTGTGCGAAGGCCAGGTTGTCTGCGATCATATCAGTTGTGAGGAAGTACTCCTGATAGTACCTCCCCACATTTGAGATATGGGTTGTGTCAGTCAGGAAGGTGCGCCCAGTTTCCTGATGACAGAAGTGAAAGAACCCCATGCCTTCTTGGTTGGTGTTGGATTTGAGGTCGAACAGGTAGTTGACCTCATGAGGCGATGGCACAGGCCATTTCTTTTGGCTGTAAAGGATATAGAGTGCAGCAAGCATCATATATCCATTTGGGGTTATTTGAAGGGGGCAACTCCAAAATAGTTGGCCACCCCCTGAAAAAATGAGTGAAGAGGCAAGGTAGCCCCTGCCATGATATGAAACCTCGACCAGGCGCTGAAGGCACCTCCAGGCAGATTCGCCCTTTGGTCTAGTTTGAGTCTGACTAAGGTCACCCCTGGGAGACCATATTTCCTTAAATAATTGGCGATCATTTTGATCGTCACCCTGCTTTCAGAAACTACATACCACTCAACATCCGGCTGAATGGCGTGTCGAGGGCGGGCATGCCTTTGGATGTTAGGGTCGAGAGCATTTTCATCTCGACCACTGGTCGAGGGAGCATCAGCCGAAGTAGCAGGCTGATGAGAAGGGTCGGCGGTTTTCCTTTTCTGGGCCTTGGTTTTGGTGTGAGCCATATTTCGGGTCAAGATTGGGGAAGTGTTTGGATTAGTACGAGAAAATGGAATTTCGGGTGTCAATGACGAGGGTTGTTCTTCATCCTCGAGCAGTTGAGCTAGCAGGTCGTCGTCGATGGGTCTTTCTCCTCCCCACGGGTCTTGCATGTAAACTACAAATAGACAAAGGAGGAGATAAGATGCACAGCCTAGGAGCTTATGTTGAAAGTTGGAATAACGTTGCTCGCGTCTACGACTAGCAACATTCTAACCGAAACACTAATTTTTATGCGAACAATTTGAAAAATGGATCAAAAAGTGAAAGTAAAAAGTTTTTCTGGAAAAAGCTTTTTCAACTCCAAAGGGGCGGGAAAAACCCAAATTTTCAGCTAGCCTAAAAATAAAATTTTTACTTTGATTTTACGCCCTAAACCCATGATCCTGACTATCAAACTAATTCCTAACTTCTACAAAGCAAACTAGACTACCCTATCAAGCATCAAACGGTATATACAATATCCTCGCGAATTTCTACCCAAGAACACAAAGAAGTTTTAGAAATCAAAAGCAGTATGCATGGCATCTCAAAGGGTTTAAAAGACGAAGAAATTTACCTGGATGAGGGTTGGAGATTCTGAAATGGGACAACTTTGGGCTTGCAAACAAAGAACCCTTAAGCAAAGTGACGGGAGACCTTCGAAGTTCTGAGCTCTAAGATGGAGTTCTTGAGAGCTCTTGGCATGAAATGGCGAGTAAAAGGTTAAAAGGTGAATGAGAGGATTATTTATAGAAGCTGAGATGTGTTGAAAAGGGGTAATCATGAGTTACCTTTTTCAAGGCATGGGGGAGTGTAACAGCTGTCGGAAAGGTTACTTGGAAACTAAAAAGGCATGATTGGACGTGATTAGGTCACAGTTTTCAAGAACGCACGAGAGGCTCTGACAAATTTCGTGGGGCATGCGAAAAGTTAGTTTTCTAAGTTTACTTATTGCTGGTCGCAATAAATAAACTTGGGGGGCAAATGTTTATCCAAAAAACAGTTGTTGATGACGTGGCAAGAATTTTCGACACGTGGCAGAGATTTCGCTCGCCTATCGACCAGAAATATTTCTACATGCGAAGATCAAGTTTTATATACGACTAGCCTGGTCGTATACTTCGTTCATTTATGAAAAGATCTGTACAGTTGTAATTATATCCGAGAATATCTCTTCATTATGACCTGAAAATTTGTTTATTATGGGAAGATATTATTACTTGATTCATGTAACCCTTCTTGAGCCTATAAATACATAAGAAATAGCTCAAGGAAGGGATCTTCTTTTCTTTTTCTGAATTAGATTACAATTATCCTTCGTTTGTATTGTTTTCTTCTTCTAAGGTCTGTGAAACTCAGGAACCCTAGTTCTTTGATCACACCTTTGGAGCTCAATACTAATAGTAGTATCAAGTGGACGTAGGTCATTACTAATTACTGGGGTCGAACCACTATAATTCTCTGTGTTCTTTATTTTCCATTAGATCATTTTCTCAAGCTCTATATTATTTTTCAATCGTTTTCTAGACTCCGTGTCGTTGACCAAAAAAAGGGTCAACAGGCTGAATACCTATTTAATTATTTATTTGAATTATATGCCTTATCTACATGCTAGAATAGGGAGCATGATATATACCATTATGGCATGGCCTTCTTGATTGCTATGTGGATATGAAAGGTATGCTTATGAGCATTATTGTTACATGTGAGTATGATAGAGATGCTTATTAGAATTAATTTTGCATGTGAATGCTGTGTTTGTTTGGGTTTGACCGTGGGGCGATTTCTGAATGTGGTTAGCATGCCTGATAAGCTTAGTCATTTATTGCAGACATACTTGGAAGTTATGCCTCCAAGGCGGTTAATTAGACTAGTTGGTGCTAATATCGAGGCAAAAAATGATAACCAGGGCAAGAACCCTCCATCTGCCCCTAAGAATTGGCCGTAGATGTTTGCAGACATCCAGGCCAGACTTCAGAGATAGGAGGATGAGATCAGATGGTTAAGGAGGCAGGTTCCATCAAGGAACGCTACCCTGCAGGTGCCACATGCAATGGTACCGATATTGGTACAACCAGACATTGAGAACAGATGGGAACCATTGTACGAGAGGTTCTGGAAGCAACACCCTCCAACTTTAGAGGGAGGCCCAGATCCACTCAGAGCT
This sequence comes from Humulus lupulus, assembly GCF_963169125.1. NCBI lineage: Eukaryota > Viridiplantae > Streptophyta > Magnoliopsida > Rosales > Cannabaceae > Humulus > Humulus lupulus. Next base: position 136,860,205 of record NC_084795.1, read on the forward strand.
GAGTAGTGGATGGGAATGGTCAGTTCCATCCTCAACTTTATGAGGGTGGTGGGTAATGACAGGGTGACATGTGCCACTTACATGCTGCAGGATGATGTCTGAATCTGATGGGAGGTGATATCCCAAACCTAGAATGTGGCAATGATGGGCTGGAGGGTATTTAGGTAGTTGTTCAATGAGAAGTATTATAACGCGCAATTCGAACCGCGAGATGGACAAATTTATGAATTTAGTTCAGGGCAACATAACAATGACAGAGTATGCACTGAAATTCAACAGGTTGGCCAAGTTTTCCTCTGATAACATGGGATGTCAAAGTCACCTCAGTACGTGGGGTTACTACATATGCTCAGGTGGTTGAGAAGGCCCTTACTGCTGAGGGTGTAGAGGACAAGATATGGAGAGAGGGCGCCGCCAGGCGCAATACCCTGAGGGTGGTACCTTCATTTAATGGGCCTAATAGGGACGGATTCCCTAGTGATCATAAGAGAAAGACATCATACACATTTAGTATTCCCAATTCAGACAAGATGTTTAAGGGTACTTAGGGTGGCCGTCAGGGCAGAAATGAGAGCTGGAAGAGTTATGCAGAGTGTGCCCAATACAAGCGACGTCACTTGGGAGAATGTCATGTTAAGGCGTGTCTCTTATGTGAAGTGGTGAGCCATCTCAAGAAAGACTTCCCACAGTTGAAGAAATTAGAACTGAAGAGGAGTGCCAATTTGGTTCCAACACGAGTGTTCACACTGACTCAAACTGAGGCTAATGCTTGTCCTTCCGTGGTGACATGTTAGATTTCTAACACTAGCTCTCCATATAGAATGTTGATTGAGTTTGGCACTACACATTCATTTGTATCTAGTAGGGTGATAGACAGACTTTGTAGACCTTGTAATGTGTATGATGTGGGGTTTGGGACTTTGTTGCCTACTAGGGAGTTGTTAGTTTCTAGGAGATGGATTAGATTCTTACCAGTAGAGGTGGATGGTAGAGAATTTTCTATGGACTTGATCGAGTTAGCAATAGAGGATTTTGATATGATATTGGGCATAGATTGGTTGGCCAAGTACGGGGCGACCATAGATTGTAAAAGGAGGATGGTGACTTTTGGGCCTGAGGGAGAGGAATCGTTTGTGTTTGTGGGTGCTGTGAATGGGCCTTGCGCTCCAATGATTTCGGCATTAAAGGTTAGAGACCTATTGCAAGGAGGTTGCATATGATTCATAGCTAGTGTGGTGGATACCAATAAGGTTGTACCAGTCAGACCAAAAGAGACTAGATTGGTTTGTGATTTTCTAGATGCGCTCCTAAAAGACCTACCAGGATTGCCACCACGTTGAGAGATTGATTTTGTTATTGAGTTGGCACTAGGAATGGAGCCGAATTCCAAGCACCTTATAGAATGGCACCGACATAATTGAAGGTTTAGTTACAAGAGTTACTTGACAAGAGATTTATTAGACTTTTTTTTTTCGTGGGGTGCACTAGCGTTATTGGTGAAGAAGAAGGATGGATCGTTGAGGATGTGTGTGAAATACCGGGAATCGAGTAAGCTAACTATCAAGAATAAGTATTTGCCAAGAATCGATGATTGGTTTGATCAGTTGCAAGGCAAGATAGTGTTTTTGAAGATTGATCTTCGATATGGTTATCACTAGGTGAGGATAAAGGAGGTGGATGTTCTAAGTACAACCTTTCGCACGAGGTACATGCACTATAAGTTTTTGGTTATGTCTTTTGGACTGACCAATGCCCCGACAACGTTCATGGATCTGATGAATAGGGTGTTCGAGGATTATTTGGACAAGTTCATCGACGATGTAATGATTTACTCCCAATCAAAGGGAGAACATGAAGAACATCTTCGTTTGGTACTACAGAGGCTAAGGAAGCACAAATTATATGACAAGTCAAGAAATGCAAGTTTTGGTTGTCTCAAGTGACGTTTCTTGATCATATTGTTAGTAAGGATGGGATCATGGTTGATTTGACCAAGATTGAAGTGGTGAGAGATTGGACAAGGCCAAGGAGTGTTTTAGAGAATAGCAGTTTCCTTGGATTGGCGGGGTATTATCGACATTTTGTTGAAGGGTTGTCGAGGATCGCAATGCCTTAGACTGAGCTGACATGTAAGAACATGAAGTTTGTGTTGACTGATAGGTGTGAGAAAAACTTTAAGGAGTTGAATTAACTATTGATTACGACACCAGTACTCAGTCTTCCTTCAGACCATAAAAAATTTTGTGGTTTACTGCAATGCTTCGAGACAAGGGTTAGGTTGTGTTCCGATGCAGACTAGGAAGGAGATTGCCTATACCTCACAACAATTAAAGGAATATCAACAGAGGTACCCTACGCAAGATTTAGAACTGGCAGCGGTGGTATTTGCACTAATGGTGTGATGACATTATATATATATGAGGAGAAGTGTGAGATATACACCGATCACAAGAGTTTGAAGTACTTCTTCACACAAAAGGATCTGAACATGAGACAGAGATGTTGGGTTGAGCTGGTAAAGAATTATGACTGTGAAATCCTTTACCATCTAGGGAAGGCCAACGTGGTGATAGACGTCTTGAGTCAGAAAGGTCCGTGACAATTGTTTGGCTCGAAGCCAATATCAGGGAAGTTGGCAAAGGATATGACTAGAGCGAGGATAGAATTTGTTGTAGGCCAGTTGGCCAATATTACTCTACAGTCTACACTTCTTGAGAGGATAAAGGAGGCTCAGATTAATGATCCTATACTAGTGAAGCATTGGGAGAACATCCTAGATAGAGTGGCTAAGGACTTTACGATCTTTGAGACATATATGCTGAGGTACAAGGATCAGATATGTGTTCTGATGGACGTTGATATCAAGAAAGAGATTTTGGATGAGTCTCATACCACTCCATACTAATTATATTTAGGCACTACAAAGATGTACCAGGATTTGAAATCTTTGTATTGGTGGCCAGGGATGAAGAAAGATGTGGTCGAATATGTGGCTAAGTATCTGACTTGTCAACAGGTGAAAGCTGAACACTAAAGGCCAGCAAAATTATTACAGCCTTTGAGTATTCTTGAATGGAAATAGGAGGATATAACCATAGACCTTGTGGTTGGGTTGCCTAGGAAGGTAGGACAGCATGACTCGGTATAGGTGATCATGGATCGATATACCAAGTCAACGCACCTTTTATCGGTGAGAACAAATGATAGTGTAGATTAGTATGTTGAATTATATGTGGGGGAGATTGTACGTCTCGATGGGGCATCGAAGTCTATAGTATCGGATCGAGATCCCACTTTTACTTCCAAGTTTTGGGAGGCCTGCAAAAGGCTATGGGTACAAGGTTGAAGTTCAGTACTGTTTGTCATCCTCAGGCAGATGGATAATCTGATCAAACGATTCAGATATTTAACAACATGCTTTAAGCATGTGTATTGGGATTCGAGGGTTTCGTATGAGATGTTGTATGGTAGGAAGTACAGATACGCCATCCATTGGGATGAAAGGGGGTGTGGGTCCTAAGGTAGTCTAGAGGATCACCAAAACCATTGAAAAAATAAAACGGTTTAGGAAAAAAGGAAAGCTGAGCCCTAGGTTTGTAGGACCCTTTGAGATCCTACAGAGGATTGAGCAGGTATCTTATAGATTGGCTATGCCTTTAGCATTATCAGAAGTTTGTAACGCATTTCATGTATCGATGCTTCAAAGGCTTGTGTCAGATACAACACACGTGCTGAGTTATGATACCCCAGAGATGCAACATGACTTATCATATGCAGGGAGATCGGTACAAATCTTTAACAAGAAGGATAAAGTCTAGTGGAACAAGACTATGTCCTTAGTGAAAGTGTTATGGAGGAACAACAAGGTAGATGAATCGACATGGGAGCTAGAGTCAAATATGCGAAACCACTATCCCGAGTTGTTCAGGTAAATTCCAATGATGAAATTTTATTAGGAGGGGATAATTGTAGCGTCCCAAAATTTCTAATAAAGTTTAGTACCTTGATTAGCATGGCAGGAGGGCACGAGGGGAAATTATGTGAATTATATTGTAATATAATTTAGTATGCATGATTATGTGTATTAAATGTGTTTAAAGACCCGTTTTTGTTAAAAAAAAAATGGGTATATTTGTAATTTTGACCCATTGTGGGTATATTTGTAATTATTGAATGTGTAGGCATTGAGACCACATTATAATGTGGATATATGTGATTTTTGGCATGAGTGGATCCATTCGAGCTGTTTTAGCAAAAAAGTCACTACGGGGAAAAATGCCCAGCTCGAGTCAAGCCTAGGAGTATTTTGGGAATTTCTATATTTTGGGGATTATTGGTGAAATGAGACTAATTTGTGGGATAATTATGTTTGGTGGATTAGTTGATAAACTTGGTTATTAATTGTGTAATTATAGTTTAATAGGCTAATGACCAAATTGCCCTTGGGGGTTTGTTAAAGGATTAAGTAAAGAGAGGGGTGAAAAGTTATTTTGACCCTAAGATGAGACAAAATTGGAAAAGTGTTGGAACTCATCTATCATTCACATTCTAGAAATATCCCTTCTATTTCTAGCACTCTCGTTTCATCTTCTCAAAAGTGCATCCAAGCTAGGGAGCCAAGTTCTTAATTTTTTAGGATTATAGTTCTTCAAGGAAAGAAATTAGGAGCTGTTAAGACCACAACCACACTTGGAATTTTCAAAATTAAGAGGAAGAGGTTTGAATTCTCTCTATTGCTCTTCATTGATGTTCTTGGTGGAATTTGGGATTTAGTTTAATTTTTGAAATTGAGACTTTTAGTGTGCTTAGATGTTTGTATGTGTGATGGGAACAAGTTTACATACTAAATTGCAGCTTTAATTTCCATTAATTTTCATGAATTTGAGTTGAATTCTCGGATTGGGAAAATTTGGGGATTTTGGCCCTATGTTTTGAAATTGTTGTTTCTAAGTTGTAATTGTAAGTTCAAAGTTATCTTGATGTTGTAAATGGATTGAATAGTTAGTTTGGGGTTGAATTTTGTGCAAAAGTTGGCTGGAAAATTGATTTGGGTCGAAATTGATTAAGTTCAAAATTCTATAAAAATGCATTTTTTGCTCTATGACTTGAGCCGGTCGACAGACCTGCAATTTTGGCAGTCACAAAATTTTGGTCACCCGATTGACCACCTAGTGCTGGCAGCTTGGTTTCAGGTTTGTTTTCAATGGGTTTTGATGGGTAACCTTAGGAGATCATAATCTATAGTTACTAGGACATAATTGGACATGTTTAAAAAAGCATTTCGATCCTAGTGAGGCTTATAGAAAAGTTATGGTAGGTTATGGTTTAAGGGAAACTAAACCTACATTATATTGTTGTGACTAGGGTTTCCGAGTGGCTCGGGAGAAGATTGCACTCCAAGTTGTCTTGATTCTTGCAGAGGACCTAAGGTAAGAAAATTGGCATATGCACATAGAGTAGGACATCTACCGGTTATGTTGGAATGTGGTTATGACCGTTTATCTGAATTTGTTCGGGCTAAGTTCCCCTTTTATGAATAATGATTCTTGCCATGTTTATTTATATCGAATTGTCTTTCAATGATCGGCATGGTCCATATTCGGCGTTATACATGCGAAATGTAGGTCGTGATAGCAAGGCCACCATGAGAGTATTCTACACACTCACATGGCATGGACTGTAAGCTTGGTGTCGGGAGACGCACCTCGCTCAACAAGGCTGCTTGGCACGACCATGTAAATGGTTTATGTATTTGATTTTAGAATGTTTATAATTTGTGTAACGTGTTAATGATTTATATAATTGGAATGGCTCCATTTAATTTTTGTGAAGCATGTTGATTACTGTTTACGTTGGACATGATATTTATTATGCATTGTGAGGTTTTCTTGCTCAGCGTTGGCTCACGGGTGCTCTATGGTGCAAGTAAGTGTTGGTATTAAATGAGAAAAATAAGAAAATGTAGCGGAATAGGATCTTTAAAAAAATTATTAATACTAGTCAGGATCATACATATATAGATATATTAAATAACACATAAAAGAAATAGAGATTACCTCCCAAAGCCTATCAAATGTCCTTGAATCTTTTCGTATAAATCAATGATCTTCCTATCATTTTTGAAAGCTCACACCTTAGCCTTCCAAGCCAATCCTCAAACACACAAGGACATATGTGAGCGCGTATGATTCAAAGGTTGATTTTGACTCTCTAGATGTACTCAACACATGAGATCTAGAGAGGTTTGAGAAGATAGATGGTATAGAAATTTCTAGAATTTCAGGTTTAGGAAATTATATCGTTTCTTTCTTGAGATAGTCTGATAGTCAAAAACAACTTATTAAACTTCTCCTCAAACTATCGTTTCTTTCCCGGTTTATAAAGATAATTAACTAATTTAATTAATCTTTATTTTATATAAAATAAAACTGACCAGTTACATTATTTGATTTAAATCATATTTTAAAAGAATAATTAAATAAACAAATTAATTTGAAATTCAAAATTAAAATCTCATGGATAGAAAATATTCTTGGTGGTGCCGCTCACTATATACTACAGTGAGTGGCGTGAGCCATTTAATGGTTCTCCCTGATTATCTCATTTGTTTATTTAATTAGTATTTAAGATAATATATTTATCCCAAAATAAAAATCAATTAATTCAAAATTAAATTTAACTTAAGATATCAGTTTTAAGTAAGTAAATAAATATCTTATAATAATATAATTATTAATCTCTCTTTATATTAATCCAAATATGATTAATATTTATTTTAAGATAGAGTTTTTTAAAATAAAAAATATACAGTTAAATAATTAATTAATTAACAATTAATCAATTGCCCATAATTATCACATAATGATTTCCTTACCTGAAAAATGAATTCCTTTGCAATTAAGTCCTTCTCTCTACAAATCTTCCCTATGACATCCTTACCCTTGACAGTGTTGGACAAATGTGACATGGGGACCATAGACCTATAATACGAAGCTCTAATAAACTAGATTATTACTTAATCTCTTTAATCTAATAATATTATTTATTAAGTCCATGATTACTCCACTATAAATATGGAATTGCACTCTAAGTATTTATAGAATTATATATACAGAATTTTCTTTGTAGTCCATTGATATAATCCATAAATGTAGTTCTGTCCTCCAATTATTGGTTCGTTAATTAGAGTTGGTCAAAATTACCATTTTACCCTTCTAATTACCTCTTGTTCCTTAAGTACCATTAATTCATTAGCGAATAATTAATCTATAATAACATTATAAATTTCAGCTAAATATATATTCAATTCCAAAATTAACCCTTAAGGGAACTAATATTCGATCTGTTAGGAAAGTATGGATTCCATTATAGTAAATCATGTTCCTGAACATTCATGATATTGAATCTCCAAAACAAAAGTCACTAGCCTCATTATACTATGAAAGGTTAACGAGTGAATCAAAAGATCCAATAAACACAAACAAGAGTTTATGAATACTCAAGATTTAGACTGTTCTACAAATGATCATCTATTATGATAAGAATCAAATTTTTATGTCAAATGACAAGTTATATAGATAATTAATTCTTATCGATCCTCTCATAAATAATCTTTATTATATACAACACATTTACTAAAATGTCTATCCACACCAGTAATCTGAATCTAGACTACTTGCATAGTGTATGCTTAGTAAGTCGTACTAGTAAACATTCATTAAAGGTTTTTTACTTTAATATGTTACTGACAATTTTATTCATTATATATGATCTTAATTCTCTCGTACTAATACAAGATCATATCCTCATAAATGAATATGGAAATTTCTTTACAATACAGGATTAGTGGCTTATCCATATCTAGAACTACTTCCAGATTAGTGTAGAATTTCCTCAACCTAATAGCTTCCTTAGCAGCTTCACAAGCCACTGTATACTCGACTTCTATGGCTAAATCTGCAATACTGGATTGTTTAATACTTCCGTATACTTCAACTCCTCCACCAAGAGTAAACACTGACCCAGACGTCAACTTATGACTGTCTTTGTTTGATTGGAAATCAAAATTAGTGTATCCAGTAAGGTTTAGCTCACCCCTTGAATATACAAGCATATAATCTCTCGTTCTCCTAGGATACTTGAGAATGTGCTTTAGTGCAATCCAATGTTCCAAACCAAGATTCGATTGATAACGACTTACATTCCTTACTGCATAGCATATGCCAACCCTAGTACACAATATAGCATACATTAGGCTCCCAATTGCTGAAGCATCGGGATACTTTCTCATGTCCTCTTCCTCTTGAGGCGTCTTTGGACATTGCTCTTTGGAAAGAGTAATTCCATGTCTGTTCGGTAACTGACCTTTCTTGGAATTCTCCATAAAGAACCTTTCAAGTGCCTTATCTATATAATTAGCCTAAGAAAGTGCAAAGAGCTTGTTCTTCCAACCTCTAAGGTTTTGGATTCCCAGAACATAGCTCTCTTCGCCCAAATCTTTCATTTGGAACTTTTCAGCTAACCACTTCTTCACGTTTGACTATGTCTCTACATCATTACCAATGATGAGAATGTCATCCACATAAAGAACTAAGAAAACCACCATTTTACCTTTAACATATTTATAAACACATGCTTTGTTGACATTCTGTTCGAAGCCGTATATTTTACTTGTCTCATCAAAGGTTATATTCCCAGATCTAGATGTTTGCTTTAAACCATAAATGGATTTCAGCAACTTTCACACCTTCTTGATGAACCCTTCTGGTTGTACCATATAGATACTTTCATCAAGATAGCCAATAAGAAAGGTTGTCTTGACGTCCATCTGCATATTTCATAATCATACATGGCAGCTATGGATAAGAGGATGCGAATGGATTTTCGCATGGCCACAGAAGAAAGTGTTTCTTCATAGTCAACACCTTCTCTTTGAGTGTAACCTTTGGCTACTAGCCTTACTTTGAAAATCTCCACTTTCCCAACTACACCTCTTTTCTTCTTGTATATCCATTTACACCCAATGGGCCTAACATCTTCAGGTGGGTCTACAAGTTCCCAGACAGAATCAGAATACATGGATTCCATTTCTTGACCCATGGCTTCTTGCCATTTCTCATTTTCAAGATCATCCATAGCCTCTTTGAAGGTTAAGGATAGTCCATGTCTATATCAGAAACAAGGACATGGGCCTCATGTTCGTAGAGAACAGGTTGTCTCACAATCCTCCCACTACGATGTTGCGCTGGAGTTTCCTTTCCAGGAATAGCGGTTTCCTCTATTTATCGTTTATCATTTAATGATGATGAAGAAGGTGATGGAATCTTATTATCTATGAGTTCCTCCAAAACTACCTTGCTCTGAGGTTTATAATTATCCATATAGTCGTGTTCAAGGAAGGTTGCATTTGTTGAAACAAATACCTTTTGGTCCTTGAGACTATAGAAGTAACCACCTTTTTTCTGGAGCATAGCCCATGAAAATGCATACTTCAGAATTAGAATCAAGTTTCCCTGATTTAGGTCGAAGAATATGAGTAGGACAGCCCCAAATGCGAGAATGGTGAAAACTAAGTCTGTTACCATTCCACAATTCCAGTGGCATTTTGCTTATTGTCTTAGATGGGACAACATTACAAATGTAAGTCGTTGTTTGAAGTGCAAATCCCCAAAATGAGAGAGGAGGTGAAGAGTAGCTTAACATAGACCTGACCATGTCCAACAAGGTCCTGTTTCTTCTTTCTGAAATACCATTTTGTTGTAGCGTTCCAGATGCTGTGAGTTGGGATATAATACCATGCTCCAACATGAAATCTTTGAATTCCAAATCAAAATATTCACCAACTTGATCTGATCGAAGTTTTTTAGAGTCTTACCTAATTGCTTCTCAACCTCAGCTTTGAAGTCTTGACACTTAATTTTTCAGACTTCCTAAGCATTAGGCATGTATGACCATATCTAGAGTAACCGTCAATAAAGGTGACGATGTACTCATATCTACCTCTAGCTTGCACGTTAATTGGACCACAGGCGTCGCTGTGTACAAGCTCTAAAGGTTGTTTAGCCTTATTTCCTTTTGCTGAGAAATGATTTTTAGTCGTTTTTACTTCTAGATAAGACTCACAAACTAGAAGAGTTACAACTCTTAGTTCTCTCAATGGTCCATCTTTTGTTAACTGGTTTATCCTATCTAGTTCTATATGACCAAGTCTAAGGTGCCAAATATATGTATCATCCTTATTCGAAATATTTTGTCTTTTGTTTTCTTTCAATTTAGATACTTTAAATAATTATGAGTTATTTAGCGATCGTTCATTTTGCTTAAGCATATACAGTCCGTTTGTAAATTTTGTTTCCCAAATTTTTAAACCATTCATTGAAATAACAATTGCATTGTTATTAAAAGAAATGTGAAAAGATTGTCCATGTAAAATAGATCAAGAAACTAAGTTTCTAGAAAATCTAGGAATAAAATAAACTTTATTCAAAATAAGATAATTGTACAAAAAAAAATAAACGGGCTGTTCCCTTTGCTCTTGCTGAAACGAACGCTCCACTTCTAACTCGCATAGTCACCTCGCCATCAACAAGTTCCCTTGATTGCTCACGTATATGCATAGAAGAATAAACATTGTTAGTGAGATACCGTCTAAAACCCAGGATGGCATACCGTCTTCCATTATAAAAGCTTCAAATACAAGTAAATCAGATTTACCTTTCTTTTTCAGCTCAGAGAGATACTTTTTACAATTTTTTCTCCAGTGACCTTCAACTCCACAGTGGAAACACTTTCCCTTCGGTTCCTTCTTTTTGAAGTTGTTATCATTCTTGTTTTCCTTGGCTTTTGGTGCCTTCTTGCCTTTACTTTTGTCATTGTCATTGTTCTTCTTTCTCTTCTTGGTTTTATCCTCAAAGGTTGAAGGTTTCTCCTCTGTCATATTTGCCTCAGTCTCTTTGGTTCTAGATTTGTTAAGAGACTCAAATTTCTGTACTTCATTCAACAGCTAGGTCATGTTGAATTCCAACTTATTCATAATATAGTTGGTTGTGAACGTAGAGTAAGCAGGAGTGAGCGTTTCAAGTATGATGCTTACTTGTGTACGATAATCAATGATGATCCCATGTATTTCTGCTTCATGCATCACGTCAATCATGCTCAAGACATGTTCACACACAGAAACACCCTTCTTCATCTTAGTAGTCATGTAGGTTCTTGTAGCCTTATGTATACTTTGATCAGATTGCTACCCAAACATGGTCTGCAGAGATTCCATTATCTTGCAAGAAGTTTCCATGGGTTCATGTTTTGTTCTCAGAACATCATTCATGCTCACAAGCATGTAACGCTTAGCCTTATTATTGGATTGAATTCAGACATCATATTTGTCCTGAATATTCTTCAGGGCATTGGTAGCGAGCTCTTCAAGACATTCGTTAGTTAGAACAAATTTATGGTTCTCACATATCAACATTAAATTTAGATTCGATTTCCATCTTATAAAGTTATCACAATTATTTCGTTGAGGTGGTGAAAGCGGGTCACCTTATCTCGTTGAGGAATCACTCGACCCTTTGGTCAAGCCATTCACCAAAAAAGAAATGGAGGTTGAGGTAGCACATCTCATTATCTTCTCAACGTTACAAGAATCATAGCTTGATTGTAACAACGTTGCTTTCACGAATCCCCAATCAACTTTGTTGTAAACTTATAGCATGTCTAGCTTAAGAACAATCTCAAACTCAATCGTAGTCTTTAAGGATATTAAAGACTTAGTCCTTATAAATATATGAGATATTTGCGGTAATTATACTAAATATTTGCTAATAGTGGCACTTACATAATATTTTTTTTATTTTAACGATAATAATACCAAATATTTACTAATAGTTGTTGTACGCCCTGATTTTCCCACGGGCTGATTAGCGAGCTGAGCTGCGGCCTCCTCATGATTACCTCGTGAACATCCCCAAGACCGAAGCTGCCATCATAAGATCATACCTCCTTAGCTTGAGGTAACCTAAGGGTTCGCCTCTAGTTACTTAAGGACTGAGTCCGGGCTCTGAAGGCCGAAGGTTGAGTTAAGTATCCAGCTCGTGGTACTAGCTAGAGTTGGAGGCTATGACCCTTTATAAAGTCAACAACGCAAGGTAAACGTGCATATATCAGACATCACATGTCTGATATATCCCTGACTTCTCGGACACGCAGCGTGAACGTGCGTATTCAGACACCCACGACTGGGTTGGGTCGTGCGGCCCATTATCCCCTTACCTATTGATTTGACCACACTTATGTGTCAGGTTTAGGAATTAATCATGAATGTCACAGAGTTGATACGATAGGTAAGAAGGTCACGGGATGACATTCTTACCAACTCTCAGGTGCCTTCTCCAATAAATATGGAGACCCTGAGAGTTAATAAGGGTTGGATTCTCTATTGTAAGAAATACCCTGTAATCAAATATCCAGTATATAGCAATAATACTGACTAGTGGAGTAGAAGGATTTTAACCTTTGAACCACTCAAAAAACGCATTATTGTGTCACCAACTCATTTCTAAGATCATTCATCTATTTCGGTTCAAGATAAGAACTAATCCCTTTCTCTTCTTTTCTTGATTTCCTGTTGGCGAAGAACCGCGTCAACATTTTGGTGCTTTCATTGAGAGCAAGTCAGATTAGTGCTGCCGCAAACATCCAACTATGGTGACTATTCGATCCAGGCACGGTAACGAGACAGAACAGCATGATGGGTAGGATGCTCATCATACTGCCACCCCTGGTGAACAAATTCCTGAAGTCCAGCAACGGCCAGGAAAGCAGCCGGTGGGCCAAGATGACACCGGAAGTTCGGCGCCCCGGCCACCTAATCCGAACCCCTGTTATTACACTGCGGTAGAGATGGAGAATGCTCAGCTGAGGAGCCAGCTGGAAATAGCTAACCAGCAGATCAAGGATGTGCTGGCCCGACTTCCCCCTCTCACAACCGACCCTAACGTCGGAGAGAGGCAAGGCGAGGCTCCTAAGTCTCGCCGGGGTAACCGGCCCAGGCATAGCCGCTCAGACAGACTTCCGACAGCCAACTCTACCCCTTCATCACACCATCGAGAGGCAAACTTCGAAGAAGTGCCTAGAGCCAGACAACAGCAATACAGCCGTTCGGTCAGGACGTCGACTCCTAGCTCCCAACCATCCTCGAGAGCGCCCAGGGGAGCTCGAGGAAATTCCCGAAGGAGATCCGGGGAGGGCTCGCAGCATCAGCCCGTCCCCAACAACCGTCCTGCACCTCGTCCAGATCGCCAGGCGCGGGACCAGCAGGTTGGCAGGGCCGAAAGGCCCCCACCGAACTTGATCCGTCCAGACGGAACCAGGATCGCATCTCCAGTCAGGCATCCTCCGTCTCCAATCAGATATCCATCTCCTCCTCGGCCCGTCCGAGATATTCCAGCCTACAGAAGTGGCAGGAGAGATCCTCCATCAGCTGGACCTTCCCAGCATAGCAGGGTGCCAAGGGAAAGCCCAGGTCCTCAGCACCAAAGACGAGCTCCAAGCCTCTCTAGCAGGAGCTACTGAACCAGCAGTCGCCGGAGTGACCTTTCTGGCGGAGACCTGCGTCAGCGTTTGAGTTCGGTGCAGAGTCCACAAGCCAACCAGGGGGGCGACCTGCGAGACCGCCTTAACTCCCATAGAGGGGAGCAGGTAGGAGGAGACAGTCATGCTCGCTCAGGGGGGGCCCTGTCCGAAGTACGTAACGGAGGGAATGCCCCAAATAACCTATCTCAAGATAGGATGGGCAATAACCCACCAAATATGTACAATGGATCCGGAGCTATTGAACAGCCTCGGAATAACCAAGGACATCAGGACCAAACCCTTAAGCACCTGGCTCAGATGGAGGAGCTAATGAGGAAACTCCTATCGGAGAAAGAGAAAGATGAATATGATTCTGGGGACGAGATGGAGCTTCGCCCCCAGCATAGAAGCAACGGCATACCCACCTGGTTTCCGTATGCCGCACCTGTCAAAGTTCGATGGGGACGGAGACCCATCAGACCATCTGGGGATGTTCAACACCCTAATGATGGCCCACAACATTGGCCCCGAGCTGAGGTGTTTAATCTTTCCTTCCACGCTGACTGAACCAGCCAGGCAGTGGTTCAAGCAAGGTAAAAGACATTCAATCAGCTCCTGGAAAACTTTCTCAGCTGATTTCAAAAGGGCATTCGGAGCCTCCCAGGCTGCCCGCGTCAAGGCCGACTCTCTGGCTAACGTGAGGCAGCAGCCCGGTGAAACTCCGAAGGCTTACCTGAGCAGGTTCGCGAACGTCGCTGCTCGGGCCAGAGACGCGGATGACAGCTCCAAACTCATGGCCATGAGAATGGGAATCCTCATCGGAGGAGGGCTCTGGAAAGATATACAAGTGAAGGGAGTTAGCTCGGTTAACGAATTCCTTAATAGGGCCCAAGAATGGATCAACTTGGAGGAGGTCGAAGCTTCAGCTGTAGGAACCAGCCAGGTCCCTGAGCAGCCCGCTGGAGTGGGGACGGAGGTCGTGGCAACGGCCCAAAACGTCACACAGAACAAACTGCCCGGTGGAGGCAAAAGAAAGGGAAATGGCGAGGACAGCCAGCACGGCCAAAAGAAGAATAAGTCCGTAGATAAGTTTAAGCCCAACTTCGCAAATTATACAGAGCTCACCCAGTCTAGGGAGAATATTTTCCTAGCCAACTCTAATCGAGTCCCCTGGAAGAGGCCGGAGCCATTAAAGCACCAAAAGGGGAAGAGAGACACCTCCAAGTTTTGCCATTTTCATAACGATGTTGGCCACAATACCGACCATTGTAGGCATATAAAAGATGAGATCGAGACCATCATCCGAGCTGGCCCCTTGGCTCAATACGCACGGAATAGGGTTCCAGCGAGTCGACCTGCTCCAGAAGTCCCGGCCAGTCAGCCCGAGTCTCGGATAGATCAGGATGTACCTCCTCCTATGGTAGCAGGAGAGATATCCACCATCTCTGGAGGTCTGCATATGGCCGGCACGAGCAGGGGCACCCAGAAGAGGTACGTGAACGAACTAAAGGCTCATGACGGAGTAGAGTTCGTCCCGGAGCAGCGCCTGCCAAAGCAGCAGCGATTGGAGAGGCAACCGATCATTTTTACAGAGGAAGATGCGAGCCATGTCCAGTTCCCTCACAATGACCCTCTGGTCGTAGCAGTTCAGCTCGACAATCGGAGAGTGAGGAGGGTGCTGATCGACAATGGGAGCTCGGTGAACCTCCTATTCCGATCCACGTTGGAGAAGATGGGTTTGACTGTCGCCGAGCTGAAGACGACCTCCATGATGCTGTATGGTTTTTCGAGAGAAGGATCAGCAGCAATAGGGACGATCAAGCTGTTGATCACCCTAGGAGAAGGATCCCGGACAGTCTCCAAACTCCTCGAGTTCATGGTCATTGACTGCTCCGCTGCGTACAACGCAATTTTGGGACGACCTACACTCATGGCATTTGAGGCCGTCACTTCCATTCGCCACCTCGCGATGAAATTCCCTACTTCCACGGGAATATGCACTGTCCATGGCGATCAACTCGCTGCCAGGGAATGCTACAGCATTTCCATGAAGGGAAAATCTAAACCCGGGCAGCTGGCAATGGCCATTCAAGGTGGTGGAGAGGAATCTCAGGAACCCTTAGCTGATCCTGAGATTGAAAAACCTCAAAGCGCCGAAGGGGAAAATGTCGTCTTAAGTGAGGATATTGACCCCCGAATAGGGAAGGACAGATCCGAGCTCCAAGCTATTGAGGAGCTCGAGGAAGTGAGCATCGATCCGCAGAACCCTTCGCGGAAGGTCAAGCTCGGGAAAAATCTCTATAGCGAGAGGAAGGCGGAGCTGACCGAGTTTCTGTGGAATAATCTGGACGTATTTTCATGGTCACACGAAGATATGGTGGGAATCAGCCCGAGTGTCATCATGCACACACTTCATCTGGATAAAAGCGTTCCCGCCAAGTCCCAGAAGCAAAGACGTTTAGGAACAACCTGGGCTGAAGCCCTAGAAGAAGAAGTAGCCTGGCTCAAGAAATGCGACTTTATCCGTGAAGCCAAGTTTCCGATCTGGGTCACCAACCCCGTGCTTGTTCCAAAGCCTAATGGGAAATGGCGGACCTGCATCGACTTCTCCGACCTGAATAAAGCCTGCCCCAAGGATTGCTTTCCATTGCCAAGGATTGACCAGTTGGTGGATGCCACGGTGGGGCACGAGCTCATGTCCTTTATGGACGCATACTCAGGCTACGATCAGATCGCCATGAATCCGGTGGACCAGGAACACACCAGCTTCATGTCCCCGACTAACGTTTATTGTTACAAGGTCATGCCGTTCAGGCTGAAGAATGCCGGAGCTACCTACCAAAGGTTAGTAAATAGAATGTTCGCAGACCAGATCGGAAAAAACATGGAAGTGTACGTTGATGACATGCTAGTCAAGTCAAAGACTTCCGATAACCATGTTTCCGACCTGGAAGAATGTTTTAAGATACTACGGGAGTATGGCATGAGGCTTAATCCACAGAAGTGCACTTTTGGAGTTGCATCAGGGAAGTTCCTGGGGTTCATTGTCAATACCCGAGGAATCGAGGCAAACCCCGACAAGATCAGATCATTGCTCGAGCTTCCCTCACCCAGGTCGCGCAAGGACGTCCAAGGCCTGACAGGAAGGGTGGCAGCCCTCAACCGGTTTATTTCGAAATCCACCGATAAATGCTTACCATTCTACAACCTGCTCCGAGGAAACAAGAAGTTCGAATGGACAGAAGAGTGCGAAAGCGCTTTCCTCGACCTGAAGGCACATCTGGTCGAGTCGCCTGTGTTATCCAAACCAAAAGCAGGAGAGCCTCTTTTTCTCTACCTAGCTGTCATGGAGGATGCAGCTAGTGTCGTATTAGCACGAGAAGAAGACCGAGTTTAGAGACCAGTCTACTACATCAGCAAGAGACTTGTCAGGGCTGAATCCCGGTACCCGTTGATGGAGAAATTGGTGTTTTTCCTTATCACGGCCTCGCGAAAGCTCAGGCCGTACTTCCAGTCCCACTCGATACACGTCATGACCGATCAGCCTTTAAGGCAAGTTTTGGAAAAACCTGAAGTATAGGGACGTCTGTTAAAATGGGCAATCGAACTCAGTCAGTTCGAGATTTTGTACACTCCGCGAACTGCTATAAAAAGTCAGGCCCTGGCCGATTTTATGGCAGAATGCACGGTATTCCAGGAGGATCCCGCAGAAGACTCACCCTAAGTCACCTCGCCCCAGGCGTCGTGGAGGATCTTTGTGGATGGTTCATCCAACGAGAACAGCTCCGGAACTGGAATCATTTTGATATCCCCCGAGGGACATTGATTCCACTCGGCACTGAGATTCGGATTCAAGGCCTCCAACAACGAGGCCGAATACGAAGCCTTGCTGGTCGGGCTAAGGATAACCCAGGAGTTGAAGGCGAGCTCCGTCCAGTGCTTCAATGACTCCCAGCTCGTGGTAAACCAGGTTCTGGGCGAATATCAAGCACGGGGACCCAAGATGGCCGCCTATCTGGCAAAGGTAAAAGGTGAGCTGTCCGCGTTTAGGCGAGGCTCGATCAAACAGATACCTCGGGAACAGAACGCTAACGCAGATGCTCTTGCCAAGCTCACCACCTCTAGGGAGACGGAGAGCTTGGGGTTAGTGCCAATAGAATTCTTGGAAAAACCAAGTATAGAAGAAGTCAGGACGGAGGTCGAGATGATCGACGCCAGGCCGACCTAGATGACCCCCATCCTTGAGTATCTCGTCGAGGGAAAGCTACCTGAAGGACGTAATGATGCACGGCGAGTCCTGTATCAAGCTCCCAGGTATACGATGGTAGATGGAATGTTATACCGACGTGGGCACTCCCTACCTCTCCTCCGATGTGTTCTTCCAGGCGAAGCAAAGGCCATCCTGCAGGAGGTGCATGAGGGTTTTTGCGGAGACCACACTGGGGGGCAAAGCTTGGCCTTAAAGGTCCTGAGGCAAGGATATTACTGGCCAACTCTGTCCAAAGACTCAATTTCATACGTGAAGAAGTGCGACAAGTGCCAGCGATTCGCCGTAGTTTCCCGAGCTCCTCCAGTCGAGCTGAAGATGATCTCGTCCCCATGGCCGTTCGCAGTTTGGGGGATCGACTTGGTGGGCGCCCTCCCTACTGGAAAAGGCGGGGTCCATTACATCGTGGTAGCCATCAACTACTTTACGAAGTGGGCTGAGGCAGAACCTTTGGCGACGATAACATCCAAAAAAGTGCTTGACTTCGTGGTTAAAAGCATTGTCTGTCGATTCGGCCTGCCCAAGAAGATCGTTTCCGATAATGGCACTCAGATCGACAGCTACCTGTTCACCGAGTTTTGTGAAAGGTACGGAATTGTGAAAAGTTTCTCCTCCATGGCCTATCCTCAGGCGAATGGCCAGGTCGAAGCTGTCAACAAGACTCTAAAGGCGAGCCTCAAGAAGAGATTAGATGAAGCGAAGGGGGTCTGGCCAGAACAGCTCCCCCAGGTCCTATGGGCACACCGGACCTCGCATCGGACTCCTACGGGTCATACTCCTTTTTCCCTAACCTTTGGGAGTGAGGCAGTCCTCCCCGTGGAAATTAAGGTGCTTTCGCATAGGGTCCAGTCTTACGACCAGGACCGCAACCACGAGCTACTGTGCAATTCCCTTGACCTAGTTGATGAAAGGCAAGAAGGTTCGCAACTCCAGCTCGCCCATTATCAGCAAAAGATCACTCGCTATTTCAACTCCAAAGTCAAAAAGCGCGCCTTTAGCATTGGCGACCTGGTCCTAAGGAGAGTCTTCTTAGCCGGTAAGGACCCCAAAGATGGAGTCTTGGGACTGAACTGGGAGGGGCCGTATCAGGTCATCGAAGTCATTAAAGAGGGAACTTACAAGTTAGCTCGGCTCGATGGAGGGGCAGTCCCACGAACTTGGAATGCCATCCATTTAAAGAAATCTTATCAATGATTCCCTTGTAAGGCCGGAAAGGCCATTTTTCATGTATTAAGCAATGAGACTTAACTCTTCGTTTATGTTTGTACATGTTTTTCAAGTGTAATCTCAAGTAACCACGAAAGACCCTTTCCCAGTTACTTGGGGGGCATATGGTACCTGGATATAACCAGGTCTCCTTAATGACTTAGAAGTTGATTCATATCGATTGACCGTTGTTTTTCTTAAAAAATGCGAGATTTTGATAAGGATTAACGCGAACTAAGTCCTATCCTGGATATAACCAGGTCATAAAACTTAGAAGTTGATTTAAACCTATTGATTGTTGTTCTTCCTAAAGAGCTCGAGATATGGATAAAAGTTAACACGAACTAAGTTTTCAAATTAAGTTCCTGGATATAACCAGGTCATAAAACTTAGAAGTTGATTTAAATCTATTCATCATTGTTCTTCCTAAAGAGCTCGAGATATGGATAAAAGTTAACACAAACTAAGTTTTCAAATTACGTTCCTGGATATAACCAGGTCATAAAACTTAGAAGTTGATTTAAATCTATTGATCGTTGTTCTTCCTAAAGAGCTCAAGATATGGATAAAAGTTAACACGAACTAAGTTTTCAAATTAAGTTCCTGGATATAACCGGGTCATAAAACTTAGAAGTTCATTTAAATCTATTGATCGTTGTTCTTCTTAAAGAGCTCGAGATATGGATAAAAATTAACGTGAACTAAGTTTTCAAACTAAGTTCCTTGATATAACCGGGTCATAAAACTTAGAAGTTGATTTAAATCTATTGATCGTTGTTCTTCCTAAAGAGCTCGAGATATGGATAAAAATTAACGCGAACTAAGTTTTCAAATTAAGTTCCTAGATATAACTAGGTCAAAAAACTTAGAAGTTGATTTAAATCTATTGATCGTTGTTCTTCCTAAAGAGCTCGAGATATGGATAAAAATTAACGCGAACTAAGTTTTCAAATTAAGTTCCTGGATATAACCAGGTCAAAAAACTTAGAAGTTGATTTAAATATATTGATCGTTGTTCTTTCTAAAGAGCTCGAAATATGGATAAAGATTAACGCAAACTAAGTTTTTCAAAAATTGTAACCAAAATGCGTAGGGGCAAAAGAGAGAATCAATTAAAAATAAAATTGAGTTAAATTGTCTCAAGGTGGAAGCACCTCATGCAAAGGTTACACAAAAAAAAAAGGAGTTAAAAATGTCGAAAGAAAGGGCACGAGAGAGGAGGCCCTAAGCTCCGCCAGGTGGCCCCTTGGAGGTCGCCAGAGCCTTCCCCAGCCTCGGAGGGCGCTTCTTTATCAAGGCGAGCTTGGAACTTCACCAGCAAGCGCTCCCAGAGGTTCGCTACCAGGAAGGAGAAGTCAGCGTCTGGATTGTAGGCCCAACAATGGTAGAACAGGTCTTCCAAGGCCTTTTCCGAAGTTGTCCGCTCGGCCTCCAGGGCGGCCTTGGCCTCAGCCTTCGCGGCATCTAGGTCTGTCCGCGCGGTGGCAAGGGCGATCTTGAGCTCTTGAACCTTTGGGCGGGTTTTTTCCAACTCGGCTTGCGAGGCCGCCAAGGCATCCTTAGCCACCTCGTACTCGCTCTTCATCTCCTCAAGCTGAACCTTAGCCTTGGCTATGCTCCGGTGAAGGGCAACGGCTCCCTGCGAGAGATGAGGGACAATTGCCTTAGAAAAAATAGAAGGGAGAAAAGAAACACAGGGCAAAGCATGATAACAGAAAGCCATAAAATGGTAAAGTCAGCTTACCGTTAGGGTCATGCCCAATGAAGACTCCATCACGCCCACCGGGCTCATTGGGCTGACGGCGTAGTTCGCTGACTCATACACCGTTCCCCGGAAGGCCTCTGGGATCTTCTCCAGGTCCTGGGGATTGACTGGGATGCGTACCTCGGAGGGTACAATCTCCGAAGCCCCGGGCTCCGCCCCTGCGTCCTGGACGGCGGCCGGAGCTCACGGAGGAGGCGGGGGCATGCTGCTCCCCCTGCAGCAGGAGGGACCGTTCCCACGACCTGGGCAACTGGGGGCTGCTCTTTCTCCTTTGCAGGAGACTTGGAGGGGGTCCCGGCAACATGCCTAGACGTCTGGAGCCTCTTCATTCTTGGCCCAGCGGCCCCAGCTGAGGGGTTCCCCCCGGCGAACGCACCTCGCAGGCTCTCTTCGGGCTGAGACATCTCTGCTGTCAAAACAAAGACATGGTTAGTACAAGAGTTGGCAATCATACAGAAACAAAAACAAAGGGGGGAAAAGAGAAATTCAAGTATATGCATACTAAAGGGAATCCTACCCCCCGAGCTAGAAGAAGAATCTAAGTCAATTACTTCTCGAGCTGGCGCAAGTTCTGGGTCCGAGGCTGATTCAGGGCTAGATTCTTCTACATATTGCCTAAGCCCCGGAGCTACGGCACCCCTCCGGAGTGATGGCCATGACCGAAGGTTGGTCCCATACTCCTCGAATAGGATTGACCTAAAGGCTAGGGTGTTATCTATTATTACGGTACCCCTAGGCCGGCTATCTTGGTAGTCCAACACAAGCCGGTCGACACAGTGGAGCAGGATGGTATCCAGGTCCGGATCACTTCGGTGATGATGGATGAGCTGCCTAGGATTGAACCTAGCTAGCCAGGGGTCTGCTGTGGCCCTATCTAAACTCCTAAACAAGTAAGGGTTACCTTGGCCAGAAGGACCCGCGGCTGCTCTGGACAGAATCCGCTCCTCGCCCGATGTCTGGGCGACCTCCAAGGCCCGCTTCTTGTTTCTCACGAGGGGAACCTCGTCCTCCTCATCTTCATTTCCCGTGGCCTCCTCCACGATGATGGGCCTAGTATCGCGGGCTAGGGGAAGCCCCCGGGGCCTCCTTAGGTTCAGAGTCTGATTTGGGAAAATCAGCTTGCAGGCCACCATCGTCTCGTCTGTCACGAGCATGCGGTAATCCTTTTCACTGGGGGGCAAGCCCGCCAGTGTCTCATATTGAGCCCCGAGGGTCACAGATTTCTCTGTCCTCGCAAAGACAGCTGCAGGATTAATCTAAATCAGAAAGGGATACAGGAGGAGTTGTATGATACTTAACTTATGAGCTAAGGTTGAAAAACACTTACGAGGACGATTGAAGTAGTGGAGCTCGCAGTTCCTGAACCCCGTCGACATAAAGAATTGATCTTTGAAGTCGTTGGGATGGCTGGGCAGCTCGATGACCGCAGCCGTGTTGGGGAATCGGGTTAAGTAATAAAACCCGTCGCCTCGCCCCCACTGATCCGGACTGGCCTTGAGGCAGAAAAAGTACAAAATATTCGCAGGAATGGGGACCTCCCACTCGTGCTTCAAAAATAAATATTTCAACCCCGCCAACAACCGATAAGAGTTGGGGGGGAGCTGAAACGGGGCCAACCTCACGAAATTGAGGAAGTCAGCGAAATACTGATCCAACGGGAGGAAGGCCCCCGCCTTGAAATGCTCGCCGCTCCAGGCTGCGAATGCCTCGTCGAGCAGCGCGCAGCTCTGCTCGCCTTCCGCGGGAGATCGGGCAATCACTGACGCTCTCCCCAGCCCGATGTTGTGGGAGAGGAATAGCTTGTTGATCTTCGTCTGGTCGGTAATCTTTGAGACGATCCTCTCCGCCTCAAAAAACGCGTCAGGAGCCACCTCGATCTCCTGCTCCACTGCCTGCCCAAAGTTGGGGATCGGGGATTCCGGCATCACCGCCTTTCCTTTGTCTTGTTGGGAGGCCGAGCTGCCGACGGTCTTCTTTGGAGCGTTCCTCTTCGGTGCCATCTGGTCGCCTAGTGAACAAAAGAAAAGATTTTAGAAAAGGCGACCTAAGCATGAGGAAGAGTCAAAGTGTTCTTTGCACGAGCTGAGGTAAGCCTAGCCCGTGGAGAGTGAGACCACTCGGTTCTATGAACACGCGCCTGTGCTCCCAA
This sequence comes from Humulus lupulus, assembly GCF_963169125.1. Lineage (NCBI taxonomy): Eukaryota > Viridiplantae > Streptophyta > Magnoliopsida > Rosales > Cannabaceae > Humulus > Humulus lupulus. The sequence goes on from NC_084795.1 coordinate 136,883,164, forward strand.
CAGATCCCAGATTACTCAGAATTCGTGTGTCAGGAGGGTCAGGATAGAATTTTCCTTGGAAGGAAAGTTAAAGTAGGAAAAGAGTGCAAAACCGCTTGTGAAGTGTGTCCCCTAAGCTACCCAGTTTTGCACCCAAAATTCCAAAACTCCTACCCAGAAATTTTCCCCAGAAAATGCATCCTGTAAACCATACTCCAAAACAATTTCCTACAGCAAAAATACCCTAACCTAAAAGGCTATCACCCTTCATACCCACAAAAACCAGTAAAACCTTGCATGCGGCTACGGTAAATATTTACCTAAGCTACAGTGAAAAATATTTTCAAAACATGCACAGTCAGGAGACTTACAGAGTGTTTGGCTGGGAGGTGGATGAAGGTGTCGCCTAGGTGGGAGCTTCGTCGGAGTATTTATTTCCAAAGCTTTGAAGGAGTCCTTACGCCTGAGCTTCTTGAACACTGAGAATGGCAGTCGGAAAGAAGAGGGTTTTTCTTCTGAGATGAAGAGAGAAGAAGGAGAGAGTTTCTAAGAAATTTCAAATGAAAGGGTGGCCCATGTGTAGGGTGGCCACCCCTTTTAAATACGCGAAGGGTCCCATAAAGAGGGCCGTTGGATGGCCCTGATGTGGGATCCAAGGCCCTCCACTCGAAATACAAAACGACAGCTGGGCATAGGCTAGGCCATTAAATGCGGTTCTCGGAAGACGTACCGTCACCAACCATGATGTTCCACGTATTAGGCGCCTGCATAAAATGTGGAATGTGAAGAGTTTATGGGGAAGCCTAAAAGCCCCTACTGTGGCCTTATGCGACGTCGTATACCACGAGCAGGGGCTTGGGGGGCAGATGTACGCCCTGATTTTCCCACGGGCTAATTAGCGAGCTGAGCTGCGGCCTCCTCATGATTACCTCGTGAACATCCCCAAGACCGAAGCTGCCATCATAAGATCATACCTCCTTAGCTTGAGGTAACCTAAGGGTTCGCCTCTGGTTACTTAAGGACTGAGTCCGGGCTCTGAAGGCCGAAGGTCGAGTTAAGTATCCAGCTCGTGGTACTAGCTAGAGTTGGAGGCTATGACCCTTTATAAAGTCAACAACGCAAGGTAAACGTGCATATATCAGACATCACGTGTCTGATATATCCCTGACTTCTCGGACACGCAGCGTGAACGTGCGTATTCAGACACCCACGACTGGGTTGGGCCGTGCGGCCCATTATCCCCTTACCTATTGATTTGACCACACTTATGTGTCAGGTTTAGGAATTAATCATGAATGTCACAGAGTTGATACGATAGGTAAGAAGGTCACGGGATGACCTTCTTACCAACTCTCGGGTGCCTTCTCCTATAAATATGGAGACCTTGGGAGTTAATAAGGGTTGGATTCTCTATTGTAAGAAATACCCTGTAATCAAATATCCAGTATATAGCAATAATACTGACTAGTGGAGTAGAAGGATTTTAACCTTTGAACCACTCAAAAAACGCATTATTGTGTCACCAACTCATTTATAAGATTATTCATCTATTTCAGTTCAACATAAGCACTAATCCATTTCTCTTCTTTTCTTAATTTCCTGTTGGCGAAGAACCGCGTCAACAGTTGCACTTAAGTATCAATTATTTTCTATTTATGACAATAATACTAAATATTTGCTAATAGTTGCACTTAAGTACTATTTTTTTACGACAATACTACCACATCATTGCTAATTTTAAAAAAAAAAATTATTGCCACAAATATCCTTAAATAATTTTAAAAAATGTATAAAATCAATTTTAAAGTATAAAAATCTTTTAATAAAATAAATGGAAAAAATAAAAACAAATAAAGAAATATGACAATTATAAAAATAAAATTGAATTTTTATTTTAAAGTAACTATTAGTAAAGATTTAGTATTATTGTCAAATACTCCTTAAATATATTTTTTTAAATGTATAAAATTATAATTATAATTTATAAAAATTCTTTAAAAAAAAAGGGTAAGGAAATATGAAAATTTAGGGAAAATTTGAAATTATATTTAAGTGCAAATATTAATAGAGATTTTGTATTATTGTCGCAAACTTTCTTTAAATAATTTTCAAAAAATGTATAAAATCAATTTTAATTTATAACGAAAAAATTATACACTTAAGTATAATTCTTAGTAAAGATTTGATATTATTGACGTCGAAAGAAAAAAAATTAGTACTTAAACACAACTATTAGCAAATATTTGGTCTTATTATCATAAGAAAATAGTAATTGAATGTAATTATAAACAAATATTTGGTATAATTATCACAAATATTCTTAAAAATAAAGACTAAATTATTATAATAATGTATGCGATAAAACACATTTGGGAATTTTTTTTAGGAAAAATTACATGTGGCATCTTTTTTTTTTATTTTAATTACAATTTTACCGTTGTTTTTTTATTTACTATTATAACTTTTATTATACCTGTTTAAACTTTATATACTGTTTTTTAGAATTTATATATTGCTATCTTTGCTTTTTCACGTATGGCGCGTGTACAATTTTTGAAGCACGTACATGTGTGCATGTGTAGTCTAATCCTCATTTTCCTTTTTTCAATCCAATCAAGGTGTTTGGTAAGGGGTTACTCATTTCCTCCATTTTCGAGTAGTGGTATAGTCTGTATAGGAGTTAAAGGTTCGTGGTTTGAGTCGTGGTCTTCTCATTTCTGCCATTGTCGAGGGTTTGTTCTTTAAATACTTGAAGATTTTGAGTAATGGTGATAACTCAATCGTCCATTTCTCCATTGTCGAAGTCTATTACTGAAAAGAAAAAGAAAAATAAAAAAAATCATGTCTAATTCGGGGAAAAAGAATTATGAGGAAGATGTTGGTGATTTTTGTGAGAAGAATCTGAGTAACAGTGAGGGTTCTAGTAAGAGGAAGTACGTGAAGAGGAAATTTAGGGGGAAGTCTTCAGATGATGATCGTCCAGTGAAGAAGGTTAAGGTAGTAGATGACGATGGCAATGATAGTGATGATTTAGAGATTGAAGTCCCTAAGAAAATCAAGGTATATTTTGTTCCTTTTTTTTTTTTTAAGTTTCTATTTGGTTTCTGGTTTTTCAATTTTTTGTATGTGCTTTGTGTATTTTTTAAAGGGTGTCTGGTTTTTGTTTTCTTTTTTGTTGTGGGTTTGGAGTTTGTGAGATTTTACATTTTTCTCGTTTGATGTTTCATTTTGCATTTTTTTGGTATCACGTTTGGTTTCTTTTTATTGTATTTAAGTTTGTTAAATTTTTTATTTATTGTTTACTTTTTGGTATTTTTTTAGGGTTTTAATTTGATTTTTTTTTTGTATTTGTTTGATTTTCTTTTAAGGGGTATCTATTTGGTTTTTTTCTGTTAGGGTTTATATGGCACTTAATGTTTGTTTTAAAAATATTGTACGTTTTGGTATCTTGTTTTTGTAGGTTTTTAGTTTGATTTAATGTTTCGTTTTTGTTTTTTAGTAATTTGTTGGTTATCTGTTTGGTATATTATTTTTTAGGTGTTTTCGAATGACTTTTGTTGTTCTTCTATGATTGTGTTTATATTTTTGGTTACTTTTTGGTGTCATTTTTTTTTTTAAATGTGTTCTATTGTTATTGTATATTTTAGAATCGGGTTGGTTTCCGTTTTTTAGATTGAGTTTCATGTTTTTTTTTTCTATAACTTGTTTTACTTAATTTACTTTTCAGGAATGGGAGTTTTATTTCAATCCTGAAAATAGGGTACTTGGTAAAATCATTTTCTATCTTAATTCAGAATTGCCATGTATTTCTACTATAAAGGCTAAGTTGACTCCCGAACAACTTAGTATTTTTAGTCATACATGTTTTGGCCACTTTCTAAAGATGAAACCTATGTCAATGCAGGCACAAATGATTCACTGTGCTTTATCTAGGGAAATTCATCAAAAAAATGAGTGTGAAGTGTGGTTTAAATTTGGGTGCGATAAGGTTAGGTTTAGTATGGCATAGTATGCTATTATAACTGGACTGAAGTGTGTAGGTGATTCAAATATGTCAAAGTTTGCAAATAAGGAGAATGCTTTTGTTGAAAAGTATTTTAGTGACCAAAAAGTTACTAACAGTGCTGTGGATCAGAGGTTTTGCTATAGTGAGTTCAAGACAGATGATTTTGCTGTTAAAATGGGAATTTTGTACTTTGCTACAAATTGTTTGCTTAGTAAGCCTCTTACAAAAAAAGTGAAGTCTTAGTTGATTAATATGGTTGGTCTTGGTGAGTATGATAGTTTTCCATGGGAGAAAATAGTTTATGACATGACTTTGTATAATTTGAGGCTAGGTCTTAGGGGAAAAAATATGAAAAAAATTTCTAAGGATTCTGGTGATAAAGGAAAAGGAAAAGGGAAAGGAAAGGAGAAAGAGAAAAATCCTGTTAGAAGTTACAAATTGTCTGGATTTCCTTGTGCCTTTCAGTTTTGTTGTATGAGATCATGCCAGTTTTAAAAAAGCAGCGAATATGTAAGTATGAGGATGGAGCAGTTCAAAGGATTTGTAGATGGTCTAATGTTTGAAATCCCAATTCTAAAGAGCTGGAGAGTAAAACTTTTTCATCAACCAAGGTAAATGGGTTATTTTTATCAATTTTTGTTTGAATTTTCTATTATTTATTTATTTTTATACTTATTAGTTTCTTTTTTTTTTTGTACCATTGCTTTTAGTTGAAAGTAGTGCTTGTTGTTCCTTCTGCTGATGAGAAGAAAACCCTTGACTTATCTGATTTTGAGTTTGGTCATGTGGCTACTTCTGATGAAGATTTTGAGAATGAGCCTTTAGTGAAGAGGACCCATGGTGTAGTAGAATCTTCTGGTTTAAAGAAAAAAATTTGTAGTGGAGAACCTATCTTAGAGGAGATTAAGGTTTATTTCAAGGAGATTGTAGGAAGGCAAGCAAAGTTGGATTTCAGTTTGGATTTTCTGAATAAAGATGTTGATCGTAGATTTAAGGAGTTTGAAAAGAACTTGATGTCATACATTGATTTAAATATTGATGAGGGTCTGACATTCTATATAGATATGAAGTTTGATGTGTAGAAGAAGTCTATTGGGAATTCTAATGTTGTTATTGAAAGTTATAGTGATGAGGAAACTGAAGAGGAGAGCTGCAGTCCTTTTTTCTTTAATTAGTTATGTCTTTTTTTATTTAGTAATATGTTTGTTTTGGCAAGATGTTACTGTGTTTTAGCTTGGTGTTGGAGGTGATTCGGTGGTTGTCAAGGAAGGTGACATTGGTGGAAAAGATACTTATGTGGAAAAGGTTCTGTTTTGGTTTCTTTTTTTTCGTTAAAAAAAATACTTTTTTTTATAGTAATTTAGTTTTTTGGTAACTAATTTGTGTTTTATTTGATTTTTTCATACATGATGGTGGAGTTTTGTCTAATGGTGGAAAAGATAGTACTGTGGAAAAGGTTATGTTTTTGGGTTCTTTTCTTTTTCTTTTTTGTTTAAGAAATAATAATTTTTATTAGTAAGGTAGTTTTTGGTAACTGATTGGTTTTTTTTTTTTTCATACAGGATATGGTGGAGGTTTGTCTGATGGTGGGAAAGATGCTATTGTGAAAAATGTTTTTTTTTCTGTTTGTATCAAAAAGAAAATTATTTTTTATTAGTAAGTTAGATTTTGGTAATTAATTGGTGTTTCTTTTCATATATGATGGTGGAGGTTTGTCTGAAAGTGGAAAAGATACTACTGTTAAAAATGTTCTGTTTCGGTTTTCTTTTATTAGTAAGTTAGTTTTTGGTAAGTAATTGGTGTTTTATGTGTTTTTTTTATACATGATAGCATAAGGTTTCAACATAGATTGAAACTATTTAGAGTAGTGGAAATGAAATTATTGTTGCAACTAATTTGGTCAACAAGGTTTATAAAAAAATAAAAAAATAAACATTTTTTTTGTTATGATGTTTTTGTTCTGTTAGTTAAGTATTTGTATATTTTATTTTTGTTTGTTAGGATTGTATTGATGGTTGCCCAAGTTTTGATATCATGAGTGTTATTATAAATCAGTCTGAATTGTTCAAGGAATCGAATGCTAATAAGGATTCAAAGAATGATAGTGTTGATATTAAGGTTTATTTTATGATTTAAGCTTTAATTATTTTTAAGAAAAAAATTATATATTTTATGCTTGGTTTTATTTTGTAGGGGTCGGGTGGGGATGATGCTAGTGTAAAAACAGTTGCATGTGGAAAGTTAGTTGATAGTAAGGGCACAGATGATAGCATTACTACCTCTGCTTTGGAGATTATCAATGAAAAAATGGATGCTTTTGAGGAGAATATAGCTAAGGTTTTTTTTTTTTTTTTTTTGTACTTTGATTGAGTTTTAGTTTTTTATTATTTGGTAACTGATTAGTTAATTATTTTGTTTAAGGAGAAAAATCAATCAAATTTGGAAGTGATTTCTCCTGGATTGCAGAAGTGGCCTGTTAAACATGGTTCTTGTATACAAAGTCCATATACTACTGAATTTAGTTTTGGAAGTGGTGATAGACAAAAAGGTGTAGTTGTGGGTATTTCACCATTATCTTCTAGTTTGATAGATTGTCATATTGCTCTTCATGAGAAATCATTTTATGATTTGTATTCTATTGGTTTTAGGCCTGTAAATAGGTAATATTAATTTTGTGTTTTGTCTATGTTGTGTGCCTGATTTAATGTTTCTGTTAGTTGTATTTGTTATGCTAAATATTGCCTTTTGTGTAGGAATAACAAGTTTCTTAAGAATGAACAAAAATTGGTTGTTCCTTTGAATTTTGCGATAGCAAAGATTGATGAAAAAAATGTAGTTTTATGATTTGAGAACCCCTAAGAGAAATCTGCAGTGCTCGGTTAGTATTATTGTTTTTATATATTTTATTTTTATGTTATTGTAATGCCCCAAATTTCCTAATAAGGTTTAGGACCTTGATTAGGAGGCCGGGAGGGCCATAATTGATTTATTATGATATTTAATGATTATATGCATGTCTATGTGAATTATATTATTATATGATGGTGAATGCATGCATATGGGCTCATATTTTAAATGCAAGGGCATTTTGGTAATTTGGCCACTGTGGGCGTAATTGTATATTTTTGGGTGCATGGTTGAGATTAATTATAATTTTACCACATTGTATGTGGATTGGTTCGAGCTTTTCGACATGAGACGATCATGAGATGTAAGTGTTCGGTCTAGTCATAACGGGCTTAAGTTCGGGGCTCGGGGTGAGTCTCGGGGTGATATTAATGATTAGAGCATTACCGGGAATTAAAGGTTAATGGGATGTGATTTATTGGTATTTGAGAATATGGAGATTAGTGGGAATCGGGAAGCGTTAATTATGATTAACGGGATAGGCGGAGAGTACCAATTTTACCCTTGAAATGGTTTAGAGGCTTTTGTTGGCTTAAGGGTATTTTGGTCATTTTGGGTTTTGGATATATATAACATAGGAAAGCTGTGGAAAACATAATAGAAATAGAGTTTATCTTCATCCTTCTCCCTTCCTTCCCGTACAAGTCTTCCTTCACCCTTTTCTTTGAGTTTTGAGAGCCTATCTTGGGGAAGCAAGCTAGGGAGTCAAGCTTGGGGAGGTTTAGCTTGAGTACAGCCATTGGGAAGGATTCAAATCGTGTTGGAGGTAAGTTTCTATCATCAATTTCTGGTGCATACCCTGTTTTGATACTAGTTTTCAGCTTGTGTTTTTATGGAGGGTTGTTGGAATTGATGGAAGTTTTAGTTGGGGTTTGTCTTGGGTTTTGCTAAGGGTGTGGTATAGAACAAGTTTATGGATTGTATTGGAGGTTTGAGTGGTGTTTAAACTGGGTTTGATGGATTGGTTCTAAGAGAAATCGTAGGGGAAGAAAAACAGGGGTTTTGGCTGAATTGGGGGTTGCGCCGCGGCATGGCCAGGGAGAGCCGCGGCCCTTGGTGTAAACTGGGTTTGGGCGCCTCTGTCTGAGGGGCAGGCCACGGCATGGCCAAGGAGGGCCGCGGCCCTTAAGGTCATTTTTGCCAGAATGGGGTTTTTAGCTTGGGGATTCAAGCCTTAGGCCTTGGGGTTGAACCTACTACCCGGTTGAGTAGTGTTTGAGGTCCCGGAGGTTAGGTTTTGGTTTGGGAACATTTTATTATTCATCTTATTAATGGTACTCTATATGATTGGTTATGACTAGGTGACCGCTAAAGGACTAAAAGTTGATCGTTCTCAAAGGTCGTTTCTTTTATTAATTCTCGCTCGAACCCAGGGTAAGAAAACTGCACCCCGTGTGTGACATGCATGGCTATGATTGATGCATGTTGGATGTTTATATGTAAACATTGATAGCATAATGAATGCTGGGCGATCTTGCCCATTTGCATATGATTATTGTTGAGGCATGCTGGGTGATTAAGTGCGATGCATGTAATGCACGAGAAACATGTGATTAGGGCATGCCATGAATGATGAGTATGAGATTGGTCAGAGCTTGAGTCTCTGAGTTTGTGCGTGATCATGATTATGCTAGAAATTGTTTAGTATGCATGCTGAATGCCCTATTCTTGGATAACTGGCATATGATACATATTGATAGCATTGCTTACTTGTGTATGGTACTGACTAATTAGTCAGATCGACAAAAGTGTTAGTATCAGCTGTGAAGCTGTGACTTATTTGTCAGGTTCGGCAGTGATACTGGACACAGGTCAGGTAGCGCTGACTTAATTGTCAGAACGGTCTTAGCGTGAATCACGCAAGCCAACAGAGATTAGATCTAATCGACTACTAGCATTGAATGACTCAAGGAGCATTAATGTCTGACCGACCCTGAGGGTCGATGAACAAAACAGAGCTTGGAGGCTGGTGGCTTACCTAACAACCACTCTCCCACTACAAAACAGAGCTTGAAGGCTAGTGGCTTACCTATCAGCCACTCTCTCGCTAGAAAACAGAGCCTGGAGGCTAGTGGCTTACCTATCAGCCACTCTCCCGCTAGAAAAGAGAGCCTGGAGGCTAGTGGCTTATTTAACAGCCACTCTCCCGCTAGAATCATGTGATGTGCACCCATTGGTTTGAAAGCTTTATATTCAGTGTGATTATAATGATAATCATTTGATAATGTTTACGAAAAGTGTTATGTTTTCTTGCTGGGCTTCGGCTCACGGGTGCTATGTGGTGCAGGTATAGGCAAGAGGAAGCTAGACCATCCTTGAGTTGGAGAGCTTAGGTGATGATGTGTACATATGCAGCTGCTCGACCGCCACGGCCGAGGTTTAAAGTGGAACTAGGGTTGAACCCTGTTTTGCCGCTTAGAATGGCTTGTAGTAAATATTTTCTGTAATAAACTCTGAAATTTATATTTTTGGGATCCCAATGTATATATTAAACGTTCTAATGAAACGTTACACCCTAACCAAAATGTTTAATCCCTAAACCGCTAATCATACTTAGTTCACGATTTTGGCCAAATGACTCAATTAGTGAGTTTAGCACTATTTACAAGGCACACCGTAATGGTCCCAGGAGTTGGGGCGTTACAGTTATGTTGTGTTTTTATATTTTTTAGTTTGTTTAATATATATATATATTTGGTTTTGTTGTTTTTGCAGCATATTGACATGTGTTTTTACTACCTGAGGAAGAATATAAAATATGATAAGAGTGTCAATATGTTAGTAAACATTACTAATTGTTTTTTTTTTGCAAATCAAATTTTCAATATGTATAGGGAGTTTGTGAGTAAGGGTGAAGATGTTAAGTCTGTATCTAGGAATAATAAGGCTGCTGAATATATTTATGGGTATCCATTGGCTAAGTCTAGACTATGTTTTGATTCCTGTTAATGTTTCAGTTTTGGCACACTGAGTTTTGTGCATTTTTGATATTAGGTTGAGGTGTCTAAAAGTGTGTAATTCCATGGGGTCCGGGAAATTTAGAAACTTGCGCAACTTTGTGAATTCATTGGCTGCTATATTGCCTATTTTACTATCGCATGTGGAGTTGTATGAACGTAGGAAAGATATTGATCAGAGCACTGGGCACTTTAAAGGCAAGAGTGCCACTGATCCATTGGATATACTTCTTGTTGATGGTTTGCCACATCAAACTTTGAGGTAACTTTATAGTTTTTTCTTTTTATATAGTAAATGTTTAAGTTTTCAACTATTGAACTGATTTTGTTTTGGGGTGTATTTTTTGTGTGCAGTGATTGTATTCTTTTTATTATAAAATATGCTGAATACTTTATACATGGATTACTTGACAAGATTCCAAATCCATTGGATGTAGAGTTCTTCCGAAACAAGTTGTGTGTGGAGTTTTTTGTGCATGTAAAGAAAAAGGAGTTGAATGGTTATATTTGTGATGATGAGTTTTATTATACACATGGGAATGGGCTTTTTGGTTACATGTGAATGATTCTGTTTTGGTGTTGTTGGTAACCTTTGTAGGATATTCTAGTTTTATCTAGCAAACATGTTCATTTTGGAAACTTTTTTGGAGATGCTAATTTTTGGAACTTTGTTAAGGATGTTATATATTTTTTTTAACTATGTAATCAAGGATTTTATATAACCTTTTCTATTTCTGTTTTTATAATATTAATGATCATATAAATTTTGTCATTGTTTTTAATGTCAATTTTTTTTAGTTACTAAATAGTATATTGAATAATGGAAATCATAAAATTATGGATTAATGAATAAGTTAACTAATTTGTAAACCAAATTAATGAAAGAGATACCCAATTCACGAATTTGGTAACTAAATAGTAAATTTTATATAATCGGAGTGATGAAAAATATATGGTGAGATTCTGAATTCATGGAATAGAGTAACCAAATAGTAAATTAAATATTACTGATAGTAATATTTAATTAATGCAACTAAATAGTATATCAATTTATAGTTTAGTTACCGGTTACATGAAGTTTTTGTGACAAATTTATATGAACTATTTTTGAAGTTACTAATTAGTTTCTAATTTGATTAAACCAATATTTGGTTACAAAGTTTCTAAACAATATAAACGAATTTGAATTTTGAACTTTGTTTTAAGATGATGCTTTTTTTTAACTATGTAACCAAATTAATGAAAGAGATACGCAAGTCACGATTTTGGTAACTAAATAGTAAATTTATATAATTGGATTGATGGAAAATGTATCGTAAGATACCGATTTCATAAAATAAAGTAACCAAATAGTAAATTATATATTACTGGTAATATATCAAACAATAAATAATTGAACTAAACAGTATATTATTTTGTAGTTTAGTTACCTGGTTACATGAAGTTTTGTGACAAATTTATATGAACTATTTTAGAAGTTGCTAATTAGTTTCTAATTTGATTAAACCAATATTTGGTTACAATGTTTCTAAATAGTATAAAAGAATTAGAATGGTTGTTTTATTAAAAATTTTGTGTTTAGAAAAAGCTATGAAACAACCATGTCATGCCTTCATTTGTTTTTCTTTTTGTTTAGGACTAATTCATTCTTGCAAGTATATCGGTTGTGTCCTTTTTGTTTGCACCTTCCACATTTATTTTGTGTTTTTGTTTTTGATTCTAGTGCAGATTTGTATCTTTGTGTCTTTGGGCGCCCTGCGGGTCTCTTATGTTTTGGTGGTAGAACAATGATTTGCTTCGTCTCATTAGGTATATCCCAGGAATTTGCATCACCTAATGGTAGTATGGTATCTTCATATACTGCTATAAAAGCTTCTTTTCTGTGGTAGTATGAGCAGTAGTCATAGGAAGACATATGCCTTTTGGTTAATGTAACCATTGCATGGGAGCAAGACATTTCATCATATTGAAATTTTTGGCATGTGCATGTTCGTTTCTCCAAGTCTACTATGTAAGATTTTGTCACATCATGTATTGTGAATATAAGCAGGTTTGTTGTTTCAACCTGCATTAATTGGTAAATAAATAGGTTTTAGAGCATTACTATAAAAAAGAAACCATAATGTATATTATTCAAAGTAACTGTAAGGTTTAATACCGCATCAGAGTGTATATTTTGTTGTCATCATACCAAACCAAATTTAGGTTACCTTATATTTTAAGCTCAGTTCCCTTTGTATCCATAATATTTCTTCTGGGATGATTGCTAATTTTGTGAATGTAACTAATGCTCTATTCTTGTTGTCCCAATACCATTTTTGTACCAAAGAATGAAGACATTCTAGTAATGTAGCGATTGGTAATTATCTTATCTCTTTGATTGCTGCATTCATAGATTCTGCGATGTTAGATGTCATTGTTGAGTATCGCTTGTTGTTGTTGTACAACCTTGTCCCTTTTTCTACACCAACTTCATCGAACAAGTAAGGTCTTATTTTTTCATCAACGTTGTCCAAGTCTACCATGTATTTGTCAAAATCAGTGGTATTAAAAGCCCTTGAAGCACCATTAAATGCATTTTTGAGGGCTTCTCCTTTCTTCTTGAATTTTGTTTTAATATTTTTCAGCAAGTGGTAGCAACATACCCCATGCATGAGGTTTGGGAAGGATGCTTGTGCTGCTTTTGCAATACTTTCATGTCTATCTGAAATGATGCATTGGCCTTGTCTTTCACCATAGAATTCTTTTAATTTGTGGAAGAACCAATCCCAAGATTCATCATTTTCAGAGTCTACAACAGCAAATGCAAGTTGGAATATATGTCTATTGGCATTTTAGGCACTAGCAATTAGTAATGTTCCTCCTAAAGGGTTTTTAAGAAAGTTCCATAAGTGACAAGTATTGGAGTACAATATTGTCAACCTTTTATTGAAGCCCCTACAGCAAAGAAAAGATACTCGAACCTTCTGTCTTCATCTATTACAAGGTCTACTACTCTTCCTGTTATAAAAGTAAGCAAAGTGTATAGTATTATGTAGTATTTTAGGTAAAAATTGTTGTAGGAAATTTAGAGTAGTTTTGAGTAAGTAATATATGTGTTGCATTTTTGCATCATGTATAAAATTGTGGGTATTTCACTGTATGAATCTTGTGGGCAGCATCTAACATTCTCTATAGCTTTCTCTCTAGCTCTCCAAGCTTTTTGATAAGAAATTGAGACACTATATTCATCTACCATGTCATCAACAATTTCATTGGGTGTGTAGTTTCTTTTTGGGTTTATGAATTTTGTTTTAATGACATTCCCAACTAGGTTGCTTGTAGCTTGAGGATGATCTCCAGAAGTAATGTCTAATGAGCATGTATGTGTATTTTTTATTTTTCTAATCCTAAACATTTCTGTTTTGCCATGTGTTTGATGCCAAAAAGCTCCATTTGCAATTTTTATCCACACAAGCTAATTTGTAATCAAGAGATGATGATCTTTTTACCTTGGAAGGTTGATTTTTTTCTTATTGAGTAAAGGCTAATAATAGTTTTTAGTGTTTCTTTGTTTCTGAAAACTTGTCCAACAGCTATCACATCAATGTTAGGATTAGAAATGACTTTTGTTTTATTTTTCCAGCTCGTGGAAACTACTTATTCAGCTTGTTCAAGTATGAAATTTGCCATGGATTGTGCATATTCTATTCGTGTAAAAAACATTTCAGTCATTTCCATGTCTGAATCAATGCATCCATCATGGGAAGAGTTGCTGCCAATGTAATGTAATAAGTGTGTGAATTCAATTGTAGCTACTTCCATTTCTACAAAATTTACCATCAGAGGGTAAGTAGTCTCATCATCATTTTTCTTTCTGATTTGTTCATAGAATTTGCTTCCATTATCGTCTTTGATCTTCATAGGTGGGATTCCTTCCTTAATTTGAAATTGGACATCAATGTAAAAATTATTCATATTCAAATCCAAAGCAACACTAATTATTTGCAAAAGACTTTCATAGGAACAAATTCTTGGTATTAATATTTCGACCACTTCATAATCTGTGTAGTAGCTCCTGTCTATCCATTTTCTGTTGTAAAAAATGATTACTATTCGTGGATCCATATCTTGTTACAAATATAAAACCATATTAGAAGTTTATTTTTTACTGGTTTAAATTCATTTGTGTAGCTATGTAAACTTAAAGTAACTAAACAATAAAGCAACCAAACAGTAAAATTTAAATTTGGACATAAACTTTAGAATTGTTTTGAAACTTTTTTTTTTATAAAGGTTGAAAAATCAAGATTCATTAACAACAACAACGAACTCAATTTTTTATATTTGAATTGGTTTCCTATATAAGTAGCTTAATGATTTAATTGTATTAAAGGAACAAAAATAGTACAACTTGTATTAAAAATTTTACTAAATTGTATCGTTTTTATGAATTATATGGCTATGCAATTTAAAGTAACTAAACAGTAAAGCAACAAAACAGTAAGATTTAAATTTAAATATAAACTTTAGAATTGTTTTGAATCTTTTTTTTCAAAAAGGATTCAAGATTATGTTTTATAAACCAATTGGTTTCCTTATATAAGTAGATTTTTATTTTAAGTATACTAATGCAACCGAATGGTACACTATGTATTCCAAAATTTACTAAATTGTCTCCTTTTAGGAATTGATTTTATAGTTCTGCAATTTAAACTAAGGAACGAGTAAAGAAACCAAAAAAATAATTTTGAATTTGGATTTAAACTTCAGATTTCAAACTAAATCGTTGATAAAATTTGTCAGTAGTTGAATGAAATTAAATCGTATTGTCAAATACTTTGATCATCAATGAGTTTATACACCACATTTATGTTTTACTACAGAGATTTAATTTTAAAAATACATGGCTTGTAATTTACTGGAATGATGTTGTTATGATATGAATTTTTGTAATTTCAAATTTCTCGCTAGAATAAATGGCTGTGATTGCCTGAATATATGGTGTTCAAATTTCTAAAAGTATATTTTTTTTTAAGTATAATCTGGAACTCGCTGAAATTAATGGAATTGATATCTTAATTAGATCAGATACTTTTTTGATTGAGAATGTGGAGATTGCTCTCTGATTTTGATAAAAAATGTTTTGTGTTTCAATGGAATTTTTTGTTGATTGCCTATATATTTGGAGACAACATTAGTAGCTTTCCAAATTTAGAAGAGAATTTGGGATTACGCGCATAAATTGTGTCCTATTTCTCTGGGATTTAATCAAGGTTTCTGTTTTCAATTTCCAGTATGAAAGTTTTGAATACGATATTACTGTACCGATGTCTCACGACATGTAATATAATTATAATATTACGTGTATTGTTAAAAATAAATTTTAAATTCATTTATATATAATACTAAAACTTATATGGACGTGGACCCATCAATAAGGTGCAACAATTTCTTAAAGAATGAGATCGTATTGCTTGATTCTCAAGTAAGCACTAACAATATTAAACTTATTAGAATTGTGATCTTTCAGCTAATTAGAACCCTACATAATATTATATTTAATTTATTACTTTGAAATTTTTTACATCCATCAAATGTTGACTGACATTTATAGAATTGTTAAATTATTTTATATAATATAAATTGTGTTTGGTAAGATTTTTGTTTTTAAATTTTTTAAATTAAAAAATAAAAATATATTTTATTTTATGTTTTTTTATTTTTATAAAATAAAAATGCATTTGTTAACCATTTTTGTTTTTTCTTTTTAAAAATAAAAAATAAAAATGTATTTGGCAATTTTTATTTTTAATTTTTGTTTGAAAAATAACAAATAAAAACATGTTTGGTAAACAATTTTTTTGAAATGTTTATTTTTTATTTTTATATTCTAAACTAAAAAATAAAAATATTTTTTGTGATCATTATTTACTATTTTAAAATAAAAAACAAGAAAATTATAGTAAAAAAAAAGATCACATTAATAATATCCAAGTAATCTCAAATTTCAAACATAATATCTATCCATGAGATAACACAAAATCAATAAAGTCTACATAGTAAAATAAAAAAGTACGAACAGAGATGTGGTTGAGGTGGAGTGTTGAAATCGTTCAACAACCACACGATGTCGTTCATTATGGCTAATCACAAATAAGAACATAGTCACTTGTTCTTCAACAGGCATATATCTAGAGTTCTTCAATAAAGTTTTTTCTGTTAGAACACCTCAAAATAGTTTGAAGGAGAAAGGGATTTGATTATTTTAAAAGATTAGACAAATTTTGATATAGCCTCTATATTGTAAGAAGGATATGGTTCTACTATTTTGTACGTAGTATGATGTCCAAGTACAACTCAGTAAGTTTTCAGGTCAATGGGGGAACAATGTTTATGATAGCAAGCTTTAAATAAGGTAGAAAACCATGCAACATTTTTGTACCTGAGATATATGGATACATTTACTTAATTCAACACTACATTGCCTGCAACATTTTTCTCTCTATTTTCATATTTTGACATGAAAGAAAGGTTTTTTAAAAAAGGTATCAAAACAAAGATCAAAGGCAATAATCACGTGATAAAAAATGATCACTGAAGAATTAAACATTGTCATCTGTCAACTTTTCTCAATAGCAGCATAATCATCTAAAGCAGAAGCAATAATAATAGCAATCACATTCTCACTAACTAAATAGTAGGCCACTCCTATACATCTTTTATGAAAATTTTGTAAAACATTTGGTCACAAAAGGACTTGACCAAATCTTATAAAAGCAATAAGACAAAATCATAGTGGAAATCAGTCAAAGGTAAACTGCTCTGTCAATAAATTTATTTAAATATACATAGCAATATAGATACATAAAACTATATGAAAGAGTTGTGTTTTTACAAAACCATCTCTGCATCAATATAAAGACATAGACCGAAAACATCAAGAAATTTCAGAATTAATTTGGTATAATAGATCATGACATGGATATATAGAAGTTGTCTGCAATCTCAGCTTGTTCGCAGTTAGGTGATATTCTTTCTAGAAAGGGGTGCCACTATTATGCTTTAAGGAATGGACTAGAAGGTTGGGATAGTATTTCTAACGCCATGATTGACCTGTATATGACTTGTGGAAAACAAGAGATGGCCTGTAAAATTTTTGATCGAATGCCGAACAGGACAGTAGTGACGTGGAACTCGTTGCTTGCTGGTTTGATAAAATATGGTGATGTGGAATCAACTTGGAGAATATTCAATGAGATGCCCGAGAGAGATCTCATCTCTTGGAACACCATGATTGGCGCTCTTGTATAAGAAAATAGGCATGAGGAAGCAATTGAACTCTTCCAAGCAATGCAGACCAAGGGAATTAAGACAGATAAGGTGACTGGTAGAGGTGGCATCTGCATGCAGTTTCCTAGGAGCTCTAGATCTTGCAAAATGGATCCATAGCTACATCCGAAAAAATGAAATACATTGTGATTTGCGGCTAGGGATAACCTTAGTTTACATGTATTCTAGGTGTGGTGATCCTCAGAATGAAATGCAAGTTTTCAATAACATGCCAAGAAGTGATGTCTCTGCTTGGACCACAGCCATTGGGGCTATGGCAATGAACGGAAATGGGGAAAAGTCTGTGGAACTTTTCATTGAGATGCTTAAGCAAGGGGGTGAAACCAGATGGAATAGTTATTGTGGCACTATTGACAGCATGTAGTCATGGCAGATATGTAGAACAAGGCCAAGAAATTCTCAAGTCAATGAAAGAACTCCATGGAATCTCTCCAGAGATTGTTCACTACGGTTGTATGGTTGGTCTTCTCCGTAGAGCTAGGATGCTAAAGGAAGCTAGTGATCTAATAAAGAGCAGGCCAATGGAATCTAATGATGTAATTTGGGGGTCTTTCTTGGTCACTTGTCGAACACATAGAAACATTGAAATGGAAGCCTATGCAGCTGAAAGAGTGAAAGAGTTGGCTTCTCAGAGGAGTGGAATTCATGTACTTCTGTCAAATATATATGCTTTTTCTGGGACATGGACTGGCGTGGCAAAAGTGAGGCTGCATTTGAAGGAGAAAGGGATCACCAAAGTGCCTGGCACAAGCCCAATCGAAGTTAATGGAACGATTTATGAGTTCACCTCTACTGATGATAGTCACCCAAAGGACAGTCAAATTTCATACATGCTGGAAGAAATAAACTGCAGGCTTAGAGATGCTGGCCCTGAACCTGATTTGGCTAAAGTGCTGCTTGATGTGGATTAGCTTGAGAAAGAGTATTTTCTAAGCAGCACAGTGAGAAATGTGCTATGGCTTTTGAGCTTATCAGCACAGGTCAAGGAATGCCAATTCGTGTTGTACCTCCAAATATGCTCTGGTTGCAACTCATTTGCCAAACTAGTTTCACAGATATATGATCGCGAAATAGTCATTCGAGATAACTACGGACCCAAATTCCTCATCAACACAAAAACAGAATTCAAATCGTACCATAACTATAGACCCAAATTAAAGAAATCATAAATACCCATCACACAAACTCAAAAAATTTCAATAATAAAAGATCATTATCACCCATATATTTAAATATCATATTAATCTAACCCTGAAATTCTAATCAAGTTGTGTAGTTCTTGCAAAAATAAAATATTCTTGTAAGAGAAATTGAAATCGAAGTTGACAGAGAAAGAGATTTAGAACGATAGAAGTAGGGCGAGACTTGAGAGGAGAAATAGAGGCTCACCTGGAGGAAGAGAGGAGGTCATGAAGGAAAAAAGCTCACATGGTGGAAAAGAAGAAGCCATCGAAGCAAATTTGTTTAAAAAAATTATAAGTGAGAAAATTCAGTTTTCAAAATTTAGTAAATTTTAATTAAAATTTTAAAATTTTATAAATAGAAATAAAATTATCGAATAAGTTTTTCTGTTTTGTTTACAATTTTTTAATTAAAAAAATAAAAACTATTTTTTTAATAGTTGAGGAACATCATCATAATGTTTAAATGAAATAATGTGACAAATGTCTTATTACAACATAATATTAAGAGTTACAAATAAAATAGACAATTGTGTGTCTAAGTTTGTAACATGCTTTTCAGAGTTACATATCTTACAAAATTAGTATCTATTTTGTAACTCCTAAAATATTACTAAAATAATGTGTAAATTGAGAGTTACACATTTTTAAAATTGGATTTCACAAGCCATAATGTGATATGGCTATTGAAGTTATGATTTTAACTTCTATTAGGTGTATGGAGGTTACCAAATCAATTGGGAAAGGTTTGGGACATTTTTATGAAAATGTGCAAAATTGGGAGGTTACAAAACACTCCAGGCCGCGCCCTGGGGTGCTGACAGCCGAATCTCATTTTGCTCTTTGATTAAATTGAACGTTTTGAACAACTCAAGTAACTCTCAAATCTTCCTTTTAATTCCACAAATACTCAATTAAACATTGGTAAAACTAAGGGGTTGGTGGAATTTAAAAGTCAAATGGTGTCTCAAAACTCTATAAATAAGAGTCTAATGCTTACTTGTAAGACATGTTATTTCTATCCATTAGAGCCCTTGGCTAGAAATACTCCAACGAGTTGATAATTCCAGAGAGCTATTTCCCAATTATGCGAGTTCCCTTAGTTCTTATAGAATAGGAGAATAAGCTTCTGGACAAAGGTTTTGAACCTTGTTAAAGTTAGTGATCCCTACTGCTCTACACTTAAGGTTGTGTGAGTTTTAGAGTTTCTTTTTTATGCTTTGTTCTTCTTTTTCTTTCGTTCTTATTTCCCTCTTCTAGTCTACATATTTATTGTAAAAACGCCCTAGTATAATACTTTGTAAAATATCTGTATGCTCATAATTTTATAGAAGAAAAAGCCACTTATTATAGAAATCCCAGTGGGGCCTTGCTAATACATGCAAGTTGGGCCCAATAGTTTAAAAGAAAAATAATAGTTTTCATGCAATGTTGTAAAAATAATTAAAGTTCAAGTCTCACAGATAAGTTCTAGAAGTTAAAAATAAACGTAACATTATTCTTTAGAAAATGGCGTTTTAACTTGATCGTTTCTTGTCCATAGGATGCCCCCACGCCATACACACCCTGCCGATAGAACTCCCCACATCACCACGAGTGCCAAAGAGAAATCTTATTTGCTACTTGGAAGGGAAAGTAAGGGGGTGAGCTAAAAGCCTAGCAAGAAAGTACAATTAACACACAAGTAAAACACAACAAAACATATTCATATTCAAACATCGTCATACATCATAAGCGTCATTATCGTAACCATCATCATCATACACATAAACATAATCATAACATAAACATCACATACATAGTCATCATAAACATAACATTATATCTTTGTGAACATGGCCCGCTAACTTGTCCATGTCACATCTTGAGGTAAATAGGATCTTTGGTACTTGAATAACCTCGGCGCGTCCGCCCTTTGAGTTACGTCTTCATATCCTTAGTAACTCGGATTACGTCTTCACATCATTAGTCACCCCTTTTTGTTGTGTTGCGTTCATCATGCTAACAATCATTACATAACATACATCATTTATACAATCCAGTCATATCAACACAAAATAACATCTCATAATTCATATCGCAAAAGGTATCATCATACATAACATTCTTATTCATACATGCCAACCTTACCATTCACAGCATAAATAATCAAAATTCTATATAACTTCCTTACCTCAGGTCCAAGCAAAGCAAAACTGACAAACTTCACAACGAGTCTCTCTCTCTCTCTCTCTCTAGGTCGACGGCACCAATGGAGCATAATGCTCTTCTTTCTTTTTCCTTCCCTCTTTATTATAATCTACCCATAATAGCCTAAGGAAAATAATTGGTAAGTTTCCTCTTTTTGATTATTTTCTTTTAATTTTTATTTTATTTTAATTGGTAGGAAATAAAGATGACAACACCTCTTTCATTTTTAACTAAAAATCACTCAAATAAAATAGGAATGTAGTTTGTTTAAAAGGGAATGCGTTCTTGTCATATCAGATTCCACAAGACACAAGCTGGTATTGGAGAAAGCTCTGTAAACTTAGGGATATCTACAGCTATGGAGAGATTAAGGCTACTGGTCATGCTGGGAAGTTTCACTCTTCTCAGTTGTATAACAGCTCACTTTGCCAGCAGCAAGTTGGCTATCACAAAGCTGTCTGGTGCAGGCTGTCATTGCCTAAACATTAGTTTGGGCTGTGGAAAACTGTCAATGCTTATCTTTTAACTTGTGATAACTTGGTTCGGTTCAAAGTGATGCTTGATTCTCAGATGTTTCCAGTCTGTGGAGTGGTTAATGAGTCCCATGGCCACTTGTTTTTTGATTGCTATCTGTCTAGGCAAGTTCTCACATTAATTTTTAGCTGGCTGGTTTGGCTAGCTAACAAGCGGTCTGGTGTGATAGCAGACATCATATTCTCGGTGCTAGCAGCTGTGGTGTATGGAATTTGGAGGAACCGAAATCGGTGTGTTTTTTACAGTTGTTCTTGGACAGCAAACAACATAACTACTGATATAAAAGGCAGGATGAAGTATAGGTTTTTCATTGTAAATAATAGGAAACTCTCAGCCCATGAGCAGAGGTTTTTAGATAGATTAACCATGTAATTTTTGTTTTTGGGTTTGGCTGTTTCTTTTAGCTTGCGTTGGAGGGTTTCCCTTTTGGTTTTGGTTGTAGTTTTGACTGGTTTGTTCATTGTTTGATTTGCTAGTAGATTAATGAAGTATCATTCTTCTTGATAAAAAAAAAATAGGAATGTAATCCCCCTTTCCCACTATGCACACACGTCCAAGCCAATCCCTTTCCCTTTTTTTTTAATTTTTTTTCAATTTAAATAATTAAATAAATCTAAATAAAAGGAAACTATAAAGTGTGTAGAAAATTCTACACAAGTGCACCATGCAACCATGCACATACTCAATAACTATGGTGCATCACTACCTACCATGCACCTTAGTGCATTCATCCAAAAATCAATCACTCACATTTTAAAAAAATAAAAAAAATAACAACTGACAATTAATTTCACAAAATTCTACTAAACAATTTTAACAACTAATTTAAACACGTAAATAAAATAATGCACAACAATTAACAATTAAATAAAATAAAGCACAAAATTTTAATAAATAAAAAAATTTGGTGCGCTACAATATACCCTCCTTAAAAGGAATTTCGTCCCGAAATTCTTTCTTACCAAATAATTCAGGGTATCTTTCTCTCATGTCTTCCTCCAACTCCCATGTTGCTTCTCGTTCCGTACTATTATTCCACAGGATCTTAACTAGTGGAATCGTTTTGGATCTCAGTTCCTTGATTCCCTTTTCAATAATGCGCTCAGGCTGTTAATCATAACTCAAGTCCTGCTTCAGCTGTAACAGCTCGTAACTCAAAACATGAGAGGGATCTGACACGTACTTACACAACATCGAGATGTGTAAGACGTTATGCATTTCGACTAGTGCTGGGGGCATTACCAAACGGTAAGCAACTTGCCTTACTCCATCCAAAATCTCAAATGGACCTATATATCTAGGGCTTAACTTCCCTTTCTTTCCAAAACACATAGCACCCTTCATCGGCAAGACTTTCAAGAAAACAAACTCGCCCACTGAAAACTTGATGTCCTTTCTCTTAAGGTCAACGTAGCTCTTTTTCCTACTCTGCACGGTAAGCATCCTTTGGCGAATCTTCTCGATTTCCTCACTGGTTTCCCTAACTACCTCGGGGCCTAAAATCTACTTCTCCCCAACTTCATCCCAGTGTAAAGGGGATCTGCACTTGCGCTCATAAAGAATCTCATAAGGAGCCATCCCAATAATAGATTGGTAACTGTTATTATAAGAGAACTCCATTAGGGGTAAGTATTTGTTCCAAGACTTTGAAAAGTCCAAGGCACAGCATCTCAACATGTCCTCTAGAATTTGTATAGTTCTCTCTGACTGCCCATCGGTCTGAGGATTAAACGCGGTGCTAAATTTAGCCTTGATCCCATAGCTCTCTATAGTCCCTTCCAAAAGTTCAATGTGAATACTGACCCTTGATCAGAAATTATCAACATTGGCACCCCATGAAGTCTCACTATCTCACTTACATACAATTCTGCATATTGATCCGCCGAGTATGTGGTCTTAACTGGCAGGAAATGGGTAGACTTAGTGAGCCTATCCCCTATTACCCACACAGAATCATGCTGCTTGGTGGTTCTGGGTAACCCTACCACAAAATCCATTTCTATATCCTCTTATTTCCATTCAGGAACGTAGAGCGGTTGAAGTAACCCTGTTGGGCTTTGGTGTTCTGCTTTGACTTGTTGGCAGGTCAAACATCTGGAAACAAACTCAGCAATATCCCTTTTAATTCCATGCCACCAATATAGCGCTTTAAGGTCTTGGTACATCTTTGTGGACCCTGGGTGTAAGGAATAAGGAGTTGTATGTGCCTCTTTCATAATACTTTCCTTTATCTCAACATTGTCAGGCACACAAATCCTATCCCTGTATCTCAGAAATCCACCGTTGGACATTGTGAAGTCACTGCTCCCACTTTCTTGTACCAAAGCCTCTTGCTTCATTAGGGCTTCATCCACTTTATGTCCTTCTCGAATTTTTTCTAGTAGGGAGGATTGTAATGTGAGGTTTGCTAGGATTCCTCTCACAAGTTCAATGTCAGCATTTATAATCTCTTTTTGAAGAGGCATCTCTATTGTATGTAGTGCTGAGACATTCCCATGTCCCCGCCTACTCAATGCATCTGCAACCACATTGGCCTTCCCTGGGTGGTATAGAATCTTACAATCGCAGTCCTTCACTAATTCAAACCACCTTTGCTGCCTCATATTCAGTTCCATTTGTGTAAAGAAGTACTTCAGACTTTTGTGGTTAGTGTAGATTTCACACTTGTCCCCATATAGGTGATGTCTCCATATCTTTAGTGCGAACACCACTGCTGCCAACTCAAGATCATGAGTGGGATATCGCTATTCATAGTCCTTGAGTTGTCTGGAAGCATAAGCTACTACCTTCCCATCTTGCATTAACACGCACCCTAAGTCGTTCTTTGATGCGTCACAATACACCACAAATTTTCCATCCTCTGTGGGAACACAAAGAATAGGTGCATAAATCAACTTGTCCTTCATGTCCTGAAAGCTTTCTTCACATTTCTCAGTCCATGCAAACTTTTGATGTTTGCAGGTTAAGTTTGTTAAGGGTTTGGTGATCTTTGAGAAACCCTCGACGAACTTCCTGTAATAACCCGCCAATCCTAAGAAGCTTCGAACTTCTGAGGCATTCTTCGGCTGGGGCCAGTCTCTAATGGCCTTGATTTGTGATGGGTGTACTGCTATTCCATTCTTGGACACTATATGCCCTAGGAAAGTTACCTGTTCCAGCCAAAACTCACACTTAGAGAACTTAGCGTATAGCTAATGTTCTCGTAGTCTTTTCAGAATCAACCTCAAGTGCTCCTCATGCTCCTCCTTGGTCTTCGAGTAAATAAGGATATCATCTATGAACACTACCACAAACTTGTCCAAATAGTCCTTAAATACCCTATTCATCATATCCATAAATGCTGCTGGAGCGTTAGTGAGTCCAAAAGACATCACTCGAAACTCATATTGCCCATAGCGAGTTCTAAAAGTCGTTTTCAGAATGTCTCCCTCTTTCACTTTCAACTAATGTTACCCAAATCGCAAATCAATCTTCGAGAATACTGTTGCCCCTTACAGTTGATAAAAAAGGTCATCTATCCTAGGCAAAGGATATTTGTTCTTAATGGTGACCTTATTGAGTTCTTGGTAATCGATGCACATTCTAATGCTCCCGTCCTTCTTTTTCACAAATAGGACTGGTGCTCCCCATGGCGAATGGCTAGGTTTTATGAACCCCTTGTCCAACAACTCCTGTAGTTGATTCTTAAGTTATTTCAACTCCATAGGTGCCATTCGATAGGGCGCTTTAGAGATCGGTGCTATTTCTGGTGCAAGCTCAATCACAAACTCGATTTCTCTGTCCGAGGGTAATCTTGGTATGTAACGCCCTGGATAACCAAGACCGTTACACTGTGTGTTTAAAAGAGTGCAAGACTTGCTAACCAAGTCGTTCAGACAAAGTGTAAACTCTATACCATTATCAGAGTAAGAATAAAAAGATTTTGGTCACAAACAGGCTATTTCCATTAAAAATGACGGTTGAATACATGGAGACTCAAAACAGGGTTTAGGTGTCTTAGTTACAACAAATTCTAGAAGTTACAAGTAGTTCAAGCCACTCTAATGGCAAAATATACATTTTAGGTTTCCGTTCCTGTACAATTTGTCGACCGTGGCGGCCGAGCAGCTGACAATGTACACCTCGCCCCCAGAGCTCTCCAACTCATGGTTGATTCAGCCTACCCTTGCCTTTACCTGCACCACGTAGCACCCGTGAGCTAGGGCCCAGTAAGAAAGCAAAATAACATAGCAAGATTAACATCAATAATCAAATATTCCACAGTGCATAATCAGAAGTTCATCAGTTCATAACACCTATCCACGTAGTGATACCAATTGTCACCCAGACAGTCAATCAACTATATACATAGCACAATATTCTCGTTCATAACTAACAGATTGTCATATCCATCAAATAACATTCAGGGTTGGCGCCCTTAGTCGCACCCTCTATTTAACACACTGTCTTCGGCCCAATAGGGCCGCCCCCAGTGTAATACTCACTGACTCCGGCCAGCTTAACCGAGCTCAGTGATAAATAAGCTGCCTCAGCTCCCAGTGGCTGAGCTGCGCCCCAGTGCGCAAATAATGATTCCGACACCCTTAGGCCGGTAATCGCATGTCCCATGGCGTAATAACACCATCTCATGACACGATATACAAATATTGGGAACTCTTAGTCCCATCGTGACCACATGGTTAATCACATTCACATAATAATGCATACAAACATAGGGAACACTTAGTCCCAACCTAACCACATACTCAGGTGCAGCTTTCTTACCTTTCAATTCACTAGCTTTGATCCCTCGACTCCTTCAGCACGATCCCACTCGAGCCCTAGCGCTTACCTAATCACAATCATGGCCAAAGTCATTATAAATCCCCAAGTTTAAAACCTAGCCCCGGGGCCAATCCCGAGCCCCCGGGAAGTCCTAGTTCCACCAAACAAGGTGGTGGAACCAAACCCCAAACCCTAGGTCAAAAACCCTTGCAAACAACCCAAAAATCCCCTTCAGAAGGCAGGGTAGCGCTACAGCGCTCTTGGGAGGGCGCTACAGCGCTACAGACAGAAGCCAAAATCCCCTCAGCATAATGGCCTAGCGCCCAAAGGCTAGCGCTGTAGCGCTAGTCACAGACAGCCCAGCACCATTTTTCTCTTCTGCGATTTTTCTCAAACCAACTCGAACCAAAACTCTTCCAACTCTTTCCCAAACTCAAAAACAACCTCATGAGCATACTCCACTCATCCCAAACACCCCAAACATCTAGAACTTAAGCACATGCATCCACAACCTCAGAATTCACCATGGCCACTCCTAAGCTCTAAAACTCAGTCAAAACCAGCTGAACTACAAAGTTAGAGTTTAGGCTTTATACCTTTGATAGAATTTCGACCACAAGCTGTCTCTAAACCTTCTTGGCTTGCCTCTGCTCAGTCTTAAGCCTGAATTTCTAAAGTTCCATCCAATTCAACTTAAGCACCATAGCTTAAAAAAACCAGAAACAAAACCAAACCAGCAACTGAAGAGATTACAGAACCTTACCTCAAGTGATGGCCTAATCCTGATAAACCCTTGCCAAATCCTTAGTCTTTGCTCAGTAACCTTGTGGCTTAATTGGACTAACTTCCCTCTGAGTTTTGCTCCAGAAATCCTCAGGAAATTGGTGAAGAAAACATAAACCGACTTTGAGAACTCTCTCTGTTTTCCCTTCTTTCTTTTCCCTTCCTTTTCTTTCTTTTCAGACTTCTCCAATATTCTACAAATCCCACTAACATAAAGCCCTGGTATTATTTAACTTCTGTAAGCTAAATGACTAGTATGCCCTCCCCCATTAAGTATAAACCCTTTAATCCACTTAAGGGCATTTTAGTCATTTTACCCAATTTCCGCTAATTCCTCGAGTGTCTCCAATATATTCCACTTAATTCCCGATACCTAATTAGTTATCAATATTATTTCTCAATGTCATAATAGACTCCAGTATATTCGCTAAATTCCCATTTATACCCCTTAGCTCACCCCGAGCCAGGTATAAATCCCCGCCATGACTTTTCGCCACTTTGCTCGCTAGGATCGTCTCGAGTCACAGATCACAAATATATCCACATAATAATGTGGTCTCAACATTAACCTACCAATATACACACAAATACACAATTACACTCTCAGTGAGCCAAATTACCATAATACCCTCACAGCAGAGTATACATAGTCCCATGCATGCCTTTATCATCATATAATAATATGACCCACACAATCATGCATATAATCATATAATAATACAATAAATCAATTATGGCCCTCCCGGCCTCCTAATCAAGGTCCTAAACCTTATTAGGAAATTTGGGTCGTTACATGGTAATTCCCCGGGAAACACCTCCGGGAACTCACAAACAATATGCACATTTTCTGGTTTTAACTCTGACTCCTTGGATTTATCCACCACACTAGCCAGAAACACCGAATAACCATGTTGCATCATATTCCGTGCTTCTAGTGCCGATATTATGGGTGTTCGAACACCCACTACTTCCCCTCTAAAGGAAAATACCTCTCCTTCTTTTGGTATGAACTCCACAGTCTTCTTCCGACAGTCTATTGTCACCCCATGTTTGGATAACCAATCCATGCCAAGTATGCAATCATAATCAGGTATACTTAGTTCTATAAGGTCTGTTGGGCACTCCCTACCCTTTATCGTTATAGGCGTTGACAGCAACCACCTAGTTGACAACATCATGTCTTCCGATGGCAACATTGTACTAAAGCTATGCTCAAACAACTTATAAGGCATACTCAGCTTATCAATCACATTTATGGAAACATAAGAGTGAGTCGCTCTAAAATCAATGAGGACTCTACACATCATACTGGATATAGGGAGCTGACCTGTGACTATGGTGTTGTTGTTGGCTGCTTCATTATGAGTTAAGACAAAAACCTGTGCTGGCACCAGATTGCTGTTACTATTCTGTCTCGCCTTCCATTGTGGGCAATTCTTCCTCAGATGTCCTGCCTGATCGCACTTAAAACATTTATTGGTGCCGGCCTGGCATTCTCCCGGGTATCTTTTCGAGCATTTAGGACAGATGGGGTGCTCTACTCGGTTGCCTTGATGATTCCCACAGTTCCGATCATTAAAGCAATTGTTGCGATTGTTGGGGTTCTTAGTGTTGTGTCTATTGTTATTCATGGCTGGAGGTCTTGGTCTCTTATCAGTGCCACTGTTCTGCCCTTCATTAGCTTTCCTTTTGTTACCCTCATTGAAGTCCTTGTTTCGGTAGTTCTCTCTTCTGGCAACATTATCCTTCCATATCCAATCTTCCAAATATTCAGTTTCAAGTGCTCTATCAAGTACTTCTGCATAACTGACCACTTCAGCACTGGTCATCATAACATCCCTAGCGATCATTGGCTTGAGTCCCCTCACGAACCTTTGGACTCGCAAAGTTTCAGTTGGCACAACTTCCGGAGAAATTTTTTCCACCTATCGAACTTCTCGGTGACAGATAGGTTTCCTTGTACCAGAGTTACAAACTCGTCTACCTTGGTTGCTAGCATGACCGCACTGTAATACTTCTTGCTAAAAGCCTGGACGAATTCTACCCAAGTCATGGTATTCAAATCACAGGTCTGTTTAATTACATCCCACCATATCCATGCATCCATCTTGAGTAAATAAACTGCACAGGAGACTCTTTGGCGATCATTCAACTCCATATGATCGAAGATGGCCTTGACTAATCTTAACCAATCCTCTGCCACTATCGAATCAACTTTCCCTTCAAAGGTTGGTGGGGTTGGTTTTCTGATATATCCATACACTGGTTCGAACTCATAAGTTACAGGCAGTGGTGCAGGTGGTGGTGTTGGCGGTTGAGGTTGTGCTACTGGCACTTGAGGCACTTGAGGCATTTGGGGAACTTGCCTGGCATGTGCCAATTCCTCATCTTTCAGTCTTAGTTGCTCTCTCAACCTTGCTACCTCTGCAGCCAGGTCCACAGATGATGCTGTTGGAGCTGCAGGTTGGACTGATGGCATTTCTATGTTAGGGGTTGTCATGGCCTTAGACCTTGTGGAGACACCCTTTCCTTGGCCTCCTCCTCTTCCCTTGCCCCCTCTTCCTCTAGTTGACATTATGAGATTCTAAGGCATCAAAAGAAAATCATAAGGAAGGAAAATCGCATAATGGTTTGATAGATATTTGCGAAAATCATGAATTCAAACCACATCATTTAGAATTTGCAAAAGGAAAATATTAAACCATAGCATTCAAAGTGTTCAAATTATTCCAAAAATTAAAAAACCCATAAAGTGTTTAATAACTAAAAACATAAATCCTTGGGGTCCGTTTAAAAAAAACCCATCTTATTAATGTTTCATAGAATGATCTACGCGACAGACTCTAGTTCTCAACTGTGGACTCATCCCCTGAGCTATAATCAAAGACATCCTTTGGGATGTGAAAGTAGTCCGGAGCGCTCCCCATTATCCTTATCCTAGCGGTCACACGTGGTATGGCTCGGGTTACTTTCTCAATTGCCAAGGCTCCTTCCACATCGTATACTATCTTTAAATGCTCCTCTATCTCTCTGTCATTCATCTTCACCAATACCAGCTCCTCACAACTAAAATTGTAGTTGTCTATAAGATCGTAGATTACTTATTCCATGGTACTAAATTCCAGGCCATCTTGAATGACGTCATGCCATCCTCTGTACAACTGGAGAAAGTCCTTAGAGTACATTGACAGTGCTTCCCTCAACAACCAATATTGCTCTCTGGGCCATAGCAAAGCTCCTCTTTTATTCATGATCCCTTGAATACGATGACAAACCACCGTTGTTGTTTTTAATACCGCAATCTGCCAATCGTACGGATCCTCCTCAAGATGGACCTTGGGTATTGTGCGGATCTCCTTGGGTAGTTGTTTCTTAGTAATTTTCAAAATGGGAGGCATCTTACTATACTGCAGTTACGAAACTATAAAATTAAATAAAACAGAAACAAGTAATAGCACATAAAACAAATACTTATGACGCGGTGAGGTGAAATTTTCCCTTCTTTAGCGTGTATGGGGATGGTCCTTGGAAACATGGACGACTGTCTCTAATACCATTTGTAAACATTCCCTAGTCTAATACTTTTTAAAATATTTGCATGCTCATAAGTTTATAGAAGAAAAAGCCACTTATTATAGAAATCTCAGTGGGGCCTTGCTAAAACATGCAAGTTGGGCCTAATAGTTTAAAAGGAAAATAATAGCTTTCATGCAACGTTGTAAAAATAATTAAAGTTCAAGTCCCATTGATAAGTTTTGAAAGTTAAAAATAAATGTAACATTATTCTTTAGAAAATCGTGTATTAAACTGATCGTTTCTCGTCCATAGGATGTCCCCACGCCATACACACCCAGACGATAGAATTACCCACATCACCACGCGTGCCAAAGAGAAATCCTATTTACTACCCAGAAGGGAAAGTAAGGGGGTAAGCTAAAAGCCCAGTAAGGAAGTACAATAACACACAAGTAAAACACAATAAAACATATTCATATTCAAACATCATCAGACATCATAAGCGTCATTATCGTAACCATCATCATCATACACATAAACATAATCATCATATACATAGTCATCATAAACATAACATCATAACATAAACATCATATACATAGTCATAATAAACATAACATCATATCTTTGTGAACATAGCCCGCTAACTTGTCCATGTCACATCTTGAGGTAAACAGGATCTCTGGTCCTTGAATAACCTCGACGCGTCCGCCCTATGAGTTACGTCTTCATATCCTTAGTAACTCAGGTTATGTCTTCACATCCTTAGTACCCCTTTTTTTGTGTCACGTTCATCATGCTAACAACCATTACAAACATACAACATTTATACAATCCAGTCATATCAACAAAACATAACATCTCATAATTCATATCAAAAAAGGTATCATCATACATAACATTCTTATTCATACATGCCAACCTTACCATTCATAGTATAAATAATCAAAATTCTATCTAACTTCCTTACCTCAGGTCCAAGCAAAGTAAAATTGACAAACTTCACAACGAGCCTCTCTCTTTCTCTCCTTCTCTCTAGGCCGACGGCACCAATGGAGCATAATGCTCTTCTTTCTTTCTTCTTCCCTCTTTATTCTAATCTACTCATAATAGCCTAAGGAAAAAAATTGGTAAGTTTCCCCTTTTTGATTATTTTCTTTTAATTTTTATTTAATTTAATTTTATTTTATTTTAATTGGTAGGAAATAAAGATGACAACACCTCTTCCATTTTTAACTAAAAATCACTCAAATAAAATAGGAATGTATTCCCCCTTTCCCACTATGCACACACATCTAAGCCAATCCCTTTCCCCTTTTTTTATTTTATTTTTTTCAATTTAAATAATTAAATAAATCTAAATAAAAAGAAACTATAAAGTGTGTAGAAAATTCTACACAAGTGCACCGTGCAACCATGCACATGCACACACTCAATAACTATGGTGCATCACTACCTACCATGCACCTTAGTGCATTCAACAAAAACTCAATTATTCACATTTTAAAATAAATAAAAAAAATAATTTCACAAAATTATACCAAATAATTCTAATAATTAATTTAAACAAATAAATAAAATAATTCACAACACTTAACAATTAAATAAAATAAAGCACAAAAATTGAATAAGTAAAAAATATTTTGGTGCGCAACATTTATTTGTACTGTTTATGGTTTGAGTTGTATTTTCTTTATATATATATATATCATCTTCTCTTTCTATTTATTTGTACTTTTTGCAGTAGAGTTGTAACCCTTATTTTATATATCACCTTGTTCATTGTAACTTTTTGTCTAAAGTTGTATTTGGTTTCTTTATTTCCACTGAACAATATTATTTTCTATAACATTCGAAAGCTTATCCTCTTTGTTTGTTTCAATGGAAGGAAATACCATCAAGATTATGAACCAAAACCTAGTGAGGTTGGATAGATTTGATGGATCAAATTTCACTAGTTGGCAAGACAGTGTGAGATTCTTCTTGACCACACTCAAGATTGCCTACGTCCTTGAGTCCTCCTTAGAACCTCTCCCAGAGCCAATCGACAAGGACAAAACCGAGGTGAAGAATGCAATAACCAAAAGGATGACATTCTTCTTTGTAGGGTTCATATCCTCAATACACTATACCGAAACCAAGTCGGCAATGGAGATATGGGATGCCCTAGAGACTATGTTCAAGGCAGAAGATGAAGGTGCCAAAAAGTTCTTGATTTAAAAATTTTTGGTGATAAACCAATTCTTTCTCATATTCATGAGCTTCAAATAATTGTTAACAAATTGAAAGTGCTAAAGATTGAGCTTCTCGAGGCCTTTCAAGTTGGTGCAATAGTGGAAAAATTACCACCAACTTGGAGGAGCTATTGGAAAAGAATCTTTCATAAAAATGAAGATTATTTTTTTGGAGTAAAGCCAAACGCATATTCGACTTGAGAAGGAATCAATATGTAGAGACAAACTTGTGGGGGGGGGGGGGGTGGGGGGTGTAATGGAGAAACTTCCAAAGCAAATGTGATGTCACAACCAAAACATCCCAAAAATAAAGGGAAAGTCAAAAAGGGTGTGGCAAATCCAATGGGTCCAAAAACCAACCCAAACAAGTTTAAGGGCAAGAAAGGTCCTTGCTTTGTGTGTGGAAAAAATGGTCACTATGCTAGATAGTGTAGGCATAGAAAAGACCAACAAGAACCTAAGGTAAATGCAACCAAATAGGAAAATATTGTTGCAACCCTTAGTGAGTTGAATGTAGTCCAAGGCAAAGTGAAATGGTGTTTTATGATACATGTGCTATCGTCCATGTTACTTATACCAAATCATTGTTCAAGACCTTAGAAGAGTCAAAGAGTAACCATGAGATACAAATGGGCAATGAGGGCAAATCCAAGGTACTTGGCAAAGGTAATATTGAAGTATTTTTCACACCCGGCAAGAAAGTCACATTATTGAATGTGCTTTATGTTCCCAAAATGAGTATAAACTTAGCAAGTGGAGATTTTCTAGGAAAACCCAACATTAAAGTTGTTCTTGGGTCCGATAAACTTATACTTACCAAATCAAATGTATTTTTTGGAAAGGGGTACTTTTGTGAGGGTATGCTTGAGACCACAAGATTGTGGAGATTTATTTGTTATGTATGTTCTGAGACGGTCCAAGGGGGTGGAATAGAAAAATAGTCACCATAGGGTCGAATACCCGGCTCGGGGTGAGCCTAGGAGTATTTTGGGGGATATATTACGTGTTTGGGATTACCGGTAATGGGTAGTGATTTAGAGATTATTAAGTATGTCAGGGATTTAATGGGGAATTATAGGAACACTTGAGGAATTAGCGTGATGAGGCAAATGATGGGATTGCACTTGGAGGCATTTAAGTGACTAAGGTTAGCATAGGGGTAATTTAGTCATTTTGAGGCTAAGGGGTAGACGTAGACTATGCTTGGAACTCTAGAACTAACCAGAAAGAAAAAAAACACCCCCAACCTTATCTCTCTCTCTACTCAGCTCTCTCCTTCTCTTTGGTGTGCTTGGGACCTTGGTGAAACTATGACAAAATCCCGTGATCCGCATGGGGGAAGACCGGGTAAAAAACTGTGCAATCCCACATCGCCTGGGAAGGTCAAGTGTGATGATTCTAAAACTGTGTAGGTATGTGACTACACAGTTGAAGATGACTTAAATGGATTGATGGGTACTACCTATGCCAACAAGATGCATCTTCTTTTTGGCAGCCCATCACTTGAGAACTCCAAAGTTAAGCATGCTTGATCTGGAGTAGTCTCATGATGGGTGACCTCATGGGA
Organism: Humulus lupulus; assembly: GCF_963169125.1. Classification (NCBI taxonomy): domain Eukaryota; kingdom Viridiplantae; phylum Streptophyta; class Magnoliopsida; order Rosales; family Cannabaceae; genus Humulus; species Humulus lupulus. Next base: position 136,917,114 of record NC_084795.1, read on the forward strand.
AGTTTTCCCAGGAAGCGGGCGAGTGAGGACAAAGCACGTTGAAAAAAGTTGTGTTGGTTTGCAAGGCCAGTCATCAATCTAGGAAGCAGCCATAGTGACGTGAGGTATTACAAATGGTATCAGAGACTTGACCCAGCCGGAAGTGTGGCCGACGAGGACGTCGGACCCTTAAGGGGGGGGGGTGATTGTGATAGTTAGAATCCCGTGATTCGCAGGGGGAAAGACCGGGTAAAAACTATGCAATCCCACATCGCCTGGGGAAGGTCAAGTGTGATGATTCTAAGACAGTGTAGATATGTGACTACACAGTTGAAGAGAGCTTAAATGGATTGATGGGTACTGCCTATGCCAACAAGATGCATATTCTTTTCGGTAGCCCATCACTTGAGAACTCCAAAGTTAAGTGTGCTTGACCTGGAGTAGTCTCATGATGGGTGACCTCCTAGGAAGTTTTCCGAGGAAGTGTACGAATGAGGACTGTTGACGCGGTTTTTCGCCAACAGTGTATTAAGAAATAAAAGGTCGATTAGTGCTTAGTATAAGTCATAATGAGAAATGAAATGAATTCACAAGAACACGAATCTTTTACGTGGTTCAGTGGTTAAAATCCACCTAGTCCACGAGTCTATATTATTGTTGTTTCAGTCTCTATTTTTGTAGAGTTTCAGTATTACAGAATAATCAGTCCCTTTCCCTGTCTAATATTCCCAACATTTATAGAGAAATTCCTTGGACAGGTTTGGGTAACCGCGTGAGTCAATCACGCATTTACGGATTCATTACATTTAATACAAACAATTCCCATTTATACTGGGATATGTATTGATAATAAAATAAACAGATCCCTATTATCTCGGACAATAAATATGGCAGCCTGATCATAAATAACCGTATAATGGGATCCGAGTCTTTGGGGATCCATGGGTATGCGATATGTTAGAATTATCACGAGCTAGATATCTGTCTAAGCTCATACTTCGACTGCTGTTCGAATGTTCTGAGGACACGCTTCATAACCTCTGTATCCCTAGCTCGTATGTCCATGATGCAAGTCAAGTTGTCCACATGGATAACAAACAGATATTACCCCTTGGTCTTTTCTCCATGTATTAATTTGCCAGCTTTACCCGAGTTGAGTGAAGGAACTCATGCCGAAATTAGGGTACAACATTTGCCCCCCAAGTCCCTGCTCATGTTTCATGTTGTCACTTTCTGACCTACACAGTAGGGACTTTTAGACTTTTTTGCATATAACCATGCCTATCAACTACTTGAGTACAAGACACGTGGCCTACCGCAATTGGTGTCTGTTCGGGTTTCGAGGACTACAATAATTGTCTTATCACCTTTTTGCTGCCGTTTTGTCTATTTAACCTTGACCCTTGGATCTTGAACTAACCCAAACAGATGGCCCATATTATTTTTCATAATTTATGTATAAGAGGAATGGCCAAGTTTCAAAACTCGCCACCTTTCATTTAAAAAAATTTCTTCTTTTGCACTTCCGAACCTCTCCTTTTCCAGAAATCCCCAAAAATTGTTCGCCACACCCAGTTGCTTAGAAGTTTTTCAGGAATTCCCTTCGCAAAGTCTATATATTACCCTCAAAGAATACACTGTAAGTATCTCACTCTTTGACTTTAAGAGTTTTTTTTATTTTTTATTTTAGACTTTTATTCTTCACCATGTTCATCCGTAATATTCACTGTAGTCACTGTTAGGCTATTTCTAAACGTTTTTAGCGAATAGGCTTTGACTTAGGTTCAACGGGTGAGTCCAAAAATATCTTTAGAAATAAGACATTCATAAAACTTGGAAATTTCTAGGTAAATCTGGGTAATTAATTTAAAGAACACCCATTTGGGATAAAGGAGACGAAGGGTTTTTAGGGTTCAAACCAGGCAGCTTAGAGGTCATGCTTCTTGGATGGTTTTGCACTAAATCACCTCCCAAGGAAAGTAGTTGTAACGCCCTACTACCTTAGAGCCGTTACTAAGTGAGTTTAAATTGTGCAATTAACTAGCTAAACGAGGTTTTTAGAACAAAAGTGTGTTTAAACAAAAGTCAAGGCCGTAATCTTTGAAAATACTCTATTTCATTAAAAATTTCAAGTGTCTTACATTTGGGATCCCAAAATATGGTTTATAAAATATTTACAACTTAAAATAGATTTACAGATAATTAACCATCAAAATCACAGTTTAATACAACCATTTCTCAAAATGCCCCCAACCAAAGCAGTCAGGCAGGCCAAACATGTACGTGCCGCTTCACGCTCTCCGTACTCATGGCTGGTTGACTTTTTCTTTGCCCTTACCTGCAACATAGAGCACTCGTGAGCCGAAGCCCAGCAAGAAAACTCTCACAGCACATAACATATGCATATTATATAACCATTATATCAGATAATCCACAGATAAACAGATAATCCATCAGACTAACATATACAACCATGTCATCCCAGAAGCATTACCAAAGTCTGGGGTCTCGGTCCTCACCATAAGGATATCCCATGTATCCATTGGGGGCTCACCCTAGTGATATGCACTCCGCATGCCAAATGTTACTCTCGGCCCCACTGCCGTTCTCCGCCCTTTGCCGTTTTCGGCACCTTTGCTATTCATTCAACTATAAACACATATAGCATAACTCAAACAACATTCAAACATATAATAGTTCAATCAAGGGCTATGCCCTAACATATAATTCAATCTAGGGCTGTGCCCTGCAACAACATTATGGGCCCATGCCCTGCTCTACGGGTACTACAGTTTTCTTACCTGTGTCCCGAGCTTCTCAATGCACCAAAGTCACGAGCACGGTCCTCTATCCTGAGCCTCTCCGAAAACCTAGTCACAACACATATAAAACACTCTTTAATACTAACCAATCCAAAACCACTTCCTGGGACCAATCCCATACTCTCGGGACCTCCAATTTCCCAAAGCAATACAACGAAAACATTCCTCGAGCCCTCGGGACAAATGCCCAAAAATGCAAAATTTCCTTGTCCTGAAAATAGCCTAGCACCACGGCACTACCCTTTGAGGGCCGCGGCGCCCAGAAAGTCCCCCAGTTCCTGATGCAGCCTTGCGTCGCAGCACCAAAGAATAGGGCCGCGGTGCCCCTTCGCGAACCCAGATTTCTGGGGTTTCCCCTGCATTTTCCCCGAGCCAAAACACTTCCAATTCAACCCAAACACATACCTAAACCCCAAAACCAATTTAAAACCACAAATGAACCATCTAACAACCTATAAACACCAACAACAAGCTCAATCACACAATCACACCCAAAATCCACATTTTGGTTTCAAATTTCAGAAACTTAAACCATAGCTTTTAAAACTTAAACCAAGGCTTGAAAAATGTAAACCATGCCTCAATATTCTTAAACCACACCAGAAACAAAAATTCAAAGATGCTTAGAACCCTTACCTCAATCAATAATTCAACTTTGAACTCCCTCCAATTCCAGCTTTAAGTCAATTCCTCTGGATTACCAAGCTGAATTCCCATACAAAACCAGCCAAAACTCCCTTTCAATTTTCATTCTTACTTTCTAAAATCAAGTTGAAACTTAGCAAAACAGGGGATAAACTCTTACCTATGAACAAGCTTTAGCCTATACTTGATTTTAGTTGCCTCAAGCCTCTTGATTCCCCTCCTAAGTTTCCCAATTTCAGCTCCCCTCTTTTCTTCTTCTTGCCCTTAGTTTTCCTTTTCCTTCTAGTTTCTCTTCCAATTTTGGCAAGAGAAAAATATGACCAAGTGTTAACACGTAAATCATCTTTTCCCTCAGCTGAAGGTTTCTATACCCTACCAAAAGACTACTTTATCCCTCCAAGTAACTCATTTCCTAACTAAACCTCAAAGGCATTCTTGTCATTCACCTTTCTTACAAATCTACCATCTCTCGCATCTAAAATCTGTTACTCTTAATGGTCACCAATGGTCACTCAAGTTACTCAATTACCATTAATCATTAACTCACAAAATCAAAGTATAAAATTCCCAAAATACCCCTAGGCTCCTCTCGAGCCGGGTATTTAATCCCCTTGTGACTTTTAAACTAATTAGCTCCCTAGGATCGTCTCGGCACGTGTATCACAATATTATCACCACTCACACGTGGTATTAATCATATAATACATTTATTACATGTACGCCCTCAGCGGGCTAAAATAATCAATTTACCCCTAACAAACAAACGGGGCCCACATGCATACTTATTCCACTTAAACATGCATTCTAATCACATATTCATTTAAATTCATATATTATCATGTTAATTCATTTATTGCCCTCCAGGCATGCTAATCAAGGTCCTAAACCTTATTAGCAAATTGGGGATATTACAGTAGTGATTTGACAGTTTGACACACGGATCCCTAAATATCAGGGGTTTTTTAGGAAACCGAGGCGCGTAACTTAGGGTATCGCGTGGCATCACGCGATGGGGCTGAGGCTAACCTCAGCTCGTATAACAAAAGTAAACCTTCCCCCATTCGTACCTCTGCGTCGGTCTTTAAACCCTCTTAGGTCGCCTACTAACTAGGTCGTTCTGCTCGTTAGGCGATCTGATGGCTCCTCACAAGAAAACCGCCCCCAAGAAGAACGTGTTAGATTAGCTTATACAGGATCTTTATTTATTTTCATGTATATCTAATATTAAACCAATTAATATGAGATAGCCTAAATTTTTTTTTCTAAAATTGAATTCAAAGAGAAACAAAGAATAGAATACTTACAGTATACGCAACGAAATGAAACAGTCCTTCCTTCAGTTTCTCTAACTCTTGTATCCTCTCTGTCGCAGAGTATTATCAAGAAACTGAACCGATCTTCTATTTTCTTCACAATCTTCCAATGTAGCCTTAGAAACACCTACTAGTGTGGGCAATTCTCAACACATGAGATAGATATAGAGAGAAGAAGAGAAAATAACAAAGAGGCTTAGAAAAGGACTTGTGTTTAGAGAGAATCTAAAACTATCAGAAAATCTGACTTGTGACTTATGTTTTGATTTCTCTCTAAGCACTCCTTTTATAGAATCAATTAGGCCATTTAATTTAATTAAAAAATAAATAAAATAATAGCCATTTTGAAGCCCTAGGTCGAAATTATCATGGGCTATAGGCTCGTGAAATTTCCCATTTGATTATAAGCCCATTGGACTTAAAATCAAGGCCTGTATTATTTTCTATCGATTTAATTAATTCAATAATTATTTAAATCCTTTATCAAATTAATTATTTATAATTTGAACCTTAATTTAAACTTATTTATTAATTTAGATACCAATTTATCTTAATTAATAAATCTGCCATAATTTCTCTTTTCTTCTCAAAATTACACAACTCTGTGAAACTATCCAAAATTGACCTGGTCAACTTTGATAATTCTAATTGATGATTAAATCAATTAATTGAGACTATCTAGATGATTTTATCCAAGGTACAATGGGGACCATGGGCCTATGAAATCAAGCTCCAATAAGTTATCATAAATCTAACAAATAAATTTACTAACTTATTAATTCCTCGTGACTCCACTATAGACTCGGAATTGCACTCTTGAATTCATAGAACGCTTTATAACAAATATAGATATGCTATTAATCATCCATTGTTACAACCATAATTATCACTCAATCCTCTATAGACGGTCTACAATGAGATAGGACTAAAATACCGTTTTACCCCTCATTGTATTTTATCCTTAAAACACTTAGTTCCTTGTAAATGATATTTCAGTAAACTAATTTAATTACTGAAATGAGATCTCTATCATTTAACACCTTGAACCAAACTAAAAGGAAACCATCGTTTCACTTCTTCATCAGAAGCTATAGATGTTCATATCTATGATTAACACTCCCACTCAATTATACTATCGAGTTCCTAAGATGTAAGTATGGGCTAGTCCGTAGGGTAAGCTGGTAACAAACAAGTCAAAGAACTCAAATAATACAATCAGTTAGAATACTAACCACTCAGAATTGAGATTGAATTGACCTATGGTCAACTATATGATATGACTAGAATAGATAATAACGGTATGTTTACTTATCTTATCAACTGTCAATATCGGTCATGTCTGATGTAACAAATACATCCGATCTTATCTACTTTGCTAATGTTCTAGAAAGAACATAACACTGCAATGTGTAAGTAGATCATATCGTAGATTGGAAAGTCTGTGTAAATCCTGTGCACTGACTAATCTTAGGACTAACTTATTTTGAACATATAATCATATTTATATTCCACTGTGATTACGTCACTATAAATAAGATTAGCTATATGCTTGGGATTTAATATAAGTTTATATTAAACAAATAATCATGAAAATAAAACATGTGAGCAAAGTGATTAACCAAGTAAAAAAATTATTTCTATTCTTTTATTGATGATAAAACGAGATTACAAAGAATTTGGGTTTTAATTAGGGCATAAAACCCCAACAAAATTTGCCCAACTCATCTGCTAAGGAAAAGAACAAGGGGAAACAGATTGCCCCAGAGTCTCCCATCCCCCACTTCGGTCTGGTGGTGGAGAAGGAGGTGGTGCTTGACCCCAACACCTACTTCGAGGCTGAATGCATCATATCCAAGATTACGACCTAGGGGAGGGTGAATAAGATCATGTTGAGCAACAATAACGAGGTCAGGACCAGAACTCTCCTTGCCCGACCTGCATTTGAAGGGGAACAGAGCTGTTCCACTCTCAGAGATAACTTCGCGGCTTGGAACGACGAGCACTTGAAGGCGGGGGCCTTTCTTCCCCTGGATCAATATTTTGTTGACTTCTTGAACTACGTGAAGTTAGCTCCATTTCAGCTCCCCCTGAATTCTTATAGGCTTTTGGCAGGGTTGAAATACTTGTTTTTGAAGCATGAGTGGGAGGTCCCCACTCCGGTAGAAATATATTATATTTCTTCTGCCTTAAAGCTAGCCCAGAACAGAGGGGGCGAGGTGATTGGTTCTACTATCTGACAAGATTTCCCAACTCTGCTCCCATCATCGATCTTCCCAGTCCCCCCAACGACTACAAAGACCTATTCTTTATGTCGAATGGGTTCCGAAATTGCGAGCACAGATACTTCAACCGTCCTCGTAAGTTTCTTACTTTTGAAACCTCAGCTCGTGAGATTTTTATTCCTTTCAAGGAGTTTCTTTTGTACATGTCTTAACTGAATTTATTTCTCATGTAGCCATATTTGTGAGGATGAAGAAGTCTGTGACCCTCAGGGGTCAATACGAGAAATTGTCTGGGCTTCCACCCAGTGCGAAGGACTACCGCTAGGTCGTGAATGACGTCATGATGCTGGCCTGTAAGTTGACTGGAAAAGCTCAAACATTGGCCTTAAGGACCCAACTACCCTTCTGGTGATCCATGAGCTTCCATCCTCTCAAGAGGAGTCTTTGCTAGCCACCGAAGGCGAGGAGGAAGAAGAGGACGAGGTGCCTCTTGTGAGGAAAAGGCGGGCTCTCGAGGCTGCCCGTGAACCTGACTTAGAACGATTTGTGTCAGGGGTAGCAGCCGACCCTCTAGCCAAGGTAACCCATACCCCTATAGGGAATTAGATAGGGCTATTGCCGATTTTAGGTTAGTTTGATTTAACTGAAATCAGCTCGTCCATCGCCATCCTCATAACCCAGATCGTAATATAACCATGTTCCAATGCGGAGACCACCTAGTGGTACGCCATGGCAATAGTTATCCTAAGGGCATAGTAGTTGTTGACAACACTTCAAACTTTAGATCTGCCATTTTTTAGGAGTATGGAACTAACTGTAGGACCTGGTCTTCTCTGCTCCAGGGTGCCTTTGCCCCTGGATTTATGCAATATGTAGATGAGTCCAGCCCTGAGGAAGAACCTGAGCCTGAACCTCCTAGGATCCCAAAAATACTAGTCTTAGATTCTCCCTCTCCTCCAGTAGTACCAAGGCTGAAGGTCGTGATAATAGACTCCTCCCCCAGCCCGGAGGGTAGGATTTTTATTTATTTTATTTCCTTGTATATGTTTTTTTCTTTATTTGTTAACTAATCCCCTTTTGTTCTTTTCAGGTGAAGAGATGGAACAACCCGGAGCTCCTGACCTTCGAACCGCCTTTCAGACAAAGAAAAATGGCTTGGGGCCCGTCGTAAAGAGGCTCAGGATTTCCATGAAAACCCCCCTGCTGCAGGCAATACCTCTAGGTTCCCTGCCAAGGGGAAAGATGCGAGCTCAACCTGGGAATCAGTTCTGGTGAGTATTGTTACCGTTAGGGTTCCTCCTCCTCCTCCACCTCGATTTGTGCCTCCTCAGGCCCAAGTAATACAAGCTGATCCTTTAGCCCCCACCACTCCAGTCCCCACCATTCGAATTCTAGTAGATCCCCAGGATCTGGAAAAGATCCCTGAAGCTTTTTGAGGCATCATTTATGACACGACGAGCCATATGGTGGGGCACGCCTATAAGGCCAGCTCGAGGGATCTAAGGACCATTGATGAGCGCAGCCCGGAGAATGTCTTGGAGTCAGCTATGGGGATGAGCCTCACTGTAAGTTATCTTTTCTTGGTGAAAAAATTCCTTATTATTGTGATCAAGGATATATCTCTGACTTGTTTTGTTATTTTACTGTCTGTCCTAGCCCAATATCGCAGCATAGCCCGAGCTAGGGCTAGAAATGTTGAGCTCCGGGCCGAATTAAATGCCGCCAACATTGCTCTGACAGCTGCTCAAGAAGGCGAGTTGGCGACCGCTTAAATGATAGCTTTTTTTTTTTTATTTGTTTGTAATTGTTTAACAATTTTTTTATTAAACAATTGCCTTTGGGCTTGGTTCGAGGTTTTTCTCCTCGGGATGATGCCTGCTTTGTTTTAATATGTATCTAACTTTATGATCCATTTATCGCTCCTTTACTATCTTTCATGTTTGTGAATCCTTAGACTTGTACATTCGAGATTTTAGGAATCAATTTTTAGACTGGGATAGATATTTCTAGCTTGGTTATATCCAAGTTTTGTGTGGTGATTTCTATCAATCTTGTTAAGAATAAAGCCTTGAACCCGGTTATATTTGGGGTTTCAAATAATTTAAACTTAGTTTGTGTTAGGTTTATTGATAACTCGAGCTTTAAAAAGCCCTTGATATTAAACAATTTCCCAATTTTCCAAGTTTCAGACTTGGTTGTGTCTAGGGTTTTTAAGTGATTAAAACTGAGTTTGTGCTAGGTTTATTGACATCTCGAGGATTTTTTTAAAAAGCCGTCGAATAATCAATTTTCCAAGCTTCTATGTTTCGGACCTGGCTGTATCCAGGGTTTTAAATAATTTAGACTTAGTTCGTGCTGGGTTTATTGACATCTCCAGCTCTTAAAAAGCCGTCGAATAATCAATTTTCCAAGCTTCTAAGTTTCGGACCTGGTTGTATCCAGAGTTTTAAATAATTTAGACTTTTCCAGCAATCTTAATTTGGCCAACCTCGGGTTATATGCCCCCTAAGTAACAAGAATGTAGAAACTTTCTCGGTTGCTTTTACAAACATTAATACAACCTTAATAAGCAAAATTATTTAAAACCACCTTAACAAGAAAAATTATTTAATAATCCATCTATTATTTAATTAAATGGCTTTTATAGATAAGCCTTACATGGATGATGGTACTACTAATTATAATTTTTCAAATGTAAGGCATTCCAGGTCCGCGGGACTATTTCCCCATTCAACCGGGCTATCTTGAAAGTCCCTTCACGCAAAACTTCAATGACTTGATATGGTCTCTCCCAGTTTAGGCCTAAGACACCGTCCTTGGGATTCTTATTCGCTAGAAAGACCCTTCGGAGAACCAGGTTGCCCAATCCGAATCTATGCCTCTTGACTTTAGAATTAAAGTAATAAGTGACTTTTTGCTGATAATGAGCGAGCTGTAACTGCGATTCCTCTCATTTCTCTTCAATCAGGTCGAGAGATGCGTTAAGTAGTTCATCATTCCGTTCCTGGCTAAATGTCCTTTGCCTGTGAGTGGATACCATGGCTTAACCTGGAAGGACAACCTCGCTTCCAAAAGTTAAGGAGAAAGGAGTATGTCCCGTGGAGGTTCTGTGAGAAGTTCGGTATGCCCAAAGAACTTGCGGGAGCTGTTTGGGCCATAATCCTTTGGCCTCTTCTAATCTCTTCTCCAGGCTCGCCTTTAGGGTTTTTTTCACAGCCTCGACCTGTCCATTTGTAATGCCCTGGATAGCCAAGACCGTTACACTGTGTGTTTATAAAGGTGTAAGACTTGCTAATCAAGTCATTTAATTTGAAACGTGTTACTGAAACTACAGTTGAACTAGGGTTAAAAGATTTTGGTCTCAAAAGCTTCATTTCTTATAAACAAACATTTTCTTTACATGGGATCCCCAAAAGTAGTAAAGTTAAAAGACGGTCTACAAAAGTTTAGGATTAAAATACAGTTATTAGCCACTCTAAGGCAAGGCAGACAATTAAGCTTTTCTCGTCTTGTATCACTCCTCGGCTGTGGCGGCCGATCAGCTGACTATGTACATTAAGCCCCGAAGCTCTCCATCTCAGGACTGGTCCAACTTGCCCTTGCCTTTACTTGCACCATGCATCACCCGTGAGGCAAGGCCCATCAAGAAAACACAATAACAGAGCATAATCATTAAGCAAACAATCAGATAACTCATACAGTATAAACATGTACTCAACAGTCCAAATATTCATGTTATTCAAGTATTCAGCATACCAAGTACATCATTTCATATCAATAATCAATTCACATATGATAACCAGGGTTAACGCCCTTAGGCCGCACCCTCTATTTATCCCACTGACTCCGGCCCACTTAAACCGAGCTCAGTGAATATTAAGCTGTCCTCAGCTACCAGTGGCCGAGCTGCGCCTTGTGCACAAGTATTATTTACGGCACCCTTAGGACGTTTATCACATGTCCCATGGAATAATACCATCTATGGCATCATACAGATATAGGGAGCTCTTAGTCCAATCACAAACACATAACCGGGTGCAGTTTTCTTACCTTTAGATTCGCTATCTTTGTTCAATTCAATCCTCAAGCGCGATCCTGTCTGATCCCTAGCGTACACCTAGTCATGGTCACAAGTTAAAACCAAATCCAAACCTCAACTCCAAAACCTAGCCTCGGGACCAATCCTGAACCCTCGGGAAGCCCTAATTCCACCAAACAGGGTGGTGGAATCAAACCCGAGCCCCCCGGGCAAAAAACCCTAAGAAATAACCCAAAACCCCCTTTCTGGGAATAGGGTAGTGCTACAGCGCCCTAAAGTGGGTACTAAAAACAGAGCCATCAGGCTCCCAGATTCCCAAGCCTAGTGTTGTAGCGCCCTAAGGCTAGCGCTACAGCGCTAGTCACAGCCAGACACTACCCAGTTTTCTCCTCTTCGAATTTCCTCGAGCCAAACCTTTCTAAAACTCAATCAAACCTCAAACAAACTTCAAAACAAGCCTTCCAACATCCTTAAATCATCCCATAAGTCCCAACCATACATAACTCAATCACATGCACCCCAAATCAAGGAAATCACCATAGCTAAACCTAGAGCCCAAAAACTCAACAAGAAAAATAACTGAAACCATAGAATTCAAGTGACCAAGTTCAGAACTTCTTACCTTCAGCAGAGAGATACAACCTTAGGCTATCCTCCACTCTTCCTTAGCTTTCACTCCTCAAAGCTTCAACCTCAATTCCTTAGAATTTCCACCAAAACTCAGCTCAAAATCCATATTTATACTAAGAACCAGAAACTAAATTACAACCTCAAGGCCTTACCTCAAATGATGAGTAACCTCTGCCAATTCCCCAAGACAAATCAAGGATCCTAGTGTTGAGTCCTAGCCTAAGCCTTCTCTGAACTTTAGCTCCAAATTTCCAGAGATTTGGTGGAGAGAAGCCCAAACCGTGCAAGAGAGAAAACCCCCTGCTTTTTCCCTTCTTTCCTTTTCCTTCTTTCTTTTCTTTCTTTAGACTTCCTTCAAATTCTAGACATTCCACTAAGGCATAAAGCAAACTTAACTCTTATCCCTTATAAGCCAAATTACCATGATACCCTCCCATTAAATTTAAGCCCTTAATCCTTCCAAGGGCATTCTGGTCATCTATTCCCAATTCCCGCTAATTCCTCAAATGTCCCTAATATTTACCGCTTACTTACCGACACCTAACCAATCACCAATTATTTTCCTCAATATCAAAATAAATTCCAATATATATTCTCTAAATTCCCAGAAATACCCCCAGGCTCGCCCTGAGCCGGGTATAAATCCCCGCCGTGACTTTTTCGCTGAACCGCTCACTAAGATCGCCTCGAGTCACAGATTACAAATATATCCACATAATAATGTAGTCTCAACAATTTATTACAATTATTTACATTTATGCCATCAACGAGCTAAAATTATGATTATGCCCTTCTAACCTAATTAGGGCCTACATGCTTACTGTTGACGCAATTTTTCGCCAACAGATAATTATACGGATAAATAGGATGGATTAGTGTTGATTGATAAACCGTAATATGAAAATGATAGTAATCTAGAATGTGGAAATTAATTGCAAGGAAAAGATGGTCACTCCTTTTTTAGGTGGTTCGGAGGTTAAAATCCCCCTAGTCCACCAGTCGATATTATTTATATTTCCTTACTATTTCTTACAAAGTATTTGCTTTATAAGAAGAAGCCAACCCCTTGCACTACCCAGGATTTCGGTATTTATAGGAGATTGATCTCTGAGTAGGTATCGGGGTCATCCCGTGATCTCTTCATCCATCATGTCATTTATGTGACACCGATGATTAATTCCTAAACCTTACAGTGAAGTGTGGTCTAATCAGTAGGTAAAGATGGGTAATGGGCCGCATGGCCCAAATCAGGCGTGGGATGTCTGAACATGCACGTTTATACTGCGTATCTGAGAATTTAAGAATGGAACAGACACGTGATGTCTGGTATATGCACGTTTATATTGCGTGGTTGACTTTATAAGGATTCGGGGGTGTCAGACCTCTGATGCACCACAAGCTTAATGTGGCGCTAGCTCGTGGCTTCTATTATGTCGACACAATGGCTCCACGCACGGAGCAGCTAAGTGATCCCTCAACTCGGGCTGGTTGTTTAGGGGTCCGTAACGATCAACTCTTGGTGGACGGTTGACACGTGGTAGATCGATTTAGGCCCTGTTCTAGCTCGCCAAAGTGTGTGTGGATATTCAGGAAGTACATTTGCCCCCCAAGCCCTTGCTCGTGACCTATGATGTCATCTTTGATCTTCATAGTGGGGGCTTTTAAACTTCCCTTTCGACTCTTCATGTCCTGCCCACCACACGGGTACCAGACACGTGGAACGCCGTGGTTGGCGACTGTTCGGATTTCGAGAATTGCATTAAATGGCCTAGCCACCTTTTTGTCATTGTTTCATCTCTTGAGTTATGACCCTCGTATCTCGCATTAATTTGATTAGACAGTCCTCATTTCCTTATGCCTCTTACGTATATATATAAGGTGGGCAATCTTCAGTACTAGTCACCCTTCATTTGAAATTTTTTCCTTATTTTCTCTCTTTTGAGTTTCAGAAGCTCTTCTTCTTCTTCTGGTCATAATCCCATAAATCCTTACATTCTTGCCACAAGAGCCTTTCCGAAGTCCAACTTTAAGGATTTCACCAGGACTCCTACTCCTACGCTGCCTGTAACTTTCATTCGGAAAATACATTGTAAGTTCCCTGTCCGTTGTATGTTTCGATTTCCCCGTTTCTTTGTTAGGCAAACCTAATTCTTAGTCATAAACAATAGGTTGTTTTTGGCGCATAGGTTTCGATTCTAGGCATATCGATTATATTTAAAAACATGTCTAGGAAGGCGATATTCATAACTAGGTAATTTCTGGCCAACTTTCTGGGTAATTTTCTAGGTAACTTTAGGAAATGCCTATTCGGAATATGGAAGGTGAGAGGTTTTTAGGGTGAAAAACCAGGTAGCTTAGGGGTCACGCCTCCTAGGTGGTTTTCCCCTCAAAACTTATCCTCCAAGGCAAGCAATAACCTGATCCTCCTGTCACAAGGATCCCTGGATATCAAGGATCCGTTGGAAACTCGGGCGCGTGGCTATGGCAGCGCGTGGTATCACACCCCGTGGGCTGAGATTACCTTAGCCCGCGTATGAAAACCCCCTCTTCTCGCGCTACTTATCTTTTCTTAGCTTTTAGGTCACCCACTAATTTTTCTTTTTCTCGTTCTTGTTCGCTAGGCGATCAGATGGGGCACAAGAAGAACGTGCCCAAGAAAAACGCGGCCAGCTCGTCATCCCAGCAATCCAGCAGGGGAAAAGAGGTCACGGTCGAATCCCCCATCCCTCCGTTTGGTCCCACAGTGGAGAAGGAGATCGAGGTGGGACCTGATACTTTCTTCGAGGCGGAGAGGATAATCTCAAAGATCACGACCCAAGGGAGGGTCAATAAGATTATGCTGTCCCATAACATCGAGATTGGGACTAGCACTCTTATTGCCTGACCTCCCTTTGATGGGGAGAGGAGTTGCACACCACTTGAGGAGGAATTCACGGCCTGGATTAATGAGCACCTGAGGGCCGGGGCCTTCCTCCCCCTCGACCAGTACTTTGCCGACTTCCTTCACTATGTGAAGCTGGCGCCATTTCAACTCCCCCCGAACTCGTACCGTCTGCTGGCCGGGCTGAGGTATCTTTTCCTGCAAGAGATGTGGGAGGTCCCCACCCTTGCGGATATCCTTTATTTCTTCTACCTCAAGGCCAGCCCGGATCAACGGGGACGAGGCGGCAGGTTCTACTACCTGACCTGCTTCCTAAATTCTCCTCCAGTCATCGAACTGCCCAGCCATCCCAACGACTTCAAAGACCAGTTCTTTATTTCGAACAGGTTTCGCAACTGCAAACACCATTACTTCAACTGTCCTCGGAAGTTCTCTCTATTTTCAGCTCGCGAAATCATCATATTATTTTATTCCATCTTTTCACTTGTACTGACTTGAGCATCAATGTGCATCCATTTTTGCGAGGATGATCAAATCAGTGACCCTTGGGGGTTAATATGATACTTTGGTGGGGCTTCCATCTAGTGAGAAAGATTACCGCCAGCTCATGTCTGATGAGACGATGTTGGCATGTAAGTTAATTTCTGTGGGCCAGACTCTGGCCTTAAGGAGGACGCGGGTTAACTACCCAATAGCTCGCGACCTGGTGCCTATCCCCGAGGGGGATGTCGCAGACGGCGACGGCGACGGCGACGGCGATGAGCAGGACGAAAAAGATGAGGTGCCGCTCATGCGACGAAGGCTAGCTCCTGAGGCTTCTCGGGGCCCCGATGTGGATCGGGCTCAATCGAGGGCAGCAGCCGGCCCCTCCGGCCAAGGTAACTCATACCCGTTTAGGGATCTAGACAGGGCTGCCACAGACCTTAGGCTTGTTAGGTTTAACCTAAACCAGCTTGTACACCGTCATCGAGATGACCCGGACCGTAACATAACCCTACTCTAGTGCGTAGACCAACTTGTATTACGCCATGATATGGGCCGACCTAGGGGCACCGTAGTAGTAGACAATACCTTGTCCTTTAGGTCAGCCTTCTTTAAGGAGTACGGGACCAACCTTAGGTCGTGGCCCTCCTTTCTGAAGGGTGTAGTCGCTCCAGGACTTAGACAATATGTAGAGGAGTCCAGTCCTGAGGTAGATCCAGACCAAGAACCCTCTTTGATTCGTGAAGTAATAACCTTAGACTCCCCTATAAAAGTTCCAAGGCTGGAGGTCGTGGCAATAGATTCCTCCTCTAGCTCGGAGGGTAGGACTTTTTCAATACACCTTTAGATTTCTCTTGTAATAAAACAGCCTTACATGTGTGATAACGTTCCTTTCTTTTTGTTTCAAGTGAGGAGATGGCATAACCCGGAGATAACGTCCTGCAATCCATTTTCTAGGGGGAAACCCTTCCTCCAGACGATCCGGGCCATTGGTCAAGAGACCCCAGCTGACCAAGAAGGCTCTTGCCTCTGGGACAATCTCCAAGTCCCCCGCCAAGGGGAGAAGTCAGATCCCCGCCTCCATAGAGAATATGCCTCCACCTCCCCCGCGACCTCCAGCCCCTACTCAGGAACAGAAGGCACCAGCTGGAACTCCGTCAGTCCCCGCTTCGATCTTGCGCATCCTGGTTAATGCCCAAGACCTGGACAAAATCCTAGACACCTTCTGAGGGACAATCTATGAGACCGCGAGCTACACGGTGGAGCATTATTATAAGGCCAACCCGAGGGACTTGAGGGAGATCGAGGCGAGGAGCCCCGAGAATGTCATAGAGTCTACACTGAGGATGAACCTCACAATAAGCTTACTTAGTTAAATTCCTTTGCTTTCTTCCCAGCACGTGCCTTACTCTCTTTATTTCTCTGCAGGTGGCTATGGCTCTACACCGCAGCATAGCTCGGACCAGGGCTAGGACTGACAAGCTCAGGGCTGAGCTTCAGACTGCTCAGGCTGCTCTCGCATCTGCTCAACAACAAGAGCAAAGTGCCAAGGTTGCCTTGACGGCTGCCAAAGAAGGCGAAAAGGTTGTGTAAGCCGCCTTGGCCACTGCGAAGGCTAAGCTCGAGGAGGCCAGGGCTAAGCAGCTGGAGACCGCCACCGTGGTAGAGAGGGCATCCTCCAGCTCCTCCATGGAGGCCATGCTCTACCATTACTGGGCCTTTAACCAGGACGACTACTTCTCTTTTCTGACCCCCGAGGTGTGGGAGCCATTCCTTGAGAAGTTCAAGGCCCATCCTCAACAGGAGCCGCCTTCTGAGACTGGGGAGACTTCTGCTGCCGGCGAGCAAGAAACCGAGGGGGTGACCTCTTCGGAGCGACCTGGGGGGGCTTAGAATTTTTTTTGTATTTTCATTTTTATTTATTTTTGTAACTATCCACCATGAGGTTTGTTCTCCTCGAGACAATTGATTTCAGTTACCTCGAGTTTTATTTCAATCTATTTTATTTTTTACGATGTGTTTGGTGAAAACTTAGTTCGTGTTAGTTTATTGACCATTTTTCTTTGAGATTGCAAAGTACTGCTAGTCAATTTTAACCAACTCTAAGTTTTAGGACCTGGTTATGTCCAGGATATTTAATTTTAAAAACTTAGTTCGCGTTAGTTTTATCGACACCTCGTGCTTTTTAGTAAAAACACTGGTTAATCAATTTAACCAACTTCTAAGTTTTAAGACGTGGTTGTGTCCAGCATATTAATTTTAAAAAATTAGTTCACGTTAGTTTTATCGACACCTCGTGCTTTTTAGAAAAAACACTGGTTAATCAATTTAACCAACTTCTAAGTTTTAGGACCTGGTTGTGTCCAGGACATTAATTTTAAAAACTTAGTTCGCGTTAGTTTTATCGACACCTCGTGCTTTTTAGAAAAAACACTGGTCAATCAATTTAACCAACTTCTAAGTTTTAGGACAACCTAGTTCTCGGGGTACATGCCCCCCAAGTAAGCAGAAAGAGATCTTTCTCAGTTACTTTGAACACGCTCTTTCAAGCCTATATGCACACGAAAACATACAATGATACAAGAAATATACTTCTCATTTTTTTAATAAAACAGGGCGGCTTTTATAATTAAGCCTTACAAAAGTATGACTATTGGTAATATTTCTTTAGGTGTACCTCGTTCCATGTCCGTGGGGCTGTGTCTCCATTAAGCCGAGCTAGTTTAAAGGTCCCTTCCTTCACAACCTCTATTATTTGATAGGGTCGTTCCCAGTTGGGTCCCAAAACTCCATCCTTGGGATCCTTACCAGCTAAAAAGAGCCTTCGGAGCACCAGGTCGCCTAAGTTAAAGAAGCGTCTCTTGACCCTTGAGTTGAAATAACGAGTAATTTTTTGTTGATAATGCGCGAGATGCAACTGTGAAGCTTCTTGTTTTTCGTCAATTACGTCGAGGGACGCGCTAAGCAATTTATCGTTCTGTTCTTGGATGAACGCCCGGACTCTGTACAAGGCTATCTTTTTGTCAACAGGAAGGACGACTTCACTTTTGAAAGTCAGGGAGAAAGGAGTATGCCCCGTCGAAGTTCGGTGTGAGGTCCGGTATGCCCATAGCACCTGAGGGAGCTGTTCGGGCCAAACTCCCTTAGCTTCGTCCAACCTCTTCTTAAGGCTCACCTTGAGCGTTTTGTTCACAGCCTCGACCTGCCCATTAGCCTGGGGGTAGGCCATGGAGGAAAAACTTTTAATTATGTCGTGCCTTCCACATAATTCGGTGAAGAGGTCGCTATCGAACTGGGTTTCTTTATCCGACACGATCTTCTTCGGCAGCCTGAACCGGCAGATAATATTCTTAACCACAAAATCGAGGACTCTCTTTAATGTTATTGTCGCCAGGGGCTCCGCTTCTTCCCACTTCGTGAAGTAGTCGATAGCGACTACCGCATAGCAAACTCCTCCTTTTCCCGTGGGTAGGGCACCGACTAAGTCAATCCCCTAGACTGCAAACGACCACGGGGACAAGATCATCTTCAACTAGACTGGTGGAGCTTGGGCGATCGTGGCGAACCGCTGGCACTTGTCACACTTTTGGATGTAAGAAATCGAGTAATTTGATAGAGTGGGCCAATAATATCCTTGCCTAAATAACTTCAAGGCCAGGCTCTGCCCCCCATCATGATCCCCACAAAAGCCTTCATGCACCTCCTGCAGAATAGTCTTGGCCTCATCTGGTAGAACACATCGCAGAAGAGGCCATCACCCCGTGTAGCATCATCGTCTGCTGCCCGGGTTGTGATTTTCCCTTCATGGAAATACTATAGCATTCCCTGGCAGCGAGCTGGTCACCTCAGACCGTACATACCCCCGTAGAGGAGGGGAATTTGACTGTGAGGTGGCGGATAGAAGTTATGGCTTCAAATTCCATCATCGTAGGCCAGCCTAGAATTAAGTTGTACCCGGTGGGACAGTCGATAACCACAAACTCAAGGAGTTTGAAGACAGTTCGGGGTCCTTCTCCCAAGGTTATTACCAACTCGATCGTTCCTATCGTTGCTGACCCTTCATCGGAAAACCCATACAACATCATGACTAGCCTCCTCTTCGGTAAAACTAATTGGTTGCCTCTCCAATCACTGTTGTTTAGGTAGATGCTGCTCCATGATAAACTCAACTCCATTATGAGATCTCAGCTCATTGACGTACCTCTTATGGGCACCTATGCTCGTGCCTGCCAGATGAGGGCCTCCGGAGATGGTGGTTATCTCTCCTCCTATTATGGGAGGAGGGGTATCCTGATTCACTCAGGCCTCGGGCCGGTTTATGGGAGCCTCCGGAGCTTGCTGACTGGTAGGGACTCAATTTTGCAGATACTGAGCCAAAGGTCCGACTCTGATGAGTGTCTCGATCTCGTCCTTCAAATGCCTACAATCATTTGTGTTGTGGCCGATGTCATTGTGGAATCGACAGAATTTGGAAGGGTCTCTCTTGGCCTTCTGATTTTTCAAGGGCTCTGGCTTTTTCCAGGGAAGGTGGGCAGAATTTGCTAGGAAAATGTTCTCCCTAGTGTTTGTGAGTTTGGCATAGACCGCGTAGACCGGCTTGAACTTTTCCACGGGCTTGTTCTTCTTTGGACCGTGCTAGCCACCCTCATCATTCCCCTTTCTCTGGCCTCTACCCCCTTGGTTATTCTGGGCAACTGTTTGAGTCATTTTCACGACGTCCGTTTCCACTCCAACGGGATGGTCAAGGATTTGGCTGGTTCCCATGACCGATGCTCGTGCTTCTTCCAAGTTTATCCATTCCTTGGCCTTGTTCAAGAATTCGTCCACAGTGTTGACACCTCTCCTCAGGATTTCTTTCCACAGCCGACCCCCAACAAGGATTCCAGTCCTCATAGCCATGAGCTTGGAACTATCGTCTGCGTCCCTAGCTCGGGCTGCAACGTTTGCAAACCTGCTCAGATAAGATTTTAGG
Source organism: Humulus lupulus (assembly GCF_963169125.1). NCBI lineage: Eukaryota > Viridiplantae > Streptophyta > Magnoliopsida > Rosales > Cannabaceae > Humulus > Humulus lupulus. Next base: position 136,937,100 of record NC_084795.1, read on the forward strand.
GGTTCCTCGGGCTGTTGCTTCGCATTTTCCAGGGTGTCCGCTTTGATGCGAACCACTTGAGAGGCTCGGAATGCCCTCTTGAAATCAGCAGAGAAATTCTTCCACGAGCTGATCGACTGTTTCTTACACTGCTTGAACCACTGCCTACCTGGCCCGATCAAAGTCGAAGGGAATATCAAGCATCTTAGCTCGGGGCCGATATTATGGGCCATCATTAGGGTATTGAACATCCCCAAGTGATTCGACGGGTCCCCGTCCCCATCAAATTCGGATAGATGGGGCATCTGGAAACCAGGCGGGTATGCTGTGGCTGCTATGTTGGGGGCAAAAAGATTGAGCTTGTCTCCCGAGTCATATTCATCTTTTCCTTTTTCTAATAAGAGTTTCTTCATTAGCTCCTCCATCTGAGCTAACCTTTTGAGGGTCTGATCCTTGATCCCCTGGTTGTTCGGGGGCTGTTCAACAACTCCCGTTCCATTGTACGCGTTAGGTGGGTTATTATCCCTCCAAGCTTGAGCTTGGTTTGGTGGGATATTCCCATTGTCACGTATTTCAGAAGGACCATCCTCTCGAAGAGTATGACTTTCATTTCTGGTCGTATCCTCCCTCTGCGAGTTGAGGTTATCTCAAAGGTCGGTTCTCGAGGCGGCCCGAGGGCTTTGCGACAAACTTAGATGATTGCGTAGGTCTCCACCAGATCTGCCACTTCAGTGGCTCTCAGTCCAATAGCTCCCATTGGAAAAGCTTAGAGCCTGCTGCCAGGGGTGAGGATCCAGGACATTTCCGCGCGCTCGCGGGCGATGGGTAGGAACAGTAGGAGGAGGATTCCTTCTGCTGCTCCCCTACGCAGGAATATCTCGAGCAGGACGAGGAGGAGATGGGTATCTTATCGGTGAAGGTGGATGCCTAACTGGTGAAGCGATCCTAGTTCCGTCTGGCTGGATCAAACTAGCTCGCAGTCGTTTTACTCTACCACCTCCAGCTTCCTGCACCCGACGATCTGCCCGTTTGGCACAGGAGGGCTGGCCAGAGAAGGTTGTCTGCGCGAGCTTTCCTCATACCTCCTCCGCGAGCTGCCACGAGCCCTTCTGGGTGCGTTCGATGGTGGGGCCAAACTTGGAGTTGAAGTTCTGACTGACCGGCTGACTTGCTGATTGGCCCTGGGAAACTCCTCAAACATAGTTTCCTGGTTATGGTGTGACATGGGCGTAGAACTCAGGGTTAAGGTTCTAACCGACCGACTGGGTCTGGGCCGACTATCCCTGCGGGACTTGTGAGTCCTGCTTTGCCTTTTTCCGACATTAACGTCGGTTGCAAGAGGGGGTAGTCAGGCCAAGACCTCCTTAATTTGCTTATTTTCTTTGGATAGATGACTCCTCAACTGCATGTTCTCCATTTCTATCGCCGTTAGGTAACCCCGGTTCGGATTTAACGGTAGGGGAGCTGAACTTTTGATGTCGTCATGGCCCATCGATTGCTTTCCCGATCGCTGCTAGACCTCTGGGCTTGGTTTGTTGGATATGGTGGCATGGTGAGCCTCCTGCCCACCATGTTGATCCACCTCGTTACCATGCCTCGAGCGAGTAACCACCATGATCAAGTTTTTGCGATAGCACTAATCTAAACCCTCTCAATGATAGCACCAAACTGTTGACGCGGTTTTTCACCAACGGATAATTATACGGATAAATAGGATGGATTATTTCTGATTGATAAGCCATAATATGAAAATGATAGTAATCTAGAATGTGGAAATTAATTACAAGGAAAAGATGGTCACTCATTTTTTAGGTGGTTCGGAGGTTAAAATCCCCCTAATCCACCAGTCGATATTATTTATATTTCCTTACTATTTCTTACAAAGTATTTGCTTTATAAGAAGAAGCCAACCCCTTGCACTACCTAGGGTTTCGATATTCATAAGAGATTGATCTCTGAGTAGGTATTGGGGTCATCCCGTGATCTCTTCATCCATCATGTCATTTATGTGACACCGATGATTAATTCCTAAACCTTACAGTGAAGTGTGGTCTAATCAATAGGTAAAGATGGGTAATGGGCCGCATGGCCCAAATCAGGCGTGGGATGTCTGAACACACACGTTTATACTGTGTATCTAAGAATTCAGGAATGGAACAGACACGTGATGTCTGGTATATGCACGTTTATATTGCGTGGTTGACTTTATAAGGATTCGGGGGTGTCAAACCTCTGATGCACCACGAGCTTAATGTGGTGCTAGCTCGTGGCTTCTATTATGTCGACACAATGGCTCCATGCACGGAGCAGCTAAGTAATCCCTCAGCTCGGGCTGGTTGTTTAGGGGTCCGTAACGATCAGCTCCGGGTGGACGGTTGACACGTGGCAGATCGATTTAGGCCCTGTTCTAGTTCGCCAAAGTGTGTGCGGATATTCAGGGCGTACACTTACTAATACACTTAGTCATGCATCATAGATATTCAAATAATCATATAACGTGATTTTAATCATTAAATCACATATAATCCAGTTATGCCCTCCCAACACACTAATCAAGGCCCTTAAGCCTTATTAGTAAATTTGGGTCGTTACACCATTGGCCTGCGGATACACTAGTGAGGAGAAACTCTTAATAATGTCGTATTTTTCACAAAATTCAGCGATGAGATCACTGTCGAACTATGTCCCATTGTCTGACACGATCTTTTCAGGAAGCCCAAACTGACATACAATACCCTTCACCACAAAGTCTAGAACTCTCTTTGAAGTGATGGTTGCTAAAGGTTTGGCTTCTACCCACTTCGTGAAATAGTCGATCGCCTCCACCGCGTAACGAACTCCTCCCTTTCCCATAGGCAGGGACCCTATTAGGTCGATTCCCCACACCATAAATGGCCACGGGGATGAGATCATTGTTAACTTGACTGGAGCAGCTCGAGCAATTATGGAAAAACGCTGGCATTTGTCACATTTATGAACATATGAGATTGAGTCTTTTGTTAAAGTGGGCCAAAAATAGCCCTGCCTCAGTATTTTTAGTGCTAGGTTTTGCCCCCCAGCATGATCTCTACAAAAGCCTTCGTGGACTTCTTGCAAAATGGTCTTAGCTTCCTCGTGCAGATGACATCATTGGAGAGGAAATGAATGACCATGTCGGTATAATGTCCCATCCACTATCACATACATCGGAGCTTGATATAGTATTTTTCTTGCATTCTTTCTATCCTTAGGTAGCCTTCCTATTGTGAGGTATTCCATTATGGGAGTTATCCAGGTCGGTCTTATGTCGATCATCTCGACCTCTATCATTTCATTTGTCACGCTTGGACTCTCCAAGAACTCTATTGGTACTACATTCAAGGTTTCAGCATCTTTGGTGGTGGCAAGTGTTGCCAAAGCGTCAGCATTAGAAATCTGCTCGTGAGGTATCCGTTCAATAGTACAGTACTCAAATTCGGATAGCTCTCCCTTTGCCTTAGCTAGGTAGGCTGCCATCTTGGTACCTCGAGCTTGATATTCTCCCAACACCTGATTGACCATGAGCTAAGAATTGCTATAGCATTGGACGACCTTCGCTTTGAGCTCCCTTGCCACTCTCAGCCCAGCTAGTAAGGCCACATATTCGGCTTCATTGTTAGACCCTTCGAATCTGAATCTCAGAGCTGTATGGAATCGATGCCCTTTTGGGGAGATTAGTATGATCCCAGCACCCAATCCGTTCTCATTCGATGATCCATCTACGAATATTTTCCATAACTTCTGCATTGGTTCCTTCAAAAGCTCCTCTTGAAATTCGATGCACTCAGCCACAAAATTAGCAAGGGCCTCACTTTTGATTGAGGTCCGTGGTACGTACAATATCTCGAATTGGCTGAGTTCGATTGCCCATTTTAAAAGACGTCCCGACATTTCAGGTTTTTGCCACACCTGCCTTAAAGGTTGGTCGATCATGATGTTAATTGAATGGGACTAGAAATAAGGCCGGAGCTTCCTAGAAGCCAATATCAGATAGAATGCCAGCTTTTCTATTAGTGGATACCGTGACTCAGCTCTGAGAAATCTCTTGCTTATATAATACACTGGTTTTTAAGCATGGTCTTCTTCTCGAACTAACATGGCACTGACTACATTTTCTGTCACGGCCAAATAAAGGAATAGAGGTTCTCCAGACATATGTTTAGATAATACTGGGGGCTCAGCCAAGTGCATTTTTAGGTTGAGGAATGCCTACTCACACTCTTGAGTCCATTCAAATTTTTTGTTTCCTCTAAGCAAGTTGTAGAACGGCAAGCACTTGTCAGTGGATTTTGAAATAAAATGATTCAAAGCTACCACCTTTCAAGTCAGGCTTTGAACTTATTTACGCAACCTGGGCGAGGGAATTTCTAACAATGAACTGATTTTATTAGGATTCCCTTCTATCCCCCTCGTATTGACTATGAATCCCAGAAATTTTCCCGATGCTACTCTGAAAGTACACTTCTGGGGGTTCAACCTCATGTCGTACTTCCTTAAAATTTCAAAACATTCTTTCAGATTGGATACATGGTTATCGACAGTTTTGGATTTGACAAGCATATCATCGACATTCACTTCCATATTTCTCCCGATTTGATTAGCGAACATTTTGTTAACTAGCCGCTGATATGTAGCTCCGAAATTCTTCAGCCCGAAGAGCATGACTTTATAACAATATACATTAGTTGGGGTCATGAAGCTAGTATGTTCCTAGTCTGCATGATTCATTGCGATCTGGTTATACCTAGAATACGCATCCATGAAGGACATGAGCTCGTGACCTACTGTGGCATCTACCAACTAATCAATCCTTGGTAATGGAAAGCAATCCTTGGTAATGGAAAGCAATCCTTGGGGAAATCTTTGTTCATGTTGGAGAAATCGATGCAGGTCCTCCATTTTCCATTTGGCTTTGGGACCAGCACGGGATCGGCAACCCAGATCGGATATTTTGCTTCACGAATGAACCCGCATTTTAACAGTCGAGCTACTTCTTCCTTAAGTGCTTCAGCTTGGACTGTTCCCAAATGTCTCTATTTTGGAGATTTAGCAAGCATGTTCTTTTCCAAATTTAAAGTGTGCCTGATCACACTCGAGATTATTCCCACCATGTCTTCATGTGACCAGGGGAAAACATCCAGATTCTCTTGTAAAAAATTGATCAGCACCTTCTTCCTTTTATCATCAAGATTTTTTCCAATCTTAACGACTCTTGAAGCTTCTTTGGGAGAAATTTTTACTTCCTCGAGCTCCTTAATAGCTTGGAGTTCTGGCCTGTCTTCGCCCATTTGTGGGTCAATGTCTTCACATGGGGTGACATCACTATCCTCTGCTTGCTGAAGTTCTTTCATCCCATAAGTACCTTATACTCCCAGGGACTCCTCACCTCCGTCAATTATGACCATAGCTTGCTGCCTAGGTTGTGATTTTCCCTTCATAGAAATGCTACAGCATTCTCTGGAAGCGAGTTGATCACCTCTGACGGTGCATATTCCCACATCTAAGGGGAATTTTATTGCTAGGTGGCAGATAGAAGTTATGGCTTCAAATGCCACTAGCGTAGGTCGGCCCAATATTGCATTGTATGCAGCTAGACAGTCGATCACCATGAACTCAAGTAACTTGGAGACAGTTTGTGAGTCTTCTCCCAATGTTACCACTAATTCGATCATCCCAATGGCTGTTGACCCTTCGCCAGAAAATCTGTACGAAGTCATTAAGGTTGCCTTCAATTCTGTGACAGACAACCCCATTTTTTCCAAGATGGACCTGAAAAGTAGATTCACAAAACTCCTGTTATCTACTAGAGTCCTCCATATCCTCCGGTTGGCGAGCTGAACGATTATGACCAAGGGATTGTTATGTGGGAATTGAACATGGCTAGCATCCTCGTTTGTAAAAGTGAATGGTTATTTTTCCAATTGTTGTTGTTTTGATAATTGCTGCTCTGGGACAAACTCCACTCTGTTGTGGGATTTTGGTTCATTAATATATCTTTTTTGGGCCCCTTTGCTCGTGCCTACCAGATGAAGTCCTCCTGAAATGGTGGTTATATCTCCTCCTATTATCGGAGGAGGATCGTCCTGATTTGGTTGAGCTCTGGTTTGAATGACTGGAGCTTCGGGAGTTGACAAAGGGTTTTGTCCAGCGGTCTGATTAGGGATCACCTAATTTTGGGCGTACTGGGCCAAAGGACCTGCTCTAATAAGAGTTTCGATCTCATCCTTCAGATGTCGACATTCATCAGTGTTATGACCAATATCATTATGAAATCGGCAGAACTTTGAAGGATCTCTCTTCACTCTTTGATTTTTCAACGGTTCTGGCTTTTTCCATGGAAGGCGAGTAGAATTTTCCAGGAAAATGCGTTCCCTAGTATCCGTGAGGTCGGTATAAGTAGTGTAAATAGGGTTGAATTTCTCCCCAGATTTATTTTTCTTTGTTCCGCTCTGGTCGCCCCACCATTTCCCTTCCTTTTGTTACTTCCCCCTTGGTTATTCTGGGTAACGGTTTGAGCTGTAGTTGCAACATCCGTTACCGCTCCAACAAGCTAGGCAGGGATCTGGCTGGTTCCTACGACGGAAGCTTGTGCCTCTTCTAGGTTAATCCATCTTTGAGCTCGTGCCAAGAACTCATCCACACTATTAACTCCTTTTCTGTGTAATTCTTTCCACAGGTCGCCTCAAACAAGGATTCCCGTCCTCATTGCCATGAGCTTGGAGCTGTCATCAGCATCTCTAGCTCGTGCAGAGACATTGGCAAACCTACTTAAATATGCCTTCAATGTTTCACCAGGTTGCTGCTTTACATTGGCTAATGAATCAGCCTTAACTCGAGCTATCTGGGAAACCCGAAATGCTTTCTTGAAATCAGAAGAAAACTTCTTCCATGAGCTTATAGAATGCCTCTTGTATTGTTTAAACCACTACATAACTGGCCCAATTAGAGTTGAAGGGAATAAAATTCACCTTAGATTGAGTCTGACATTGTGGTCCATCATCATGGTGTTAAACATCCTGAGGTGATATGATGGATCTCCATCTCCGTCAAACTTTGACAACTGTGGCATTCTGAAGCCCATCGAATATGTTGCCGTCGCAATATTTGGAGTGAAAGGCTCGAGCTCATCCTCCGAGTCGCAATCTTCTTTATCTTTTCCAGATAAAAGCTTCTTCATTTGCTCTTCCATCTAAGCTAGCCTCTCGAGAGTTTGGTCTCTGGTCCCTAGGTTATCTGCGGGCTGTTCAACAGCTCCCATCCTATCGTATGCGTTTGATGGGTTATTGTCCCTCCAAGCTCGAGCATGGTTTAGTGGGGGCATTCCCATTATCACGTACTATGGAAGGACCTCCCTCTTGATGAGTATAACTAACATCCTTATCCCGAGCTGAATTTTTTCTCTGTGAATTTAGACGATCACGCAGATTAGGCTGTGAATCGTATCGAGGGCTTTGGGCCGAACTCAAATGGTTTCTCAGATCGCCTTCGGACCTACCACTTTGATGACTTTTAGTCCAATAACTTCCATTTGCGAAGCTTATAGCTCGCGGTTGAGGCCGAGGATCTATATTTTTGACACGTGTCCATGGGACAATTTGTATGGGCAAATGGGGGAGGATTTCTCCTGCTATCTAGATAAGCAGGATTGTCCCGTGTAGGACGAGGTGACATCAGATGTCTTATGGGTGATGGGGGATACCTAACTAGAGAGGCAATCCTTATCCCATTAGGGCGAACTAAATTAGCCTGCCTTTGTTTTGTCCCATTATTCCTAGCTCTCTGCGCCTGACAATCTGATCGTGACGTAGGAGGGTTTGCTGGAACATTCTATCTCTGTGATCCTGTCCCAGCCCCTCCTCGTGGGTTACCATGGGCATTCATAGGTGCTTGTGAAGGAGGCACCGAACTTGGGGTTGCGGTTCTAACCGATCAACTGATATCCTGATGACCCCTATGAGGGCCACTGGGTTGAGCATTCTGATGATCTCGCCCTGTAGGCACAAAACTTAGGGTGGCAGTTCTGACTGACCTACTTGGTTTGGATCGGTTATTCCTGTGGGACTTATGAGACCCACTTTTCCTCTTTCCGACATTTAACGTTGGTTGCAAGAAGGGGTAACCGAGCCAAAACTTCTTTAATTTACCTGTTTGCCTTAGCGAGATGGCTTCTTAACTGTATATTTTCCATCACCACAGCAGTTAAGTAATCTGGGTTTGGATTCGGTGGCAAAGACGCCGAACTCCTAGTGTCGCCATGACCCGCCGGTTGTTTTCCCGGACGCTGTTGGACTTCAGCGCCGTGCTTGTTCGAAACAGTTGTATGATGGGCCTCCTGCCCACCAGGCTGTTCAATCTCATTGTCATGCATTGAGCGATTGAGCACCATGATGAGATTTGACTGGGATTTTGATGAAGCACTAATTTCCCTCTCAATGAAAGCACCAAACTATTGACATGGTTTTTTGCCAATAGTGTATTAAGAAATGAAAATGTAGATTAATGCTTAGTATAAATCGTACTGAGAAATGAAATGAATTCATAAGAACACGAATCTTTTACGTGGTTCAGTGGTTAAAATCCACCTAGTCCATGAGTCTATATTATTGCTGTTTCAGTCTCTATTTTTGCAGAGTTTCAGTATTACAGAATAATCGGTCCATTTCCCTGTCCAATATTCCTAGCATTTATAGAGAAATTCCTTGGACAGGTTCGGGTAACTGCATGAGTCAATCACGCATTTACAAATTAATTACATTTAATACAAACAATTCCCATTTATATTGGGATACATATTGATAATAGAATAAACAGATCCCTATTATCTCGGACAATAAATATGGCAGCCTGGTCATAAATAACCGCATAATGGGATCCGAGTCTTTGGGGATCCGTAGGTATGCGATATGTCAAAATTATCACGAGCTGGATATCTGTCCAAGCTCATACTTCGACAACTATTTGAATGTTCTTAGGATGCGCTTCATAACCTCCGTATCCCTAGCTCATATGTCCACGATGCAAGTGGAGCTGGCCACGTGAATAACAAATAGATATTACCCCTTGGTCTTTTCTCTGTGTATTAATTTTCCACCTGTACCCGAGCTGAGTGAAAGAACTTGTGCTGAAAACAGGGTACAATAAGGACAAAGCATGTTGGAGAGACTTGTGTTGGTTTACAGGGCCAGTCGTCAATCCAGGAAGCAGCCATAATGACGTGGGGCATACAAAAACTTTTGGAGATTTTGGTGAATTCTTTGGGAAATTGGTTGAGAATTTGAGGAAGCTTGAAGTTGAAAGTACTTGGGGCTTAGCTGAGGGTCAAAACTTCTTGATTAAGGTAAGGTTCTATACTGATTTATGTTAAGTTTTTGCTATGGTTAGAAGTTTTTTTTTCTTATGGTTTATGCTTGGTCTGATTTTTGAGTTTTGATGGGTTATAGGCTAAGTATTGGGGTGGTTATCATGGTTATGCTGCTTTGATATGAATTGTAGACTGGATTCTGGGTGTAGGGGTTGAATTGGGTGTGAACTGGTGAGTTTGGTTGAGGAAAACGAAGTGAAAATGCATGGAATTTCTAGGTTTTGGGGCTCGAGCCGCGACTCTATTCTTCAGGCGTTGCGGTCCATATGAACAAGGAGGCTTGGGAGCTTCTAAAAACATCTAGGCGTCGCGACTCAAATGGAGTACGTCGCAGTCCGTGTTCCCTAGAAGATAGCCCAAGGATCTCTGACTTGTAACGTGCTCCGGCCCTAATGGGCTGGGCTGCGGCTCGAATAGGGAATTATGGCCAAAAAAGGGTTTTAAGCTTGGGAACCCAAATGTAAGGGCTCGGGAAGGATTCTACTACCTGGTTTAGTATAATTTGAGGTCCCGAAGGCTTGAATATTAATATGAAGTTCTTAATTAGTTAGGGCTTGGTGGATGTCTATTTATTGATGCATTGTGACTAGGTTTTACATCAAGGCTCGAGTTTAGGGGATGGTCTTAGGATCACATTAATTAGTCATCTCGGGACACAGGTAAGAAAGATGTTTGTACCCGTAGAGCAGGGCATGGCCCTATTATTTGTGTTTAATGTGTGTGTGAATACCTGTAAATGTTATGCTATGTTGTGCATGATTATGAATGAATGGCAAAGGCTGGGAACGGTGACGGTCGAGAATGGTGAAGGTTGAGAATGGGAAAGGCCAGGAACGACAAAGGCCAGGGACGACAATGGCTGAGATCGACATTAAGCATGCTGAATGAAGGCCACTAGGACAAGACCCTCTAAGGGTGCTGTACTCACCCGCTCGGTGAAGACCATGAACCCAGTGCCTGGTAAAGCATCTGGGTCGGCATAGGGTGCTATATGTTTAATATGCTATATGTTTAAGCTGTTTATTACTAGATTGAATAGTGATATGCTATGTGTTGAGTTTTCTTACTGGGCCTCAACTCACGGGTGCTCTTTGGTCCAGGTAAGGGCAAGGGAAAGGTCGACCAACCATGAGTTAGAGAGCATGGAGCGGCATGTACATGTTCGGCCTACCTGGTTGCCACGGTTGGGGTTGTTTTGAGGAATATACTGTAAACGGTTGGTTTTGTCGCTTAGGTCGACTGTATCTTAACTTTTGAATTGTAAAAAAAATTTAAACAGTATTTTGGGATCCCGATGTATAACTTTTATGACTTTAATGAATGTCCAAATCTTGTATTATTAACGTTCATCAAATGAGTCCTTATTTCGATTTAATCACACTTTTCAACCTAAAACTTAGATTAGCGAGCTAATGACACATTTATAAATCACATGGTAACAACTCTAAGGTAGTAGGGCGTTACAATACTAATTTGGCATCCCATGTTATTACAAATTGAGCTTTGGTACCTTCTATTACAAATAATACTCACTTGGTACATTATAATTACAAAATTAGGAAAAAATGGTACCCAAAATAAATTTTTGGTCAATATTTGTTTCTATATGACTAAATTACCCTTCTGATATAAGCAATTAAGTCATTAAAATATTAATTTAAAATATTTTGTAAAATACTCCTACACATTTTAGAATATTATTGCTCAAACTTATAATTTTGTTAAAAAAATTAATTTTAAAATTAAAAATATATTTAAACTATTAAAAAAAATTATAATTAGTAAAACTAGTCCCTAAAATTTTCTAATCCTATCTCTCTTTCTTCCTCTTATATATATATATATATCAATTTCTCTTCTGCTTGTAGGTCGTCGGCATTGGGTTCATACACATAGAGCAACGTGTTTGCTTTTCATCAAGACTCAGGTAAACAATGCCAACATGTTCATCTGGTTGGAGGCATATGGGTTCGAAGAGATTTCAAGATGGTGGATTGTGCTTGGCGACTAGTTCGTACACGAAAAAGGGTGATTGGGCGTCATCTTCTACCTCGAAAGTGGTCGGCAGGGTGAGGGACAGGGTGCCCAACGAGATCTTCACGAGCAACCTCTCCAATTGAAAGCATAATTTCTGGGCTTTGATTTTTTTTGAATTTGTGAGTTTGCATAGGTGTTTGCTTTTGAGAAATATGGATTTTATTTGAATTTTATTTAGTCGATTGTTCTTTAAATCTGGGTTTCATTTCTTAAAAAACAAATTTCTTGATTTTCCTGGATTTGTTTGGTAATTTTTGTTTCTAAATGTGGAATGAATGTTTAATTGAATTTAGATTTTCACATCCAGGTTTTATGAGTTATATGAAGGAGATGAAGATGATCACATTGAAAGAGAATGGGAGATAAGGGAGAAGAAAATAATCTCTATACTTAGAATAATCGATAACATTCTGCACATACAATATGCATATTTGGTTATGCATGAAAAATCATCATTAATGCTAACCTTAATTATTCATGATCCAAAATAACCTTGGAAGTACATAAATGTCTTTTTGCAGCTCGTGGTAGATGAATTAAAAAATGTTGTGGGAAGAAGGAGTTCAAACTAGAGATGCTACAACGAAAAGTGTATTTAGAATGCGTGCAACACCATTATGGACTATGAATGATTCTTCAGCCTGTAGTAGTTTTTCTGGTTGGAGTGGCCAAGGATATATGCCATGTCCTACATGCAACGAAGACACTCCTTCATGTCGTGTAATTGGGAAGACATCTTATGTTGGTCATAGAAGATTCTTATCTTCTACGCATAAGTGGAGGAAGAGTGTCTTGTTTGATGGGAAATATGAAAAAAGACGTCCTCCAAGAAAATTTAGAAGTCAAGATATACTCCAAAAATTAGTGCATGTACCAATTCGTTTGTCAGGATAACATGTCAGTTTCATAGGTTTGAAAAGAAAGTGAGACCCAAAAGAGAAAAATTGGAGTAAGAATAGTATTTTCTTGGAACTTGATTACTGGTCCGAACATAAACTGAAGCACAGTTTAGATGTTATGTGTTGACACAGTTTTTCGGCAACAGAGGATTTAGAAATCCAACAATAGAGATATTAGGCTTGCTGTTATAGTGTCTCAGAATTTTACTTAGCTAGAAAGTAGTAGTGGTAGCTTGTAGTATTTTAGTTTTCGTGGATATTGGTTCAAGCCGGGATTTATTTGGAAACTCATAGAAATATTTATGAATTTTGTAAGTTTAACCTATAGTTTAGAAATATTAATTATAACATAAGGTTTGATTAATGTAGCTGGTCCTAGAAATATTATTTATTATAACCTAAGGTTTAGATAGAATTATTAAGAGCGTGACACTTGTCACATGCATGGTTATTTAAGGATTTAAGGATTTTAGATGAATAAAATAATAATGGATGAATCTAGAAGCTCTAGAACCATCCAGCAGCTGTTAGGATTATGTTTTAATCAGTCAAAGCTGTTTTAAAAAAATTGAAAATATGCTGAAAGAGTGCAAAAACGTGTTTAAAATATCAGCGTATGTCGATATATCGCAACTAAAGGGGCCGATATGTCACCTACGGGAGATACGGAAAACACATCGACTCTGCACGAACAAAACCACGAAAGCTCGGGGCATAGGCTTAGGCGATATATCGCATAGGGTAGGGAAATATATCGACCCTTGGATCAGTTTTTGAAACTTCGTGATATCCGAGCTAGAAACAGCCCTCAACCACTTGGACTTGCTCTTGAATGTTTTTGACTGAGTTATGGGCGTCTGTTGAAACAAAAATTCAAATATTTTCAATTTATATTCATTTATTGATTCATTTTAAAAGGGGTTAGTTTCACTCCTTGAACTCTATAAATAGGACCTAGTACTCAGCCATTTCACTCATCATTCAAGCATTCATCAGAGGATCCAAGCTGCTAAGTTTACTTTAGAGAGAAAACACGTGGGTTTTGGGGTTAAAAGCTTTTCCAACCTAAGCTTTTCTAAACACTTGGGAAGTAAAATATAATGTTATTTTGGCATCGAGGTGTAGATCAAAGTCATAGTCCATTCAAGGTATTCTTATCCTCAGGTTTAATCCATCATAGTTCTTTTATTTACTTCCATTTTCCTTTCAGATCCTAACTCATTATTATGGATTTTGGTTAGGTGTTTAAGTTCCTTGAAACTTAAGGTTCTTCGGTAAGTTTCTACTTTGATGGTTTAGTTCTCTTTTTCATCTCCTCTTTTTAGAAACTAATGGTTTTTACTGTTGATCTTAGGAGTGTTCCAATCCAATTTTTGTCTCCATTATCCCAGTTTTTGGTAAGGAAAATAGGTTAGATATATGTGTGATGTTATGTTTATGTGATATGTTATGTTATGTTGATATGTTATATATGTATATGAATAAATGTTTTATGTTATAGTCGCTTGGGGCTTATAGTTGCTTAGATAGCAAACCCCAAGATTATTATCATTATCGTGGTTTAGAGTTGTGATTTATACTACCTCTATTAGTAGACTGAGGACCTAGATGGGTTATCATATACTACCTTGTGATCTAACCTACCTCGATTAGTAGACTGAGGACCTAGATGGGTTTATCACATGCCACAGTAATATTGTAGTCCTATATGATATACGTTTTTACGTCTTTTATAGTATATATTTTATGATATAATCTTATTGTACGCCCTGATTTTCCCACGGGCTGATTAGCGAGCTGAGATACGGACTAATCAGGACTACCACGTGAACATCCCCAAGACCGGAGCTTCCATCGTAAGGTCCTACCTCCTTAGCTCGAGGTAACCTAAGGGTTTGCCAAGATTGCTTAAGGACTGAGCCTGGGCTCTGAAGACCACAGGTCGAGGGAAGCATCCAGCTCGTTGTGCGAGCTGGAGTTGAAGGCTGTGACCTTTTATAAAGTCAATCACGCAAGGTAAACGTGCATATATCAGACACACGTTTACCTTGCGTGATTGACTTTATAAAAGGTCATAGCCTTCAACTCCAGCTCGCAAAACAAGCTGGATGCTTCCCTCGACCTGTGGTCTTTAGAGCCCAGGCTCAGTCCTTAAGCAATCTTGGCGAACCCTTAGGTTACCTCGAGCTAAGGATGTAGGACCTTACGATGGAAGCTCCGGTCTTGGGGATGTTCACGTGGTAGTCCTGATTAGTCCGTATCTCAGCTCGCTAATCAGCCCGTGGGAAAATTAGGGCGTAAGTCTGCCCCCCAAGCCCCTGCTCATGGTGCACGGCGTCGCATAGGGCCACAGTTGGGGCTTTTAGGCTTCCCCAAGAACTCTTCGTATCCCACAATCTACGCAGGCGCCGAATACGTGGAACATCGTGGTTGGTGACAATACGTCTTTCGAGAACTGCATTTAATGGCCTAGCCTATACCCAGCCGTCATTTTGCCTTTCGAGTGGAGGGCCTTGGATCCCACATCAGGGCCATCCAACGGCCCTCTTCACGTGACCCTTCACACATATAAAAAGGGGTGGCCACCTTACGCATGGGCCACCCGTTCATTTGAAAATTTTCAGAAATTTTCCTCTTCTTCTCTCTTCATCTTCAAAAGAAAAAACCCTCTTCTTCCCGACCACCATTCCTAACGCTCAAGAAGTTCAGGCGCAAATACCCCTTCTAAGCCTTGGAACCAACTACTCCGACGAAGCCCCAACCCAGGCGATACCTTCATCCACTTCCCAGCCAAACAATCTGTAAGTCTCCTGACTGTGCATGTTTTGAAATTATTTTCTACTGTAGCTTAGGCAAATATTTACTGTAGCCGCATGCAATGGTTTGCTGGGTTTTGTGGGAATGAAGGGTGAAAGCCTTTTAGGTTAGGGTATCTTTGCAGTAGAACACCATTTAGGAGCATGGTTTACAGGATGCATTTTCTGGGAAAAATTTCTGGGTAGGATTTTTGGTATGCTGGTTTAGAGTATTCAGTATTTTTGGGTGCAGAACCGGGTAGCTTAGGGGACACGCTTCGTAGTCGGTTTTTGCCTTTCTTGCCTACTGAAACTTTCCTTCCAAGGAAAATTCTATCCTGACCCTCCTGACACACGAATTCCGAGTAATCGGGGATTTGTTGGGAGCACAGGTGCGTGTTCTTAGAACCGCGTGGTCTCACTCTCCACGGGTTGGGCTTACCTCAGCCCGTGTCAAAGAAACACATTCAGATTCTCTTCCACCTTAGGTCGCCTTTTTCTAAAATTTCTTCTTTTTGTTCGCTAGGTGACCAGATGGGACCCAAGAAGAATGCTCCCAAGAAGCCTGTAGGAAACTCGTCCTCCCGTCAAGACAAAGGAAAGGAGGTGATGGCCGAATCCCCGATCCCCAACTTCGGGCCAGCGGTGGAACAGGATCTCGAGGTGGCCCCTGACGCGTTCTTTGAGGTGGAGAGGATCGTCTCAAAGATTACCGACCAGGCGAAGGTAAACAAGATCTTCCTCTCCCACAAGATCGAGCTGGGGAGAGAATCCGTTATTGCCCGACCTCCCGCAGAGGGCGAGCGGAGCTGTGCGCCGCTTGACGAGGCATTCTCGGCCTGGAGCGACGAACATTTTAAGGCGGGGGCCTTCCTCCCGTTGGATCAGTACTTCGCTGATTTCCTCAATTACGTGAGGTTGGCCCCATTCCAGCTCCCCCCAACTCTTATCGGCTATTGGCAGGGTTAAGATATTTATTCTTGAAACAGGAGTGGGAGGTCCCCACTCCAGCAGATATTTTGTACTTTTTCTGCCTCAAGGCCAGCCCAGAGCAGCGGGGGCGAGGCGACGGGTTTTATTACTTAACCCGGTTCCCCAACACGGCTGCGGTCATCGAGCTGCCCAGCCACCCCAACGACTTCAAAGATCAATTCTTTATGTCGACGGGGTTCCGAAACTGCGAGCTCCACTACTTCAATCGTCCTCGTAAGTGCTTTTCAACCTTAGCTCGTAAGTTAAGTATCGTTTAGCTCCCCTTTTATCCGCTTCTGACTTAGGATAATTCTGCAGCTATCTTCGCGAGGACAGAGAAATCTGTGACCCTCGGGCCCAATACGAGACACTGGCGGGCTTGCCCCCCCAGTGAAAAAGACTATCGTCAGCTCGTGACAGACGAGACGATGGTGGCCTGTAAGCTGATCTCCCCAGGCCAGACTCTGAACTTGAGGAGGACCCGGGCGCTTCCCCCAGCTCTCGATACTAGGCCTACCATCGTGGAGGGGGTCACGGGGGACGAAGATGAGGAGGACGAGGTTCCCCTCGTGAGGAACAGGAAGTGGGCGTTGGAGGTCGCCCAGAGAACGGACGAGGAGAGGATCCGGTCCGGAGCAGCCGCGGGTCCTTCTGGCCAAGGTAACCCTTACATGTTTAGGAATTTAGATAGGGCCATTGCCGACCCCCGGCTAGCTAGGTTCAATCCCAGACAGCTCATCCAACGTCACGAAGTGATCCGGACCTGGATACAACCCTGCTTCACTGTGTCAACCAGCTCGTGTTGGATTACCAAGATAGCCGCCCTAGGGGTATTGTAGTCGTAGATAACACCCTAGCCTTTAGGTTGATCCTATTCGAGGAGTATGGGGCCAACCTTCAGTCATGGCCATCACTTCGGAGGGGTGTCGTAGCTCCGGGACTTAGGCAATATGTAGAAGAATCTAGCTCGGAACCAGTGTCGGATCCAGAACTTGCACCAGCTCGGGAAATAATCGACTTAGATTCTCCCACAGAAGCTCCGGGACTGATGGTCGTAACCATAGGTTCTTCTTCTAGCTCGGGGGGTAGGATCCTTTTTAGTATATATATATACTTGAATTTCTCTTTTTCCCCCTTTGCTTTTGTTTTTGAATGGCTGCTAACTTGTGTACTAACCATATCTTTGTTTTGACAGAAGAGATGTCTCAGTCAGGAGAGAGTCTGCGAGCTGCATTCGCCGGGGGGAATCCCTCAACCGGGGCCTCTGGGCCCAAAATGAAGAAGCCCCGGACTTTAAAGAAAACCGCCGGGACGCCAACCAAGTCTCCTGCAAAGGAGAAAGAGTAGCCCCCCGTCGCTCAGGTCGTGGGAACTGTTCCTCCCGCTGCAGGGGGGAGCAGCATGCCCCCACCCCCTCCGCAAGCTCCGGCCTTCGTCCGGGACACAGGGGCGGAGCTCGGGACTTCGGCATTTTCAACCTCCGAGGTGCGCATCCCGGTTGATCCCCAGGACCTGGAGAAGATTCCAGAGGCCTTCCGAGGGACGGTGTATGAGTCGGCGAACTACGCCGTCAGCCACATCTACAAGTTCAACGAGAAGGAGCTCAGGGCCATCGAAACCAGGAGCCCGGTGGGCGTGCTGGAGTCTTCACTGGGCATGGCCCTAACGGTAAGCTAACCTCAACCTTTTATGGTTTTTGATTATCATGCCTTGCCCTGTTTTTTCTTTCTCCTTTCTCTTTTTTTTTTCTAAGGCATGTGCCTCTCCGTTTTTGCAGAGCGCCGTTGCCCTTCATCGGTGCATAGCCAGGACCAAGGCCCAGCTCGAGGAGATGAGGAGCGAGCACCAGGCAGTTGTGGCCAACCACCAGACCTCTTTGCAGACGGCTAAGGGCGCCTTGGCGGCCGCGCAGGCCGAGCTGAAAGAGGCCCGTCCCAAGCTACAAGAGCTCGAGACCACCAAAGCCGCCCTCGCTGCCGCGCGGGCCGACCTAGACACTGCGAAGGCCGAGGCCAAGGCCGCCCTGGAGGCCGAGCAGGAAACTTCAGGCACCGCCATGGAGGACATGTTCTACCATTGCTAGGCCTATAATCAGGACGTCGAATTCTCCTTCTTGGCAGTGGACGTCTGGGAGCCCTTATTGGAGAAATTCAAAGCTCGCCTCGAGAAAGAAGCACCTTCTGAGGCCGGGGAAGTCTCCGGCGCAGCTGAGCAGGGTGAGACGGTGACCTCCAAGGGGCCAACTAGTGGAACCTAGGGCCTTTCCATTCTGCCCCCACTCTTTCATTCTTATATTTTTTTTGTTGTAACTTTTGCATGAGGTGTTCCCACCTCGAGACAATTAATTTTTACCTTTGAATTGATTAACTCCCTTTTGCCTCTACGCATTTCAGTTACAATTTTTTCAAAAACTTAGTTCGCGTTAACTTTTATCAATATCTCGTGCTCTTTAGGAAGAACAACGACCAATAGATTTAAATCAACTTCTAAGTTTTTTGACCTGGTTATATCCAAGTACTTACTTTGAAAACTTAGTTCGTGTTAATTTTTATCAATATCTCGTGCTCTTTAGGAAGAACAACGATCAATAGAATTAAATCAACTTCTAAGTTTTTGACCTGGTTATATCCAGGAACTTAATTTGAAAACTTAGTTCGTGTTAATTTTTATCAATATCTCGTGCTCTTTAAGAAGAACAACGATCAATAGATTCAAATCAACTTCTAAGTTTTTTTGACCTGGTTATATCCAGGAACTTAATTTGAAAACTTAGTTCGTGTTAATTTTTATCAATATCTCGTACTCTTTAAGAAGAACAATGATCAATAGATTCAAATCAACTTCTAAGTTTTTTGACCTGGTTATATCCAGGAACTTAATTTGAAAACTTAGTTCGTGTTAATTTTTATCAATATCTTGTGCTCTTTAAGAAGAACAACGATCAATAGATTCAAATCAACTTCTAAGTTTTTTGACCTGGTTATATCCGGGAACTTAATTTGAAAACTTAGTTCGTGTTAATTTTTATCAATATCTCGTGCTCTTTAAGAAGAACAATGATCAATAGATTCAAATCAACTTCTAAGTTTTTTTGACCTGGTTATATCCAGGAACTTAATTTGAAAAGTTAGTTCGTGTTAATTTTTATCAATATCTCGTACTCTTTAAGAAGAACAACGATCAATAGATTCAAATAAACTTTTAAGTCATTAAGGCGACCTGGTTATATCCAGGTACCATATGCCCCCAAGTAACTGGGAAAGGGTCTTTCGTGGTTACTTTAGATTACACTCGAAAACTTGTACAAATATAAACAAAAGGTTAATTCTCATTGCTTAATACATAAAAAATGGACTTTCAGGCCTTACAAGTGAATCATTGATAATATCTCTTCAAATGGATGGCGTTCCAAGTTCGTGGGACTGCCCCTCCATCTAGCCGAGCTAATTTATAAGTTCCTTCTTTAATGACCTCGATGACTTGATATGGCCCTTCCAAGTCCGGTCCCAAGACTCCATCTTTGGGATCCTTACTGGCCAAGAAAACTCTTTTGAGGACCAGGTTGCCAACGTTAAAGGCGCGATTCTTAACTTTTGAGTTGAAATAGCAAGTGATCTTCTGCTGATAATGGGCGAGCTGGAGTTGCGAACCCTCTCGTCTTTCATCAATCAAGTCTAAAGAAGTGCAAAGAAGCTCGTGGTTGCGATCCTGGTCATATGACTGGACCCTATGCGAAAGAACCTTAATCTCCACAAGGAGGACTGCCTCACTCCCAAAGGTCAGGGAAAAAGGAGTATGACCCGTAGGAGTCCGATGTGAGGTCCGGTATGCCCAGAGAACCTGGGGGAGCTGTTCTGGCCAGACCCCCTTCGCTTCGTCTAGTCTCTTCTTAAGGCTCGCCTTTAACATCTTGTTGACAGCCTCGACCTGGCCGTTCGCCTAAGGATAGGCCATGGAGGAGAAACTTTTTACAATTCCGTACCTCTCACAAAACTCGGTGAACAGGTCGCTGTCGAACTGAGTCCCATTGTCGGAAACAATCTTCTTGGGCAACCCGAATCGGCAGATAATGTTCTTAACCACGAAGTCAAGGACTTTTTTGGAAGTTATCGTTGCCAAAGGTTCTGCCTCAGCCCACTTCGTAAAGTAGTCGATGGCCACCACGGCATAACGGACCCTGCCTTTTCCAGTAGGGAGGGCACCAACCAAGTTGATCCCCCAAACTGCAAACGGCCATGGGGAAGAGATCATCTTCAGCTCGACTGGGGGAGCTCGGGCAACTGTGGTAAATCGCTGGCACTTGTCACACTTCTTTACGTATGAGATTGAGTCTTTGGACAGAGTTGGCCAGTAATAACCTTGCCTCAGGACCTTTATGGCCAAGCTTTGCCCCCCAGTGTGATCTCCGCAAAAACCCTCATGCACCTCCTGCAGGATGGCCTGTGCTTCGCCTGGAAGAACACATCGTAGGAGAGGTAGGGAGTGCCCACGTCGGTATAGCACCCTGTCTATTATCATATACCTAGGAGCTTGATGCAGCACTTGTTGTACATCATTACGTCCTTCAGGTAGCTTTCCCTCGGTGAGATACTCAAGGATGGGGGTCATCCAGGTCGGCCTGGCGTCGATCATCTCGACCTCCTTCCTGACTTCTTATATACTTGGTTTCTCCAAGAATTCTACCGGCACTAACCCTAAGGTCTCCGTCTCCCCAGAGGTGGCGAGCTTGGCAAGAGCGTCCGCGTTGGCGTCTGCTCGATCGAGCCTCGCCCAAATGCGGACAGCTCAACTTTTACCTTTGCTAGGTAGGCAGCCATCTTGGGCCCTCGTGCTAGATATTTGCCCAGAACCTGGTTTACCACGAGCTGGGAGTCACTGAAGCACTGGACGGAGCTCGCCTTCAGCTCCTGGGCTATCCTTAGCCCGGCCAGCAAAGCTTCGTATTCGGCCTCGTTGTTGGAGGCCTTGAATCTGAACCTCAGCGCCGAGTGGAATCTATGTCCTTCAGGGGATATCAAAATGATTCCAGCTCCGGAGCCGTTCTCGTTGGATGAACCATCCATGAATATCCTCCACGACGCCTAGGCCGAGGCGACCTGGGGTGAGCCTTCTGCAGGTTCCTCTCGGAATCCTGTGCACTCGGCTACAAATCAGCCAGGGCCTGACTCTTTATAGCAGTTCGCGGAGTGTACAGAATCTCGAACTGGCTGAGTTTGTGTAACGCCCTGGATAGCCAAGACCGTTACACTGTGTGTTTATAAAGTGCCAGACTTGCTAATCAAGTCATTAAAGTAAAAGCGTGTTACTGGAATAGTAGAGGTACTAGGGTTAAAAGAGTTTTGGTCTCAAAAGTTACATTTTCATTACCAAACATTGTTTATGTACATGGGATCCCAAAAGAAATGACAGTTTAAAAGCCATTTACAAAAGCTACAAAGTTTAATTACATTGACTGGCCATACTAAGGCAAAAACGAGCTGTTAGGTAATCTTTGTCCTGACACACTCCTCGACCGTGGTGATCGAATGGCTGGCTATGTACATTTCACCTCGGAGCTCTCCACCTCAGGCCTGGTCCAGCTTGCCCTTGCCCTTACCTGCACCACGAAGCACCCGTGAGCCAAGGCCCAGCAAGAAAACACAGCAACAACAGAGCATGAACAACTAGCAACAAGTCAATTACACATATAGCATCTCATCAACTCAAGTATATCATCAATCAAGTATTTCATATACTAAGCATCTCAGCTCAAATACATAATGCACAGACGATAACCAGGGCTAGCGCTCACAGGCAGCTCCCTCTGATATCCTATTGTTTCCGGCGCCCATTGGCTAATTCGCGCTCCGTGCGCTAAAATCATGAACGGTACTCTTAGACTGCTTATACGTGTCCCTTGGCATAATACCAATGATGACACAATACAACTCTCGGGAGCACTTAGTCCCATTCACAACCATACATTCGGGTGCAGTTTTCTTACCTTTCAATTCACTGGTTTCCGATGCCACGTAGCCACAAGCACGGTCCTCTACTCCGAGCCTCTCCAAAGTCCTAATCACAACACAAATATAATATTCTTTGTCATTAACCAATCCAAGACTACCTTCCCGGAACCTAACCCACACTCTCGGAACCCCCAAAACCTTAGAACAACACCCCGGAGACATCCCCCCGAACCCCCAGAGCAAAGGCCAAAAATTGCCAAAAGTGACACTCTGAAATTAGCCTTGTGCCGCGGCACCCATCAGTCAGAGACTCCAAGCCGCGGCACACAAAACCCGTGCTGCGGCATGCCTTCGCAGCCCAGAATTCTGGGTTTTTCCTTCGCATTTTCCCGAGCTCCAACCTCTCCAAATCACCCCAAACTCCATCCTAAGTCCCAAAACCAACTCTAAACCCTTAATAAACCTCACAACAACCCAAAAACATCATGCCCAAGCTCACTCACACCTTCAATCCTAAAATTCACTCTTGAATTTCACACTTAACAATTCAAACCAGAAAATTAAGAACAGCTTGAACTCAAACACAAACCACACTCCAAACTCCCTATACCTTAACAGAAACAAGCCTAATAAACACACAGAGACCTTACCTTGAATGATGAGTCCAACCTCCAGCTCTAAACCTCCTTCCCCCTTGATTTCCCAATTTTGAAATTACATAAAACCAGCCACCAACTTGCCTCAATTCACATTCATTAACTAAAATTTCAGACTTAAAACTTGGATATATCATAATCAAGATCTTACCTCTGAATATCCTTGATCTAAGCTTGCTTGACAACTTCAATCACCCTTAAATTCTTCTTCCAAAAGCTAAATTCAGTTTCTCCCTTTTTCTTCTTAGGTTTGCTCTTCCTCTAGGTCCCCAATTTCAGCATAAACCCATTTCTCCAAGTGTTATACGTATATCATATTTTCCCTTCAGCTAATGATCATTTATCCTACCAAATGACTGTTCTACCCTTCCACTAATACCCCTTCCTAACTAAACCTCAAGGCCATACTTGTCTTTTCACTAGCTTTGCAATTCTACCACTTTCCCCACAAAACCTGTTACTCTCTATGGTTACTAACAGTTACGCAGGTTACCAAATCACCAGTTACCATTATCTAGTTTCCTAGGACCGTCTCATCACCAGTTACCATTATCTAGTTTCCTAGGACCGTCTCGGCACGTGCATCACGTTGGTATCACAGCTCCCACGCGGTACAATTCACACATCATAATTATCACATAATATAATTCACATAGTCATATAACATGCTTAAAATCATAATCATGCATCTTAATCATAATAACCACACATAATTCCCATCATGCCCTCCCGGCACACTAATCAAGGCCCTTAAGCCTTATTAGTGAATTTGGGTCGTTACAGTTCGGTTGCCCACTTTAACAAGCGTCCCGATGCTTCAGGTTTTTGCAAAATCTGCCTTAAAGGCTGATCGGTCATGACGTGTATTGAGTGGGACTGGAAGTACGGCCTGAGCTTTTGCGAGGCCTTGATAAGGCAGAACGCCAATTTCTCCATCAACGGGTACCGGGATTCAGCTCTGAGAAGTCTCTTGCTGATGTAGTAGACTGGCTTCTGAATTCGGTCTTCTTCCTGGAATAATACGACATTGGTTGCATCCTCCGTGACAGCCAGGTAGAGAAAAAGAGGCTCTCCTGCTTTTGGTTTGGACAGTACGGGTGGCTCGGCCAAATGTTCCTTCAGGTCAAGGAAAGCGCTTTCGCACTTTTCTGTCCATTAGAACTTCTTGTTTCCTCGGAGCAGGTTGTAGAATGGCAAGCACTTATCGGTGGACTTTGAAATAAACCGATTGAGGGCTGCCACCCTTCCTGTCAGGCCTTGGACATCTTTGCGCGACCTGGGTGAGGGAAGCTCGAGCAATGATCTGATCTTGTTGGGGTTCGCCTCGATTCCCCAGGTATTGACGATGAAACCAAGGAATTTTCCCGATGCGACTCCAAAAGTGCACTTCTGTGGATTTAGCCTCATGCCATACTCCCGTAGTATCTTGAAGCATTCCTCCAGGTCAGAAACATGGTTATCGGCAGTCTTTGACTTGACTAGCATGTCGTCAAAGTACACTTCCATGTTTTTTCCGATCTGGTCTGCGAACATTCTATTCACTAACCTTTGATACGTAGCTCCGGCGTTCTTCAGCCCGAAGGGCATGACCTTGTAACAATAAACATTAGTCGGGGTCATGAAACTGGTGTGCTCCTGGTCCGCCGGATTCATGGCGATCTGATTGTAGCCTGAGTACATGTCCATAAAGGACATGAGCTCATGCCCCGCCGTGGCATCCACCAACTGGTCAATCCTTGGCAATGGAAAACAATCCTTGGGGCAGGCTTTATTCAGGTCGGAGAAGTCGATGCAGGTCCGCCATTTCCCATTGGGCTTTGGGACCAGCACGAGGTTGGCAACCCAAATCGGAAACTTGGCTTCACGGATAAAGTCGCATTTTTTGAGCCGGGCTACTTCTTCTTCTATGGCTTCAGCCTGGGTTGTTCCTAGGCGTCTCTGCTTCTGGGACTTTGCAGGAACGCTTTTATCCAGATGCAGTGTGTGCATGATGACACTCGGGCTGATTCCCACCATGTCCTCGTGTGACCACGCAAACACATCCAGGTTATCCCGCAGAAATCTGATCAGCTCCGCTTTCCTCTCGCTGCAGAGGTTTTTTCCGAGCTTGACCATCCGTGATGGGTTCTGCGGATCAATGTTTACTTCCTCGAGCTCCTCAATAGCTTGGAGCTCGGATCTGTCCTCGCCTATTCGGGGGTCAATATCCTCACTTAAGACGATATTTTCCCCTTCAGCGCTTTGAGGTTTTTCAATCTCAGGACCAGCCAAGGGGTCCCGAGATTCCTCTTCACCACTTTGGATGGCCATTGCCAGCTGACCGGGTTTCGATTTTCCCTTCATGGAAATGTTGTAGCATTCCCTGGCAGCGAGCTGATCACCACGGACAGTGCATATTCCCGTGGAGGTAGGAAATTTCATCGCAAGGTGGCGAATGGACGTGGCGGCCTCAAAGGCTATGAGCGTGGGCCGTCCCAAAATTGCGTTGTACGTAGCGGAGCAGTCGATGACCACGAACTCGAGGAGTTTGGAGACTGTCTGAGGTCCTTTCCCTAGGGTGATCACCAACTCGATAGTCCCTACAACTGCTGATCCTTCTCCCGAAAAACCATATAGCATCATGGAGGTCGCCTTCAGCTCAGCAACAGTCAAACCCATCTTCTCTAATGTGGACCGGAATAGGAGGTTCACCGAACTCCCATTGTCAATCAACACCCTCCTAACCCTCCGATTAGCGAGCTAAACTGCTACGACCAGAGGGTCATTGTGCGGGAACTGGACATGGCCCACATCTTCTTCTGTAAAAATAATCGGTTGCTTCTCCAATCGCTGCTGCTTTGGCAGGCGCTGCTCCGGGACGAACTCTACTCCATTATACGCCTTGAGTTCGTTCACGTACCTCTTCTAAGCACCCCTGCTCGTGCCAGCCATATGCAAACCTCTAGAGATGGTGGATATCTCCCCTCCTATCACGGGAGGAGGGACGTCCTGATCTACCCGAGACCCGGGCTGACTGGCCGGGACTTCTGGAGCAGGTCGACTTGCTGGAACCCTGTTCCGCGCGTACTGGGCCAAGGGGCTGGCTCGGATGAGAGTCTCGATCTCATCTTTCAAATGCCTACAATCATCAGTATTGTGCCCAACATCGTTGTGAAAACGACAAAACTTGGAGGTGTCTCTCTTCCCCTTTTGGTGCTTCAAAGGCTCCGACCTCTTCCAGGGGAGGCGAGTAGAGTTTGCTAGGAAAATATTCTCCCTAGACAGGGTGAGCTCTATATAAGTCGCGTAGATGGGCTTGAACTTGTCTATTGACTTATTCTTCTTTGGGCCGTGCTGGCTGTTTTCGCCATTCCCCTTTCTTTTGCCTCCACCGAGCTGGTTGTTCTGTGTGACATTTTGGGTCGCTGCCACGACCTCCATCCCCATTCCAGCGGGCTGATCAGGGACCTGGCTGGTTCCTGCAGCTGATGCTTCGGCTTCCTCCAAGTTGATCCATTCCTGGGCCTTGTTAAGGAATTCGTTAACTGAGATAACTCCCTTTCTTTGTATATCTTTCCAGAGTTCCCCTTCGACGAGGATTCCAGTTCTCATGGCCATGAGCTTGGAGCTATCATCCACATCTCTGGCCCGAGCAGCGACGTTCGCAAATCTGCTTAGGTAGGCCTTCAGAGTTTCGCCGGGCTGCTACCTCACGTTAGCCAGAGAGTCGGCCTGAACGCGGGCAGCCTGGGAAGCTCGGAATGCCCTTTTGAAGTCAGCTGAGAAAGTTTTCCAGGAGATGATTGACTGTCTTTTGCCTTACTTGAACCACTGCCTAGCTGGTCCAGTCAGTGTGGAAGGAAAGATTAAACACCTCAGCTCGGGGCCAATGTTGTGGGCCATCATCAGGGTGTTGAACATCCCCAGATGATCCGACGGATCTCTGTCTCCATTGAACTTAGACAGGTGCGGCACACGGAAACCAGGTGGGTAAGCCGTTGCTGCTATGCTAGGGGCGAAGAGCTCCATCTCGTCCCCTAAATCATATTCATCTTTTTCTTTCTCCGATAGGAGCTTCCTCATCAGCTCTTCCATATGGGCCAGGCGCTCGAGGGTTTGGTCCTGATTTCCTTGGTTATTTCGGGGCTGTTCAACAGCTCCAGACCCATTGTACATATTTGGTGGGTTATTGCCCCTCCTATCTTGAGATAGGTTATTTGGGGCATTCTCGCCGTTACGTACTTCGGACAGGGCTCCCCCTGAGCGAGCATGGTTGTCTCCTCTTGCTGGCTCCCCTCTATGAGAGTTAAGGCGATCTCGCAGGTCGCCCCCCTGGGTGGCCTGTGGACTTTGTGCCGAGCTCAAACGCTGACACAGGTCTCCGCCAAAAAGGTCACTCCGGCGACTTCCGGTCTAATAGCTCCTGCTAGAGAGGCTCGGAGCTCGCCTTTGGTGGTGAGGATCTGGGCTTTCCCTTGGCGCCCTGCTACGTCGGGAAGGTCTGGCTGATGGCGGGTTTCTCCTGCTACTTCCATAGGCTGGAATATCTCGGACGGGCCGAGGAGGAGATGGATATCTGATTGGAGATGGAGGATGCCTGACCGGAGAGGCGATCCTAGTTCCGTCAGGACGGATCAAATTAGGTGGGGGCCTTTCGGCCCTGCCAATCTGCGGGTCCCGCGCCTGGCGGTCTAGACGAGGCGCAGGATGGCTGTTGAGGACGGGCTGACACTGCGAGCCCTCCCCGGACCTCCTTCTGGAATTTCCTCGAGCTCTCCTGGGCGCGCTCGAGGTTGGTTGGGAGCCAGGAGTTGAAGTTATGACCGAACGGCTGTACTGCTGTTGTTCGGCTTTAGGCATTTCTCCGAAGTTTACCTCTCGACGGTGCGACGAGGGAGTGGAGTTGGTTGTCGGAAGTCTGTCCGAGCGGCTATGCTTGGACTGGTTACCCCGGCGAGACTTAGGAGCCTCACCTTGCCTCTCTCCGACGTTAACGTCGGTTGTGAGAGGGGGTAGTCGGGCCAGCACATCCTTGATCTGCTGATTAGCTATTGCTAGCTGGCTCCTCAGCTGAGCATTCTCCATTTCCACCGCAGTGTAATAACATGGGTTTGGATTAGGTGGCCGGGGCGCCGAACTTCCAGTGTCACCTTGGCCCGCCGGCTGTTTTCCTGGCCGCTGTTGGACTTCAGGAATTTGTTCGTCAGGGATGGCGACATGATGAGCCTCCTTCCCATCATGTTGTTCTATCTCGTTACCGTGCCTAGATCGAGTAGTCACCATAGTTGGATGTTTGCGGCAGCACTAATCTGACTTGCTCTCAATGAAAGCACCAAACTGTTGATGCGGTTCTTCGCCAACAGGTAATTAAGAAAAGAAGAGAAAGGGATTAGTGCTTAGGTTGAACCGAAATAGATAAATGATCTTAGAAATGAAATGGTGACTCAAAATACGTTTTTTAAGTGGTTCAAAGGTTAAAATCCTTCTACTCCACTAGTCAGTATTATTGATATACACTGGGTATTCGTTTACAGGGTCTTTCTTACAATATAGAATCCAACCCCTTATAACTCCCAGGGTCTCCATATTTATAGGAGAAGGCACTTGGGAGTTGGTAAGAAGGTCATCCCGTGACCTTCTTACCTATCATGTCAACTCTGTGACATTCATGATTAATTCCTAAACCTGACACATAAGTGTGGTCAAATCAATAGGTAAGGGGATAATGGGCCGCACGGCCCAAACCAGTCGTGGGTGTCTGATATACCCCTGACTTCTTGGACACGCAGCAGGAACGTGCGTATTCAGACACCCACGACTGGTTTGGGCCGTGCGGCCCATTATCCCCTTACCTATTGATTTGACCACACTTATGTGTCAGGTTTAGGAATTAATCATGAATGTCACAGAGTTGACATGATAGGTAAGAAGGTCACGGGATGACCTTCTTACCAACTCGCAGGTGCCTTCTCCTATAAATATGGAGACCCTGGGAGTTATAAGGGGTTGGATTCTATATTGTAAGAAAGACCCTGTAAATGAATACCCAGTGTATAACAATAATACTGACTAGTGGAGTAGAAGGATTTTAACCTTTGAACCACTTAAAAAACGTATTTTGAGTCACCATTTCATTTCTAAGATCATTTATCTATTTCGATTCAACCTAAGCACTAATCCCTTTCTCTTCTTTTCTTAATTACCTGTTGACGAAGAACCGCGTCAACACTTATGATTTATGATATATGTTTCAGTAGATTTTCATTGATGGGCATTAGGCTCATTTCTTTTATTTTAGATGGTGCGGGAAAATGAACTTGGAAGGTGGGACAGATTCGTGGTAGCTTGGCATGTGTATTGGGGATGGATGGATTGAATGGACTGCTGGAAGATCGAGGATGACGTTGTTTTCAAGTCTTTGAATTTATGTTTATGTATTTCCGCACTTAGTATTCAAAGAATTGATTAAAGTTTATGTTTTTATGTTTTATGTACTAAACAATGGGTACCCATACCTTTTTTTTTATTTCGTACAGTATTTTGGATTTTAAATAAAGTTATGTTATTTCTTATGTATGTATTCCAAAATAGTAGCTATGTTTAGTAGTTTTTAATGGTCGGAGGTCTAGAATTACTCGGGGCATTACAGTTGTAAATCAAATGTATTAAAAGTAGCAAAAAACAAGAATGCAAATTGCTCACATAATTTTATGTGGTTCAGTGGTTAAAAATCTACTTAGTCAATGAGTCACTCTTATTGATCTAATTAGGACTCTAGAGGAAATTGTTTATGACAATTTCAACAAAGTTTTTGCATATAAAAAGTCCATCCCTTTAATTGCCCATTCCCTCGGTATTTATAGAAGATTCTCATGGATAGTTTTGGGTAACCGTAGATTAATATGGTAATTGAAAATTTTGGTTAACTTTCAGTTTACATAAATATATGATTGCCTATTGAATTTAAACCCGTTATCTCGAGTAATAAATGAATAATAAAATATGGGCCTTTATGAGGCGTACAAAGAATCTTCGAGTCTTATGGGATCCTTCACTGTGTGTCATGATCAGGCTTCCGTGAGCTAAACCCTTCCTTCGAGCTGGATGTCATAGAGCAAATCTAAACTAACACGGGTCATGTTTAGAGCTTCACTAAGGCGATCTAGATGACGTACATCACAAACTAAGTTGTTGGCACAAGAAGCAATCTGGAGATTATCTGGTTGTCATAAGTGATTAGTGCCCAAAAATACACATATATTGATTTTAATAGTCGAAATAAATTAAGTTTTAATTAATATTTTTATGGAATTAATATAATTTAATTTGCAAATGAAAATATTTAATTTTAATTTATTTTGTTTTCTTTTGTAGGATTTAATTGGAATTTTTGGCACTTGGAAAAAAAGAAAAAAAAAGAAAGAAGAAAGAAGAAAGAAGCAAATAAAATTGAAGAAACAAAGAAAATGTGGCATTTTTGGAGTCAAAAGGCCCAATCTGGAGGCCGAAGCCCAGCAGTATCTGCCTTTCTCTCCTTGCCCAGCCGCCAGGTGTCATCGTCACAACTCACCACGTGTCGCCTAGGGTGCCCAGCTGCTGCCTCCAGCGTGCGTCACCTGTCCGAGTCCCAGCCCAGGCCACCCGGGCAACCCTCTTGGAGCTCCAGCCAACATGCGCCGGACCCGGTTTGGTTGCCCCTTTCCTTCAGCCAGCCTAGACACATGGCGCATTTGTATTGGTTGGGAATGGATCAAACCCACCAGCTACCATAGTGCCACCAGCCCGCTCTCCTATGCATTTTTCACCTTGCACCTTTCCTTTTTGAGTTTTAAAGCTCATATTTTGTGGTATTTTAGAAAAAAATACAAAATGACAATTCACCAAAATATCTAGATTAATATTAATAATAAGATTTAATTTTTCAAAATCATATTTTATTATTAGTATTCCAGATTTATTTTGTAAACCCCATTTGTTTTTTAATTTCTTTTTAATCATTTTCTCCCTCTATAAATAGGGTCTCTTCTTTCACATTTACAATGTAATTTTTAGGTAGCAAAACTCTACCAAATTTTAGTCTCATTTCTCATATTTTCTCTCTAGAATTTCATGAGAATGTCTAGCATAATAGGCTAACCTTATTAGGAAGGTTAGGATGATCTTATATGCACTATGACTTTGTTTGGTATTTTTGATTCACCATGTGCTTAAAGTTTATATATTTGAGTGATTATTTTCTTTCATCTCTATTTCTTCATCTTGTTATCTTTATTTATGTTTACTAATAGTGTATAGATTTTGTCAAGCACTTTCTATGTATTATCAAATTAGTGAAAATAATATAGATAATATCTTTATTATTTTCTCCATCTCATTCATATATATTTACTTTTGCTAAATCTATATATAATTAGTCATGCTTTTTCTATGTATTTTATAAATGGTAGAAATAATATTTGTGTTAGGTTTATGTCCAATCTTTTATTACATTATTACCAATGGTATAATGTCATTTTTAGATTTTTCATAAGATTTATCTTATCATTCCATGGTAAAGAATAATAATCACTTGAATATATTTTTGTTAAATATATTTGTGCTTCAATGTTAAATCTTCCAAATGAATAGTTGGGATGTGAACTACCCATTTGTGTAATTTTTGTGAATCAAAGATCCAAATAAATAAGTATGCATATTGGTGACTCTTGATCTTTCCTACTTGTTTGTTACATCACACTTTAGTCTATCTTTAAATCTTAAAAACAACAAAAATATCACTGTTCTATTTTCCTCATATTATTTATCTCTAAACTTTATTTATTGATTAACTTTAATTCGTTGTGTCCTTGTGGAATCGACCGTCCGATCTATACTACAACCACCGCTTAGTGGATGTACGTTTTGGGCGTTAAACAAATTTTGGCGCCGTTGCCGGGGAGGTAATAGTGAAAAAAAAAGTTTTTCAATAAATTTTGCAAAAGTGGTAAATAATTCTATCATTTTTCTTTTTGTGTATATTTCTCTTGGAATTTTTTTTATATTTTTCTTATTTACTCTAAAAAAAAAAGTAAAAATAACATCACTATTATTATTTTTTTATTGTTCCTTTTTTGGTTAGTTTTTCATTTTTTTGTCATTGCTGTGCTAAAAAAACGGCTATCCTTTCTTTTCTAGGATTTGTTAGTATTATTCTTTGTTTATTTTGTTAGTTTTCTTTTTCTTTTGTTAGTTTTCTTTTTCTCTCTTTTTATTTATTATTGTTGTAAAAAAAATTAATAAAAAAAGCTTGTTGTGCGTATATTTAGTTTTTTTCTCACGTTAATTTATTTTTGGTAGCTTATTTCATTTTTTTTTTTGTTTCTCTCTTTTCTTTTATTGTAGTAGTAAAAAAAACTTTTAAAAAAAATTAAATTGGTTGCTTATGTTTTGTTAGTTTAGTATTAATTTATTCTTTTTTTTATTTTGTGTTTATGATTTGTTACATTTTTTTTTCTTTCTATCTTACTCTTGTGCTATTTTTTTTTGTGTTTGTAGGATTACTTTAGTTTTTTTTTTTTTGGTTTCTTAGAAAGTTTTTCCTCATCTTTCAGAAAAAAAAATGTTACTTTCTTAGATTTTTTTTAGCCGTTTTATTCATTTGTTTTTTTTTCTTTTGATAATATTTTTTTTAGGCTTGGTGAGCATCTTATTTCTTGTGTTTAGATTATTTTGTATTTTTTATTGGTTGAGTTTTGGCTCTTTATTTTTTTTTGTCATTAGTTTTTTTAAAATTTTATGTTTTAAATCTTAAAAAAAATCATAAAATACAAAAAAAAATAAATAATAAAAACACAGCTTGTTTTGTCGACATAAGTAATTTTTGCTTAAATACCAATTTGAGTAAAGTTCCATCCATGCTTATTTAGTAACATCGGGGAGTTCTAGTAAGTATTGGTTGTAAGAGGACCATTTTTATGAATTGTGACCCCTCCACAATTATCTATGAACCTCGGGGAGTTCTAGATAAAGTGTGGGTCTCAAGTAGGACCATTCTAGAAACCTCAAATTGACCTGGAAACAAGTAAAAAAAAATCAAAAATTAAAAAAAAAATTAAAAAACATAATGAATGAAGAAGAAAAGAACGTTTCGAGATGTATTTTCCAATGTATTATTCTTCATTCAGAAACAATCATAATTCTAGTGCTACTGAGGGTACTAATCGTTTTAGAGGTGCATACAAACTTAGTGTAAGAGAGTACCGAGAACTTGAGGTCTTAGAAACTAAGTTTGAAAGAGAAAGTTATGAGGTTCCCGAGGTAGATTATGATGAGCGTTTTTGTGACTTTGCAAGAGTCGACCATAGGAATCATAATTCTAGTTGGACCAACCCCGTAGATTTTAGTTGGAAGCCTGAGTACAATTACCATGCACCGCCTCACATGAATTTTGAGCAAAATTTTCCTAACTTCCCACATGAACCTCCATATAATGTCTGCACTAATACGAATTCTTTAAAAGACACTTTACACACATTTATAGAGGAGCAAAGAGAGTTAAATAGACAATTGGTGGAAGATTTTAGGGAAACTAGTTCTCAACTTTCAAAATTGACCAACGCTATTATTTCAGATAATGTAAGTCAATTCTCGTCCCAACTTGAGGCCATAACACCATCCCCTACTCCCAGTTCTAAACCTGATGAGGATGATGCTATTACTATTTGGAGTGAAACTCTTTCCCATACTGAAATTCTTCTAACAACTCCAAAGAAAAATGGAAGCTATCATACTGATGTGATAGACTTAATCGTTGAGGAAATCATAAACATATTTGAAATGAAAAATTCACCCAATTTCCTCCACGATTTTGAAACCAAACATTTTCTTTATCTTGAAAATGTTACTTATGCTTTGATTTTTGAGATGTAGGATAAAAGAAAATTAATTTTCGACACAGGATAGTATGCACATATGCAGTTGGTAGACTTACCTGAGAGCAATGCTTTTGTCTACCAAAGACTGATTAGGTTTTATCTTTCTTTTTAGTGTGCTTTATATTAATGTGTCTTTATTTTATGTTGCACATTTTACTTTTTGGGGTTTTATTGTTTTTTTTTTGGTTATCATATTCCCTTTTTTTTTTCCTACAATAGGCTTAACGTTAGACATTGAGGACAATGTCTCATTTAAAATTGGGGGTAGTAGGCATATTCATGCGTTGAAATATATTTTGATTACCATTTTGAACTTTTGAGTTAAATGTTTGCAAAACTCATGAAAACTAAATTTTTGTGAGATAGTTTTTGCTATTTTTTCTATTAGGAAGTAGTTTTTTTAGAGTAATTTCATGCACAACCAAACATTGTAAAAAAAATTGTTAACACATTCAGTTGAGAAAAATCCTAAAGTTTAATGCTTTTAATTTTTGTGAGAAGTGAGAATGAGAAAACAACTTTGAAAACTTCTATTGATCATTTGAGTTGATAAAATTAAATTTGGGGACTTAAAACCCGACATTTACTATAGGGATAATTTTTGTTTTAAAGAGCCTTTGTTGTATTTTATTGTAATTTTCCCTTTAATTTCTTGTATTTTTTTTTTCTTCTTATGTTGTCTCTTGTAAATATATATAAAGGAATAAAAAAAATATATCTAAAAAAATGAATGAAAATAAAGAACAAGAGCAACATTTTTCATCTTCATCTTTTGTAGTTTTGTTGAAAAAAAATTGTCAAATAAAAAAAAAAATCAACATTACTACATTTGTTTTCAATTTATGTGATCAAAAACAAAAAAAAAATTTGTATTTTATTTTTGTTTTGTTCTTTATTTTGGCTCTTAATAACATTTTGTAAAATCTCGAAGGTTCTTATGTCATTTAGATTCCAATTAATTGATTAACCTATCTTTTGATCAATATTCGTTAACATTGTTTGTCCTAAAATGATAACATCCATTGTGTAGCGTTAATTGATAAATTTCCAACTCAAAGAGTGTCAACCATCTCCCATAAAATTGCTTTCAATACCTTTGTGAGAATTTGGAGTTGAGACTTTATTCTTTGGTGATTTTTCAATATTGTTTGTGTTGTAAATTTTGGAAAGAATGATATGGTTTGGTGCACACACACAAAACTCTTGACTTACAACTTTAGTAGTTTTAAATAGCATTTTCTAAATTCTCACTAAACATTTTGTTAAATGATTTTGCATAATTTAGTTCACTAATTCATCTTGGTAATAATTTTTATCTGCTTGAATTGCTAGGGACTAGCAATAAGCTAGTTGGGAGTTGTGATTAGTGCCAAAAAATACACAATTATTGATTTTAATAGTCCGAATAAATTATGTTTCAATTAATATTTTCATGGAATTACTATTATTTAATTTATAAATGAAAATATTTAATTTTAATTTAGTTTGTTTTATTTTGTAGGATTTAATTGGTATTTTTGGCACTTGGAAACAAAGAAAAAAAAGAAAGAAAAAAGAAGAAAGAAGAAAGAAGAAAGAAGAAAGAAGAAAGAAGAAAGAAGCAAATAAAATTGAAGAAACAAAGAAAATGTGGCATTTTTGGAGTCTAAAGGCCCAATCCGGAGGTCTAAGCCCAGCAACATCTACCTTTTTCTCCTTGCTCAGCTGCCAGGTGTCATCATCACAGCCCGCCATGCGTCACCTAGGGTGCCCAGCTGCTGCCTCAAGCGTGCGCCACCTATCTGAGTCCCAGCCCCAGCCCACCTGTGCGACCCGCCTGAAGCTCCAGCCAACCTGTGCCTGACCCGGTTCGACTGTCCCTTTCCTTCAGCCAGCCTGGATACGTGGCACATTTTTATTGGCTAGGAATGGGTCAAACCCACCTGCTGCCATAGTGCCACCAGCCCACTCTCATATGCATTTTGTGCCTTGCACCTTTCCTTTTTGAGTTTTAAAGCCCATATTTTGTGGTATTTTAGAAAAAAAGCAAAATGACAATTCACCAAAATAGCTAGATTAATATTAATAATAAGATTTA
The DNA here is from genome assembly GCF_963169125.1 of Humulus lupulus. Taxonomy (NCBI): domain Eukaryota; kingdom Viridiplantae; phylum Streptophyta; class Magnoliopsida; order Rosales; family Cannabaceae; genus Humulus; species Humulus lupulus. Next base: position 136,972,734 of record NC_084795.1, read on the forward strand.
ATTTTTCAAAATCATATTTTATTATTAATATTCCAGATTTATTTTGTAAACCCCATTTGTTGTTTAATTTCTTTTTAATCATATTCTCCCTCTATAAATAGGGTCTCTTCTTTCACATTTACAATGTAATTTTTAGGTAGCAAAACTTTACCAAATTTTAGTCTCATTTCTCATATTTTCTCTCTAGAATTTCATGAGAATGTCTAGCATAATAGGCTAACCTTCTTAGGAAGGTTAGGATGATCCTATATGCACTGTGATTTTGTTTGGTATTTTTGATTCACCATGTGCTTAAATTTATATATTTGAGTAATTTATTTTCTTTCATCACTATTTCTTCATCTTGTTATCTCTATTTATGTTTACTAATAGTATATAGATTTTGTCAAACACTTTCTATGTATTATCAAATTAGTGAAAATAATATAGATAATATCTTTATCATTTTCTCCATCTCATTCATATATATTTACTTTTGCTAAATCTATATAGAATTATCATGTTCTTTCTATGTATTTAATAAATAGTAAAAGTAATATCTGTGTTAGGTTTTATGTCCCATCTTTTATTGCATTATTACAAATGGTATAATTTCATTTTTAGATTTCTCATAAGATTTATCTCATCCTTCCATGGTAAAGAATAATAATCACTTGAATACATTTTTGTGAAATATATTTGTGCTTCAATGTTAAATCTTCCAAATGAATAGTTGGGATGTGACCTACCCATTTGTGTTATTTTTATTAATCAAATATCCAAATAAATAAGTATGCATATTGGTGACTCTTGATCCTTCCTAATTGTTACCTATTGTTACATCCCACTTTAGTCTATCTTTATTTCTAATATTTAAATCTTAAAAATAAAAAAATATCATTTGTTATGTTTTCCTCATATTATTTATCTCTAAAATTTATTTATTGATTAACTTTAATTCGTTGCCTCCTTGTGGAATGGACTGTTCGATCTATACTACAATCACCGCTTAGTGGATGCACGTTTTTGGCGTTAAACAAATTTTGGCGCAGTTGCCGGGGAGGTAATAGTGAAAAAAAAAGTTTTTCAATAAATTTTGCAAAAGTGGTAAGTAATTCTATCCTTTTTCTTTTTATGTATATTTCTCTAGGAAATTTTTTTTTTTAGATTTTTCTTATTTACTCTAAAAAAATGTAAAAAAAACATCACTATTTTTTTTTTATTGTTCCTTTTTTTTGTCATTGCTGTGCTAAAAAAATTGCTATCCCTCCTCCCAAGGAGCTACTCCTAGTCGTCGAGGAGGTTGATGAAGAAGAGGAGGTCACACAGATGGTGCGCTAAAGAAGGGTTCCTAAGGATAGACAAGATCTTGGCCAAGACCGAGCTGAGTCGGGGGCAGCAGTCGGCCCCTCCAGCCAAGGTAATTCATATAGAGAAATGAACTGAGCAGCTACAAGTTTTAGGCTAGTCTGATTCAACCTGAGGCAGCTCATGAGCTGACATCCGGTAGATCATGACTTGAATGTTGCCCTTCTTCAGCGCATTGACCAATTGGTCATACACCACGATCATAGCTACCCTAAATGTACCATAGTGGTAGATAATACCTTAAACTTTAGGTCCACTTTCTTTTAATAATACGATACAAACCTTTTCTCATGGCCTTCCCTATGTCATGGTGTTCTTACCCCGGATATTAGGTAGGTCGAGCATGAGTCTTGTCAAAACGGGGAACCTGAACTCCGTAGATCTCAAAATGTAATAATTGTAGAGTCTCCCCCTCCTATAATAAAGAAGAGTTAGAAGTTTTACCTAGCCCAACTCGTAATCCAAGGCTGATCATAGTAGTTTCCTCATCTAGTTTGGAGGGTAGAGTTCTTGTACTGTTACTCTTTGCTTTATGTTATCTTGACTAACATTTCTTGGATCTTACTCATTTGCTCACCCTTTTGTGGAAAAAGATATGGATTGGAAGAGTGCCTTCAAGGGTGGTGGGGTTGGAGCTGGACCTATTGTAAAGAGGGCTAGAGTATCCAAGAAGACGACCTCCGGGGTCGGAGCTGGCACTGCATCCCTGCAAACGATAAAGGTGTCAGCTCCACCAAAAAATAGCAGCAGCCAAAGCAACTGCCAACTCAGGTAACTGTAGTTACCATTCATGAAGCTCTGCCTCCTCATTGTAATGACCCAACTATTTCTAAGACCTCGGACTATTCAAAACTACAATGACATAGCTATTAATTTCATTACATACATAAGAAATAACATAACTTTATTTAATACTTAAAATATTGTACCAAATACAAAATAAGGTAAAAATATAAAATGTGATATGGTATGGGATCCCATTGTTTATAAAACATAAAACATAAACTTTAATTTTTTAAATACTAAATGTGGAAATACATCAAAACATAATTTAAAAGACTTTAAACAACATCATCCTCGATCTTCACGCAGTCCATTCGATCCATTCATCCTCAACACACATGCTAAGGTGCCATGAATCCTTCCCGCCTTCCATAATCATTTTCCTGCATCATTCTAAAAATAAAGGAATGAGCCTAATGCCCAACAAGGAAAATCTACTAACAACATATATCCTAAATCATAAACATAAGACTATATCATATACATATACTATAAAACATATATCATATAGGACTACAATATTAATGGCCATTAACTCATTATCATGGTATGTGATAAAACCATCTAGGTCCTCTGTCTACTAATCGAGGTACGTTAGACCACATTATAGTATATGATAACCCATCTAAGTCCTCTATTTGCTAATCGAGGTAGGGTAAATCATAACTCTACACCATGAAAATGATAAAATTTCTCGGGGCTTGCTATCTAAGCAAGTCATATTCTGAAGCGACTATAACATAAATTCTTGGGGCTTGCTATCTAAGCAAGTCATATGCCCAAGGACTACAACATATTTATACATATACATATCATAGCATAAAACATATAAACACGTATAATCTAACCTATTTTCCTTACCAAAAACTTAGATATGGAGACAAGAACGAGATTTTGAACACTTCTAAAACCAACAATAGAACCATGAGTTTCTAAAGAAAAGAGATGAAAAGAGAACTAAACCATCCAAGGAAAAAAACTTATCGAAAAGAACCTTAAGTTTCAAGAAACTTATACACCTAACCAAGAATCATAAACAAGAGTTAGGATCTGAAAGAAAATAAAAGAAAACTAAAGAACTATGAAAAATTGAACTTAAGGATAAGAATACCATTAATGATCTTATGACTTGATCTATACCTCAATACCGAAATAACTCTATATCTTACTTCCTGAGTCTTGGGATTGACTTAATTACCTAAGGATAGACTAAGTAAAACACAGAACTCGGTAGAAACATAAAGAACCGACCTTCTCTCCTCTTCCCTTTCTCTCTCAAAGAAAACCACAAGAAACATAGAAGGACTTGGCTGGAATTCAGAGGATTGGAGCTGAGATTTAGGAGATTAGCTCAAGGATTAGCTGAGGAGTCAATCAAGAATTAAGGTAAGATATAAGCTTTATGCAAGGTGATTAAATTCTGTGTTTATGGTTGGGTTTTGAGGTGTTTATGGATTTTGACATTGAAGAATAGAATTAAAGTTTGGAACCTAGGAGTTATGTAATGCCTTACTTCCTTAGAGCCGTTACTAAGTGAGTTTAAAATGTGCATTTAACTCGCTAATCGAGGTTTAAAGGCAAAAGTGTGAATAAACCATAAACAAAGTCATAAACTTTGAAAATAATTCTATTTATTGAAAATCATAAAACGTTTAACATTCGGGATCCCAAAATACTGTTTAGAAATATTTACAAATCAAAAACATAATCATAGTCGGCTAAACGACAAAATCCAGGTTCAGTACAATCATCTCCCAAAATACCCCTGGTCGTGGCGGCCAGGCAGGTTAAACATGTACGCGCCGCTTCACGCTCTCCATACTCATGGTTGGTCGACTTTCCCCTTGCCCTTACCTGCACCACAGAGCACCCATGAGCCGAAGCCCAGCAAGAAAACCCACACAAGCAGATAACATATGCATATAAAACTCCTAGCATGTAAACCGGCCATCAATAGGCTATACACATACGGCCATGCTGTCCCAAGCGCTTTACCATGCCTTGGGTTCACAGTCCACACCGTAAGAATATCCCAGGCATCCTTTAGGGTCTCACCCTAGCAACTCGCACTCCGTATGCTATGTGCTGCTCCCGGCCCCTTGCTACACTCGGCCTTGCACTCCACGTGCCTAATGCCGTTCTCGGCCCCTTGCCGTTCCCGGCCTTGCCGACCTCGGCCTGCACCGTTCCTGACTCTTGCCAAACATTCACACATATGCATACATAGAATAATAAAGCAAATACCAAACATGAATAAACTCAATCAAAGGGCTACGCCCTGCATACAAGCTCTGTGGGAACAGTAGTTTTCTTACCTGTGTCTCGAGCTTCCCAAGCACCACAATCACGAGCACAGTCCTCTAACCCGAGGCTTGAAGAAATCCTAGTCACAACACATGAACCATAATCAACCACCACGTTCTAATCCATTAAATAGTTTTGAGTCATAATTCTAACCTTCGGGACCTTGGTTTCTACCAAACTGGGTAGTAGGAACCTTCCCGAGCCTTAACGTTCAAGTTCCCAAGCTAAAAACCCTCATTTTGCCAAAATAGCACATTTGGGTCGCGGCTCAGCCTCCCTTAAGCGCCACAGCGCGCCCCTAGACAGAGGCAAAATTGCCTCACATCTGCCAGCCTAGGGCCGCGGCGCCCAAACCTTGCGCCGCGGCGCCTGGGAAATTCCCTCGAAGGCCACTAGCCTAAAAACGCAAGTAGGCCGCGACGCGAGCCCGAAACCCATAATTCCCATGAAAACTTTTCGAGCTAACTCCCCTAAAATAATTCTAAACACACCCCAACAATAGAATTGAATCCCATAATCACCCTAATACACTTTAGGCAGCACATAAACTCAAAGAAACCAGCCAAAATCCTACTCTAACTCAAGCCCAATTATCTAAGCTTTAACCCCTCAAACTTCAGCAAACAGAGGAAAATTTAAATAGAATTCAAGCTTAGGTCCTTACCTCAAGAACAATTCGAATCGCAGCTATCTTTACCTTGCACCTTGCTTTGACATCCCCAATTTGCAGCCTCAAATCCAAAGCTTTCCCCTCAAAGTTCCCTTGGCAAGTTTGAGAGAAAACAAGAAAAAGAGAAGAGAAAGAGTTTGGGTTGGTTCCTATAAAAACTCTGAACATATCCTTAGTTTATTTTATTTAACTTAGTCTCTAAGGTTACCTCAAAGGCTCGAGGTACCGAAAATGTCCCCGAGGGAAAAATGGTAATTTTCCCCAATATTCCCTCCTAAACATTCTAACCTCAAATATATCTCCAAATATTTATTTCCATAACCCAATAACCCCATAAAACATTTAATGCCCGAATTACCCCTCGACTTTACTCGAGTCGGATTCTCAACCCCGCTGTGACTTTCTGGCTGACAGTTCCCAAGGACTGTCACGGATCGTGCTACACAGATATATCACAAGTATATCACATTTACCACATTTATCACATTTATGCCTTCAACGGGCTAAAATTACAAACATGCCCCTAATAACCAGACGGGGCCCACATGCATATTTAATTTACCTAAACATGCATTTCTAATCACATACTCATCAAATTCGCATATAATAATAAATCACTTATTGCCCTCTTGGCACACTAATCAAGGCCCTAAGCCTTATTAGCAAATTTGGGACGCTACAACTATCCCCTCACAGAAATTTCGTCCTCGAAATTACCTGAACAACTCAGGATACCGCTCCCGCATCATTGATTAAAGTTCCCATGTCGCCTCCTCAACCTTGCTGTTCCTCCATAGCACTTTCACGAAGGCGATGGTCTTGCTCTGCTAGACTTTATCCTTCTGATTGAGAATCTGAACTGGCTTCTCCTCATAAGACAAATCCTGATCCAGCTCCAAATTCTCATAACTCAGAACATGTGTCGAATCAGACATATAGTTTCGGAGCATGGACATGTGAAACACGTCATGAACCCCTGATAAGACTGGAGGCATCGCCAATCTGTAAGCTACCTCTCCAACCCGCTCCAAAATCTCAAAGGGGCCCAAAAATCTAGGGCTCAGCTTGCCCCGAACACCAAACCGTTTCACACCCCTCAAAGGTGAAACCCTAAGAAACACATGGTCACCAACTTGAAATTCCACGCTCCTGCGTTTCAGGTCTGAATAACTCTTCTGGCGACTCTGGGAGGCGAGCATTCGCGCTCTAATATTCTCAATCGCCTCATTGGTCCTCTGAACCATATCAGGACCCAAATAACTTCTCTCACCTGTCTCGTCCCAATGGATAGGTGATCTATACTTCCTTCCATAAAGCATCTCATACGGAGCCACACTGATAGTCGCCTGATAACTATTATTGTACGAGAATTCAATGAAAGGGAGATACTTACTCCAAGATCCCCCAAAATCTAACACACAGGCTCGTAGCAGTCCTCCAATATCTGAATCGTCCTCTCAGATTGTCCCTCTGTCTGAGGATGATAAGCGGTACTAAACCGTAACTGCGTACCCATAGCCCTTTGTAGTCTCTCCCAAAACTTGGAGGTGAAGGTGGGGTCCCTGTCGGATATTATCAACCTCGGAGCCCCATGAAGTCGAACAATTTCCTTCACATATAACTCGGCATACTGCTCCATAGTATAAGTCATCCTGATAGGTAAAAAGTGGGCGGACTTGGTATACCTATCCACAATCACCCACACCGAGTCATGCTGACCCACAATCTTCGGCAAACCAACCACGAAGTCCATGGTGATATCTTCCCACTTCCATTCTGGAATCCCTAGAAGCTGCAGCAATCCTGCTGGCCTCTGAAGTTCAGCCTTGACCTGCTGACAAGTTAAGCACTTGGCCACATAATCCACCACATCCCTTTTCATGCCCGACCACCAATACAAAGCTCTCAGATCTTGGTACATCTTCGTCGTACCCGGATGCAAGGAATAGGGAGTGGTATGTGATTCATCTAAAATCTCCCATTGGATATCAGAATCCATCGGAACACAAATCCGACCCTTGAACTTCAGCAACCCCATCTTTGAAATAGAAAAGTCCTTAGCCGCTCCGACTAAGACGTTCTCTCTGTGACCTCTCAAATGGTAATCTTTCCCCTGTGCCTTCTTGATCCTCTCGAGGAGTGTAGACTAAAGAGTGATGTTGGCTAACCAGCCAACAACCAACTCTATACCCACTTTAGTCATCTCCTCAGCTAGCTTATCGGATATCTTCCTCGAACTGAACAACTATCATGGGCCTTTCCGACTCAATGCATCAGCCACTACATTAGCCATCCCAGGATGGTATAGGATATCACAGTTATAATCCTTAACCAACTCTAGCCACCGTCTCTGGCGCATATTCAGATCCTTCTGAGTAAAGAAGTACTTCAAACTCTTGTGGTTGGTGTATATCTCACATTTCTTACCATATAGATAATGTCTCCAAATCTTAAGTGCGAATACCACCGCTGCCAACTCCAGATCATGCATGGGATATCTCTGCTCATATTCTTTCAACTGTCTCAATGCATAGGCTATCACCTTACCAGATTTCATTAGCACACACCCCAAACCCTGTCTGGAAGCATCATAATAAACCACAAACTTCTCATTATCTGTCGGCAGACTCAACACTGGCACTGTGATCAATTGCCACTTCAACTCTATGAAACTATTCTCACATCTGTCTATCCAAACATAATTTGTCTTCTTCTTTGTCAATTCTGTCAACGGTGTAGCTATCCTGGAGAATCCTTCAACAAACTGCCAATAATATCCTGCAAATCCCAGAAAACTCCTCACTTCAGGAACATTACTCGGCCTAAGCCAATCTCTCACTGCCTCAATCTTACTTGGGTCAACCAGAATACCCTCCTTACTAAAAATATGGCCCAGAAATGAAACTTGTGGTAGCCAGAACTCGCACTTGCTGAACTTAGCATATAACCTATGCTCCCTTAACCGCTGCAATACCAGACGCAGATGCTGCAAATGCTCTGACTCTGACTAAGAATACACCAAAATGTCATCGATGAACACAATCACAAACTTATCTAGATAGTCCTTGAAAATCCTGTTCATCATATCCATAAAAACTGCTAGGGCATTGGTTAATCCAAAGGACATAACCAGGAATTCATAGTGTCCATACCTTGTGCGAAAAGTGGTCTTTGGTATGTCCTCTTCTTTAATTCTTAATTGGTGGTAACCTGACCGGAGATCAATCTTGGAAAACACTGTCCTTCCCTGTAGTTGGTCAAATAAATCATCGATCCTGGGCAGTGGATACTTATTCTTAATGGTCAACTTGTTCAGCTCCCTGTAGTCAATACACTTCCTAAGAGATCCATCCTTCTTCTTGACGAACAGTACTGGAGCTCCCCATGGCGAGAAACTTGGTCTGATGAACCCCAAATCCAATAACTCCTGTAACTGAATCTTCAACTCCTTTAACTCTGCCAGAGCCATTCTGTAAGGTGTCCTAGATACCGGCTCCGCCCCTGGCGCCAACTTTATAACAAAGTCAATCTCTCGTTGCGGTGGAAACCCTGGTAGATCTACTGGAAATAAATATGGAAACTCACATACCAATCTGATCTCACCCGGTCCAACCGACACAACCCTAGAGGCATCCACAACATTCGCTAGGAATCCTATGCAACCTTCCTGCATCAGGTCCCTAGCCCTCAATGCTGAAATCATAGGTGCCCGTGGTCCACTAGATATCCCCACAAATACAAAGGGTACCTCCCCTTCTGGTTCAAAATTCACCATCCTGCACTTGCATTCAATCGACGCCCCATACTTTGATAGCCAATCCATCCCTAGGATTATATCGAAGTCATCCATCACCAGCTCAATCAGATCAACAGACAACTCCCTACTGTCTACCTCTACTGGTAAAGCTCTAATCCATCTCCTAGAGACTACCAGCTCCCCAGTTGGCAATAAAGTCTGAAAACCCCTAGCATACAAAACACTAGGTCTACACAGCTGATCTATCACTCTAGAAGACACAAAGGAATGAGTAGCTCCCGAATCAAACAATGCAGTATAAGAAGATCCAGCACTAGAAATCTGACCTGTCACAACCGAGGGGCTAGCCTCCGCCTCAGTCTAAGTCAAAGTGAACACCCTGGCAGGAGCAAGATTGCCGCCTTGCTTCGGCTCCTCTTTCCTGGCTTGTGGGCAGTCCTTCTTCAGATGATTGGCACTCCCATAGATAAAGCAGGCCCTAATCCTGCACTCACCCTGGTGTTGTCGTCTGCATCGTGGACACACTGGAAAACTCCTCCAGTTGTCACTTCCACCCTGACGGCCACTAGAAGCACCCCGTGCCCTCCTATCAGAACTAGGAGGAACAAAGGAATCTGGGGCCTTCCTCTTCTGCTCACTGTAGCCACTCCCCAGACTAGATCCAATAAAAGGTGGCACTGTCCTTCTGGCATCGCACCTAACAACGCTCTCTTTCCAAATCTGGTCCTCGGCCCCCTCAGCTGTAAGGGCCTTATCCACAACTTGAGCGTAGGTAGTAGTCTCTGGATCCAAGGTGATCTTCACATCACGGGTGATCATAACGTTTAATCCCCGTACAAATCTGTCTCCTCTTGCCGCATTAGTCGGCACTAAATCTGGCGCAAACTTCGCCAATCGGTCAAACCTCAAAGCATACTCAATCACGGTCAACCGATTCTGAGTTAGGTTGATGAACTCATCAACCTTCGTAGCTCGAACTGCAACAATGTAATATTTCTCGTTGAATATGTTCCTGAACTCTTCCCAAGTCATAATGGTCACATTCCTTCTCTGAACCACTACATCCCACCAGATGCGGGCATCCTCTCTCAACATGTAGCTAGCACAAGCTACCCTCTCATTCTCCTCAACCCTCATAAAATCCAAAATTGAGGAAATCATATTCTTCCATTGCTCTGCCCACAGTGGGTTTGATCCACCCTCAAAGGTGGGAGGATACTATTTCTTGAACCTCTCGTATAAAGGTTCCCACCTGTTCTCCATAACAGGTTGAACCGGCACTGGCGCCACAACCTGCTGAACTAGCAACCTAATGACCTGTGGAGGGGCCTGTTGTCTCAACTGTCGAAGTTCTTCCTTTGTTCGTTGCAGTCTTCCTTCCATTTTGGCAAACACCTGTTGCCAATTCTGTGGGGCAGGTGGAGGGTCCTGACCCTGGTTGTCATCCTCGGCCCTACTGTCATGGAGTCTAGATGATTGACGAGGCATCTCAACAAATATGCCTACAATCAACGACGCCGCTCATCAGGCATGATAACAACATCCAAAACCACCTCCCAATCACATCAACCAACCACAAACAACAATCCACATAACACACAGATAGGATATAACATACAACGGGCCATGCCCTAGCATCATGCATATGCTAACTCATTCATCATGCTCTATAAGAAATAAGCAGGCAAACATGGCATTTAAACACATATTCAAGCATTTAAGTCAATTATTACCAACCAACCCTGAGTCGAGCTTGTCACTGACAGCGAGCGTACATGTTCGGTCAATCTCCAGAAACCATAAACCTTGGCTCACTCTGATACCAAGTTGTAACGCCCTACTTCCTTAGAGCCACTACTATGTGAGTTTAAAATGTGCATTTAACTCGCTAATCGAGGTTTTAAGGCAAAAGTGTGAATAAACAATAAACAAAGTCATAAACTTTGAAAATAATTCTATTTACTAAAAATCATAAAATGTTTAACATTCAGGATCCCAAAATACTGTTTAGAAATATTTACAACTCAAAAACATAATCATAGTCGGCTAAACGACAAAATCCAGGTTCAGTACAATCATCTCCCAAAATACCCCTGGCCATGGCGGCTAGGCAGGCCAAACATGTACGCGCTGCTTCACGCTCTCCGTACTCATGGTTGGTCGACTTTCCCCTTGCCCTTACCTGCACCACAGAGCACCCGTGAGCCGAAGCCCAGCAAGAAAACCCACAAAAGCAGATAACATATGCATATCAAACACCTAGCATATAAATCGGCCATCAATAGGCTATACACATATGGCCATGCCATCCCAGGCGCTTTACCAGGCCCTGGGTTAGCGGTCCACACCGTAAGGATATCCATGTATCCTTTAGGGTCTCACCTTGGCAACTCGTACTCCGCGTGGTAAATGCTGCTCTTGGCCCTTTGCCGCACTCGACCTTGCACTCCACATGCCTAACGCCATTCTCAACCCCTTTCCATTCCCAGCCTCGCCGACCTCGGCCTGCGCCGTTACTGACTCTTGCCGAACATTCACACATATGCATACATAACATAATAAAGCAAATATCAAACATGAATAAACTCAATCAAAGGGCTACGCCCTGCAACACAATCATATAGGGCCCTGCCTTGCATACAAGCTCTATGGGAACAGTAGTTTTCTTACCTGTGTCCCGAGCTTCCCAAGCACCACAATCACGAGCACAGTCCTCTAACCCGAGCCTTGAAGAAATCCTAGTCACAACACATGAACCACAATCAACCACCACGTTCTAATCCATTAAATAGTTTCGAGTCATAATTCTAACCTCTAGGACCATGGTTTCTACCAAACTGGGTAGTAGGAACCTTCTCGAGCCTTAACGTTCAAGTTCCCAAGCTAAAAGCCCTCATTTTGCCAAAAAAGCACATTTAGGTCGCGGCTTAGCCTCCCTTAAGCGCCGCGGCGCGCTCCTATACAGAGGAAAAATTGCCTCACATTTGCTAGCCTAGGGCCACGATACCTAAACCTTGCACTGCGGCGCCTAGGAAATTCCCTCGAAGGCCACTAGCCTAAAAACGCAAGCAGGCCGCGGCACTGAAGAACAGAGTCGCGACGCGACCCTGAAACCCATAATTCCCATGCAAACTTTTCGAGCTAACTCCCCTAAAATAATTCTAAACACACCCCAACAATAGAATTGAATCCCATAATCACCCTAATACACTTTAGGCAGCACATAAACTCAAAGAAACCAGCCAAAAGCCTACTCTAACTCAAGCCCAATTATCTAAGCTTTAACCCCTCAAACTTCAGCAAAACAGAGGAAAATTTAAACAGAATTCAAGCTTAGGTCCTTACCTCAAGAACAATTCGAATCGCAGCTATCTTTACCTTGCACCTTGCTTTGACATCCCCAATTTGCAGCCTCAAATCCAAAGCTTTCCCCTCAAAGTTCCCTTGGCAAGTTTGAGAGAAAATAAGAAAAAGAGAAGAGAAAGAGTTTGGGTCGGTTCCTCTAAAAAATCTGAACATATCCTTAGTTTATTTTATTTAACTTAGTCTCTAAGGTTACCTCAAAGGCTCGGGGTACCGAAAATGTCCCCGAGGGAAAAATGGTAATTTTCCCCAATATTCCATCCTAAACATTCTAACCTCAAATATATCTCCAAATATTTATTTCCATAACCCGATAACCCCATAAAACATCTAATGCCCGAATTACCCCTCGACTTTACTCGAGTCGGATTCTCAACCCCGCTGTGACTTTCTGGCTGACAGTTCCCAAGGACTGTCACGGATCGTGCTACACAAATATATCACAAGTATATCGCATTTACCACATTTATCACATTTATGCCTTCAACGGGCTAAAATTACAAACATGCCCCTAATAACCAGACGGGGCCCACATTCATATTTAATTTACCTAAACATGCATTTCTAATCACATACTCATCAAAGTCACATATAATAATAAATCACTTATTGCCCTGTAGGCACACTAATCAAGGCCCTAAGCCTTATTAGCAAATTTGGGAGTTAGCTCAGAAATCTTTTAGAGAGCTGGTTCATCAAAGAAGGTAAGCTTGAATTTATGATTTAATGACTGAATCTTAGTGTTTTCTTGATTGGTTTTGAAGTTTTTAAGCTTTTGAGTTTCTGAGATTGAAGTGGGATTTTGGTGAGTTTCTAGGCTAAGTTTTAGCTGGGTTGTGTTGCTAGAATTGTGTTAGAAGTTTTGTGATAATTGAGTTGTGGAATTGGGATAGTTTTGGATGGTTTTGAGTAGGGTTTGAGAGTAAAAAATGGTGGATTTTATGGGTTCGAAGGGGTCGGGCTGCGACATAGTTCTTGGTGAACCGCGGCCCTCTGAGGCTGATGAATGCTGAGGAAGGAGGGCGGGCTGCTTCATGGGGCTTGTAGGGCCATGGGCCGTGTCTGGTTCTGGGTGAGGATAAGCCTCTGTTTGGGGCCATGCCACGGTATGGGAAGCTTGAGCTGTGGACCTTAAGGGAATTTGGGTTTTTGGGATTTTAAGCATGGGAATTTAACCTAGGGTTCTCGGGATCTAATCTTCTACCGTGTTTGGTGGAATTCGATGTTCCGAAGACTAGAACCTTATCTAGAAGCCCTTTCACAATTATTAATGGTATCCCTTATCTTGGTTGTGACTAGGTATAAGCTAGGGGCTCAGGAAACGAATCGTGCTCAAGAGGCATCTCACGTAACCAGTACACTTGGAAACTAAAGGTAAGAAAACTGCACCCAGTTGTGGATTTATAATGGGACTAAGGGTTCCCTATTTTGTATGCTTTATAGAGGAATGTATTATGCCATGTAAGTAATAAACAAATGGCATAAGAGTGCCGGAGTTTACATTAGCGCACAGGGCGCGGCTCGACCACTAGTAGATGAGGACACAGCTTATTATGCACTGAGCTCGGTTTAAGCGGGCCAGAGTCAGTGGGGTAAATAGAGGGTGCGACCTAAGGTGTCGACCCTGATTATCATGTAATTTTATTGTTATTATTGATTGGTGGATTTGTCATGCTGAATAGTTGAGTGTTGATTGATTGAATCTTTGGTTATATCTACGTGCTATGTGATTAATGTGGTATGTTAAGTGTATGATCATGCTTAAAGGGTTATTCAATTGTTATCATTGTTTGTTATATAATGTTATGTTTTCTTGCTGGGCCTTGACTCATAGGTGCTTCGTGGTGCAGGTAAAGGCAAGGGCAAGCTTGATCAGCCCTGATTTGGAGAGCTCTAAGAGCAGAATGTACATGATCAGATGCTCAGTCGCCACGGTTGAGGGGGAGATAGGAACAGGAGAACCATAATCGTCTGTTTTGCCCTTAGAGTGGCTAGTGGTTGTTTGTACTCTTGAAATTTTGTAAACTGACTTTTAAATGCTGTTCCTTTTGGGATCCCATGTGTAAAAATGTTTAGTTATATGAAATGTATCTTTTGAAACCAAAATCTTTTAACCCTAGCACATTAATGGTTTCCGTAACACGTTTTTTACTAAAAGACTTGGTTATAAATACATAGTGTAGCGGTCTTGGTTATCCAGGGCATTACAACTTGGTATCAGAGCGTCCTAGGTTTAAGGGTTCCTGAAGACCGGCTGGACATGTACATTCGCTGCTAGAGACAAGATCGATTCAGGGTTTGGTAATGTGTATATGTGCTTATATGCTTGCATGCTTGGAAAGAATTATGATTATTGTTATCTGTTGGATTTATAGGAAGCATGAGATGTTGATAGGGCCTGTCCCTTGACTGTTGTGTGATAATATTGAGGCCTGCTTATTAGCATTGCTTTGCATGTGAATGAATATCTGAATGATTAGCTGCATATTGTGTATGGATGGATGGCTGTATCTTAATTGTTGTGTGGTGATGTTGGGGCATGCTTATTAGCAATTCTGGTGCATGTGGATCAATGCCTATATCTTGATTGTTTGTGATTGGTTATGTTCCTTCGGTGGATTTTGGAGAAGCTTTTACCCTATCATCATGGTCTGATTGCCGAGTCATTGATTGCAGATTTACTTGGATAGCTATGCATCTAAGAAAATCTACACGACTAGCTAGCACTAGGTCTGGGACCGGAGGTGATGACCAGGGCCAGATTCCTCCTCCAGTCCCTAAGAACTGGCAGCAACTTATGGCAGATATGCAAGCACGGCTATAGAGCCGGGATGAGCAGATCCGTATTCTGCGACAGCAGGCTCCATCAGGGAGTGCTGCCCCTATTGTGCTACCTGCAGTGGTACCAGTTGTACAACCAGAAGAGGTTGGGAACAGGTGGGAGCCATTGTATGAGCGGTTCCGAAAGCACCATCCCCCAACTTTTGAGGGAGGACCTGACCCACTGAAGGCCGAGCAGTGGCTGACTATGATTACTACTATTATGGACTTTATGAGGATAGAGAGATATGACAGAGTGGCCTATGCCACATATATGTTGAGAGAGGATGCCCGCATCTGGTGGGAAGTGGCATCACAGACCAGGGACGCCACTGCTTTAAGTTGGGAAGGATTTAAAGATTTGTTCAGCCAGAAATACTACAATGTTGCCATCAGGGAAGCAAAAGTTAATGAGTTTGTGGGTTTGGTGCAGGGCAACATGACAGTTACTGAGTATGCCCTAAAATTTGATAGACTTGAGAAATTTGCACCAGACCATGTGCCTACAGATGCAGCCAGGCAAGATAGGTTTATTCGAAGGCTTAGTGCTATGATAGTCTAGGATGTTAGGATCACAACGGTACTTGGGGGAACAACTTATGCCCAGGTCGTTGAGAAGGCTCTTACCGCGGAGGAAGCGGAGAACAAGATTTGGAAGGAAAGTGCAGCGAGGTGCGAGGGTCACCGGGTGGTGCCTCCTTATTTTGGGTCAGGTAGGGGTGGAGGCCCCAGTGATGTGAAGAGGAAGACTCCTGAAACTTTGATCGCTGCTGGTCCTGACAGGAGGGGTCAAGGTAGTTAGGGTGACCGCCAGGGTGGTGGCGAGGCATGGCGGACCTATCTGGAGTGCCCGAGGTGTAGAAGACGCCATCAGGGCGAATGTCGGGCCAAGGCTTGCTATGTGTGTGGAATGGTGGGGCACCTCAAGAAGGACTTCCCAATAGTGAAGAAAGGAGAAGCAGGAAAGGTGGATAGCTTGACTCCAGCTCAAGTATTCAACTTGACACAGGCAGATGCCGAGGCTAGTCCCTCGGTAGTGACAGGTCAGCTTTCTAGTGTTGGCTCTCCTTTTACTGTATTGATTGACTCTGGTGCTACACATTCATTTGTTTCTAGTAAAGTGATTGATAGATTGTTTAGACCTAGTGAGTATAAGACTACGGAGTTTAGGACTTTATTTCCTACTGGGGAACTGGTAGTTTCTAGGAGGTGGATCAGGGCACTGCCAGTGATGGTTGATAGTAGGGAGCTTTCAGTTGACTTGATTAAGTTAGATATGGAGGATTTTGACATGATCTTAGGGATGGATTGGTTGGTCAGGTATGGGGCTACTATTGACTGTAGGAAGAAGATGGTGACTTTTGAGCCTGAGGGCGAGGATCCTTTTGTCTTCGTGGGTGTGGTATGTGGACTCCGTGTACCCATGATATCAGCATTGAGAGCCAGAGACTTGTTACAGGGTGGATTTATAGGCATTCTGGCTAGTGTGGTGGATACTACCAGGGTTTTTTCAGTGAGGCTGGGAGAGACCAGGGTGGTTTGTGAGTTTTTGGATGTGTTTCCTGAGGAGCTACCAGGATTGCCGCAGCGCAGGGAGATTCAGTTTGTTATTGAGTTAGCACCGGGGACAGAACTAGTATCAAGAGCACCATATAGGATGGCACCAGTAGAGTTGAAGGAGTTGAAGATACAACTGCAGGAACCTCTGGATTTGGGATTCGTCAGTCCTAGCTACTCTCCATGGGGCGCTCCAGTTTTGTTTGTTAAGAAGAAGGTATGGACTCTAAGAATGTGCATAGACTACAGGGAATAGAACAAGTTGTCCATTAAGAATAAGTACCCTCTACCAAGGATCGATGACTTGTTCGATCAGCTGCAGGGAAAGACGGTGTTCTCAAAGATTGATCTTCAATCTGGTTATCACCAGCTGAGGATCAAGGACGAGGACATACCGAAGACGGCCTTCCGAACGTGGTGTGGGCACTATGAGTTCTTGGCATGTCTTTTGGTTTGACCAATGCCCCGACAACTTTCATGGATCTGATGAACAGGGTATTCAAGGACTTCTTGGATCAGTTCGTCATTGTCTTCATCGACGACATCTTAGTGTACTCCAGTTCAGAGGCAGAGCATGAGCGACATCTTTGACAGGTCTACAGAGGTTAAAGGAGCATCGGTTATATACCAAGTTTAAGAAGTGTTGCCAAAGGTGACTTTTCTTGGGCATATAGTTGGCGCAGAGGGGATTAAGGTGGATCTGTCCACGATGGAGGCGGTGAGAGATTGGCCGAAGCCAAGGAACGCCTCAGAGGTGCGGAGTTTTCTCGGGTTGGCAGGCTATTACAGGCAGTTTGTAGAAGGATTTTCAAAGATTTCTTCACCAATGACAGAGTTGACCTGGAAGAATCAGAAGTTTGTTTGGTCAGAGAAGTGTGAGGACAGTTTCAAGGAGTTGAAGAAACGACTTGTTACTGCACCTGTACTGAGTCTTCCTTCAGAAGAAAGAAAGTTTGTGGTATACTGTGATGCATCGAGGATGGGCTTGAGCTGTGTGTTGATGCAGAATGAGAAGGTTATAGCTTATGCGTCGCGACAGCTGATGGAGTATGAGCAGTGATATCCTACCCATGATCTGGAGCTGGCGACAGTGGTATTCGCATTGAAGGTGTGGTAACATTACCTGTATGGGGAGAAGTGTGAGATATACACTGATCATAAGAGTTTGAAGTATTTCTTCACCCAGAAGGATTTGAACATGAGACAGAGGCATTGGTTAGAGTTGGTTAAGGATTATGATTGTGACATTCTTTACCACCTAGGGAAAGCCAATGTTGTGGTAGATGCATTGAGCCGGAGGGGCTCGGGACAATTATTTAGTTCTGTTCAGTTCTCAAGAGAGTTAGCGGATGAGATGGCCAGGGCAAGGATAGAGCTGGTGGTGGGCTAGTTGGCCAATATTACCTTGCAGTCGACCCTGCTAGAGCGGATCAAGGAGGGTCAATTGGTAGATGCACAGTTACAAGAAGCTCGACAGAATGTCTTAACAGGGATAGCTAAGGATTATTCTATTTATGAGACTGGTATGCTTCGATATCAGGGACGGATTTGTCTTCCAGCATATGAAGGGATCAGATGAGAGAAACTAGATGAGTCTCACACTACGCCGTACTCGCTTCATCCAGGTACCACAAAGATGTACCAGGACTTACGGGCATTATATTGGTGGCTCGGGATGAAGAAGGATGTGGTGGAGTATGTGGCCAGGTGTTTGACATGTCAGCAGGTGAAAGCTGAGCATCAGCGACCAGCCGGGTTGCTTCAGCCTTTGGGTATTCCCGAGTGGAAGTGGGAGGACATTATAATGGATTTTGTGGGAGGTCTACCCAGGATAGTAGGACTTTATGATTCAGTGTGGGTAATAGTGGAAAGATACACCAAGTCAGCTCATTTTCTGCCAGTGAAGTCGACTTACACAGTGGAACAGTATGTAGAGTTGTCTGTGAGGGAGATAGTTCATCTCCATGGGGTTCCTAAGTCTATTGTATCTGAACGAGACCCTATCTTTACTTCCAAGTTATGGGGGGCTCTACAGAGAGCCATGGGGACTCAGTTGAAGTTTAGCACAACCTTTCATCCTAAGACTGATGGACAGTCTGAGAGGATGATTCAGGTGTTAGAGGATATGCTTAGGGCATGCGTGATCGACTTCGAGGGATTATGGAGTAAGTATCTCCCGTTGATTGAATTTTTGTATAACAACCGTTACCAGTCCATGATTGGAGTGGCTCCTTATGAGATGCTATATGGAAGGAGGTGTAGGTCGCCCATCCATTGGGATGAGATGGGTGAGAGAAAATATTTGGGGTCGGATATGGTTCAGAAGACAAATGAAGCTATTGAGAAGATCCGAGCTAGAATGCTTGCTTCGCAGAGTAGACAGAAAAGCTACGTTGATCCCAAGCGTAGGGACATGGAGTTCTAGGTTGGGGACCACGTGTTTTTGCAAGTTTCACCACTGCGAAGGGTGAAGAGATTTGGAGTAAAGGGCAAGCTGAGCCCTCGGTTTGTTGGACCTTTTGAGATTCTGGAAAGGATTGGATAGGTGGCTTACAGATTGGCCTTGCCACCGTCATTGTCGGGAGTTCATGATGTATATGTTGTAGAAGTATGTCTCAGATTTGATGCATGTACTGAAGTATGAGGACTTAGAGTTACAGACAGATTTTTCTTATGAGGAGCGACCAGTTCAGATTTTGGATCGGAAGGACAAAGTTCTACGGAATAAGACGATTTCGTTAGTTAAAGTAATGTGGAGAAATAGCAAGGTCGAGGAAGCGACCTAGGAGCTAGAGACAGTGATGCGGGATCAGTATCCCGAGCTATTCAGGTAAATTTCGAGGGTGAAATTCTCAGTAGGAGGGGATAGTTGTAATGACCCAAAATCATTTATATGGCTTAAGGGCCCTGATTAGTGTGCCAGGAGGGCATAATTGGTTTATGTGTGAATTTATTAAGTTTGATGCATGATTTTATGATAAGCATGCTTGTATGGTTATATGAATGTAAATGTGATTATATGCTATAATTGTGAGGACCACATTATTATGTGGGTAAATCTGCAGCATGCGACTTGAGGCAATTCTAGGGAGCTAGTTAGCGGGAAAGTCACAGCGGGGCTTAATACTTGACTTGAGGCAAGTCAAGGGGTATTTTAGGTATTGAATGGTTATTTTGGTTATCGGGTTATGGAAATAAATAATTGGAGATATATTTGAGGTTAGGAAGCTTAGGTGGGAATACTGGGGAATTTTACCATTTTTCCCTCGGGGACGTTTTCGGCACCCCGAGTCTCGGGATTGACTTAATTACCTAAGGATAGACTAAGTAAAACACATAACTTGGTAGAAACATAAAGAACCAACCTTCTCTCCTCTTCCATTTCTCTCTCAAAGAAAACCACAAGAAACTTAGAAGGACTTGGTTGGAATTCAGAGGATTGGAGCTGAGATTTAGGAGATTAGCTCAAGGATTAGCTGAGGAGTCAATCAAGAATTAAGGTAAGATATAAGATTTATGCATGGTGATTAAATTCTTTGTTTATGGCTGGGTTTTGAGGTGTTTATGGATTTTGACATTGAAGGACAGAATTGAAGTTTTGAACCTAGGAGTTAGCTCAGAAATCTTTTAGAGAGCTGGTTCATCAAAGAAGGTAAGCTCGAATTTATGATTTAATGACTGAATCTTAGAGTTTTCTTGACTGGTTTTGAAGATTTTAAGCTTTTGAGTATCAAAGATTGAAGTGGGATTTTGGTGAGTTTCTAGGCTAAGTTTTAGCTGGGTTGTGTTGCTGGAATTGTGTTAGAAGTTTTGTGATAATTGAGTTGTGGAATTGGGATAGTTTTGGGTGGTTTTGAGTGGGGTTTGAGAGTAAAAAATGGCGGATTTTCTGGGTTCGAAGGGGTCGAGTCATGGCATAGTTCTTGGTGAGCCGCGGCCCTCTGAGGTTGATGAATGCTGAGGAAGGAGGGCAGGCCACGACATGGGGCTTGTAGGGCTGCGACCCGTGTCTGGTTCTGGGTGAGGATGAGTCTCTGTTTGGGGCCATGCCGCGGCATGGGAAGCTTGAGCTGTGGCCCTTAAGGGAATTTGGGTTTTTGGGATTTTAAGCATGGGAATTTAACCTAGGGTGCTCGGGATCGAATCTTCTAACGTGTTTGGTGGAATTCGATGTTCCGAAGACTAGAACCTTATCTAGAAGCCCTTTTACAATTATTAATGGTATCCCTTATCTTGGTTATGACTAGGTATAAGCTAGGGGCTCGGGAAACGAATCGTGCTCAAGAGGCTTCTCATGTAACCAGTACACTTGGAAACTAAAGGTAAGAAAACTACACCCGGTTGTGGATTTATAATGGGACTAAGGGTTCCCTGTTTTGTATGCTTTATAGAGGATGGTATTATGCCATGTAAATAATAAACAAATGGCATAAGAGTGCCAGAGTTTACATTAGCGCACAGGGCACGGCTCGACCACTAGTAGCTGAGGACACAGCTTATTATGCACTGAGCTCAGTTTAAGCGGGCTGGAGTCAGTGGGGTAAACAGAGGGTGCGACCTAAGGTGTCGACCCTGATTATCATGTAATTTGATTGTTATTATTGATTGGTGGATTTGTCATGCTGAATAGCTGAGTGTTGATTGATTGAATCTTTGGTTGTATCTACGTGCTATGCGATTAATGTGGTATGTTAAGTGTATGATCATGCTTAAAGGGTTATTCAATTGTTATCATTGTTTGTTATATAATGTTATGTTTTCTTGCTGGGCCTTGGCTCACGGGTGTTTCATGGTGCAGGTAAAGGCAAGGGCAAGTTTGATCAACCCTGATTCGGAGAGCTCTAAGAGCAGAATGTACATGATCAGCTGCTCAGCCGCCACGGTTGAGGGGGAGACAGGAACAGGAGAACCATAAAAGTCTGTTGTTCCCTTAGAATGGCTAGTGGTTGTTTGTACTCTGGAAATTTTGTAAACTGATATTTAAACGCTGTTCCTTTTGGGATCCCATGTGTAAAAATGTTTAGTTATATGAAATGTATCTTTTGAAACCAAAATCTTTTAACCCTAGCACATTAATGGTTTTAGTGACATGTTTTTAACTAAAAGACTTGGTTAGCAAGTCGTGCACCTTTATAAATACACAGCGTAGCGGTCTTGGCTATCCAGGGCGTTATAGAGCTGACTTGGTTAGTCTATCTACTACTACCCAAGTCGAGTCGTGCTGCTTATTTGTTCAAGGTAAACCTGTCACGAAGTCCATGTCTATGTCTTCGCACTTCAATTTTGGGATACTAAGAGGTTGCAATAAACCTGCAGGTCGTTGATGTTCTACTTTCACTTGCTAGCATACTAAGCATTTAGACACATATTATGCTACGTCTTTCTTCATTCCCGGCCACCAATAAAGTGCCTTAAGGTCATGAGTCATCTTGGTCGACCCTGGGTGAACTGAGTATGGAGTATTGTGTGCATCTTCTAAAATCTTCATCTTAATTCCATGGTCATTCGGCACGCATACCCGACCCTTATATCTCAAGAACCCCTGTTTTGATAAAGAGAAATTTGTGGCCTTTCCTTCTTTGATTGCAGCTATGTGAGATACTAACGTGCATCATGCCCTTGCCCGATCCGTATATCTTCTAACAGATTTGACTGGATGGACAAGTTAGCCAGTTTACCAATGACTACTTCTAGTCCGACATTGATCAGCTTTCGCTGAAGCGACTTTTCTATTCCGGATATTGTTGCTAGATTCCCGTAACTCTTTCTGTTTAGCGCATCAGCAACTACATTTACTTTTCCCGGGTGGTATAGGATTTCATAGTCATAATCCTTTACTAGTTCTAACCACCTGCGCTGCCGCATGTTGAGCTCCTTCTGCGTGAAGAAATACTTTAAGCTCTTGTGGTCCGTATAAATCTCACACCGTTCTCCATAAAGATAATGGCGCCAGATTTTCAATACGAGGACCACCGCTACCAACTCCATATCATGCATTAGATAGTGTTGCCCTTATTCCTTCAGCTGCCTTGAGGCGTAGGCTATCCCTTTGTCATTCTGCATCAACACACAACCCAAACCTTGCTTCGATACTGAGCATAACTTATCGTTGTTGGGTGTCGGTACACAAAGTACTGGTACTGAGCATAACTTATCCTTGAGCAACTAGAAGCTCTCTTCATATCTATCCGTCCAGTTGAACCTTTGTTGTTTCCGGGTCAGGTTGTTAAGTGGAGTGGCTATCTTAGAAAAGCCTTCTACAAACCTTCGATAATAGCCTGCTAGTCCAAGAAAACTTCTAACCTCTGACGCATTCTTAGGTCTTGGCTGATCCTTCACAGCCTCTACCTTTGCTGGGTCTACTGCAACTTCATCCTCGGATACTATGTGGCCGAGGAACGCTACTTGCGAAAGCCAAAATTTGCACTTCTTGAACTTGGCGTAAAGTTGATGCTCCTTTAGTCATAGCATGGCCATTCTTAAAGTTTCCTCGTGCTCGACTTCGTCCTTGGAGTACACCAAAATATCGTCGATGAATACTATGACGAATTTGTCCAAGTAATCCTTGAAGACCTGATTCATTAAATCCATAAATACGGCTGGAGCATTGGTAAGACCAAAAGACATAACTAAAAACTCGTAATGTCCATATCGAGTTCTAAAGGCTGTCTTAGGAATATCTTCTTCCCGTACCTTGAGCGGGTGATACCCGGACTGTAGATCAATCTTAGAAAACACGGTCGCTCCTTGGAGTTGATCAAACAAGTCGTTGATCCGGGGTAGCGGGTATTTATTCATAATTGTCACTTTATTCAGCTCGCGGTAATCTATACACATTCACATACTTTCGTCCTTCTTCTTCACAAATAGAATTGGTGCTTCCCATGGTGAATGGCTTGGTCTAATGAAACACAAGTCCAAGACTTCTTGTAGCTGTGTCTTCAACTCCTTGAGTTCAGTAGGTGCCATCCGGTATGGTGTCTTTGAGATAGGCTCAGTTCCCGGTACTAGTTCGATTGTGGAGTCAATTTCCCGAGTTGGCGGCAACCCTGGTAAATCGTCAAGAAATACTTCTGGGAATTCCTTTATAATGTTGACGTCTCCAACCTTTAGTTGTGTTTCCTTTACCACATCCGTGATGCTGACTAAGAATGCGTGACATACTTTTTCAATCATCCTCTAAGCTTTGAGAGATGAAATAAGCGGTGTTCGTAGTCCTAAAACCTTTCCCATAAAGCATAGTTTCTGACCGTCAGTAGTTTTGAACGTCACTTGCTTACGTCTACAGTCGATGGTTGCGCCATGCCTTCCTAACCAATCCATGCCCAGTATCACGTCGAAGTCTTTGATCTCTAGCTCTATCAGGTCTCCTTCTAGTTCTAAGTCCTCAATTTTAATTGGTACACCTCGTACTAACTATGATGATAGGACTACTTTGCCTGAAGGCAATTCTGTCACAAACCTAGTTCTAAATCTTTCACAAGGTTTGTCTAATTTCTCTATCATTCCTAACAAGAAATACAAGTGTGTTGCTCCTGAATCAAATAATACTGAACATATATTATTGAGGATAAGAATCTGACCTGCGACCACTTTGTTACTAGATGTTTGCACAACACTTGCCAGAATGTTTCTTTTGACATTTGGAGCACTGCGACTATTCTACATAACTCGACCTATTGCCTCCATTGTTAGTCGGTGCTCTTTTGTCATTGTCAGATTGCTTATGGTTTCTATGTTGATGATTGTTGTTGTGGTTTTGACCATTTTGAGGTTGATTTTGTTGTTTAAGTTCAAGCTTATGGGCCTCCTCCTTACTAACATTTTCTTGAAGCCTCTCCACCTCTATAGCCATTTCTAGAGCATCGGCGTAAGAAGTGGTTTCAGGATTTGCTAGCTTGACTCCTAGCTCAATCTTTGGTCTGAGTCCTCTAACGAACTTGGTGACCCTCAAAAATTCGGTTGGGACCAACTCTGGTGCGAACTTGGCTAATTGGTCGAACTGTCAAGCATACTCTGCTACCGTTAAGTTGCCCCGCTTCAGACTGGTGAACTCTTCTACCCTCGTAGCAATGACTGCTAAATTGTAATATTTCTTGTGAAAGAGCTCCACAAATCTAGTTCATGTCATGGTGGCGACGTCATGAGTCTGTTGTACTAAATCCCACAAGATTCTAGCATCCTTCTTTAGAAGAGAAGAAACGCAGGATATGCGATCCGCATTGCCGAGGTTGTGCTAGGATTGGCTCTACATTCCTGAGCCATTCTTTTGCTTCGAAGGGGTCGGTTGTCCCTTCAAATTTTTGAGCGTGTTGCTTACAAAACCGCTCGTAGATTGGCTCTATGTAATAAGCTGGGTAAGGTGCATAGTTCGCCATTGGCCATCCCCCATAAGGACCTACTTGTTGGGGGTGCTTGAGCCATATGCTGAGGCTGCGGTTGCGGCTGAGTCTATGGCTACGGCTGAGCCTATTGTCGTTGTTGCTGCAGCAATTCTTCCACTTGTTTCTGTAGTCGGACAGTCTCAGTGGTGTTGTCAACCGGAGGCGGTGCACTTCTGTTAGCAGCAGTATTGGTAGCACACGTTCCCCATCTTCGGACTGGAGGGGCTTCATTAGTCTCATTGGCGGCATTGGAGGCATTACTGGCTGTGCGTGCAGATCTTCTGAGCGACATCTTTAGCAAAGTTCTAACAATCGAGAAAAAGCGTATTAGAACTTACCCTAATAGGTTCTAAGGAGAAACTTAATCTAAGCAAACATAACTCATACCTATTACTTATGATTTCTTATAAAAAAATTATGTGAGCATTTTTTATAATTAGGATGTGTTTCTATACTTAGAAAATTAGTCATCTTTATTATTTCTAAGTTTGTTTTTAACCATCCTATATGACTTAATCCTCAGGCTCGAAACTCGTCGTTGTTCCAAAGTTAACCATATTGAGGGAGGGTTGGGATCAGTAATATCGTTCCCACTACTATGGCCCCCTAAACTCTCAACATAGAACCCGGTCCATTGATTTGTATCCACCCTCACCAAACTTGGTCATTATTTATTAAATTTATTACTTATTATGATTGTAAAAGAAAATCAAACTCATATATTTCATTCAAAAATAACAATAATATTCATTTGGAAAAAGGTTTTCACTAAGTACAATCATAAATGCAAAAATAATAAATAAACTAACATAACTAGGGTGAATCTAAAAATTAGGATCTTCTACATCTGAACCTTCATCTAACATGTCATCATCTATTTCTTCATACTCATCATTATCTTGAACCTCAAACTTACCTCGGGGAAGATTCATAAAGATTCTATGCTTTTGCTCATTAGTGAATTGAAATTCCAACTTAGAGGTGAACCTAAGTATGAGAAAATAATATCTCATAGCTACCGGTAAATCATCATCATCATCATCTATAGTATCCCATATTTCTTCTAATGTTGAAATTACAGAAGGAAAATCTTTAAAAAGTCTAATTACTAGAACATATTGCTCTGTAGCTCTCATCATAATTTTCTTAGTAGTCTGAAGATGAACTATCTCCTTGTGGAATAAGATTAATCTCTGAGTGATTCTTTCTAACACTCCTATTGTATTCCTTGGCTGTCTAATCCTTTTCAATGCCTTAATGTCTTGGATATCCTGATAGGTCAAGGCTCCATCCATTATAATTGAAAACATAATGGCTAAAATGTTAGCTATAAACATAAACATAATAAACATACACACGTACATCGGCGATTAGATTCGGAGCTTGTGCGTGAGTTTCAAGGAGAACTTCATGCATATGAACTGTGTCTCTGATACCAACTGTAATGACTCGACTATTTCTAAGCCCTCAGACAATTAAAAACTACTATGCCATAGCTACTAATTTCATTACATACATAAGAAATAACATAACTTTATTTAAAACCCAAAATATTGTACCAAATACAAAATAAGGTAAAAATATAAAATATGATATGGTATGGGATCCCATTGTTTATAAAACATAAAACATAAAATTTAATGATTTAAAAACTAAATGTGGAAATACATCAAAACATGATTTAAAAGACTTTAAACAACGTCATCCTCGATCTTCACGCAATCCATTCATCCTCAACATACATGCCAAGCTGCCATGAATCCTTCCCGCCTTCCATAATCATTTTCCTGCATCATTCTAAAAATAAAGGAATGAGCCTAATCCCCAGCAAGGAAAATCTACTAACAACATATATCCTAAATCACAAACATAAGACTATATCATATACATATACTATAAAACATATATCATATAGGACTACAATATTAATGGCCATTAACTCATTATCATGGTATGTGATAAAACCATCTATGTCCTCTGTCTACTAATCGAGGTACGTTAGACCACACTATAGTATATGATAACCCATCTAGGTCCTCTATCTGCTAATCGAGGTAGGGTATATCATAACTCTACACCATGAAAATGATAAAATTTCTCAGGGCTTGCTATCTAAGCAAGTCATATTCTGAAGCGGCTACAACATAAATTCTTGGGGCTTGCTATCTAAGAAAGGCATATGCCCAAGGACTACAACATATTTATACATATACATATCATAGCATAAAACATATAAAAACATATAATCTAACCTATTTTCCTTACCAAACCAGGATATGGAGACAAGAACGGGATTTGGAACACTTCTAAAACCGACAGTAGAACCATGAGTTTCTAAATAAAAGAGATGAAAAGAGAACTAAACCATCCAAGTAAAAAAACTTACCGAAAAGAACCTTTAGTTTCAAGAAACTTATACACCTAACCAAGAATCATAAACAAGAGTTAGGATCTGAAAGAAAATAAAAGAAAACTAAAGAACTATGAAAAATTGAACTTAAGGATAAGAATACCTTGAATGATCTTATGACTTGATCTATACCTTGATACCAAAATAACTCTATATCTTACTTCCCAAGTGTTTAGAAGCTTAGATTGGAAAATATTTGTAACCCAAAACCCAAGTGTTTCTCTCTATAATACCCTTAGCAGCTTGGAGGCTCTGAACAATGCTTGAATGAATGAAGGATATGGCTAAGTACTAGGTCCTTTTTATAGAGTTCAAGGAGTGAAACTAACCCCTTTTAATTTGAATAAATAAATGAATATAAAATGAAAAAGATTGAATTTTCGTTCAACAAATGCCTAGAACTCGGTCAAAATCATTCAAAGGCAGGTCCAAGTGGTTAAGGTTATTTTTAAATTTTAAATCCCAAATTTTCAAAATAAACGCACCAGGGGCAATATATCGCTGGGTGATATATTTCCTAGACCATTTTCCCGAGCCCCATTCGTTCGTTCGTGTGAAGTCGATGTGTTTTTCATATCTTCCGTAGGCGATATATCGGCCCCTATAGCTGCGATATATCGACATATGTTGATATATCAAACACATATTTGTACTTTTTCAGCATATTTTGAATTGATTAAACATCTTTGACTGAGACAAAACGTGATCCTAACAGCTGCTGGAAGGTTCTAGAGCTTCTAGATCTTTCTTTTAATTAAACTATTCATAAAAAATACTTAAATCCTTAATAAACATGATTATGACAAGTGCCTTATTATTAATAATTCTATCTAAACCTTAGGTTATAATAAATAATATTTCCAGGACCAACAATATTAATCAAAACTTATGTTATAATTAATATTTCTAAACTATAGGCTAAATTTATAAAATCCATAGCTGTTGCTATGAGTTTCCAACTAAGTCCCGACTTGAACAAAAATCCATGGAAACTAACATACTACAAACTATTACTAACTACTACTACTATCTAGCTAAGGAATAAAAAAAATTGGGACACTACACTCTTCCTCGTGAACCTGCTCTGATTCCTCAAGTTATTCAGGGTGAGGCCACATCTGCGCACCTCTTAGACACGTATCTCTCAGAAACGCAACTCACAGTCATGCCGCTTGAGGTTGCAAGGATC
Source organism: Humulus lupulus (assembly GCF_963169125.1). Classification (NCBI taxonomy): domain Eukaryota; kingdom Viridiplantae; phylum Streptophyta; class Magnoliopsida; order Rosales; family Cannabaceae; genus Humulus; species Humulus lupulus. The sequence goes on from NC_084795.1 coordinate 137,001,318, forward strand.
CTAGAAGCACTCTGTGGACCCCTCCACAAGATGGAAGATCATCTGGTGGGTCATGCCAACTAGGTGAACATCAAGGATCTGAGGGCCATTGAGGAGCTTTCCCTGGAGAATGTCCTGGAGTTGGCCTTGGGAATGAATCTGACTGTAAGTTATCCCCTTTCTTGTTACTTCTCTTTTTTTTTTGTGAGCTAATCCTGCTATGTATTAATCTTTTGTAGTCTTGTTTAGATCAAATCCGTGACATCGCTTGGATCCAAGCTCAAAGAGATGAGGTCAGGGACGCTCTAGCGGCATCCCAAGAAAATGGGCAAATCGCAAAGGGACAAGTCATCTAGATGACACAGGGACAAGACTAGCTATAGGTTGAGGTCAACAACCTCAACAAGAAACTTGAGGAAGTCGACGTGATCAGAAAGAAACTGTCTGAGGCCGAAGAGAAAGCTAAGCACGATGCCGAAAAGGCGTAGCAAGATGTTGCTGAGGCAACAAATTCCCTAGAGGAGATGCTATTTCGGTGATGGGCATACAACTAGGAAATATACTTCTCATTTCTGGATGCGGAGCTTTGGGGGCATTACCTCGCCATGTTCAAGAGATGATTCTCGCAAGAGACCGCCCTTCGAGACCGTGGAGGCTTCTGGGGCTGTTGAAGAGGGCGATGATGAGGTGACATCACATGGGCAAGTTTCCGGAGCTCGGTGATGTTTAGGGTGTCCTCATCCTTTTTTTATTTTCATGTTTTATTTCGGTTTCTTTGAACCCTTTGTAATTAAGCTTTCAAAATTTGAGACAATTGCCTTCAGGCTTAGTTCGAGGTTATTTTTCCTCGAGTTATTCATACACTTGCGTTAGTAGATCTTCATTAATTTATGATCTATTTTTGTTCCCCTTAACCTATTATCTTGCCATGTTTATGAACCTCTTTATTTTGTCCTTGTACAAATGCAGTCATAAGGGGTTTTCTTTAGATCAAGATAAACACTTGATGTCTTGACTAGTTATGTAACGTCCCAAATTTGCTAATAAGGCTTAGTGCCTTGATTAGTGTGTCGGGAGGACATAATTAGATTTATATGTGAAATTAATTGAATATATGTGTGCTTATGTGGCATGCATGATTTATATGGTGATATGAATGCATATGCATGTTTATGTATACTAAATATGCATGTGGGCCCATTTTTGTTAATAAGGGCATATTTGTAATTTTTACCCATCGAGGGTATAAATGTAACTATGTGTGTTATATGATTGATGCCACATTATTATGTGGATATATCTGTGATATTCGGCTCGAGGCGGTCCTAGAGAGTGAGTAAGTGGAAAATTCACAACAGGGTCAAATACCTGGCTTGAGGTTAGGCTAGGGGTATTCGGGATTTATCGGGTAATGGGTAGTTATTTGGCGATTAATTAGATATGTCAGGATTAATTGGGGAGTTATAGTGCTATTTGACGATTAGCGGGAAATGTTGCAAATGAAGGTATCGCCCTTGGGGGCATTAAAGAGTACGACTTTGATTTAGGGGAACTTTAGTCTGTTTGTGTCAAGGGATAGACTTAGTGTAGCGTCCCGAATTTGCTAATGAGGGTTAGGGCCTTGATTAGCATGCTTCGAGGGCAATAACTGTTATATTATGTGAATATGTGTGAATTTGATGAGTATGTGATTAGAAATGCATGTTTAGGTGAATTAAATATGCATGTGGGCCCCATTTGGTTGCTAGGGGTATATTTGTAATTTTAGCCCATTGAGGTCATAAATGTATTATTTGTGTATATTGTGACTGACACCACATGTGAGTGGTGATATATTTGTGGTGCACGATCCAAGACGGTCCTAGAGAGCTATTTATCTAGAAAGTCACAACGGGGTCAAATACCCGGCTCGGGAGGAGCTTAGGGGTATTTTGGGTATATTATAATGTGTTTGGGAATTGTTGAGTATTGGTTAGTAACTTATCAATAATTTGGTATGTCGGGATTAACGGGGATTTTTAGGTATACTCGAGGACTTAGCGGGATGTGTTAAAAGACTAAACTACCCTTGGTGTTATATGAGGACTTAGGTTAACTTAAGGGGCAATTAAGTCATTTTGGCAGCTGGATATACCTAGTTGAGGGCTGGGAAATACTAGAACACTTCAACAAAAATAGAGGAAAGAAAAGAACATAATTTCTCAACTCTCTCTCTCTCTCTCTCTCATATTCGGCTCTCTCTTTTCCTCTCCTTGGTGGTTGAGAGCTTGAAGAACCTTGAGGATTTTAGACTAAGAAACAGAGGAATTTTACTTGCTATGGCCAGGGGAATCAGTTGAAGGGCGTGTTTAGCACAGAGGTAAGGTTTCATCCCTGATTTTCTTTAAGTCTCCAAGCTTGTTCTTGAGAGTTTGAGAATGAATGTTGAAAGCTGGATTTGTGGCTTGTTAATTGTGAGAATTCAGCTTGGGAATCAAAGGAGTTAAGCTTGGAGTTGGATTTGGAGGAAGCTCAAGGTCGAATACTTGTTTAAGGTAAGAATTCCATGCATTTATGAGGTTTATATTCTGAAATGGTTTAAGTTTGATAAAGATTTAAACCACTAGGTGATTCTTAGGTTTGATTGTGTGTTTGGATTTGTTACTGCTGTTTCTAAGTTGCTATACCACTCATTTGGGGTTTTAAGTTGAATTGGGACTTGGGTGTACTTGGGTGTTGATTTGGAAGAGTTTTGGCTTGGGAAAAATGTAGGGAAAAACCCAGTTTTCTTGGTTCGTGTATGAGCGACGTGGCCCTGTTCTTCTGCGCCGCGGCGCTAGGTTGAATCAAGGCATGGGGACCATTCTCAGCGCCTATAGGGGCCGCGGCGCTAGGCTAATTTCAGGAAATGGAAATTTGAGATTTTAGGGTTTGTGCTCAGGGGGCTCGGGGGACGCTTCCGCTACCTTGTGTGGGGAAACAAAAGGTCTCTAGAGCACGAGATTGGTTCCGGGGGATGATTATGAGTTGGTTAGTAACGTGAGTACTATGTATGTGTTGTGAGTTTCAGCGAGGCTCGGGTTAGAGGACTGTGCTCGGGATTTCGGTGCTCAAGAAGCTCGGGACATTGGTAAGAAAACTATTGTACGCGTAGAGCAGAGCGAGGCCCTATAGTTTCTGTTGCAGGGTGTTGCCCCATTGATTGTACTTACGCATGTTTAAATACTTATTTAGTTATGCTATGTGTGCATATATGTGAATGAACGGCAAGAGCTGAAAACGACGAGGGTCGAGAATGGCGAAGATCGGGAAACAGCGAAGGCCGAGAACGGCAAGGGGCCGGGAGCAGTGTTTAGCACGCGGAGAGTGAGTTGCCAGGGCAAGACCCTTTAGGATACCTGGGATATCCTCACGGTGTAGACTGCGAAACCAGGGCCTAGTAAAGTGCCTGGGACGGCATGTCCATATGTGTTTAGCCCATTGGCGGTTATTTGTACGCTGAATGATAGAAATGCATATGTTATCTGCTTGTGTGAGTTTTCTTGCTGGGCTTCGGCTCACGTGTGCTCTATGGTGCAGGTAAGGGCAAGGGGAAAGTCGACCAACCAGGGGTATTTTTGGGAGATGTGTTGTACTAAATTATATTTTGTCGTTTAGTCAACTTTAATCATATTTTTGAGTTGTAAATATTTTTAAACAGTATTTTGGGGATCCCGGATGTTAAACACTTTACAATTTTCAATGAAAGACCACATTTTCAAATTATGTGATTTTAATACAGTTTAGTTACACTTTTGAACTGAATTCTTGATTAGCAAGTTAAATGCACAATTTAAACTCACTTAGTAACGGCTCTAAGGTAGTAGGGCATTACAACTTAGTATCAGAGCGAGCCAAGGTTTATGGTTTCTGGAGATTGACCGAACATGTACGCTTGCTGTCAGTGACAAGCTCGACTCAGGGTTGGTTGGTAATAATTGACTTATATGCTTGAATATGTGGTTACATGCCCTGTTTGCCTGCTTATTTCATATAAAGCATGATGAATGAGTTAATATATGCATGATGTCAGGGCATGGCCCATTGAGTGTTATATGCTATTTGTGTATTATGTGGATTGTTGTTATGGTTGGCTGATGTGAATTGGGAGGTGGTTTTGGATGTTGTTATCATGTTTGATGAGCGGCATCGTTGATTGCAGGCATATTATTGAGATGCCTTGACAATCATCTTGACTCCGCGACAGTCGGGCCGAGGATGATAATCAGGGTCAAGACCTTCCATTTGCCCCACAGAATTGGCAACAGATGTTTGCCGAAATGGAAGCAAGATTGCAGCGAACAGAAGAAGAACATCGACAGTTGAGGCAGCAGGCCTCTCCACAAGTCACTGGGTTGCTAGTTCAGCAGGTTGTGGCGCCAGTGCCTGTTCAACCTGTTGTGGAATACAGGTGGGAACCTTTATATGAGAGATTCACAAAGCAGCATCCTCCCACCTTTGTGGGTGGACTAGACCCAATGCGGGCAGAGCAGTGGATGAATATGATTTCCTCTATTCTGGATTTTATGAGGGTTGAAGGGAACGAGAAGGTAGCTTGTGCTAGCTACATGTTCAGAGAGGATGCCCGCATCTGGTGGGATGTAGTACTTCAGAGGAGGAATGTGGTAGTTATGTCTTGGGAAGAATTCAGGAACATCTTTAACGAGAAATACTACAGTGTAGCAGTCTGAGCTGCAAAGGTTGACGAGTTCATCAACCTAACTTAGAACTGGTTGACCATTACAGAGTACGCCTTGAAATTTGATCGGTTGGCGAGGTTTGCGCCGGATTTGGTTCTGACAGATGCAGCAAGAAGAGACAAATTTGTACGAGGATTGAATGTTATGATCGCACGTGATGTGAAGATTACTTAAGATCTAGAGACTACTACTTATGCTCAGGTTGTAGACAAGGCCCTTACAGCTAAGGGGGCCAAGGATTAGATTTGGAGAGAGAGCGCTATTAGGTGCGATGCCAGGAGGACGGTGCCTCCTTTTACTGGATCTAGTTGGGGTAGTGGCCCCAGTGAACAGAAGAGAAAGGCCCCCGATTCTTTTGTTCCTCCTAGCTCGGATAGGAGGGCACGGGGTGCTTTTGGCGGCCGTCAGGGCGGAGGTGACAACTGGAGGAGTTTTCCAGTATGTCCTTGGTGTAGACGATGACACCAGGGTGAGTGCAGGATTAGGGCCTGTTTTATCTATGGGAGTGCCAATCATTTGAAGAAGGACTGTCAACAGGCCAGAAAAGACGAGCCGAAGCAGGGAGACAGCCTCGCTTCTGCCAGAGTATTCACTTTGACTTAGACCGAGGCAGAGGCTAGCCCCTCAGTCGTGACAGTTCAGATTTCTAGTGATGGATTTTCTTATACTGCATTGATTGATTCGGGAGAAACTTATTCATTTGTATCTGCTAGAGTGATAGATCAGCTGTGTAGACCTAGTGATTTGTATGCTAGGGGTTTTCAGACTTTGTTGCCAACTGGGGAACTGGTAGTCTCTAGGAGATGGATTAGAGCTTTGCTAGTAGAGGTAGATGGTGGTAGGGAGTTGTCTGTTGATCTGATTCAGCTTGCGATGGATGACTTCGATATGATCCTGGGGATGGATTGGTTATCAAGGTATGGGGCGACGATTGACTGCAAGCACAGAATGGTGACTTTTGAACCAGAAGGGGAGGTTGTATTTGTGGGGACAGTTAGTGGACAGCGGGTACCTATGATTTCAGCACTGAAGGCTAGAGACCTGATGCAGGAAGGTTGCATATGATTCCTAGAGAACATTGTGGATACCTCTAGGGCTGTGTCAGTTGGACCGGGTGAGACCAGATTGGTATGTGAGTTTCCAGACTTATTTCCAGCAGACCTGCCAGGGTTTCCGCTGTAGCGGGAGATCGAGTTTGTTATAGCGTTGGCGCCAAGGGCGGAGCCAGTATCTAGGACACCTTATAGAATGGCTCTGACAGAGTTGAAGAAGTTGAAGATTCAGTTGCGGAAGTTACTGGATTTGGGGTTTATCAGACCGAGTTTCTAGCCATGGGGTGATCCAGTGTTGTTTGTCAAGGAGAAGGACGAATCTCTTAGGATGTGTATTGACTACAGGGAGCTGAACAAGTTGACCATTAAGAACAAGTATCCATTGCCTAGGATCGACGATTTGTTTGACCAGCTACAGGGAAGGACAGTGTTTTCCAAGATTGATCTCCGATCAAGTTACCATCAGTTAAGGATCAAAGAAGAGGACATACCAAAGACCACTTTCCGCACGAGGTATGGACACTATGAATTCTTGGTTATGTCCTTTGGATTAACCAATGCCCCAGCAACTTTTATGGACATGATGAATAGGGTTTTCAAGGACTACTTGGACAAGTTTGTGATTGTATTTATTGACGACATTTCGGTGTACTGTCAGTCAGAGACAGAGCATGAGCAGCATCTACGTTTGGTATTACAGCGGTTGAGGGAGCATATGCTATATGCTAAGTTCAGCAAATGTGAGTTTTGGCTACTGCAAGTCACATTTCTAGGCCATATTTTCAGTAAGGAAGGGATTCTGGTTGATCCAAGTAAGATTGAGGCAGTGAGAGATTGGCCTAGACTGAGCAACGTTCAGGAAGTTAGAAGTTTTCTGGGATTGGCAGGGTATTATCGGCGGTTTTTTGAGGGATTCTCCAGGATAGCTATATCGTTGACTTAATTGACAAGGAAGAAGACTAAATATGTTTGGAAAGACAGATGTGAAAATAGTTTCAAGGAGTTGAAGCGGCAACTGATCACCGCGCCAGTGTTGAGTCTATCGACAGATAATGAGAAGTTTGTGGTTTATTGTGATGCTTCTAGATAGGGTTTAGGGTGTGTGTTGATGCAAGCTGGAATGGTGATAGCCTATGCATTGAGACAGTTAAAGGATTATGAGCAGAGATATCCCACGCATGTTCTGGAGTTGGCAGTGGTGGTATTTGCACTTACGGTTTAAAGACATTATCTGTATGGTGAGAAGTGAGAAATATACACCGACCATAAGAGTTTGAAGTACTTCTTTACTCAGAAAGATCTGAATATGTGCCAGAGACGGTGGCTGGAGTTGGTAAAGGATTATGATTGCGATATCCTATACCATCCTAGGATGGCTAATGTAGTGGCTGATGCATTGAGTCGGAAGGGCCCAGGACAGTTGTTCAGTTCGAGGCAGATATCTGATAAGCTATCTGAGGAGATGACCAGAGTGGGTATAGAGTTGGTGGTTGTTCAGTTAGCCAACATCACTCTTCAGTCTACACTCCTTGAGAGGATCAAGGAGGCGTAGGGGAAAGATTCCCAGTTTAGAGGTCACAGGGAGAACGCCTTAGTCAGAGCAGCTAAGGACTTCTCTATCTCGGAGATGTGGTTACTAAAGTACAAGGGTTGGATCTGTGTTCCGATGGATTCTGATATCTGGCGAGAGATCTTGGATGAATCGCATACCACTCCCTATTCCTTACATCCAGGTACGACAAAGATGTACCAAGATCTAAGAGCTTTGTATTCGTGGTCGGGCATGACGAGGGATGTGGTGGATTATTTGGCCAATTGCTTAACTTGTCAGTGGGTCAAGGCTGAACATTAGAGGCCAGCAGGGTTGCTGCAGCCTCTAGGGATTCCAGAGTGGAAGTGGGAAGATATCACCATGGACTTCGTGGTTGGTTTGTCGAAGACCGTGGGACAGCATGACTCGGTCTGGGTGATTGTGGATAGGTATACCAAGTCTGCCCACTTTTTGCTTGTTAGGACGACTTATACTATGGAGCACTATGCTGAGTTATATGTGAAGGAAATAGTTCGACTTCATGGGGCTCTGAGGTCAATAGTATCCGACAGGGACCCCACCTTCAACTCCAAGTTTTGGGAGAGTCTTCAAAAAGCTATATGTAACGACCCAAAATTACTAATAAGGCTTAAGGGCCTTGATTAGTGTGTCGGCAGGGCATAATTGGAAGTTATGTGAACTAATGAAGTGTGTTATGCATGATTATGTGAAATGCATGTTTATGAGTATTGGATAAGCATGCGGGCCCTGTTTGGTTGTTAGGGCATAATTGTAATTTTGGCCTGTTAGGGCATAAATCTGATTTTGTGATAAACTGTTAAGACCACATTATTATGTGGATATATGTGTTTGCAGTTGTTGGCACGAGGCGATCCTAGGGAGCAAGTAGCGGGAAAATCACAATGGGACCCGGTACTAGATTTGGGGCAAGTCAAGGGGTATTTCGGGTTTTAGATGATTATTTGGGCTATTGGGTTAAGGAAATAAATAATTGGAGATATATTTGAGGTTAGGAAGTCTAGGTGGGAATATTGAAGAATTTTACCATTTTTCCCTCTGGGACGTTTTCGGTACCCCGAGCCTTGGGATTGACTTAAGTACCTAAGGTTAGACTAAGTAAACTTTAGAAAGCAGTGGAACAAAAGGCTAAACCGACTCTTCTCTCCCTCTCTTCTTCTCTCTCAAGGAACTCAGTGAAAATCAAAGGATTTATGGCTGGGAATTCAGTGGATTGGGGCTGGAGTCTTGAAAGATTAGTTTTGTGTTTAGCTAAGGAATTCAATCAAGAACTGAGGTAAGATATAAGCTTTGTTCTAAGTGATAAATTCTGTGTTTTAGCTGGGTTTTGAGGTGTTTATGGATTTTGATATTGAAGGGTTGGATTGAAACTGAAACTTGGAAGTTAGCACAGGAATCCTTTAGAGAATTGATTCAACAGAGAAGGTAAACTCCAATTCTCATTTTAGTGTTTGAATTCTGAGCATTTATGACTGGTGTTGGGCTGTTGAGTGTCAGAAATTAAAATGGGATTTTAATGAGATTTTAGACTAGATTTCTGCTGGGTTTTGCTGCTGGATACATGTTAGAATGTTGGGATAGTTGAGTTATGTTATTGGGATGGTCTAGGGTTGATTTGGGTGAGTTTTGAAAATTAAAAATGGTAGTTTTTTTGGGTTCGCGGGCCTGGGCCGCGGCTCTGTTCTAGAGTGTCGCGGCCCTTCGGAGCAAGGAAAAACCAGGAGGGCTCTGAGATGAGGGAGCGCTGCGGCACCACAGGGGCAGGGCCGCGGAGCGTGTTTTTGGTCAGAGAGGCCTAGCCTCTGTTTTAGGGGGTGTACCACGATGCAGGTCTCAGGTGTTGCTGCCCTTAAGGGCATTTGCGGCCATTTGGAGTTGTAAGCGTGGGAACCTAACCTTTGGTGCTCGGGATCGATCCCACTACCGTGTTTGGTGGAATTCGATGTCTTGGAGGCTAGAATTCTATCCGGAATCCCTTATGCAATTATTGATGGAATCCTTTATCATGGTTGTGACTAGGTGTACACTTGGGCTCGAAGCAGGATCGTGCTCGGGGGTCGTCTTTCCTAATTAAAGCACTTGGAACTGAAGGTAAGAAAACTGCACCCGGTTGTGGATATATAATGGGACTAAGGGTTCCCTATCTTGTATGCTTTGAAAGAATGGTATTATGCCATGTATAATGTAAATGGATGGTATCACGCCATGTAAATAGTAAACAAGCGACCTAAGAGCGCCAGAGTTTACACATGCGCACAGGGCGCGGCTCGGTCATTGGTAGCTGAGGACAACTTATTATGCACTGAGCTCGGTTTAAGCGGGCCAGAGTCAGTGGGATAAACAGGGGGTGCGGCCTAAATTGTCGGCCCTAACTATCATGTGATTTGATTGTAATTATTATAATAATTATGATATGCTGGTTAGTTGAATGGCAGACTCTTAGCTTGTTGACTATTATCGTTGAATGGATGAATGTTGTGTTCTGTGGAGTACCTGGTTATGTCTTGTGAAATAATTGAGTATTATTAGTGATTGTCTCTTAAATGTTATGTTTTCTTGCTGGGCCTTGGCTCACGGGTGCTACGTTGTGCAGGTAAGGGCAAGGGTAAGGCAAGTTGACCATGGGTTGGAGAGCTCTGGGGGTGAGGTGTACATTGTCAGCTACTCGGCCGCCACGATCGAGGTTTTGTACAGGAACGAGAACCCAAAACGTGTATTTTTCCATTAGAGTGGCTTGGCTATTTATAAGCTTTGGAAATTCTGTAATTATGTTATTTAAACCTTAATTTGGGATCCCATGTACCAACACATGTATTTTAAATGAAAATGATTCGTTTATAACCAAAATATTTTAAACCTAACCTGTTTGCAACATTAGATTCACATTTTTAATCAAATGACTTGATTAGCAAGTCTCACACTATTTCAAACACACAGTGTAACGGTCCTGGTTTGCATACCGATTGTATGTGGGTGACTGCCCAAGTTGAATTTATATGTTATGCTTGTTTATTGGATTGTAGGAAGCATGATAGAGTGTGAATAAAGAGGGTTGTAATAAATTGGGTAGCTAAATGCGTAGAATTGTGAATTAATTTTTATTATAATTTATGTGTGTATGAGTATTGTGGTTATTTGGACCTGGATGTGGTTTGGTTCGGAGTGTGAACCTCAGGGCTGAGGATTTAGTTAGTAGTGGCGGATGGAATTCAAATTGTTTGCCCCAGAATGGGTGAGTGGGCTTTGCATTGTGTTACAAAGGGGGGCTGCAGGTGATAGTTGGGGTTGGAAGCCTCCATCTGCCCCTGAAAGTTGCAGCGGATGTTTGCTAGTATGTGATTAAGCTGTGGGGTCCTGTAGTAGAGATTAGAGGGGTGAATGGAAGACTCTTCAGGGAAAGAACTGCTTTGCTTAGTTTGACAAAAGGATTACCAGGGTTGGTTTAATATAAGGATACAGGCAGATAAAGAGTATTAAATGGAAGGCCAAAGAGGGCATTGACCTCTGGTTTAAGGGGGAAAATTCGGGTTTGTTCAAGAATTGGTTAGTGGATGGGCAAAGCTTCCTTGGAGATATGAAGATGAGAGGGGTCATAAATAGGGAGTCGAACTAAGTACTGGTGGCAGAAGGATGCCAGGAAATGGTATTTGAACCGAGTTATTGGGATAATGAGTTCGAAAGAACTCAGATGGTGATTTGATAAAAGAGGTTATAAAAGCATAGTCTGAGCTGCGAAGACTAATAGGCTTATAAGCTTAATTTGGAATGATAAGGTAACAATAGTGTATATCAATGAGTTTTGTGAGTTGGGTAACACATTTTGGAAGGTTGGTATGGCTGGAGGTAGTTGGAAATGACGACTCGGTTAAAGGTTAAACTCTGGTATGAGTCGGAGTATTAGGGTTGCTTCAATGTATGAGATCTTCGTCTGTGTTTAGGCGGCAATGAGGGCCGTGTTAGCTGTGATTTAGGGAAGTGAGGTTAGAGCATGAATGTCGTAGGGCAGAGATGCAAAAGAAAATACTTCCATTGGTGGAATTCAGTAAGGACCCACTTTTGGCAACCAAGGTAGAAGAACCCCAAGCAGTGCTATGGCACTTAATCTCTGATAAGAAAGGGGTTTGATTGTAAAGGTAGTTGTCAGGGTGGTAACGGGAACCAGTGAGATTGTTTGGTATGCACCTGAGGCAGAGGACGTCACCTGGAAGGATAACAGGTGGGGGTACGATTTCTATATGAATGATTGATATGTTAGGATGGATTTCCCATGGTTCGGGAAACAGAAGACTAGGATGTTTTGCTATAGAAGAAGTCTGAGACTAGTTCCACGAAGATGATCAGTTGATGGAATAACTTATGTATTTGGTTATATAGCGAGCTGGGGGAGTTCGATGTTGAGAATATGCCTCAAGGGTACTACGCGGGCTGAAGGTGTTAGTGTTTATTGAGAAGGTATTAGACATTTCCAGAAGAGAAATTGGGACACAAGTAACAGAGAGGTTTGTGGTGAGAGCAATATAGCTTGTCATATGGAAGCCTCGATGAGTTAGAATGATAGTAAATTTGTTAAGAGACAACCATGGATTGTAGGGGATAACATCTGGAGTACTTTAGTTGGACTGAATGGGTACTAAGATGATCAGTAGGAAATTCAGATGGGTATACAAGGAAAGATTGGGGGTGCTTCAAGGTTATACTACAGGTAGGTTTGATATCAGGAGCAATGTGGCAGACGGTACTGGTTGATAGAAAGAATTACTAAAGAAGTTGAAGAAATCTGGTCTTGGATTAAACAGAGCTTCATATTGTGGGAATTGTTGGTATTGTATGTTAAGGATGAAGAGTTTTACATACTCAGTTATTAAACAGGACAATGTTTCCGGGAATTGATCTACGATCTGGAAATTACTAGCTGGAGATCAAGGAGAGAGACTGTAACGCCCTACTACCTTAGAGCCATTACTAAGTGAGTTTAAAATGTGCAATTAACTCGCTAAACGAGGTTTATAGAACAAAAGTGTGATTAAACAGAAGTTAAGGCTGTAATCTTTGAAAGTTACTTAATTCATTGAAAATTTCCAAGTGTCTTATATTTGGGATCCCAAAGTACAGTTTAAAAATTATTTACAATTCCAAAATAGGTTTACAGGTAATTAACCATCAAAATCAGAGTTTAATACAGCCATTTCTCAAAATGCCCCCAACCAAAGCAGTCGAGTAGGCCAAACATGTACGCGCCGCCCCACGCTCTCCATACTCATGGCTGGTTGACTTTCTCCTTGCCCTTACCTGTATCCCAAGCTTCACAATGCACCAAAGCCACGAGCACGGTCCTCTATCCCGAGCCTCTCTGAAAACCTCAATTCACTGAATAATCCTCCAAGTTCCCTTAGCTTTAGTTCCCTTCTTGATCCCAAGAGATTTGCCCTTAGTTTTTCCCTCTTTCTCCTCTAGGCTCCCAACCAATTTCAGCAAGAACTCAATTTGGCTAAGTGTTGAACGTGAATGACCCCTTCTCCCTCAGCTGAAACATATCTAACCCTTGCCTAATGACCACTTTACCCCTCATACAAATCCTTTCCTAACTAAACCCCAAGGCCCTTTTTGTCATTTCTCCTTTCTTACAATTCTACCATTCCTCTCATCTAAACTTGTTACCCTTACTAATTACCAATGGTTACTCAGGTTACTCAATCACCAATAACCATTAACCACTAGTACTCAACTCAACTTACAAAATTCCCAAAGTACCCTTAGGCTCCTCCCGAGCCGGGTATTTAATCCCGTTGTGTGTAACGACCCAAATTCGCTAATAAGGCTTAAGGGCCTTGATTAGCGTGCCAGGAGGGCATGATGGGATTTATGTGTGATTCTAATTATTTAAATGCATGGTTATGATTTAAAGCATGTTATATGACTATTTGTTTATCTGAGATGCATGACTATGTAAGTTAGTGTGCATGTAGGCCCGGATCGTGTTAGAAGGGCATAATTGTAATTTGGCCATGATTGGGCGTAACTGTATTGATATGTGTTGATTGTTGAGGCCACAGTGGTATGTGGATGTATCTGTGCTTTGTGACTCGAGGCGATCCCAGTGGGCAGGCTAGCGGAAAGTGATGACAAGAATTTATACCCGGCTCGGGGCGAGCCTGGGGGTACGAACAGGAATTCAGAGAAATAGATTGAGATTTATTTTGATGATGGGGGATAATTATTTGGTGATTTATCAGGTAGTGGGAAGCAACGGGAAAATATTAGAGACACTTGAGGATTAGCGGGAATTGGGTGAATGACTAAGATGGCCCTACTTGAACAAAAGGATTTAGAATTTATAGGGAGGGCGTTTTGGTCATTTGGCTTTTGGAGATAGGTTTTTATAAGGCTTTATAGAGAGAGGGAATGCTGAAAGAAAAAGAAAAGAAAGAAGAAGGAAAGAAAGAAAAGAGAGAAAACAGGGGGGGTTTTCTCAAGGAACGGTTTGTGCGTTCTTGCACCGTTCCTCTCCGTTTTTCTTGGGGAAAAGCTTTGAGGGAGAGCAAGGATAGGCTGAGCATCAAGGATCTTGGGTTAGACTTGAAGATTTGGCAAGAACACATCAATGTTTGAGGTAAGTTTTAGAGATTTTCGGTTTTAAGGGTTTTGATGGTTTGAGCTGTGTTTTGAGCTGGATTGATGGGAATCTCAGGGGATTTCTGGGCAAGCTTTGAGGGAGAGCAAGCTAAGGAGGCCTAGGGTTGAATCAAGGTCGAAATTTGCAGCAATGGTATGATTTCTAAGACTTTAACTTTGTGGTTTGCTTGAATTTCTGGTTTAGGGTTGTTCATGGTAGATTTTGAGATTTGGGATAAATGATCTTGGGATTTGAGGATTTGGGATGCTTGGGATGAATGGAGAGTGTTCATAAGCTTGATTTTGAGTTTGGTAAAGATTTGGGGAAGTTTGGTTTGAGATTGGGTGAAAGAAATCGCAGAAATGCGATATTGGGATTTCTGGGCTGCAACTAGCGCTACAGCGCTAGTCAGTGGGCGCTGTAGCGCTAGTCCCTGTTTCTGGAGGGGTGTTCTGCTTGTAGCGCTACAGCGCCCTCTTTAGAGCGCTGTAGCGCTGCACTGTTCACAGAGGGGAATTTTTGAGTTTTGATGATGGATTTTGACCTAGGGTTCGGGGCTTGTTTCCGCCACTTTGTTTTGGGGATTTGGGACTTCCCGGGGGCTCGGGATTGGTCCCGAGGCTAGGTATTCGGACTTGGGGTTCGGTGTTGACTTTGACCTATGTTTTTGCCTAGGTGTGCGCTAAGGCTCGGGTGGGATCGTGCTCAAGGAGTCAGGTGATCTAAGCTATTGATTGGAAAGGTAAGAAAACTATAACACCCGAGGTTAGGGCATGGCCCCAGATTGTATTATGTGCAAATTTTTAAACCTTAAATGAATCATGATGTGTGTGAATGATTATTTCGAATGTACTATATGTGTGATTATGATGAAATGAGCGGCAAGGGCCGAGTACGGCGTAAGCCGGGGCGGCCGTGGGCCGAGTACGGCGTAAGCCGGGGCGGCCGTGGGCCGAAAGTAACACCTAGCACATGGGATGCTATATTCAGGGTGGGACCCAAGGGATACATGATGTAACGCCCTACTTCCTTAGAGCCGTTACTAAGTGAGTTTTTAAGACAAAACAGTGTGCAATGAACTCGCTAACCGAGGTTTTTGAAACAAAAGTGTGACTAATTAAAAGTTAAGACTGTAATCTTTGAAAATGCATCGTTTCATCAAAACTTCTATTATTAAACAGTTGGGATCCCAAAATAAGGTTTGAAAACTAATTACATCTTGAAATAAGGTTACAGTTTGAGAAATTATAAAATTATAGATTATTACAGCCATTTTCGAATAAACCCCCAACCAAAGCAGTCGGGCAGGCCAAACATGTACACGTCGCTTCACGCTCTCCGTACTCATGGTTGGTTGACTCAGTCATTGCCCTTACCTGCAACACAGAGCACCCGTGAGCCGAAGCCCAGCAAGAAAACTCATGCAGGACATAACATATGCAATGTATACAGTTTATCATAACAGATAATCCACAATAAACAAGTCAATCATTAGATTAAGCAAACACGGCCAAGCCGCCCCAGAGCCTTACCGAAGCCTGGGGTATCGGTTCTCACCGCGAGGATAACTCATGTATCCCTTGGGTCCCACCCTGAATATAGCATCCCATGTGCTAGGTGTTACTTTCGGCCCACGGCCGCCCCGGCTTACGCCGTACTCGGCCCACGGCCGCCCCGGCCTACGCCGTACTCGGCCCACGGCCGCTCATTTCATCATAATCACACATATAGTACATTCGAAATAATCATTCACACACATCATGATTCATTTAAGTTTAAACATTTGCACATAATACAATCTGGGACCATGCCCTAACCTCGGGTGTTATAGTTTTCTTACCTGCATTCCGAACCTCCTGATGCACTAAAGCCGCGAGCACGGTCCTCTAGCACGAGCCTCTCAAAGAACCTAGTCACAACACACAAGAAACATCCCTCATTACTAATCAACCCAAAACCACTTTCCGGGACCAATCCCGCACTCTCGGGACCCCTAAAACCTTAGAACAACACCCCGGAGGCATCCCCCGAACCCCCGGAGCAAAGGCCTAAAATTGCCTAAAAATAATGCCCTGAAATTAGCCTTGTGCCGCGGCACCACATCCTTGTGCCGCGGCACCCATCAGTCAGAGGCTCCCTTGCCGCGGCACGAAAAACCTGTGTCGCGGCACGCCTTCGCAGACCCAGAATTCTGGGTTTTCTCCTGCGTTTTCTCCGAGCTAAAACCTTACCAAATCAACCCAAACTCACACCCAAGCCCCAAAACCAACTCAAGACTCCAAATAAACCATCCAACAACCCATAAACATCACCAAAACATCTAAACACCCAATCAAATCCCCAAAATCCACATCCTTGATTTCAATTTCAGAAAAAAATAAAAACTCAAACATCAAACTTAACCCATGCTCAAATTCTTAACCCATAACATAATCAAGCCTTAAATGTGTATAAAATTCCTTACCTGATATGGAGAATCCATCCCTAAGCTTCCTTCATCTCCTAGGTCTCCAACTTCTCCTTCTCTTCTTCTTCTTCTTCTTCCTCATGCCCTAGCTTTTCCCTCTCTTTTCTCTTCTCTTCAAACACTATCAAGACCAAAATGGTTAAGCCCCAAACCGTGTACCCCATAAAACCAGCTGCCATTTATCTAATTCCCAACCAAATGACCATTTTGCCCCTCCTTGCCTATCCTTTCCCACCTAAACCTCAAGGGTACTTAAGTCTTTTCATTTCTATTTCATTTCTACCATTTTCTTTCTAAAACTTGTTACTCTCAGCAGTAACTAATGGTTACCCAAGTTACTAAATCTCCAATAACCATTACCCACTAAATCTCAACTTAACCATAAAATTCCCGAGGTACCCCTAGGCTCCTCTCGAGCCGGGTATAGAAATCCCGTTGTGACTCTTGAGTTAACGAGCTCTCTAGAACCGTCTCGGCACGTGCATCACAATAATACAACCACACCCACGTGGTACAATTCACAGAATACAGTTATCACATATCAATACAGTTATGCCCAACATGGCCAAAATTACAATTATGCCCTTCTAACACGATCCGGGCCTACATGCATACTAGTAAACATAGCCATGCATCTCAGTTAAACAAATAGCCAAATAACATGCTTTAAATCATAATCATGCATTTAATTCATAAAATCACACATAAATCCCAACCTGCCCTCCTGGCACACTAATCAAGGCCCTTAAGCCTTATTAGCGAATTTGGGTCGTTACAACTATCCCCTCCTCATAAAAATTTCGTCCTCGAAATTTATCCAAACACATCAGTCAACAAACCCGCAGTTCTGACCATAACTTCCAACGTCCACCGCCTTTACTTTACTTTTCAACAACACTCTTACAGGAGTAACAATCTTGGCTCGCAAGATCTCGTCTAATAGCCATACTCTCGATAGCCCCTCTTTAACACCGCAACCCTGCCGAAGCCCAGGGTCTGCCTAGATTACAATGACCAATTCATTGTCTTATTCCTGATTCCATAGATACTCAAACGTCATCACCTCTACTAGGTGGGATCAGCTTGTAGGCCCCGCTGGCCTAACACCTAGTACAACTTCAAAATTTTATGTTGAATCAAGGGTCAGAACTCTCCCTTCTTTCTTTGAACGCCTCACAGATCCTCGTCTGTTATTACGCAGAGATGCAACTCTTTCCTTCCGGAGCTTTATTTCCTCATAATTTAACCATTCACAAGCTCTTTATCCTTTCAAATAGGCAGACACTCTTGCCTTAACAATTCCAACCACTTGTCTGGCTTTCACTCTGAACCAATGCCAAAACGTAGTATTCACTAACCTTTACCTCTTACCATGTCCTATGTCGTGTTTCATTAACCAGACACCAGCAACTGCTACCACGACTAACTCATCAGGGATTACGCTTCCCTTAATACCTCCAGTATCCGCCTACTTAGCGCTCAATTCTTTAGGATTTCTGATAACTTTCAGGCTGCTATTCCACTTGCAATCAATTGATAATTCCAGGTTCCCACTCTGTTCTTTTCGTTCTCTAAGTCCATTCCAAAATTTAAACTACTAAAGGGTCTCAATTCGATATCATCGACGCTCCGTCCTGAAGCCAGTTCACTCGACCCAACCAACATTAACTCAAACAACCGAGTTAAACTTTTCATGTCCAAATACCTTACTTAAGGTCTAATGTGGTCTATTCCCATGATACACTACCACATCACCAAAACTCTATCACCCGCTCAACCCTCCCGATGCAACGTACCCTAGGAGGTAGAATGATGTCCATTCAGAATCCTCATTCAAAACCATATCCTACCTGGATCCTTCACTCGATCCTGGTATCCTACTGTACCACCATGACAGGGTCCTTCCCTGTTTCAACTCAAGTCAACACTTCGGATTCCATAGCTCAGTGACGCTCACCAGCTAACCCTTACCTATTAACATCATGCCAATCTCATTCGTTGCTTTGACCACCCCAATACCATCTATGGCGCTATTCCCCGACTGACACGCGCCTTACCGCTAGGAGTTCCGCCTCCAATTAAATTTCCCCTCGTCCAATCGAGAACTCAAACACTGATCATCAGTCTGTTACTTTTCACCACAACTGGGCCTCAATGTTAACCTTCTTACTAATACCCAAAACTCAAGTACCTTATGCCATACACAACAATCGACTTAACGTTCCAAGTGTATCAACCATGATCCATTCTTTCGCCTCCCGCAAGGTTCGATCCACCCTCGCGCCAACTGCGCCTGGGCGTGCACAATCCGTGATGCACTCCCACATTTCCATAACCCTACCATGGATCAGGTCTTTTATGAAATCACTCTTTACTTAACCAAGTCACACGCATACTCCCGCATTAGCAGATACTAAACAATCACACCTTGTCTTCTGAATTTCTTTCTGATTTGATACCACTCAGTCCGTCTAACCTCGAGTTTACTGTTCCCCTCGTCTCTGATGTAGTTGTCTCCCGGAGATGCTCGTGCAGTAGATGACGCGCTTACCAGTCTTGTTATGCCTTCAATTCTTCGAACGTTCTTCATTAGCTTCTTTGCAGCTTCAGATCAATTCTTCTCTTACCTGTCCTTCCTCCTTGTAGCTCTAATCTTAGTACTCCTGACGACGCTCAACCAACAATCCGTAGAACCTTACCTGAGACTCTGCCTTCTGGGTACAAACGTCTTTCGCATAATCATTGCTCACCATTTCCGTCTGGGAGTAATCCACATGTACTGCTCGTGAGCTTGAAGGGACTTACCCATACCGTTCACGCATTCTCAGCCTAAAGAACTTACCTGTGCTGCTGTAGCTTGAACCATTCTAGACTCTTTGTTACCAACTCCTCACTCCCAACCCGGTGCAGAATAGAAAATTTTCCGAAATGTCTCTATCCTTGGTTTCCAACTGGCAATAACCAGGTCGTAGATCAACTCTTGGAGACATCGTCCCCACTGGTACCCAACATTGTACTTTTCGTTCAAACCCGACGATGCCAACAATCCCCGCAGTATAACACACTGGCTACACCAGGCTCAGATTCCTTCAATTGCTTCGATGGACTTTCTGTCGTCCAAAACCGTCTTTTACAACATTCCCTATACCAATCCTATTCGTAGTCTGACCTTGAAGTATTCCCTAAATCTTCCTTTGCATACCCACATAATTTTCCCACTGATCAGCTCCGTCTCCTTTACGTACTCCAGATGACATCCTCAACAATCCATCTGCCAGAGTTTCTAATTCCTTCTCAATAAGTATCACTGTCCTCAGCCTCTCGAATGGCACCATAGAGGCACCCTCTCTATGTCCATCACCCTCTCGGAGCATTCGCAACACCGAATCCTTCCAGTTCGCTACATGACCAAAGCATAAGCTCGTCAGATACATACTCACCCTTGAGGACTCGGCCTCGAACTTTGAATGTATCGCTGCACTCTGGTTCTCCGTTCCCTCACCATGGGAAATCCATCCCAACATCTCGAGTCATTCTACGTAGAAGTCATGCCCTCACCTGACCTCCTCTCAGGTGGCATCCTCTTCCTCATATGCATACCAATTAACCTCCTGGTTCCTGTCGCCATCTCGATATCTACCTTTTCAATCAGGCTTCTTTCAAATCTCAAATTAGGTGCCCAAGCACTGTCTGGGGTCCTTCTATCTCAACAATCGAGAATCCGACCTCGCTGCGTTCTATCAACAAAAGTACCGTCTTATCAGTCAGACTTTTCCCCTTTTTCTTGGCAATCCAAAAGCCACAACATTATCCGGGGTTCTTTCAACTTGATTATCACGAATCTATCTTTACTAATTCCATCAAAGGAAGCACCGCCCTTGCGGCTCTAGCACTCATGCTCTATACATCAACCATCAGTTCCTCAAACAATATGGCCCTCTCCGCCATCCACATGCAGACAAAAACTCTTTCCTCAAAGCAGCCCAAATGCCTTAGGCTATTTCAGATCTCATGCCCTTAAATGGGTCGCCACCAATCCCAGATACATCCATCTGTATAAATTTCCGAAATGAACTATCCAAATCACCAAACCCATTGATCTACGCTGTTGTTACCCCTAACAGTCCAAACCAGACTCACACATTTGCCCGTCTCCACGGTTCTAATCATGTCTTTAAAATCTCTTCTAACCATTCATCAACTAGGTTCTTTCCAACCCATTAAGCCAGTACCTCCGCCCGAGTACCAAATCCAGGCATCTCCCTGCCTCAATGTTTAACACAACCCTCTAATCAGGATCTCTCATCCTCTTAACCAAGGGTGGGATTAACTCTGCTCATCTATTGATAAATTCCTTGTCAACTCGAACTCTCCTCAAAACCCGAGGTTAACACCCTTTAAGCCTTTCATGTAATACCCTTATCTGTCCATACCTCACAGTAGACCAACACTGGCCACCTTACTGTTAAAACATCGAAATCAGCTATTTCCCCAGAGAAATCTGCTGCTCTTCTATCCCGTCTCAACTAACAACTCCACAGCTACCCACACACTAGTGACCCTCTGCTGCTACACTCAGGGGTAACTGGAGATTTCAACTCCAACTTATATCTAAAACCCCCTTTTCAACACAATATCAGGTCCCCAAACCCTTCTAGGAACCAACAACACAATTCCACCTGTCAAAACTGACCCAACACCTGAACTCTGGGGTTCCTACTCTGAACCAAACCACCACTAGGTCCAAATATCCACAGGTATAATGCACACCCAAGCATATACTAGGTCAAGTCCACCATGATATACATATAGCTTACCAAATCTCTATCACCACTAAGTGTATCCACACTCATCATGCTTCATACAAGCCAGTAAACAGATATAACATATGAATTTAATTCAGAAAACTAACCACATACGCTCAATATGCGAACCATTATGCCAATTTTCATCCACATGCATAATAATGTTATTCAGCACACATTAATCTCAACATGCAACAGTCAAGGGCCAGGCCCTATCAGTATCTCATGCATATGTCATCTCATTCCTTATGCTCCATATAAATAAGCAGGCAAACAGGGCATTCAAACATATATTCAAACATGTCAATCATTCATACCAACCAACCCTGAGTCGAGCTTGTCACTGACAGCGAGCGTACATGTTCGGTCGATCTCCAGAACCAATAAACCTTGGCTCGCTCTGATACCAAGTTGTAACGCCCTACTTCCTTAGAGCCGTTACTAAGTGAGTTTTTAAGACAAAACAGTGTGCAATGAACTCGCTAACCGAGGTTTTTGAAACAAAAGTGTGACTAATTAAAAGTTAAGACTGTAATCTTTGAAAATGCATCGTTTCATCAAAACTTCTATTATTAAACAGTTGGGATCCCAAAATAAGGTTTGAAAACTAATTACATCTTGAAATAAGGTTACAGTTTGAGAAATTATAAAATTATAGATTATTACAGCCATTTTCGAATAAACCCCCAACCAAAGCAGTCGGGCAGGCCAAACATGTACACGTCGCTTCACGCTCTCCGTACTCATGGTTGGTTGACTCAGTCATTGCCCTTACCTGCAACACAGAGCACCCGTGAGCCGAAGCCCAGCAAGAAAACTCATGCAGGACATAACATATGCAATGTATACAGTTTATCATAACAGATAATCCACAATAAACAAGTCAATCATTAGATTAAGCAAACACGGCCAAGCCGCCCCAGAGCCTTACCGAAGCCTGGGGTATCGGTTCTCACCGCGAGGATAACTCATGTATCCCTTGGGTCCCACCCTGAATATAGCATCCCATGTGCTAGGTGTTACTTTCGGCCCACGGCCGCCCCGGCTTACGCCGTACTCGGCCCACGGCCGCCCCGGCCTACGCCGTACTCGGCCCACGGCCGCTCATTTCATCATAATCACACATATAGTACATTCGAAATAATCATTCACACACATCATGATTCATTTAAGTTTAAACATTTGCACATAATACAATCTGGGACCATGCCCTAACCTCGGGTGTTATAGTTTTCTTACCTGCATTCCGAACCTCCTGATGCACTAAAGCCGCGAGCACGGTCCTCTAGCACGAGCCTCTCAAAGAACCTAGTCACAACACACAAGAAACATCCCTCATTACTAATCAACCCAAAACCACTTTCCGGGACCAATCCCGCACTCTCGGGACCCCTAAAACCTTAGAACAACACCCCGGAGGCATCCCCCGAACCCCCGGAGCAAAGGCCTAAAATTGCCTAAAAATAATGCCCTGAAATTAGCCTTGTGCCGCGGCACCACATCCTTGTGCCGCGGCACCCATCAGTCAGAGGCTCCCTTGCCGCGGCACGAAAAACCTGTGTCGCGGCACGCCTTCGCAGACCCAGAATTCTGGGTTTTCTCCTGCGTTTTCTCCGAGCTAAAACCTTACCAAATCAACCCAAACTCACACCCAAGCCCCAAAACCAACTCAAGACTCCAAATAAACCATCCAACAACCCATAAACATCACCAAAACATCTAAACACCCAATCAAATCCCCAAAATCCACATCCTTGATTTCAATTTCAGAAAAAAATAAAAACTCAAACATCAAACTTAACCCATGCTCAAATTCTTAACCCATAACATAATCAAGCCTTAAATGTGTATAAAATTCCTTACCTGATATGGAGAATCCATCCCTAAGCTTCCTTCATCTCCTAGGTCTCCAACTTCTCCTTCTCTTCTTCTTCTTCTTCTTCCTCATGCCCTAGCTTTTCCCTCTCTTTTCTCTTCTCTTCAAACACTATCAAGACCAAAATGGTTAAGCCCCAAACCGTGTACCCCATAAAACCAGCTGCCATTTATCTAATTCCCAACCAAATGACCATTTTGCCCCTCCTTGCCTATCCTTTCCCACCTAAACCTCAAGGGTACTTAAGTCTTTTCATTTCTATTTCATTTCTACCATTTTCTTTCTAAAACTTGTTACTCTCAGCAGTAACTAATGGTTACCCAAGTTACTAAATCTCCAATAACCATTACCCACTAAATCTCAACTTAACCATAAAATTCCCGAGGTACCCCTAGGCTCCTCTCGAGCCGGGTATAGAAATCCCGTTGTGACTCTTGAGTTAACGAGCTCTCTAGAACCGTCTCGGCACGTGCATCACAATAATACAACCACACCCACGTGGTACAATTCACAGAATACAGTTATCACATATCAATACAGTTATGCCCAACATGGCCAAAATTACAATTATGCCCTTCTAACACGATCCGGGCCTACATGCATACTAGTAAACATAGCCATGCATCTCAGTTAAACAAATAGCCAAATAACATGCTTTAAATCATAATCATGCATTTAATTCATAAAATCACACATAAATCCCAACCTGCCCTCCTGGCACACTAATCAAGGCCCTTAAGCCTTATTAGCGAATTTGGGTCGTTACACATGAGTTATCCTCGCGGTGAGAACCGATACCCCAGGGCTTTGGTAAGGGTCCTGGGGCGGCATGGCCGTGTTTGCTTAGTCTAATGGTTGACTTGTTTATTTGTGGATTATCTGTTATGATAAACTGTATACATTGCATATGTTATGTTCTGCATGAGTTTTCTTGCTGGGCTTCGGCTCACGGGTGCTCTATGTTGCAGGTAAGGGCAATGGCTAAGTCAACCAACCATGAGTACGGAGAGCGTGAAGCGACGCGTACATGTTCGGCCTGCCCGACTGCTTTGGTTGGGGGTTTATTCGAAAGTGGCTGTAATAATCTATGATTTTATGATTTCTTAACTGTAACCTTATTTCAAAAATGTAATTAGTTTCAAACCTTATTTTGGGATCCCAAATGTTTAATAATAGAAGTTTTAATGAAACGACGCCTTTTCAAAGATTACAGCCTTAACTTTTAATTAGTCACACTTTTGTTTCAAAACCTCGGTTAGCGAGTTCATTGCACATTGTTTTGTCTTAAAAACTCACTTAGTAACGGCTCTAAGGAAGTAGGGCGTTACAACTTGGTATCAGAGCGAGCCAAGGTTTATTGGTTCTGGAGATCGACCGAACATGTACGCTCGCTGTCAGTGACAAGCTCGACTCAGGGTTGGTTGGTATGATTGATTGACATGTCTGAATATATGTTTGAATGCCCTGTTTGCCTGCTTATCTATATGGAGCATGAGAAATGAGTTGACATATGCAGGAGATGCTGTTGGGCTGAGCCCTTGATTATTGCATGTTGAGATTGATGCATGCTGAATAATACTATTATGCATATGGATGAATATTAGCATAATGGTTCGCATATTGAGTGTATGTGGTCAATTTTCTGGATTAAATTCATATGTTATATCGGTATATTGGCTTGTATGAAGCATGATGAGCATGGATATACTTAGTGGTGATAAATCTGGTAGCTAAATGTATATCATTGTGGATTTGAACTAGTATATGCTTGTGTGTGCATTATACCTGTGGATATTTGGACCTAGTGGTGGGTTGGTTCAGAGTATGAACCACAGAGTTCAGGAGTTGGTCGGTTTTGACGGATGAACTCGTGTTGTTGGTTCCTAGAAGGGTTTGGGGACCTGATATTGTGTTGAAAATGGGGTTTCTAGATGTGAGTTGGAGTTGAGATCTCCAGTTATCCCTGAGAGCAGCAGCAAGGGTCACTAGTGTGTGAGTTAGGTGTGGAGTTTGTTAGTTGAGATGGGATAGAAGAACAGCGGATTCTCTGGGGAGATGGTTGAATTAGATGTTTTAACAGTAAGGTTACCGGTGATGGTGTACTGTGAAGTACGGACAGATAAGGGTACTATATGAAAGGCGTATAGGGTGTTATCCTCTAGTGTTGAGGAAGGTACGAGTTGACAAGGAATTTATCAATAGATGAGCGGGGTTAATTCCACCCTTGGTTAAGAGGACGAGAGATCCTGATTAGGGGGTTATGTTAAATGTTGAGGCAGAGGGATGCCTGGAATTGGTACTCGGGGTGAGGTACTGGCTCAATGGGTTGGAAAGAACCTAGATGATGATTGTTAGAAGGGATTATAAGACATGATTTGAACCATGGAGACGGGTGGACTTATAAGTTCGGTTTGGACTGTTGGGGGTAACAACAGCGTAGCTCAATGGGTTTGGTGAAACGGGTAATTCATTTCAGGAAGTTATACTGATGGATGTATCTGGAATTGTTGGCGACCCATTTAAGGATATGAGATCCGGAATAGTCTAAGAAATTTGGGCCGCCCTGATGTGAGGAATTATCGTATGTACGTGGATGGCAGAGAGGGCCATGATGTCGAGGAACTGATGGTTGATGATTAGAACATGAGTGCTAGAGACGCAAGGGCAGTGCTTCCTTTGATGGAATTAGTAAAGATAGATTCGGGACAATCAAGTTAAAAGAACCTCGGATAGGGTTATGGCTTCTGGAATTGCCAAGAAAGGGGGGAGGTCTGGGTGAAAGGATGGTACTGTTATTTGATAGAACGCAGCAAGGTTGGATTCACGATTGTTGAGGTAGAAGGACCCCAGACAGTGCTTGGACACCTAATTTGAGATTTGAAAGAAGCTTGATTGCTAAGGTGGTTGTCGAGCTGGCGACAGGAACCAGGGAGGTTAGTTAGTATGCGCTTGGGGGAGAGGATGCCACCTGAGAGGAGGTCAGGTGAGGACATGACTTCTACGTAGAATGACTCGAGATGTTGGGATGGATTTCCATGGAGAGGGAACGGAGAATTGGAATGCACCGATACATTCGAAGTTCGAGGCTGAGTCCTCAAGGGTGAGTATTTAACTGACGAGCTTATGCTTTGGTCATGTATCGAACTAGAAGGGCTCGGTGTTGAGAATGTTCCGCGAGGGAGATGGACATAGAGAGGTTGCCTCAAAGGTGCCATTTGAGAGGCCGAGGACAGTAATACTTATTGAGAAGGAATTAGAAACTCTGGCGGATGGATTGTTGAGGATATCATCTGGAGTATGTAAAGGAGACAGAGCTGACCAGTGGGAAAATTATGTGGGTATGCAAAGAAAGATTTAGGGAATACTTCAAGGTCAGACTACAGATAGGTTGGTATAAGGGATGTTGTAGAAGACGGTTTTGGCCGACAGAAAGTCTATTGAAGCAATCGAAGAAATTTGATCTTGGATTAGCCAGAGTGTTATACTGCGGAGATTGCTAGTATCGTCGGGTTAGGACGAAAAGTACAATGTTGGATACAAGATGGGACGATGTCCCCAAGAGTTGATCCACGACCTGGTTATTGCCAGTTGGAAACCAAGGATAAAGACTTTTCGTGAATTGATTAGGTTGCACCGGGCAGGGTGTGAGGAATTGGTAACAAGGATTCTGGAACGGTTCAACTTGCAGCAGCACAGGTAAGTTCTTTAGACAGAGAATGCATGAACGGTGTGGGCAAGTTCCCTTCAAGTTCACGAGCAGTACATATGGATTACTCCCAGACAGAAATGGTGAGCAAGTGACTATGCGAAAGACGTTTGTACCCAGAAGGCGAAGTCACAGGTAAGGTTCTACGGAGTGTTAGTTTGGATGTCGTCAGGAGTTCTCAGATTACGGCTGCAAGAAGAAAGGACAGGTAAGAGAAGAATTGATCTGAAGCCGCAAAGAAGCTAATGATGGGCGTCTGAAGAATTGAAAGCATAACAAGATTGGTAAGCGCGTCATCTATTGCACAAGCATCTCCGGGGACAACTACATCAGAGATGAGGAGAACAGTAAAACTTGAGGTTAGACGGACTGAATGTGTCGAATCAGAAAGAAATTCAGAACACAAGGTAAGAATTGATTAATATCTGGGAATGCTGGAATGTGTGTGTGTTATGGCTAAGTTAAGAGTGGTGGCATAAAGGACTTGGTCTATGATGAGGTACTTGAGTGTTGGGTATTAGTAAGAAGGTTAACGTTGAGACCCAGATGCGGTGAAAAGTAGCAGACGGACGACCAGTGCTTGAAATCCTCGATTGAGCGAGGGGAGATATAATTGGAGGTGGAGCTCCTAGCTGTGAGGCGAGTATCAGTCTGGGAATAACGCCATAGATTGTGATGGAGGATATAAGGCAACGACTGAGATTGGCGTAACGTTAGCAGGTATGATTAGCTGGTGAGTGTCACTGAGCTATGGAACCCGAAGTGTCGGCTTTGGTTGAAGCAGAGAAGGACCCTGCTAAGGTGGTACAAGTTGGAATACCAGAAATGGACGAAGGATCCAATTAGATTCGGGTTGTGAATGAGAATTCTGAATGGACATCATTCCACCTCCTAGGGTACGTCGTACCGGGAGGGTCGAGCGGGTGCCGGAATATAGCGTTTTCCTTTGGACCCTGAGGGGTTAGGTGATGTGGTAGTGTATCATGGGAATAGACCACTTTAGACCTTGAGTAAATTGTTTGGACATGAAAATTTTTAACTCAGTTGAGGGAGTTAATGTTGTTGGGTCAAGTGAACTGGGTTCGAGATAGAACGTCGATGATACGGAATTGAGACCCTATAGTATTTTAAATTGTTGGAATGGATTCAGAGGACAAAAAGAACAGAGTGGGAACCTGGAATTATCAGTTGATTGCAAGTGAATTGGCAGTCTGAAAGTTATCAAAGATCTTAAAGAATTAAGCGCTGAGTAGGCGAATACTTGAGGTATTAAGGGAAGTGTAATCCCTGACGAGTTAGTCGTGGTGGCAGTTGTTGGTGCCTTGTTAATGTAACGCATAGTGAATACTACGGTTTGGCTTTAGTTTAGAGAGAAAGCCAAAGAGGCCGTTGAAACTTCTCAAGGCAGGGGTGTCTGCCTATTTGAAAGAATAAAGAGCAGGTAAATTGTTAAATGTTGAGGAAATAAAGTTCCGGAAGGAAAGATTTGTAACTCTACGTAATAACAGACGAGGATCTGTAAGGTGTTCAGAGAAAGAAGGGAGAGTTCTGACTCTTATTTCAACATGAAATTCAGAAGTTGTACTAAGGGTTAGGCCGGCGGGGCCTACAAGCTGATCCCACCTAGTAGAGGTGATGACTTTTGAGTATCTCTGGAATCAAGAATAAGACAGTGAATTGGTCATTGTAACCTAGGCAGACCCTGGGCTTCGGCAGGGTTGCGGTGTAACGAGAGGCTATCAAGAGTATGGCTATTAGACAAGATCTTGTGGGGCAAAATTGTTACTCTTGTAAGAGTGTGGTTGAAAAGTAAAGTAAAGGCGATGGACCTTGGAAGTATGGTCAGAGTTGCGGGTTTACAGACTGATATGTTGGATAAATTTCGAGGACGAAATTTTTGTGAGGAGGGGATAGTTGTAACGACCCAAATTCGCTAATAAGGCTTAAGGGCCTTGATTAGCGTGCCAGGAGGGCATGATGGGATTTATGTGTGATTCTAATTATTTAAATGCATGGTTATGATTTAAAGCATGTTATATGACTATTTGTTTATCTGAGATGCATGACTATGTAAGTTAGTGTGCATGAAGGCCCGGATCGTGTTAGAAGGGCATAATTGTAATTTGGCCATGATTGGGCGTAACTGTATTGATATGTGTTGATTGTTGAGGCCACAGTGGTATGTGGATGTATCTGTGCTTTGTGACTCGAGGCGATCCCAGTGGGCAGGCTAGCGGAAAGTGATGACAAGAATTTATACCCGGCTCGGGGCGAGCCTGGGGGTACGAACAGGAATTCAGAGAAATAGATTGAGATTTATTTTGATGATGGGGGATAATTATTTGGTGATTTATCAGGTAGTGGGAAGCAACGGGAAAATATTAGAGACACTTGAGGATTAGCGGGAATTGGGTGAATGACTAAGATGGCCCTACTTGAACAAAAGGATTTAGAATTTATAGGGAGGGCGTTTTGGTCATTTGGCTTTTGGAGATAGGTTTTTATAAGGCTTTATAGAGAGAGGGAATGCTGAAAGAAAAAGAAAAGAAAGAAGAAGGAAAGAAAGAAAAGAGAGAAAACAGGGGGGGTTTTCTCAAGGAACGGTTTGTGCGTTCTTGCACCGTTCCTCTCCGTTTTTCTTGGGGAAAAGCTTTGAGGGAGAGCAAGGATAGGCTGAGCATCAAGGATCTTGGGTTAGACTTGAAGATTTGGCAAGAACACATCAATGTTTGAGGTAAGTTTTAGAGATTTTCGGTTTTAAGGGTTTTGATGGTTTGAGCTGTGTTTTGAGCTGGATTGATGGGAATCTCAGGGGATTTCTGGGCAAGCTTTGAGGGAGAGCAAGCTAAGGAGGCCTAGGGTTGAATCAAGGTCGAAATTTGCAGCAATGGTATGATTTCTAAGACTTTAACTTTGTGGTTTGCTTGAATTTCTGGTTTAGGGTTGTTCATGGTAGATTTTGAGATTTGGGATAAATGATCTTGGGATTTGAGGATTTGGGATGCTTGGGATGAATGGAGAGTGTTCATAAGCTTGATTTTGAGTTTGGTAAAGATTTGGGGAAGTTTGGTTTGAGATTGGGTGAAAGAAATCGCAGAAATGCGATATTGGGATTTCTGGGCTGCAACTAGCGCTACAGCGCTAGTCAGTGGGCGCTGTAGCGCTAGTCCCTGTTTCTGGAGGGGTGTTCTGCTTGTAGCGCTACAGCGCCCTCTTTAGAGCGCTGTAGCGCTGCACTGTTCACAGAGGGGAATTTTTGAGTTTTGATGATGGATTTTGACCTAGGGTTCGGGGCTTGTTTCCGCCACTTTGTTTTGGGGATTTGGGACTTCCCGGGGGCTCGGGATTGGTCCCGAGGCTAGGTATTCGGACTTGGGGTTCGGTGTTGACTTTGACCTATGTTTTTGCCTAGGTGTGCGCTAAGGCTCGGGTGGGATCGTGCTCAAGGAGTCAGGTGATCTAAGCTATTGATTGGAAAGGTAAGAAAACTATAACACCCGAGGTTAGGGCATGGCCCCAGATTGTATTATGTGCAAATTTTTAAACCTTAAATGAATCATGATGTGTGTGAATGATTATTTCGAATGTACTATATGTGTGATTATGATGAAATGAGCGGCAAGGGCCGAGTACGGCGTAAGCCGGGGCGGCCGTGGGCCGAGTACGGCGTAAGCCGGGGCGGCCGTGGGCCGAGTACGGCGTAAGCCGGGGCGGCCGTGGGCCGAGTACGGCGTAAGCCGGGGCGGCCGTGGGCCGAGTACGGCGTAAGCCGGGGCGGCCGTGGGCCGAGTACGGCGTAAGCCGGGGCGGCCGTGGGCCGAAAGTAACACCTAGCACATGGGATGCTATATTCAGGGTGGGACCCAAGGGATACATGAGTTATCCTCGTGGTGAGAACCGATACCCCAGGGCTTTGGTAAGGGTCCTGGGGCGGCATGGCCGTGTTTGCTTAGTCTAATGGTTGACTTGTTTATTTGTGGATTATCTGTTATGATAAACTGTATACATTGCATATGTTATGTTCTGCATGAGTTTTCTTGCTGGGCTTCGGCTCACGGGTGCTCTGTGTTGCAGGTAAGGGCAATGGCTAAGTCAACCAACCATGAGTACGGAGAGCGTGAAGCGACGCGTACATGTTCGGCCTGCCCGACTGCTTTGGTTGGGGGTTTATTCGAAAGTGGCTGTAATAATCTATGATTTTATGATTTCTTAACTGTAACCTTATTTCAAAAATGTAATTAGTTTCAAACCTTATTTTGGGATCCCAAATGTTTAATAATAGAAGTTTTAATGAAACGACGCCTTTTCAAAGATTACAGCCTTAACTTTTAATTAGTCACACTTTTGTTTCAAAACCTCGGTTAGCGAGTTCATTGCACACTGTTTTGTCTTAAAAACTCACTTAGTAACGGCTCTAAGGAAGTAGGGCGTTACATTGTGACTTTTAAACTAACAGCTCCCTAGGACCGTCTCAGCACGTTCATCACAATAAGATCACCACTCACACGTGGTATTAATCATATAATACAATTATCACATTTATGCCATCAGTGGGCTAAAATTACCAATTTACCCTATCATACAAACGGGGTCCACATGCATATTTATACCACCTAAACATGCATTCTAATCACATACTCATTTAAATTCATATATTATCATGTTAATTCACTTATTGCCCTCCAGGCACTTTAATCAAGGTCCTAAACCTTATTAGCAAATTGGGGTGTTACAATTATCCCCTCCTTACAAGAATTCCGTCCTTGAAATTACCTGAACAACTCGGGATGCCGCTCCCGCATATCAGACTCAAGCTCCCACGTCACCTCTTCAACCTTGTTGTTTCTCCATAGCACTTTAACCAAGGCGATAGTCTTGCTCCGCAAGACTTTGTCCTCCTACCGAGGATCTGAACAGGCTTTTCCTCGTATGATAAATCCTGGTCTAACTCCAAGTTCTCATAACTCAGCACATAAGTGGTATCTGATACATATTTCTGGAGCATGGATACGTGGAACACATCATGGACCCCTGATAGAGCTGGAGGCATCGCTAATCTGTAAGCTACCTCTCCAACCAGTTCCAGAACCTCAAAGGGGCCAACAAACCTGGGACTCAGCTTGCCCCGAACACCAAATCGTTTCACTCCTCTCAGAGGTGAAATCCTGAGGAATACATGATCGCCAACCTGAAACTCTACACTCCTGCGTCTCAGATCTGAGTAACTCTTCTGGCGATTCTGGGAGGCGAGCATACGAGCTCTAATATTCTCAATTGCCTCATTGGTCCTTTGTACCATCTCTGGACCTAGATATTTTCTCTCACCTGGCTCATCCCAGTGTATCAGTGATCTGCACTTCCACCCATACAACATCTCATATGGAGTCACTCTGATAGTCGCCTGATAGCTATTATTGTATGAGAACTCAATCAATGGGAGATACTTACTCCAAGATCCCCTAAATTCCAACACACAGGCTCGTAGCATATCCTCCAGTATCTGAATCGTTCGCTCAGACTGTCCATCCGTCTGAGGATGATAAGCGGTACTAAATCGTAACTGTGTGCCCATTGCCTTCTGCAGGCTTCCCCAAAACTTGGAGCTGAAGGTGGGATCTCTGTCGGATACTATCGACCTCGAAGCCCCATGAAGTCGAACAATTTCCTTTACATACAGCTCAGCATACTGCTCCACAGTATAAGTTGTCCTCACAGGTAAAAAGTGGGTGGACTTAGTATACCTGTCCACAATTACCCACACCGAGTCATGCAGACCCACGGTCTTTGGTAATCCTACGACAAAATCCATGGTAATATCCTCCCATTTCCACTCGGGGATCCCTAGAGGCTGCAATAACCCTACTGGCCTCTGATGTTCAGCCTTGATTTGCTGACAAGTTAAGCACCTAGCCACATAGTCCACCACATCCCTCTTCATGCCTGCCCACCAATACAAAACTCTTAAATCTTGGTACATCTTCGTAGTACCTGGGTGCAAATAATAGGGAGTGGTATGAAACTCATCCAGAATCTCTCGCCGAATATCTGAGTCAATCGAAACACAAATTCGTCCCTTGTACCTCAATAGATCCATCTCTGAGATAGAGAAGTCCCCAATTGCTCCAGCTAAGACGTTCTCTCTACGTTCAACTAACTGGGGATCCCTTCCCTGTGCTTCCTTAATCCTTTCAAGGAGTGTTGACTGAAGAGTAATGTTGGCTAACCTACCAACCACTAACTCTATACCTGCCCTGGTCATCTCCTCAGCTAGTCTGTCTGATACCTGCCTCGAACTAAACAACTGTCCTGGGCCCTTCCGGCTCAATGCATCAGCCACTACATTAGCCTTCCCAGGATGATATAAGATGTCACAATCGTAATCCTTTACCAACTCTAGCCACCGCCTTTGGCGCATATTCAAATCTTTCTGAGTAAAGAAATACTTTAAACTCTTGTGATCAGTGTATATCTCGCACCTTTCACCATACAGGTAGTGTCTCCAAACCTTAAGTGCGAATACCACTGCAGCCAATTCCAGATCATGCGTGGGATATCTCTGCTCATACTCTTTTAATTGCCTTGATGCATAAGCTATCACTTTCCCAGCTGGCATCAACACACATCCCAAACCCTGTCTGGAAGCGTCATAGTAAACCACGAACTTCTCATTGTCTATCGGCAGGCTCAACACTGGTGCGGTAACCAATCGTCGCTTCAATTCCTTGAAGCTATTCTCACACCGATCTATCCACACATACTTGGTTTTCTTCCTTGTCAACTCTGTCAATGGAGTAGCAATTCTGGAGAACCCCTCTACAAATCGCCAGTAGTACCCCGCCAATCCGAGAAAACTTCTGACCTCAGGAACACTGCTCGGTCTAGGCCAATCTCTCACTGCCTCTATCTTACTTAGGTCAACCAGTATCCCCTCCTTACTAACGATATGGCCCAGAAATGTAACTTGTGCTAACCAGAACTCGCACTTGCTAAACTTAGCATATAACTTATGCTCTCTCAATCACTGTAACACCAGGCGCAGATGATGCTCATGCTCTGTCTCTGACTGAGAGTATATCAGTATATCATCGATAAATACAATCACAAACTTATCTAGATAATCTTTGAAAATCTTGTTCATCATATCCATAAAAGCTGCTGGGGCATTGGTTAATCCAAAGGACATAACTAGAAATTCATAGTGCCCATACCTTTTCAAAAAAGCAGTCTTTGGTATGTCCTCCTCTTTAATCCTCAACTGGTGATAGCCTGACCAGAGATCAATCTTCGAAAATACCGTACTCCCCTATAGCTGATAAAATAGTCAACTTATTCAACTCCCTGTAGTCAATGCACATCCTAAGCGACCCATCTTTCTTCTTAACAAATAGCATTGGAGCACCCCATGGTGAGAAGCTCGGTCTGATGAACCCAAAATCCAATAACTCTTGTAACTGAATCTTCAATTCTTTTAACTCTGCCGGAGCCATTCTATAGGGTGCCCTGGACACTGGCTCTACCCCCGGTGCCAACTCTATGACAAACTCGATCTCCCGCTGTGGCGGCAACCCCGGCAGATCCGCTGGAAATAAATCTGGAAATTCACATACCAATCTTGTTTCATTTGGTCCCATTGTCACCACCTTAGAGGTATCTACAACACTTGCTAGGAATCCTATGCAACCCTCCTGCATCAGGTCTCTAGCCTTCAGTGCTGAGATCATAGGCACTCGCGGTCCATTCACCGTCCCCACAAACACGAAAGGTACCTCGCCTTCTGGTTCAAAAGTCACCATACGCCGCTTGCAATTAATCATTGCTCCATACCTCGTTAACCAATCCATCCCTAATATCATATCAAAATAATCCATGTCTAATTCAACCAGATCAACAAACAATTCTCTACCATCTTTCTCTACTGGTAATGCTCTAACCCATCTCCTAGAGACTGCCAGTTCTCCTGTTGGTAACAAAGTCTGAAAACCCCTAGCATACACAATACTAGGTCTACAAAGCTAGTCTATCACCCTAGCAGATACAAATGAGTGGGTAGCCCCTGAATCAATCAATGCAGTATACAAAGAACTAGCGCTAGAGATCTGACCTGTCACAACTGAGGGACTAGCCTCTGCCTCAGTCTGAGTCAAAGCAAATACCCTGGCAGGAGCGAGACCGTCTCCCTGCTTTGGCTCCTCTTTCTTAGCTTATGGGCAGTCTTTCTTCAGGTGGTTGGCACTCCCACAGATAAAACATGCCCTAATCCGGCACTCACCCTGATGTCGTCGTCTGCACCGAGGACACACTGGAAAGCTCCTCCAGTTGTCACCTCCGCTCTGACAGCCACCAATAGAACCTCGTACCCTCCTATCAGAATTAGGAGGAACAAATGAATCTGGAACTCTTCTTTTCTGCTCACTGGGGCCACTGCCCCGACTAGACCCAACAAAAGGAGGCACCGTCCTCCTGGCATCGCGCCTAACAGCGTTGTCCTTCCATATCTGATCCTCAGCCCTCTCTACAGTAAGGGCCTTATCCACTGCTTGAGCATAAGTAGCCATCTCTGGAATTAACGTAATATTCACATCACGGGAGATCATCACATTCAACCCCCGTATGAATCTATCTCTCCTGGCCGCATCCGTCGGCACTAAGTCTGGCGCAAACTTCGCCAATCTGTCAAATCTCAGGGCATACTCAGTAACTGATAGCCTGTTCTGAGTCAGGTTGATAAACTCATCAACCTTCGTAGCTCGAACTGCTATGCTGTAGTATTTCTCATTAATGATATTCTTAAATTCCTCCCAAGTCATGACTGTAACATTCCTCCGCTGACTCACTACATCCCACCAGATGCGGGCATCTTCTCTAAGCATGTAGCTAGCACAAGCTACCCTTTCATTTCCTTCGACCCTCATAAAGTCTAAGATCAAGGAAATCATATTCATCCACTGCTCGGCCCGTAGTGGGTCTGATCCACCCTCAAAGGTAGGGGGTTGCTGCTTTCTGAATCTTTCGTACAAAGGTTCCCACCTATTCTCAACCACAGGCTGAACCGACACTGGCGCTACATTCTGCTGAATTGGTAACCCTGTGACCTATGATGGGGCCTGCTGCCTCATCTGATGGAGTTCTTCCTCCGTTCTCTGTAATCTAGCCTCCATTTCAGCTAATATCTGTTGCCAGTTCTGTGGGGCAGGAGGAGGGTCCTGACCCTGATTGTCATCCTCGGCCCGACTGCCGCGAATTCTAGATAATTTCCGAGGCATTACGACTATATGCCTGCAATCAGTGACACCGCTCATCAGGCATGATAACAAGATCCAATTCCACCTCTCATTCTCAACAACAAACCAAGATCAACAATCCAGATAACATACAGATAGCATATAGCACACAACGGGCCATGCCCTGACATCATGCATATGTTATTTCATTCATCATGCTCTTTCAAGCTAAATAGGTAAACAGGGCATCAAGCACATATTCAATCATAATAATCAACCATACCAACCAGTCCTGAGTCGAGCTTTTCAATGGCAGCGAGCGTACATGTTCGGTCAATCTCCAGAACCAATAAATCTTGGCTCGTTCTGATACTAAGTTGTAATTCCCTACTACCTTAGAGCCATTACTAAGTGAGTTTAAAATGTGCAATTAACTCGCTAAAAGAGGTTTTTAGAACAAAAGTGTGATTAAACAGAAGTTAAGGCTGTAATCTTTGAAAGTTCCTTAATTCATTGAAAATTTCCAAGTGTCTTATATTTGGGATCCCAAAGTACATTTTAAAAAGTATTTACAATTCCAAAATAGTTTTACAGGTAATTAACCATCAAAATTAGAGTTTAATACAACCATTTCTCAAAATGCCCCCAACCAAAGCAGTCGAGTAGGCCAAACATGTACGCGCCGCCCCACGCTCTCCATACTCATGGCTGGTTGACTTTCTCCTTGCCCTTACCTGTATCCCGAGCTTCACAATGCACCAAAGCCACGAGCACGGTCCTCTATCCCGAGCCTCTTTGAAAACCTCAATTCACTGAATAATCCTCCAAGTTCCCTTAGCTTTAGTTCCCTTCTTGATCCCAAGAGATTTGCCCTTAGTTTTTCCCTCTTTCTTCTCTAGGCTCCCAACCAATTTAAGCAAGAACTCAATTTGGCTAAGTGTTGAACGTGAATGACCCCTTTTCCCTCAGCTGAAACATATCTAACCCTTGCCTAATGACCACTTTACCCCTCATATAAATCCTTTCCTAACTAAACCCCAAGGCCCTTTTTGTCATTTCTCCTTTCTTACAATTCTACCATTCCTCTCATCTAAACTTGTTACCCTTACTAATTACCAATGGTTACTCAGGTTACTCAATCACCAATAACCATTAACCACTAGTTCTCAACTCAACTTACAAAATTCCCAAAGTACCCCTAGGACCGTCTCAGCATGTGCATCACAATAATATCACCACTCACATGTGGTATTAATCATATAATACAATTATCACATTTATGCCCTGAGTGGGCTAAAATTACCAATTTACCCCTATCATACAAACGGGGTCCACATGCATATTTATACCACCTAAACATGCATTCTAATCACATACTCATTCAAATTCATATATTATCATGTTAATTCACTTATTGCCCTCCAGGCACGCTAATCAAGGTCCTAAACCTTATTAGCAAATTG
This sequence comes from Humulus lupulus, assembly GCF_963169125.1. NCBI lineage: Eukaryota > Viridiplantae > Streptophyta > Magnoliopsida > Rosales > Cannabaceae > Humulus > Humulus lupulus. Next base: position 137,038,788 of record NC_084795.1, read on the forward strand.
GGGTGTTACAGAGACATTTAAGGAATTACCATTTGTACCGAGTAGAATGAGAGGAATTGGTAACTGTAACGCCCTACCTCCTCAAAGCCGTTACTAAGTGAGTTTAAAAACGTTCTTTCGACTCGCTAATCGAGGTTTTAGATCAAATAGTGTAATTAAGCCATAAACAGAGGAAAAACTTTATAAATAACACCATAACATTGAAAATCATAAAATTTTGACACCTGGGATCCCAAAATAAAGATTAGAAATATTTACAACATAAAAATTGAACCAAGTCTACTAAACGACAAAATCTAAGTTTATTTACAAGCATCTCCCAAAATCCTCTGGCTGTGGCAGCCAGGCTGGCAAAACATGTACACACCGCAGTGGGTCTGATCCACCCTCGAAGGTGGGCGGATGTTGCTTCCTGAACCTCTCATACAAGGGTTCCCACTTATTCTCCAAAGCAGACTGCACTGGCACTGGCGCTGCAACCTGCTGCACTGGCAGCCCAGTAACCTGAGGCGGGGCCTGCTACCTCAACTGTCGCAACTCTTCCTCTGTTTGCTTTAGTCTTGCTTCCATCTCAGCAAACATCTCTTGCCAATTCTGTGGGGCAGGTGGAGGGTCCTGACCCTGGTTGTCATCCTCGGCCCTACTGCCGCGGAGTATTGTTGATTGTCGAGGCATCTCAACAAATATGCCTGCAACCAACGACGCCGCTCATCAGGCATGATAACAACATCCCAAAAAGCACCCCCCAAACATATCAGTCATCCACAAGAATATCTCATATAACATATAACACACAACGGGCCATACCCTAGCATCATGCATATGTTAACTCATTCATCATGCTCTATATAAGATAAGCAGACAAACAGGGCATTCATACACTTAATAAAACATATAGCCAATCTTACCAACCAACCCTAAGTTGAGCCTGACATTGATAGCGTGTGTACATGTTCGGTCAATCTCAAGAACCAATAACCTTGGCTCGCTCTGATACCAAGTTGTAACGCCCTACCTCCTCAGAGCCATTATTAAGTGAGTTTAAAAACGTGCTTTCGACTCGCTAATCGAGGTTTTAGATCAAATAGTGTAATTAAGCCATAAACAGAGGAAAAACTTTAGAAATAACACCATAACATTAAAATCATAAAATTTTGACACCTGGGATCCCAAAATACAGATTAGAAATATTTACAACATAAAAATTGAACCAAGTCGACTAAACGAAAAAATCTAAGTTTATTTACAAGCATTTCCCAAAATCCTTTGGTTGTGGCAGCTAGGCTGGCCAAACATGTACATGCCGCTTCACGCCTGCTACACTCATGGTTGGTTGGCCTTCTCTTTACCCTTACCTGCACCACAGAGCATCTGTGAGCCGAAGCCCAGCAAGAAAACCCACAAACAGATAACATATGCAACACATATATCAAGCATATAAGCAGGCCACCAATGGGCTAAACACATACGGCCTGGCCATCCCAGGCGTTTACCAAGCCCTGGGTGTGCGGACCACGCTGTGAGGATATCCCAGGTATCCTTTTAGGGACTCGCTCTAGCAACTCGCACTTGTAGAGTCCAAGAACTTTACTTAGCTAGTTAGATAGTAGTATTATATTATTTATAGTATTATCTTTATAACTGTGGATTTTTGGTTCAGACCGGGAATTATTTGGACACTCGTAGTAATACTTGTAGATTTTCTAAGTTTAACCTATAGTTTAAGAATATTAATTTTAACCTAAGGTTTGATTAATATGACTGATATTAAGGATAATATTTATTATACTATAAGGTTTAGATAAGAGCCAATAGGATTTTAAGCACATGTTATGTATGGGTGATTAAGGATTAAGTATTTTGAGGATTAAATTTAATAAGGGTAAAGTTTGAATGCTCTAAGGTCAGTCAATAGCTTTGAATACGTTTAAGGGCTTAGTCAAGGTTGTTTACTCAATTTGAATTAATCTAAAAATGTGTAATTTCGTGTTTAAATGATCAGCGAATGCCGATATATCGCAGCTATAGGGGGCGATATATCGCAGCACGTAGATACGGAAAACAAGAAACGATGCACGACTGCCTCGGCCATACTGGCCCAGGCGATATATCGCCTACAGGGGGCGATATATCTCCTCCTTCAGCTTATTTTGAAAGTTTTTGAATTTGTTTTCCATTCAACCTTTTGATAAGTCCAGCAACTTTTTGAACGAGTCTTCAGCCTCTGCTGAACGATTATTCAAATTATTTTCACCTAAAAAGCCATTATTTTTATTCAAGTTAAATTAAGATCCTTTCATTCCTAAACTCTATAAATAGGACCTAGTACCCAGCCATTATTCACCTTTTACTCTAAGTTCAGAGGCTGCAAGTTGCTAGGTGAGTGTGAGAGTGTAAACACTTGGGTGGGGAAATCATAAGCTTGATAACCATAAGCTTATCAAACACTTGGGGAAGTAAGGTTTCATAGTATTTCGGTTCGAGGTTTAGATTGGTCTACAAGTCTTCAAGGTATTTCTACACCTTAACTCATTGGTATTATTTTATGTTAAGTTCTCATTGTCTTTTACTCAGCCTCTAACCTTAATCTTTATTTTGGTTAGGAAATCTAAGTTCTTGAGCAAAAAGGTTTTGGTAAGTATTTTTCTCAATGGTTTAGTCCTTCCATTCCATTCAATTCTCTTCTTCTCTATACTCACTCTTTTTAATGGTTCTTAGGAGTGTTCCAAAGTCCCACCTCTGTCCTCTTATCCCGGTAATTTTGGTAAGGAAAATAGGATAGAAATTCATATGTTATATGTTTTATATGTTATCTTATGTTTCTTATGTTATGATAAGTGTTATGATATGTATGTTTGTAGGCTTGGGCATATGACCCATATGACTAACAAGCCCCAAATAGATTATGGGCATATGACCTGCTTAGCTAGTAGGACCCCACTAATCTAATGGGCATATGACTTGTTTAGTCTATGGGACCCCAAGTAATAATGGCCATTATAGTATGTGTATGAGATAAGTGTAATGTATGTTATGTTATGTTTTTTATGTTTCTTATGAAATATATGTATATGAACTATGTGGTAGATTTTCCTTGCTGGGCATTAGGCTCATTCCTTTTTGTTTATATGTGCAGGAAAATAGCTATAGTGGCGGTAAGGTTCGTGGATGCTTGTGGATTGTGTATCGGTGATGAATGGATTCAAGGAGTCGAGAGTTCGATTTTCGAGGATGTAGTCTTCTTTTTATGGTTTTTACATGTATTTTTCCGCACTTGTTATGTAACTCCTTTTTATTTTAAATTATGTTTTGTTTTTAAAGACAATGGGATCCCATATCCTACTTCACATTTTATGTAAGTAACTCTTATTTTTACAAGTTTCCTAATAAAGTTATGGTATTTTCACAATGTAAGTTTTATTAAGGATTAGTAGTTTTCGTTAATGGTCCAAAAGTCTAGAGTAGTTGGGTCATTACAGCACTCCACGTGCTCAACGCTGCTCCCGGCCCCTTGCCGTTCTCGGCCTTGCACTCATCGTGCCCAACGCCGTTCTCGGCCCTTCACCGTTCTCGGTCTACACTGTTCCCGGCTCTTGCCGACCATTCACATCATAACATACATAGCATAGCAAACAAGTACAGAATTCTAGCATATTCAGTTAAAGGGCTACGCCCCGCAGTTCTAACATATTGGGCTCAGCCCTGCATACCAATTCTATTCAAACACATTGGGCTCAGCCCTGCACACAAGCTCTATGGGAACAAGGGTTTTCTTACCTGAGTCCCGAGCTCTCCGAGCACCGATGTCCCGAGCACAGTCCTCTAACTTGAGCCTCTCCGAAACCCTAGTCACAACATATTAACAATATCCATCCATCAAATTCTAATCCAATAAATAACTTTAAGCCATAACCCTAACCTCCGAGACCTTGAATTCTATCAATCCGGGTGATAAAATCCATCCCGAACCTTAACCATTGAATTCCCAAGCCTGAACACCCTTAAAAATGCAGACTAGCACTAAGAGTCGCGACCCCCACCCTCAAGAGCCGCGGCTAGCCTCAAAACAGAGGCTAGTACACCCGTACAACACACACGGGCTACGGCATGTGCACCAGGCGTCGCGGCGCGCATGAACTCTTCGGCCACACTCGGCCCCACGTGCACACGGGCCACGGCGCGCCCATCCTAGGGTTGCGGCCCTCACCTCCGAACCCAGAATTTTCCATCACCTTCCCTGCATTTTCCTCAAGCTAACTCACTCAAAACTTATCTAACAAACCCAGATAATTACCACACACATTCCTGCTCAATATCCACATCAAAACCCATTGAATCCTACTCCAAAGCTCAACTAAAACACTTAAGACAAGATCAAACTCAACCAACATGCAACTCTTACAAACCAGCAGCAAATCTAAGCATAATCTTATAATTAAAGCTTACCCCTTGCTGAATTCAATCCCTGAATTTGATCCTCAACCCCCAAGCTCCAAGCTCCTAAGTTTCCTCAGCCCAATTCCTTGCTTAAGCTAGCTTACACCAAAATCTCCTTGAGTTGTTTCTTAGAGAATGAAGGAGAGAGAGATAGGAATGGTGAGAAGCTATCCTTAGTTCAGAAGAAAGGTGTAAGTCAGTTCCTAAAGCTTCTAATTAATTCTTCCTTTTTGTTTTATTCAGCTTAAGTCTATGTGGTTACCTCAAGGCTCGGGGTACCAAAACATCCCTGAGGGAAAAATGGTAAATTTTCCCAATATTCCCGCCTGGACATTCTATCCTCAAATATATCTCCAAATATTTATGTTCATGTCCCGATAATCCCATAACACACCTAGTACCCAAATTACCCCTCGACTCGCCCCGAGTCGGAATCTCAACCCCGTTGTGACTCTCTGGCTAACCGCTCCCCAGGACTGTCTCGGATCGTGCTGCACAGACATATCACATATATATAACATTTATCACATTTATGCCCCTAATACCCAGACGGGGCCCACATGCACATTTAACTCAACTAAACATGCATCATTATCATATATTCACATAAATCCACATATAAGCATATTAAATCATTTATTGCCCTCCAGGCACACTAATCAAGGCCCTAAGCCCGATTAGCAAATTCGGGTCGTTACAGCAATAAAGGTTCTTAACTGGTTCAAGCTTCTACCACACAGGTAAGTTCTTCAAGCAGGAAGTATAAGAGTGGTATGGACAAGTCTCCTTCAGGTTTACGGGCGGTATGTCAGATTACTCTCCAGTTAAAGTGAGAAGCGAGCGGCTATTACGCTGAAGACATTAGCACTAAGGAAGCAGGGTCACAGGTAAGGTTCTATGAGGTGTCAGTTTGGTCTCGCTAGGGGTATTCAAAATAGTGCTACAGGAGGAAGAGGGGTCAGGTATGAAGAGATTTGGTTTGAAGTCACAAAGAAGCAACTGAAGAACGTCTGAAGGACAGGAAACACAATAGGATTGGTAAGCGCGTCATCTAACACATAAGTCACTTCACAGGTAGTTACATTAGAAATTAGAGGAACAATATAACTTGAAGATTAGATCGAATGGATAGTGTCAGATCGAAAATTCGGAAGACAGGGTAAGAATTGATTAGCACTTGGTGAAGCAGGAATATGCGTGTTATGGTTGAGTATAGAGGGATAGCATAAAGGACCTAACCTATGATGAGGTTATGATACTGTGAGGGTGCATTACAGGTTCGGCACGCCCAGCCTCAGGCTGATGTGAGGATGGATCACATCTCGCGGTAGGTAAAATGGAGCATGGTCGATATACCGGAAATGGTAGGTAGGCAGGGTATGTATAGAGTAAGATAATGAGCGTTTGCCAATATGTAAGAAAGATAACGTTGAGACCAAGATTTAGTGAAATATAATGGATAGATGGTTGTTGTTGGAAATCCTCGGCTGTGCAAGGGAAAGGTTTGGTTATAGGGGGAAATATTTTATTTGGGAAAAAGTGTGTGTCAACTAAAAAGAACGTCATGGGTTATAATAGACTTGACAAGATAATGATTGAAACTGGTATAGCCTTAGTATGTGGTAATGAGCAGGTATGTGTTCCTTTGGACAACGAAATCTAAAGTGATGGTTAGGAGGAAACAGGGAAGAACCCTGACAAGGTATTATGAGTTAGGGTACCAGGATCAGATGAATGATCTGATGGAAGTTTGGCATGGAGATGGGAATTCTAAATGGATATCGTTCACTCCCTAGGGTATATTGTACCGGAGGGTTTGAGCGGGGACAGAGTTCAGTGTACTTGAGTATTGAGAGGTAAGGTGATATGGTGGTGGATCATAGGAATGGACCACATTGAACTATAAATAAGGTGATTGAACAGGGGAAAAGTTGTAACTCAGCTGAATGAGTTAGCATAATTTGGTTTGTATAAATTAGTAATGGGGTAGAGCATTGCTAATGCTAAGTTGAGATCCATTAGTTTTCCAAGTTTTGGAAAGGGGTCAGAGAACGAAGAGAACCGAGTGGGAATCTAAAATTTCTGATTGGCTGCAGATAGGATAGCAGTCTGAGGGCTTAATAGTTATGTTAAGGAATTAAACGTTAAGTGTGTGAACACTCGAGACACTAAGGACAGTGTAATCCTTGAACAGATAGTCACAGTGATGAATGCTAGAGTACAACAAGGGTGACACGGCTTAGGACTTAGTAAGACGAAAAGCAAGGAGTACTACGCAATGTAAGGATGTGAAAGATAATGGATACTGTGGTTTGGTATTACTTCCGGGGGAACTAAAGAGGTTGTTGGAACTCTTAAGGCAGGAGTGTCTGCCTATCTTAAAGGACATAAGAACTTGAAAATTGTTAACTTTGAAATACAAAGTTCCAGCATGAGAGATTTGTATCTCTCCAAATAAGTGCAGACAAGGAAAAGTATGTTATTCAAGAAAAGAAAGGGGAATTCTAACTCCCGATTCGACAGGAATTCTAAGGTTGTAACAAGGATTGGGTCGAGGGCCTATAATCCGATCTCACCCTGGTAAGGGTGATGACTCATAAGTATTTTTGGCATTCGGAGTAAGTTAATGAAGCGATCATTGTGAGCTAAACAAACTCTAGAGTTTCAGCAAGGTTATGATACAAGTAGAGGTTAATGGTAGTGTAGTTATTAGGCAAGATCTTGTGGAACGAGATTGATGCTCACGTTTGAGTGTTATCAAGATTAAGAATAAGGCATTATGACTTTGGAATTATAGTCAGAGGTATGAGGTTTTTTGTTTAATGTATTCAAGTAAATTTCGAGGACGAGATTATTGTAAGGAGGGGATAGTTGTAACGACTCAAAATTACTAATAAGGCTTAAGAGCCTTGATTAGTGTGTTAGGAGGGCATAATTGGAAGTTATGTGAACTAATTAAGTGTGTTATGCATGATTATGTGAAATGCATGTTTATGAGTATTGGATAAGCATGCAGGCCCTGTTTGGTTGTTAGGGCATAATTGTAATTTTGGCCCATTAGGGCATAAATCTGATTTTGTGATAAACTGTTAAGACCACATTATTATGTGGATATATGTGTTTGCAGCTGTCGGCACGAGACGATCCTAGGGAGCAAGTAGTGGGAAAATCACAACGGAACCCTGTACTTGATTAGGGGCAAGTCAAGGGGTATTTCGGGTATTAGATAATTATTTGGGCTATTGGGTTAAGGAAATAAATAATTGGAGATATATTTGAGGTTAGGAAGTCTAGGCGGGAATATTGAGGAATTTTACCATTTTGCCCTCGGGGACGTTTTCGGTACCCTGAGCCTTGGGATTGACTTAAGTACCTAAGGATAGACTAAGTAAACTTTAGAAAGCAGTGGAACAAAAGGCTAAACCGACTCTTCTCTCCCTCTCTTATTCTCTCTCAAGGAACTCAATGAAAATCAAAGGATTTGTGGCTGGGAATTCAGTAGATTGGGGCTGGAGTCTTGAAAGATTAGTTCTGTGTTTAGCTAAGGAATTCAATCAAGAACTGAGGTAAGATATAAGATTTGTGCAAAGTGATAAATTCTGTGTTTTGGCTGGGTTTTGAGGTGTTTATGGATTTTGATATTGAAGGGTTGGATTGAAACTGGAACTTGGATGTTAGCTCAGGAATCCTTTAGAGAATTGATTCAATAGAGAAGGTAAACTCCAATTCTCATTTTAGTGTTTGAATTCTGAGCATTTATGACTGGTTTTCTTGTGTTCTATGGCTGTTGAGTGTCAGAAATTAAAATGGGATTTTAATGAGTTTTTAGACTAGATTTCTGATGGGTTTTGCTGCTGGAAACATGTTAGAATGTTGGGATAGTTGAGTTATGTTATTAGGATGGTCTAGGGTGGATTTGGGTGAGGTTTGAAAATTAAAAATGGTAGTTTTTCTGGGTTCGCGGGGCTGGGCCGCGTCTCTGTTCTAGAGTGTCGCGGCCCTTCGGAGCAAGGAAAAGCCAGGAGGACTCTGAGATGAGGGAGCACTGCGGCACCACAGGGGCAGGGTCGCGGCTCGTGTCTGTGGTCAGAGAGGCCTAGCCTCTGTTTGAGGGGGCGGGCCGCGACGCAGGTCTCAGGTGTCGCGGCCCTTAAGGGAATTTGTGGCCATTTGGAGTTGTAAGCGTGGGAATCTAACCTTTGGTGCTCGGGATCGATCCCACTACCGTGTTTGGTGGAATTTGATGTCCCGGAGGCGAGAATTCTATCCGGAATCCCTTATGCAATTATTGATGGAATCCTTTATCATGATTGTGACTAGGTGTACACTTGGGCTCGAAGCAGGATCGTGCTCGGGGGTCGTCTTTCCTAATTAAAGCACTTGGAACTAAAGGTAAGAAAACTGCACCCAGTTGTGGATATATAATGGGACTAAGGGTTCCCTATCTTGTATGCTTTGAAAGAATGGTATTATGCCATGTATAATGTAAAGGGATGGTATCACGCCATGTAAATAGTAAACGAGCGACCTAAGAGCGCCGGAGTTTACACATGCGCACGGGGTGCGGCTTGGCCACTGGTAGCTGAGGACAGCTTATTATGCACTGAGCTCAGTTTAAGCGGGTCGGAGTTAGTGGGATAAACAGAGGGTGCAGCCTAAGTTGTCGGCCCTAACTATCATGTGATTTGATTGTAATTATTATAATAATTATGATATGCTGGTTAGTTGAATGGCAGACTGTTAGCTTGTTGACTATTATCGTTGAATGGATGAATGTTGTGTTCTGTGGAGTACCTGGTTATGTCTTGTGAAATAATTGAGTATTATTAGTGATTGTGTCTTAAATGTTATGTTTTCTTGCTGGGCCTTGGCTCACGGGTACTACGTGGTGCAGGTAAGGGCAAGGGTAAGGCAAGTTGACCATGGGTTGGAGAGCTTTGGGGGCGAGGTGTACTTTGTCAGCTGCTCAGCTGCCACGGTCGAGGATTTGTACAGGAACGAAAACCTAAAATGTGTATTTTGCCATTAGAGTGGCTTGGTTATTTATAAGCTTTGGAAATTCTGTAATTATGTTATTTAAACCTTAATTTGGGATCCCATGTACCAAACATGTATTTTAAATGAAAATGATTCGTTTATAAACAAAATATTTTAAACCTATCCTGTTTGTAACATTAGATTCACATTTTTAATCAAATGACTTGATTAGCAAGTCTCGCACTATTTCAAACACACGGTGTAACGGTCTTGGTTATCCAGGGCGTTACACTATGGGAACGCTGTTACGGTTTAGTACCGCTTATCATCCTTAGACAGATGGACAGTCTGAGAAGACGATTCAGATATTAGAGGACATGCTACGAGCCTGTGTGCTAGATTTTGGGGGATCTTGGAGCAAGTATCTCCCTTTGATTGAGTTCTCGTACAATAACAGTTATCAGGCGACCATTGGAGTGGCACCATACGAGATGCTATATGGGACGAAGTGTAGATCACCTATTCATTGGGATGAGACAGGTGAAAGAAAGTACTTGGGTCCTAAGATGGTCCACAGAACCAATGAGGTGATTGAAAAGATTAAAGCTCGAATGCTCGCCTCCCAGAGTCGCCAGAAGAGTTACTCGGACCTGAAACGCAGGAGCCTAGAATTTCAGGTCGATGACCATGTGTTCATTAGGGTTTCACCTTTGAGGGGAGTGAAACCGTTTGGTGTTCGGGGCAAGCTGGGCCCTAGATTTGTCGGTCCCTTCGAGATTCTGGAACAGGTTGGAGAGGTAGCTTATAGATTAGTGATGCCTCCAACTCTATCGGGGGTTCATGATGTGTTTCACGTGTCCATGCCCTGGAAGTATGTATCAGATTCCACACACGTGTTGAGTTATGAGAACTTGGAGCTTAATCAGGATTTTCCATATGAGGAGAAGTCGATTCAGATTCTCGACCGGAAAGACAAAGTCTTGCGGAGCAAGACCATCGCCTTGGTGAAATTGTTGTGAAAGAAAAGCGAGGTAGAGGAGGCGACGTGGGAACTTGAATCAGATATGTGGGAGCGGTATCCCAAGTTGTTTAAGTAATTTCGAGGACGAAATTTCTATAAGGAGGGATAGTTGTAGCGTCCCGAATTTGCTAATGAGGCTTAGGACCTTGATTAACGTGCTTGGAGGGCAATAATCGTTATATTATGTTAATACGTGTGAATTTTATGAGTATGTGATTATAAATGCATCTTTAGGTGAATTAAATATGCATGTGGGCCCCATTTGGTTGCTAGGGGCATATTTGTAATTTTACCCCGTTGAGGGCATAAATGTAATATTTGTGTATATTGTGACTGACACCACGTGTGAGTGGTGATATATTTGTGGTGCACAATCCGAGACGGTCCTAAAGAGTTGTTTAGCTAGAAAGTCACAACGGGGTCAAATACCCGGCTCGGGAGGAGTTGAGGGGTATTTTTGGTATATTATAATGTGTATGGGAATTTTTGAGCAGTGGTCAGTAGCTTATCAATAATTTGGTATGTCGGGATTAATGTGGATTTTTAGGTATACTCGAGGACTTAGCGGGATGTGTTAAAAGACTAAATCTCCCTTGGTGTTATATGGGACTTAGGTTAACTTAAGGGGCGATTAAGTCATTTTGGCAGCTGGATATACCTAGTTGAGGGCTGGGAAATACTAGAACACTTCCACAAAAATAGAGGAAAGAAAAGAACATAATTTCTCAACTCTCTCTCTCTCTCTCTCTCATATTCGGCTCTCTCTTTCCCTCTCCTTGGTGGTTGAGAGCTTAAAGAACCTTGAGGATTTTAGACTAAGAAACAGAGGAATTTTACTTGCTATGGCTAGGGGAATCAGTTCAAGGGTATGTTTAGCATAGAGGTAAGGTTTCATCCCTGATTTTCTTTAAGTTTCAAAGCTTGTTCTTGAGAGTTTGAGAATTAATGTTGAAAGCTGGATTTGTGGCTTGTTAATTGTGAGAATTCAGCTTGGGAATCAAAGGAGTTAAGCTTGGAGTTGGATTTGGAGGAAGCTCAAGGTTGAATACTTGTTTAAGGTAAGAATTCCATGCCTTTTTGAGGTTTATATTCTGAAATGGTTTAAGTTTTTTGGTTTGTGGTTTGAGTTTGATAAAGATTTAAACTACTAGGTGATTCTTAGGTTTGATTATGTGTTTGGATTTGTTACTGCTGTTTTTGAGTTGCTGTACCGCTCATTTGGGGTTTTAAGTTGAATTGGGACTTGGGTGTTTTTTATGAAGAGTTTTGGCTCGGGAAAAATGTGGGGAATATGAGCGCCGCGACCCTGTCTTTCCGCGACGCGACGCTAGGTTGAATCAAGGCATGGGGACAATTCTGGATGCTGTGGCCCCTATAGGGCTGTGCCACGGCACTAGGCTAATTTCAGGAAGTGGAAATTTGAGTTTTTACGGTTTTGGCTCAGGGGGCTCGGGGGACGCTTCCTCTACCTTGTGTGGGGAAATGGAAGGTCCCGAGAGCATGGGATTGGTTCTGGGGGATGATTATGAGTTGGTTAGTAACGTGAGTACTATGTATGTGTTGTGACTAGGTTTTCAGCAAGGCTCGGGTTAGAGGACTGTGCTCAGGATTTCAGTGCTCAAGAAGCTCGGGACACAGGTAAGAAAACTGTTGTACCCATAAAGCAGGGCGAGGCCCAATAGTTTCTGTTGTAGGGCGTTGCCCCATTGATTGTGCTTACGCATGTTTAAATACTTGTTTAGTTATGCTATGTGCGCATATATGTGAATGAATGGGAAGAGCCGGAAACAGCGAGGGCCAAGAACGGCGAAGGCCCGAAAACGGCGAAGGCCAAGAACGACAAGGGGCCGAGAGCAGCGTTTAGCATGCGGAGTGCGAGTTGCTAGGGCGAGACCCTTGAGGATACCTGGGATATCCTCATGGTGTAGACCGCGAACCCAGGGCCTGGTAAAGTGCCTGGGACGGCATGGCCGTATGTGTTTAGCCCATTGGCGGTTATTTATATGCTAAATGATAGAAATGCATATGTTATATTCTTGTGTGAGTTTTCTTGCTGGGCTTCGACTCACGAGTGCTCAATGGTGCAGGTAAGGGCAAGGGAAAAGTCGACCAACCATGAGTATGGAGAGCGTAAAGCGGCGCGTACATGTTTGGCCTGCCTGGCTGCCACGACCAGGGGTATTTTTGGGAGATGTATTGTACTAAATTATATTTTGTCTTTTAGTCGACTTTAATCATATTTTTGAGTTGTAAATATTTTTAAACAGTATTTTGGGGATCCCAGATGTTAAACACTTTACAATTTTCAATGAAAGACCACATTTTCAATTATGTGATTTTAATACAGTTTAGTTACACTTTTGAACTGAATTCTTGATTAGCAAGTTAAATGCACAATTTAAACTCACTTAGTAACGGCTCTAAGGTAGTTGGGCGTTACACTTAGGCATCCTTGAGAAGCAACTAGAAAAAAAAAACACACAACTCACATTCTCTCTCTCTCTCTCTCTCTCTCTCTCTCTCTCGCATTCATATCTCTCTCTTGAGCCTTGGGAAGAAGTTGAAATTTTTGGAGAATTAGCTTGGAAATCTAAGAGGTTGGAGGCTAGGATTGGTTCAAGTTCAGTTTAAGGTTTGTGATCACTCATTAGAGGTAAGCTTCAAACTTTGTTTAATGAATTTCAAATTTAGTTTTTTGGGGCATTGAGTTTCTTAAACTCAATGTATGAATTTTTGGTTGTGATTAAGTTTTGGTCTAGTTGTTGGTGTATTTGGGTTGCCTTGGGTGTAGTATTGAGGCGTAGGGGTTAAATTTTTTCTTGGGTTCAAGTTTAGAGTGAATTCTGATGATTTTTGCTCGTGGAAAACGTAGGAAAAATATTGGGAATTCTAAGTTCGCGGGGTCGTGCCACAGCGCTGTTCTTGGAGCACTGCGACCCATATGAACCCAGAGGCCTAAGGGGTTCACTGAACCGCCTTAGCACTGCGGAGGTGAGTGGGTTGCATTTTGACGCGTGTCCAAGAAATGGACTTGGGAGGCTCTCTGACTTGTAGAGGACCGCGACACTTTTAAGGGGTTCCACGACTAAAATAGAGAATGTTGGCCAGATGAGGTTTTTAAGCTCGTGAACTCAAACCTAATGGCTCTTGAAGGATTCTACTACCCGGTATGGTAGAATTAGAGGTCCTGAAGGCTAGAAATTTACCTTGAAGCTCTTAAATAGTCTAAGTAATTGATGGTTATCCATTATTGCATTGTGACTAGGTTGTACGACCAAGGCTTGGGAGTAGGAATCGTGCTCGAGATCGCCTTACACTATCTGCTCGAGACTCGAGGTAAGAAAACTTCACCCTGGTTGTAATCAGGGCTTGGACCCCTGTAAATGGATATGACTTTGGTTATAAATGTGATTATTCGAATAGGCATGCTTGTATATGTTGCATCTGATTGTGTATTATTCAATCTATATGTTTTATTTTACTTAATATGAAAGTCTGGCCTATGGGAGCCGGGGTCGACATCAAGCGTGCAGAACGCAGATCGACCGAAGAGAGTTGGGGTCAGCCATAAGATCTAAGAGTGTGGCCTAAGAGAGCCAGGCCTGAACTTTGCCTAAATAAATAGAAGTGTCGATTGCACTTGTCTAACTGTATTGATTGCTAAAATTGGATATGTGTTTCCTAAGTATATTTCTATAGCTAAGTTTATTGTTTATATACCGTTGCTCATTTGAATCTATTGATTTAAGTTTTCTTGCTGAGCCTTGGCTCATGGGTGCTATGTAGTGTAGGTAAGGGAAAGAGAATGCTGGACTAGCCACGAGTTGGAGAGCTTTAGGGGCGGCATGTACATTTGTAGCTACTCGACCGCCACGACCAAAGGCTCAACAGGGACTAGAGCCAAACTTAATTTTGCCGCTTAGGCCGACTTGCGTTATAATTTATTTTGATATTGTAAACGCCTTTTAAACACTTATTTTTAGGATCCCATGTATTTACTCAAACTTTTTACTGAAAACAATGAAGCCTATGATCAAAAACTTTAAACCCTAATCCATAATTTATCCTTAGTTACACATTTATATCCAAATGAATTGATTAGCAAGTCCAACACTATTTAAAACACATAGTGTAATGGTCTTTGCTATCCAGGGCGTTACAACTTGTTATCAGAGAGGTTTAGGCTTAAGGGTTCCTGAGACTGGCTGGGCATGTACACTCACCACCAAAGACAAGCTCGACTCAGGGTTTGGTAACTATACATGTGAATATGTGTTTAACTGCTCAAATGAAATATAAATACCTTATCTACCTGTTTATTGGGGAGCATGAGATATACTGATAAGGCATGCTTATTAGCATCGCTATTATTTGTTAGTATTATTGGAATGGCTGTTAACATTATGATTTCATTTTTTTTTTTGCTTGATTGTTGGCATCAAATCGTGGGGTGAGTTCAAAAAACTATTATAATTGCCTGATCAAGCGAGTCATTGATTGCAGACATACTTGGAGAGTTATGTCTCCAAGGCGATCAATTCCACTAGCCGCCACTGAGATCAAGGCTAGAGATGAAGACTAGGGTCAAGAGGAAGAGATTCGCGAATTGAGAGAGCAGGTTGCACTAGGGAACACTGCACCAGACTTGCCACCTGTCGTGGCACCAGCCGTATAGTAGCCTGAGATTGAAAACAGGTGGGAGTCGATGTACGAGAGATTGAGGAAACAACATCCTCCAATCATTGAGGGAGGACCAGATCCGTCGAAGGCTGAGCAATGGATGAGCCTAACTACCTCCATCCCATATTTTATGAGGGTGGTAGGTAATGACAGAGTTGCTTGTGCCACCTTTATGTTTTGGGATGATGCCCGTATATGGTGGGAGGTGGCATCCCAGACTCAAGATGTTTCTACCATGGGTTGGGATGAGTTTAGAGATCTGTTCAATCAGAAGTACTACAGTAATGTCGTTAGAGTGACAAAGTTGAAAGAGTTTACCAGTTTGTTGCAGGGCAGTATGACAGTCGCTGAGTATGCCCTGAAGTTTGATAGATTGACTAAGTTTGCACCTGACCTAGTGCCTACAGATGAAGCTAGGAAAGTAGGTTTGTTCGGGGGCTGAATGCTATGATAGCCCAGGATGTGCGGATCACATCAGTACCTGGGGATACTATTTATGACCTGGTGGTTGAGAAGGCCCTCACAACCGAGGAGGCAGAGAATAAGTTATGGAGAAGAGAGTGTTGCACAACGTGAAGTTCGGAGGGCAGTGCCACCATTTGTAGGATCGGGTAGGGGCAGAGGCCCTAGTGATCAGAAGAGGAAGTCCTTTGACACCTCGACCACTACAGGTCCTGATAGGAGGGGCCGGGGTGTCCAGAGTAACTGCCAGGGTGACAGTGAGACATGGTGGAGTTACCTAGAGTGCGCTAGGTCCAGGAAGCGCCATCTGGGCGAATGTCGGGCGAAAGCATGTTACTTGTGCGGGATGGTTGAGCATCTCAAGAAAGACTGCCTGAGCTTGAACAAAGAGGAACCAAGGAAGGCAGATATCTTGGACAGCTTGACTCAAGCTCTAGTGTTCGCCCTAACTCAGGCAGAGGCTGAGGCTAGTCCTTCGGTGGTGACATCTCAACTTTCTAGTGCTGGCACTCCATTACAGTATTTATTGATTCTTGTGCTACACGTTCATTTGTTTCTAGTGGAGTGATTGATAGATTGTGTAAGCCTTGTAATTATTTTACTGTGGGATTTGGGACTTTATTGCCTACAGGGGAGCTGGTAGTTACTAGGAGATGGGTTAGGTCATTGCCAGTGATGATGGACAGCAGGTAACTATCAGTGGTATTGATTGAATTGGGTATGGATGACTTTGACATGATTCTACGCCGATCATAAGAGCTTGAAGTATTTCTTCACCCAGAAAGACTTAACACGAGACAGAGACATTGGCTAGAGTCGGTAAAGGATTATGAATGTGAGATTCTTTATCACCATAGACAGCCAATGTAGTGGTAGACACTTTGAGTCAGAGGGGCCTAGGACAGTTGTTTAGTTTGAAATAAATATTGAAGGAATTGGCAGAAGACATGATCCGAGCAAAGATATAGTTGGTAGTGGGTCGGTTGGTCAATATTACTTTGCATTCCACTCTTTTGGAGAGAATAAAGGAGGGCCAAATGAGGGATTAACAGTTAGTGAAGCTTAGAGAAGATGTTTTAGCTGGAGTAGCTAAGGACTACTCCATTGCAGAGACAGGTTTTCTAAGATACAAGGACCGGATTTGTGTTCTGATGGACATGGGTATCAGACGAGAGATCATTGATGAATCTCATACCACACCGTATTCATTACATCCAGGCCCCACGAAGATGTATTAGGATTTGAGGTTATTGTATTGGTGGCCAGGGATGAAGAATGACGTGGTCGACTATGTTGCAAAGTGTATAACCTGTCACCAAGTGAAGGCTGAACACCAGCAGCCAGCGGGGTTGTTACAACCTTTGGGTATTCCCATGTGGAAATGGGAAGATATTACAACTGACTTTGTAGGAGGCTTGCCTAGGACAGTGAGGCAACATGACTCGGTATGGGTGATAGTTGACAGATATACCAAGCCAGCGTATTTTCTGCCAGTAAGGACAAACTATATTGTGGACAAGTATGCAGAACTGTATGTGAGGGAGATTGTACGTCTCCATGTGGTTTCAAAATCTATAGTGTCGGACCAGGATCCATTTAACCTCCATGTTTTGGGGAAGCATGCAGAAGGCTATGGGGACTTAGTTAGAGTTTAGTATAGCCTATCATCCACAGACAGATGGACAGTCTGAGAAGACGATTCAGATATTCCAGGACATGCTTAGAGCATGTGTACTAGATTTCGAGGGTTCTTGGAGTAAGTATCTTCTGTTGATTGAGTTTTAATACAATAACAGCTATCAATCAATGATTGGAGTAGCTCCATATGAGTGTTGTATGGAAGGAAGTGTAGGTCACTCATTCATTGGGATGAGATGGGAGAAAGGAAGTATTTGGGTCAAGAGATGGTTCACAAGACTAATGAAGCTATTGAGAAGATCTGAACTCGAATGCTCACCTCACAAAGTAGATAGAAAAGCCATGTTGATCCTAAGCGTAGGGACATGGAGTTCCGGGTAGGGGACCACAAATTTCTGCGAGTTTCTCCACTGTGGGGAGTAAAGTGGTTTGCGAAGAAGGGCAAGCTGAGCCCTAGGTTTGTAGGACCTTTCGAGATCCTAGAAAGGATTGGGCAGGTAGCCTATCGATTGGCATTGCCCTGTCATTATTAGGAGTTCATGATGTGTTTCACATCTCAATGCTTCAGAAGTATGTGTCAGATTCGACCCATGTATTGGGGTATGAGGATTTGGAGCTACAAACGGACTTGTCTTATGAGGAGCGACCAGTTCAGATCCTAGATAGAAAGGACAAGGTTTTGAGTAACAAGATGATTCCTCTAGTTGATGTTTTATGTAGGAATAGCAAGGTCGAGGAAGCGACCTGGGAGCTAGAGTCAGTTATCCGAGATCAGCATTCCGAGTTATTCAGGTAAATTTCAAGGACAAAATTTTCAGTAGGAGGGGATAGTTGTAACGTCCCAAATTTTCTAATAAGGATTAGTGCCTTTATTAGTGTGCCAAGAGGGCATAATTTGATTTATATGTGAAATTAAGTGAATATATGTGTGATTATGTGGCATACATAATTTATATGGTGATATTAATATATATATATATATGCATGTTTATGTGTATTAAATATGCATGTGGGTCCATTTTTGTTAATAAGGGCATATTTGTAATTTTGACCCATCGAGGGTATAAATGTAAGTATATGTGTTATATGATTGAGACCACATTATTATGTGGATATATCTGCAATATACGGCTCAAGGCAATCTTAGAGAGCAAGTTAGCGAAAAAGTCACAACGGGGTCAAATACCCAGCTCGGGGTGAGCCTAGGGGTATTTTGCGAAACATAGTGCATATTTGGGATTTATCATGTAATGGGTAGTTATTTGGTGATTAATTTGGTAAGTTAGGATTAATTGGGGAGTTATAGTGCTATTTGAGGATTAGCAAGAAATGTGGCAAATGACGATATCGCCCTTGGGGGCATTAAATAGTAAGGCTTTGATTTAGAGGCACTTTAATCTTTTTTTGTCAAGGGATAGAATTAGGCAGCCTTGAGAAACAACTAGAAAAACAAAACCGACACAGAGCTCATATTCTCTCTCTCTCTCTCTCTCTCTCTCTCTTGAGCATTGGGAAGAAGTTGAAATTTTTGGAGAATTAGCTTGGGAATCTGAGAGGCTAGAGGCTAGGATTTGTTCAGGTTCAGTTTAGGAGTTGTGATCACTCATTTGAGGTAAGCTTCAAACTTTCTTTAATAAATTTCAAATTTAGGTTTTTGGGGTATTCGGTTTCTTAAACTCAGAGTTTGAATTTCGGGTCGTGATTAAGTTTTGGTCAAGTTGTTTGTATAGTTTGGTTGCCTTGGGTGTAGTATTGAGGCGTTGGGGTTCAATTTTTTCTTGGGTTCATGTTTAGGGTGAAAATTGATGATTTTGGCTTGGGGAAAATGCAGGAAAAGTACTGGGAATTTTTTAGTTCACAGGGTTGCACCGCGGCGTTGTTCTTGGAGCACCGCGGCCCACATAAACTTAGAGGCCTAGGAGGGTTTGCTAAACCACCTTAGCGCCACAACGCTAGGTGGGTTGCACCACGACACGTGTCCCGAAAATGGACTTGGGAGGCTCTGTGACTAGTAGAGGGCTGCAGAGCCCCTCAAAATAGAGAATGTTGGCCAAATGGGGATTTTAAGCTCAAGAACTAAAACCTAAAGGCTTCGGAAGAATTCTACTACCTACTTTAGTAGAATTTCAGGTCCCAAAGGCTAGAGATTTACCTTGAAGCTCTTAAATAGTCTAATTTATTGATGGTTATCCATTATTGCGTTGTGACTAGGAAGTATCGCTAGGCTCGGGAGTCAGAATCGTGTTCGGGATCACGTTACACTATTTTCTCGGGACACAAGGTAAGAAAACTGCGCCTTGGTTGTAATCGAGGCTTGGAACCCTGTAAATGGATATGGCTGTGGTTATAAATGTGATTATTAGATTAGGCATGCTTGTATATGCTGCATCTGATTGTGTATTATGCAATCTATATGTTTGATAATACTTAATCTAAAAGTCTGGCCTAAGGGAGTCGGAGCCAACATCAAGCATGCGGAACACAGCTTAGCCTAAGAGAGTCAAGCCTGAACATTGCCTAAATAAATAGAAGTATCGATTTCATTTGTCTAACTGTATTGATTGCAAAAATTGGATTATGTGTTTGCTGAGCAGATTTCTACTGATAAGTTTATTGCTATATATCGTTTCTCATTTGAATATGTTAATTGAAGTTTTCTTTCTGAGCCTTGGCTCATGGGTGCTATGTGGTGCAGGTAAGGGAAAGGGAAATCTGGATCAGCCATGAGTTGGAGAGATTTAGGGGCGGCGTGTACATTTGCAGCTACTCGACTGCCACGGCCAAGGGATCAACGGGGACTAAAGTCTAACTTAATTTTGCCGCTTAGGCCGACTTACGTTATAATTGATTTTGATGTTGTAAATGCCTTGTAAACACTTATTTTTTGGATCCCATGTACAAACTCACACTTTTTAATGAAAACAATGATTCGTATTATAAAAAACTTTGAACCCTTATCCATTAATTATCTGTAGTTAAAAGTTTATAACGAAAAGACTTGACTAGAAAGTCAATAACTATTTAAAATATACAGTGTAATGGTCTTGGCTATCCAGGGCATTACAAGTTAATTATGGTCGATGACTTGGTTATATCCAAGGGTTTGCTTGCCTAATAGTGTTATACCTGTTCGAAATCAGGCCTCAAACCCGGTTATATCTAGGAGTTTTTCTAGTTGATTTCAGGGTTTTATTTTACTTTCAATTTTCTTAACTTAGTTCATATTCATAATTTCTTTGAAAATTGGAGCTTGAAAAAGTCGTAGAATAATCAATTTTCCAAATTTTAAGTTGCTCAAATTTTTATCTAAATTTGTTGAATACATCAAAGACTCTTCGAGGGTTATATGCCCCCCAAGTGATCAAAATTCATGAATATTCTAGATCGCTTTTACAAAATAATCTCGTGATACATCACAAGAATAACATAAAATATTGATTCCACATGTGCATTACGTAGTAATCCTGTGTTATTAAAATAGAATAACTATTATGAACAATCCTTACATTGAATAATGCTAAAACCATTAAAAACTAACAAAATCGTCCAATTATTAATAGTATTTTTTGAGATGTAGAGCGTTCCAGGTCCATGGGACCAATTCTCCACTTAACCGAGTTAGTTTGAAGGTTCCTTCACGTAAGATTTCCATGATTTCGTAGGCACCTTCCCAGTTCGGTCCCAATACACCATCTTTAGGATCTTTGTTTGCCAAAATATCCTTCAGAGCATCAAGTCACCTGGTTTGAATCTTTGTCCTTTGACTTTTGACTTAAAATATCGAGTAACCCTTTGCTGGTAATTGGTGAGTTGTAGTTGAGACTCCTTCCGCGACTTCAATAAAATCCAGGGATGCATTAAGCAGGTCATGATTCTAATCCTGGTTGTAGGCTCTTTGCCAATGTGACATCACTAGAGCCTCCATTGGGAGCATAGCCTTGCTTGCAAAGGTCAGAGAGAAGGGTGTGTGCCCAGTAGATGTGCGATGTGAGGTCATGTAGGCCTAGAGCACTTGCGAGAGCTGGTCATAGCCCTTTAGCATCTTCTAGTCATTTCATTAAGCTGACCTTCAGGGTTTTTTTTTACTGCCTGCTGAGGAGAAACTCTTCATTATGCAATATTTCTCGGAACGGGTTGTGAATAGTTCGCTATCAAAATGAGTCTCGTTGTCAGACACAATCTTTTTTATTCTATTTGTATAGAAAGGTAAAGAGGCCCTTCACGACAAAATATAAGACTCTCTTCGAGGTTATAGTCGCCAGGGGCTCGGCCTCAACCCACTTAGTAAAGTAGTAAATGGCAACGACCACATTGCAAACTCCTCCCTTTCAAGTTGGCAATGAGAGAATTAAGTCGATCCCCCATACATCAAATGGCCAAGGCAAGTAGATCATGGTCAGCTTCATGGGTGTTGCTGGGGCAATAGTTGCAAAATGGTGGCACTTATCGCACTTGAGGACATACAAGGTCGAGTCCTTTTTTAGTGTAGGCCAGAAGTAGCCCTGCCTTAATACCTTCAGAGCCAAGTTTTACCCCCCAGCATGGTCTCCACAGAAACCTTCCTGTATTTCTTAACGGATGGTTTGTGCTTCCTCGGGCAAAACACATCTTAGGAGGGGCAATGAATGGCCTCGTCTGTAGAGAGTACCTTTGACCAAAACATACTATTGGACTTGATACAATAATTTTCTTGCATTCTTTTGATCTTCTAGTAGCTTACCGGTCTAGAGGTACTTAACAATAGGAGTCATCCAGGTCGGTTCTGTACAAGTTACTCCGACTTACCCTAACTCTTTCTCGATACTTGGTTGTTCCAAGAATTCTACGGGGACCATAATTAATGTGTCCGCTTCTTTGGCGATGGTGAGTCGAGCTAGAGTGTTAGCATTAGTACTTTGTTCAAGGGGAAACTGCTCGACGGAATAGAACTCGAATTCAGATAGTTCACCTTTAACATTAGCTAATTAAGCTGCCATTTTGATTCCTTGAGCTTGGTACTCCCCTAATACTTGATTAACAACAAGTTGAGAATCGCTAAAGCATTGAATTGCTCATGCTTTTAGCTCTTTTGCTATGCAAACTCCAGCCAATAATGCCTCATACATCGCTTCGTTGCTAGAGGTGATGAAACCAAATCTGAGAGTCGTATGGAAGCGATGTTCTTCAGGTGAAATTAAAATTATTCCAGCTCCAGACCCGTTTTCGTTTGATGATCTATCAACGAAGAGTTTCCATAATTCTCATACAGGTTCTCTCATTGGTTCATCTTGGAATCTCGTACAGTCAGCCATGAAGTCAGCGATAGCTTGGCCTTTGATTGTTGTTCATGGTTTGTATAGTACCTTGAACTGGCTTAGTTCGATTTCCCCCTTTAGCAGATGTCTCGATGTCTCAGGATTTTGTAAGACATTCCTCAAATGTCAATCGGTTAAGATTGTGGGACTGGAAATACGGCCTGAGTTTTCTCGAAGCTAGGAGGGTATCTAGATTCAGCTCCCAGAAGCCTCTTGCTCACATAATACACCAGTTTATGTCTTTGATTTTTCTCTCGAACAAACACAGCGTTGACTGCATTTTCTGTTATAGCTAGGTATAAGTATAGACTCTCCCTAGGAGTTAGTTTTGATAATACGGGGGGCTTAGCTAAATGATTCTTCAGATCTCGAAATGTATGTTCGCATTCTTCTGTCTAGTCAAACTTTCTATTTCCCCTAAGGCATCGACCCTTCTGATTAAGCTCTCTACATCTTCTCACGACCTTGGTGAGGGCATTTCTAATAGCGACCTGATCTTTTCTAGATTTTCCTCGATCCCCCTTGCATTGACTATGAAGCCTAAGAACTTCCCCAACGACACCCCAAAGGTACGTTTCTGGGGATTCAACTTCATGTTTTATTTTCTCAGCACGTCAAAGCATTCTTCCAGATTGGATACATTGTTATTTCCAGTCTTTGACTTGACGAGCATATTATCGACATACACCTCCATGTATCTCCCGATCTGGTTAATGAACGTCTTGTTGACTAGCCTTTGGTAAGTTGCACTAGTATTCTTCAGTCTGAATGGCATAACTTTGTAATAATATACGTTATGCTCGGTCACGAAGCTAGTGTGCTCTTATTTTTCAGAATTCATCATGATCTGGTTATATCCAGAATATGCATCCATGAAGGACATGAGCCCATGACCATTCGATGCATGCTCTCCAATTTCCTAAGGTAAGAGAATTTGAGGCATGCTCTCCAATTTCCATTAGGCTTCGGGACTAAAATGGGGTTGGCTATCCAGGTCGAATATTTCACCTCCCTGATGAACCCACACTTTAGTAAGCAAGTTGCCTCTTCCTCAAAAGCTTCTCCTCGCTCTTTTCCTAACAACCTACGTTTTTGTGTCTTTGCAGGTGCATTTTTGTTTAGGTTTAATGTGTGCATCATCACACTCGGGCTGATTCCTACCATGTCCTGATGTGATCAACCAAAGATGTAAAGATTTCTGCTCAAAAGGTCGACCAACTTCTTCTTTCTTTTGGAACCGAGCTTTCTCCCAACATTTACCACTTTCGAGGGTACTTCTAGGTCAAGGATGATTTCCTCTACCTCCTCTAAAGCCTGGAGCTCAGATGTAATGCCCTACTAATCAGAGACCATTAGGACGTGTGTTTAAATTAGTGATGGACTCGCTAAATGAGTCATTTGGACTAAAATATGTGATTAAGTAACTAATGGTTCAAGTATTAAAAATATCAGTCAAAGGAACAAACATTTTCATTAAAAACTTTAGTCTTTACATGGGATCCCAAAATACAAGTTTAAAAAAATTATTTACAACTCAAGGATTACAAAATAAGCTGACCTAAGCGGCAAAACAGGGTCCAACCCTAGTTCTCCTATGATATCTCGGTCATGGCGGTCCAGCAGACTACATATGTACACATCACATCTAATGCTCTCCAACTCATGGCAAGCCAAACTTCTCCTTACCCTTACCTGCACCACATAACACTTGTGAGCCAAGGCTTAGCAAGAAAACATATTAACAGATTAAGATAATCAAAAGAATATAACATCATGCTTAATAGTGATAACTGAAACTAAGCAGGCACATTGAACATGTGAATAA
The DNA here is from genome assembly GCF_963169125.1 of Humulus lupulus. NCBI lineage: Eukaryota > Viridiplantae > Streptophyta > Magnoliopsida > Rosales > Cannabaceae > Humulus > Humulus lupulus. Next base: position 137,063,122 of record NC_084795.1, read on the forward strand.
TGATCACGTATTTCACGCATCGGGTGTAGTTTTCTTACCTCGAACCTCGTGCGAATAATGAAACAACCCCGAGTGCTATCCCTGACCCGAGCCTGGCGAAAACCCTACTCACAACACAAGTATATGTTCATCAGGAATAAACCCTAGAATCCAAGTTCCAAATTGAACTCTAAATTTCAAAACCATTGTTACTAGTTACCGGGGCACTAGAAATGTCCCCCGAGCTCCCAAGCGAGCTCCCAAATCGGATTCCTGAGCCCCCGGGGCTAGCCCTTAAAATTCAGCATTTCAGCATTTCGGGGCCCCTGTCGTGGTCGCGATTGCCCTTGGCACAGTCGCGCCCCTCATCTCGAGCCCCCAAATTAAGCTCAATCTCACCCTTTCTGGGACACTAGCATGGTCGCGCCAGAACCCAAAAATCTGCCCAAAACTTAGGTATTCTTCCTCAAATTCTTTCATGTGATTCCCTACAATAACAGACCCAAACTTTCGAATAACACTGGTATTTCCAGCCAGAGTTTGACAACAAAATACCCCACACCACCTAAATGAACCATCAACAACAACAATTAACCACAGATTCACAACAAAAACCTCTTAAAACCCAAAAAAATAAAACTTTTATCTCTAGAGTATTCAAAGAAATTCAAAAGCTTAAAACAGGGGAAATTACCCACTGAAATTCGAATCCCCTAGGTTAGTGATGGTCCTAGCAACCTCCAGCTCCTTCCACAAGCCTAACTCCCCTTCAATCTCCTCAAAATCCCAGCTTGGTTTAGTAGCCTTGGAGTCTCCTTGAGTGTTCTTCCAAAATGCTCCAAAAATCTAAAGAGAAGTGCTTGAACGTGACTAAGTGTTCAGCTGCCCATTGCTCTCTAATGTAGTCAAATGATCACAATGCCCCTTGCCCCATTTAACCTCAACGGTTACCCCTAGGGGCAAAATTGTCATTTGACATTATTCCCGCTAGTCTCAAATAAGTCTATCAATCCAATATTCATCAATTAATTCTTGTTACTCTATAACTCCTGGTAATTTACCAAATTACTAAAATACCCCTAAGCGCACCCCGAGCAGGGTATTTTACCCCGTTGGGACTTTTCTGCAAACTTGCTCCCTAAGACTGCATTGTGCCAAGTAACTCAATTATACCCACATAATAATGTGGTCACAATTATAAATCACACATATTTATAAATATAACCTTAGTGAGTCAAAATTATGAAAATGCCCTTCTAATAAGAAACGAGCCCACATGCATATTTAGTACACGTAAACATGCAAGCATAATCATATCATAATAAAATTCACATAATAACATGCTTATAACACATAAGAAGCTAATTAACTTAATTATTGCCTCCCGGCCTCCTAATCAAGGCACTAAGCCATATTAGGGAAATTGGAGCGTTACATCAGATCTCTCTTCGCCTAATCTCGGATCAATCTCTTCAGGTTAGGCAACCTCATTTCTGACTTCCTGAGGTTCTTCCACCTCTTCAACAACTACCATTGTCTGAGGTTAATAATATTCCTTAGTTATTACCATGGCTTGTTGCCCAGGTTGTGATTTTCCCTTCATTGAAATGTTATAGCATTGCCTGGCAGCAAGCTGATCTCCCCTCACTGTACATATCCTAGAGGTCGATGGAAACTTCATGGTCACATGGCGAACTGAAGTTATAGCTTCAAATGCCATCAACATAGGGCTCCCCAAAATTGCATTGTAGGCAGCCGGACAATCAATTAATACAAACTCGAGGATCTTAGTGACAGCTCGTGTATTCTCACCCAATGTTACCACCAGATCGATTGTTCCTATGGATGGCATTCCTTCTTCCAAAAATCCATAGAACATCATTGAGGTCGCATTAAGATTGGCTATAGATAGCCCCATCTTTTTAAGGCATGACCTGAATAACATGTTTACGCAACTCCCAATGTCAATCATTATCCTTCGTACTATTCGATTTGCGAGCTAGATGGTTATCACCAGCGGGTCATTATGCGGGAATTGGACGTGGCTAGGGTCATCTGTTGGTATTAAAAGAGAAAATCAGAGACACGCTATGAGGAATGGGCCCTTTTTAATAATTATTAATACCAACTAAGATCATACACACACACACACACACACACATATATATTAAATCATATACAATAAAATTAGAGATTACCTCTTGTAGCCTATCAAGTATCCTCGAATCTTTTTGTATAAAATCAACAATATTTCTATCGAAGTTCTGAAGACTCACACCTTGATCTTCCAGACCAATCCTCAAGCACACAAGGATGTGTGTGGGCACACAGGATTCAAAAGGTTGATTTATGACTCTAGATTTACTCAACACATGAGATTGAATAGTTTTTAAGGTTTACGAAAACTATCACTTCTATTTCTAAGAGAGAGTGTGTGTTCTTTTTTTAACAATAACCTTCTTTTTTTAGGTTTATAAAGATAATTAACTTATTTAATTAATCTTTATTTTATTAAAATAAAACTGATCAGTTATAACCTTATTTAATTTAAATCATATTTAAAAAGAATAATTATTTAAATAAATTATTTAAAATTCAAAATTAAAATCCAAGGGATAGGAAAATATCATTGTGTGGCGCCACCCACTAAGTGGTGTGAGCCACATTAGGGTTTTCTCTAATTTTCTCATTTGTTTATTTAATTAATATTTACGACAATATTTTTATTCCAAAATAAATATCAGTTAATTCAAAATTAATTTTATCTTAAAATATCAGTTTTAAATAAATGAATAAATATCTTATACTAAATAAGATTATTATTAATCTCTCTTTATATATTAATCCAAACAAGATTAATATTTATTTTAAAGTATAGTTTTTCAAAATAAAATTATATAGCTAAATAATTAATTAATTAATTCATAATTAATCTATTATCCATAACTATAACATAATTATTTAATTACCCTGGAAAATTACTTTCTTTGCAATTAAGTCCTTCTCTCTACAAATCTTTCTTTTGACATCCTTACCCTTGACAATGTAGGACAGAGGTGATCTGGGGACCATGGACCTATAATACAAAGCTCCAATAAACTAAATTATTAACTAAACTCTTTAATCTAATAATCTTATTTATTAATTCCATGATTACTCCACTATAAAAATAGAATTGCACTCTAAGTATTTATAGAATTATATTTACAGAGTTTTCTCTTGTAGTCCATTGATATAATCAATCAATGTAGTTATGTCCTCCATTTTTTGGTTCGTTAATTAAAGCTGGTCAAGATTACCATTTTACCCTTCTAATTACCTCTTGATCCATAAGTACCATTATTTATCTAAGAAATAATTAATCTATGATCAAATTATAGATTTGAGCTCAATAACTATTCATTTCCAAAAGTAACCCTTAAGGGAACCAATACTCGATACATTAGGAAAGTGGATTCCATTATTGTAATTCATGTTCCTAGCCATTCATGTTACTGAATCTCCAAAACAAAAGTCATTAGTCTCATTATACTAAGAAACCTTAACGAGTGAATCAAAACATACAATAAACACAAATAAGAGTTCATGAATACTCAGGATTTTGACTGATCTACAAATGATCATCTATTATGATAAGAATCAAATATTTATGTCAAACGACAAGTTTATAAAGATAATTAATTTTTATTGGTCCTGTCATAAATAATCTATATTATATACAAAACTTTTACTAAGATGTTTATCCACATCTCGTATGTTTAGTAAACCGCACTAGTAACCATTCATTAAAGATTCCTTACTTTTATATGTTACTGACTATTTTATTCATTATATATGATCTTAATTCTCTCGTACTAATACAAGATCATATTCTCATGAATGAATAATGAATATTCTTGATATTATCGTATAATTAATTCAAACAATAATTATAATATTCAATTATAATAAAATTGTCCTTTTTCATTTGATTCAATAAAATGTCTTTACATGCTTTTAGGGCATTAAACCTAATAATCTCCCACTTTCCCTCAAATCAAGTGAGGCATCTCCCTTAATCCCATGTTGCATACATGATCCATAAAAGACTTTGCAGGAAGTGTCTTGGTAAACGGGTCAGCCAGGTTCTGTTTTGACATTATCTTCATAACAATCACTTCACCTCGGTGTACAATCTCTCTAACCAGATGCTATTTCCTTTCTATATGCTTTCCTCACTTGTGGCTTCTTGGTTTCTTGGAGTTAGCTACTGCACCGCTGTTGTCACAATATAAGATTAGTGGCTTATCCATATCTAGAACTACTTCCAGATCACTGTAGAACATTCTCAACCAAACTGCCTCGTTATCCGCTTCACAAGTCGCTATGTATTCGGCTTCCATGGTTGAATCTGCTATGATGGATTGTTTAATACTTCTCCAGACCACAACTCCTCCACCAAAAGTTAACACTAACCTAGATTTCGACTTACGATTGTCTTTGTCTGATTGGAAATAAGAATCAATGTATCCAGTAGGGTTCAACTCACCCCATGAATATACAAGCATATAATCTCTCATTCTCCTAAGATACTTGAGAATGTGCTTTACTGCAATCCAGTATTCGAAACAAGGATTTGATTGATAACGACTCACAATCCCTACTACATAGCATATAGCGAGTCTAGTACACAACATTGAATACATTAGACTTCCAACTATTGAAGCATAGGGATACTTTCTCTTATCATATTCCTCTTGAGGTGTCTTGGGACACTGATCCTTGGAGAGAGTAATTCCATGTATGGTCGGTAGTTGACCTTTCTTTGAATTCTCCATAGAGAATCTTTCAAGCACCTTATCGATATAATTAGCTTGAGAAAGTGCCAAGAGCTTGTTCTTCCTATCCCTTTGGATTTGGATTCCCAAAACATAGCTCGCCTCGCTCAAATCTTTCATTTGGAACTTTTCGGCTAACCACTTCTTAACGTTCGACAGTGTCTCTACATTTTTTCCAATGAGGAGAATGTCATCCACGTAAAGAACTAGGAAAACCACTACTTTTCCTTTGATGTTTTTGTACACACATGCTTCGTCGACATTTTGTTCGAAGCCATATGTTTTAATTGGTTCATTAAAGGTGATATTCCAACATCTAGATGCTTGCTTTAATCCATAAGTGGATTTCAGCAACTTACATACCTTTTGATCTTCCCCATTCTTGATGAACCCTTTTGCTTGTACCATATAGATACTTTCATCAAGATAGTCATTCAAAAAAGGTTTCTTGACGTCCATTTGCCATATCTCATAGTCATAGGTGGCAGCTATGGATAAGAGGATGAGAATGAATTTAAGCATGGCCATAGGAGAAAATGTTTCTTCATAATCAATACCTACTCTCTGGGTGTAGCCTTGCTTTGAAGGTTTCCACTTTCCCATCTACACCTCTTTTCTTCTTGTACATCCATTTGCACCCAATGGACTTGACATCTTCAGGTGCATCTACATGTTCCCAGACATAATTGGAATACATAGATTCCATTTCTTAGTTCATGGCTTCTTTCCATTTCTCCAATTCAGGATCATCCATTGCCTCTTTAAAGGTTAATAGATCATCCTTGTTTGTATCAGAAACAAGGACATGTGCCTCATGTTCGTAGCAAACAGGTTGTCTCACAATCCTCCCACCACGACGTTGCACAGGGGTTTCTTTTCCAGGAATCGTGGTTTCCTCAGTTTGTCTTTTATCATTTAATGATGAATATGAAGGTGGTGTAATCTTATCAACTATTAGTTCCTCCAACACTACTTTTCTCTAAGCTTTATAGTTATTCATATAGTCGTGTTCAAGGAAGGTCGCATTTGTTGAAACAAATACATTTTGGTCCCTTGGACAATAGAAGTAATCGCCTCTTTTTTCTAGAGTGTAGTCCACAAAAATACACACTTCAGACCTTGAATCAAATTTTGCTGATTTAGGTCTAAGAACATGAGCGTGACAGCCCCAAATGCAGAAATTGTGTAAACTAGGTTTGTTTCCATTCCACAGTTCCAGTGGTGTTTTGCTTATGGTCTTAGATGGGACTACATTCAAAATGTAAGTCACAGTTTGAAGTGCATATCCGTAGAATGAGAGAGGAAGTGAAGAATAGGTTAACATAGAGTTGACCATGTCTAACAATGTCTTGCTTCTTCTTTCAGAAACACTATTTTGTTGTGGCATTCCTGGTGCTGTGAGTTGGGATAGAATACCATGCTTCGGCAAGACATCTTTGAATTCTAAATCCAAATATTCTACACCTCGATTAGATTGAAGTATTTTAAGAGTCTTCCTGATTCCTTCTCAGCCTCAGCTTTGAATTGTTGAAACTTACCAAAGGTTTAAGATTTCCTAAGCATTAAGTAAGTATGACCATATCTTGAGTAATCGTCAATAAAAGTGACGAAGTACTCATACCCACATTTTGCTTGTACATTGATTGGACCACAGACATTGTTGTGTATAAGATCCAAAGGTTCTTTAGCTCTATTTCCTTTCGCTAAGAAAAGACGTTTGGTCATTTTGCCTTCTAGACAAGATTTGCAAACCGGAAGAGTTCCAACTCTTAGTTCTCTCAAAGGTCCATATTTTGTTAACCGATTTATCCTGTCTAGACCTACATGACCAAGTCTAAGATGCCAAAGATATGTTTTATCCTCCTTTGAAACTTTTTGTCTTTTGTTTCCTTGCAGTTTTGCTACTTTGAATAATTCTAAGTTATTAAGCTTTGTTCAATTTTCATGAAAGCGTTTTAAAGTCTGAATATTCAATTGCATGTCTAAAGAAAAATTAAGAATAATCAAATTATAAATAAAATATTCTAAAGCCAATACATGCAATAAAATTCAAAATGCTAAAAGAAACAAATTAAGACATTGTTCAAACAACAATAAAGTTTTATTTTAATAATAAATAAATAATTTTAAAATAAAAGGATTTTCATCAATTCTTTCTTGAACTAGACGCTTTCTCTCTCTTCCTCTTTCCCTTTTTGTCTCCATCTGCAAGTTCCTCTTGATTGCTCGAGTGTCTGTAAAGAAGAATAAAATATGTTTAGTGGTTTCCAAATCAAAGATTCATAATGTTATATGTTATAATCCACTATTAAGTCTAAGGAAAAGGAAAATCATATCTACCTTTCTCGTGATTGCGGTCTTGTCTGTACATCCTCATAGACAGCATCCCACATATCACGAGCATATTAAATGCGTTCGAACTTTTTCCTTAGCTTTTCTTCCATGGTACTAAGAATGTAGAATCTCGCAATGTGATTTGATCTCATCCAAGCAGCATATTTTTCATGTTCCTCTTTCCTTGCATCCCAAGAAGGTATAGGTGGAGGTTGTTTTCATTATAGATATGTTTAAGTCATTTAGCCAGAAAAACAAAGTTGAATTTGTCCATCCTCATTCATCTTCTTCAGTGAGTTTCACTTTACTTATATGATCATCAATCATTTGATGCACCACCGGGCAAATAATAGGAAAATAATTGGGTGGCAAAATTTTATGAATGAAAATAAATAAAATAAAATAATATTACTATTTGAAAAAAAAAATTATTCGAAAAGTAAATATGATTCATGAATGCAACAAATAAAACACATAAATAAACATTTACTTTTCCACGATAAAACTACTCAACAAATAAAGTACCGCCTTAGAGTCGGTTAAGTTAAATTTAGATAGCTTATAAGACAATCTTATCTTTATAATTTAAAACTCAAAATAACTCTTTATTTTCTCTTTTAAAAATAAAGTACCATTGGTTGGTCAAGATGCAATTACCCACTGCAAAAGCTTAATTGCATCTTTGCAAGTGTAACCCATTCTTTCAGAATTCATGACTTAACTTAGAGAGTGTCGTCTTAGGGTCAGTCAAGCCTAAAATACATCACTCCTTCCAATCTTCGTAAGAAGCCAACCTTGGTATTAATATGTCTAGAAACCTTCCTTAGGGGGACGGAAAGAAAGTCGCCTCGAAGCCCTATTCATATCTCATGGTGTTGTACTAATAATTGAGACCATAGGTCACATTGAGATGTTAACCTTCTCCCAGTTACTATTTTAGAAATAATATGTTTTATTAAAGTAATCAATTAATTCCAAATTAATTACTAGTTTATTAATAACCTATATATGTAATTAATTACAAAATACATTTAATTATAAAAGATCATGTTTATACAATTAATTTGATCTAGATAATTACCCATTACATTCATCAAACTTTACTAAAAATACTTTTTAAATAAATCGGTTATCTTAAAGGCCTATAAAAAAACTATTTCCTTTATTATGGTGTGAGTTACGAAGTTTTAACTAATTTAATACTTAGTAGTTTACATGCAATTGATTTCTCCAAAACAATTCACATAATCAATTACGACAATCCTAAATATTCATGTTTCTAAAAGATGCATGATTAATGAAAAATTGTGTGGGGTTTCATGAATTGCATGTAATTGACTAATGCATGATCATGTTATCAATATATAATTAATTAACGTTTATTAAAATAAATACAATAAATAGATAAATAAACAGTAAATTATGAACCGAGTACTATTGGGTATTTCTAAATTTACAACCTTTGAAAAAATAGAAATAAAATTTCAAAAGTAGCTTATGACTTGTTTTCAAGACTCCAAGAATATTTCTGCTCTCTTTTTCGCTTTCTTGCAAATCTTTAGGAATCTGTTAGGCCCAACTAATTAATTAGAAACTAACTTTCTAATTAATTTATTTAATTAAAACTAATTTTTAATGAAATAACTATTTATGTCATCTTTTTAATTTAGTTGAATTTAAATAATTAAATAATCAAATTCAAATAATTATTTAAACTTATGATAAAATCCTAACAAACTAAAAAATATTTTATTTTTCTAATAAAATAAAATAAGATAATTAAACTTTTAAATTCAAAAAATTAAAATTAATTAAATAAAAGATAATGGCACAAAATTAGGATCTAACTTGGGCACAAAGAATGGCGCCCTAGATCGCTAGGGTCTGCGGCATGGAGCAGCCCCTAGGGCTCGACATGGTATGCCTAGGTGGCTGGGGAGCTGAAGGTGCTACGCATGCATGGAGCAGGAGCTAGGAAAGGGCAAGCACGCAGGTGTTGCAGACGCGAGGGGTGCAGTGCAGCAGGGAAACGCGAGGCCGCGGTTGGGCAAGCAGCAGCCAGGCGCGGGTGAGGAGGCTCGGGCCTATGCTTGCACACGCGTGGCTGGGAAGGGCTCGGGCTGCTGGCTTGGTTGGTGGCTCGGGTCCTCATTTTCTTTTTGTGCAGATTTTTTAAAATTACATATTTCAAAAATAAAATTTACAAAAAATCTTATGCCCTTTATGGCTTACACAAGATCTAGAAACTCAAATTCCTAACCCAATAGCACCATATAATTAACAATCCATCATTCAACCATACATTCAAAAAAAAAATCCATCCATTCAATATACATATCAACATACCTATAACAAATGCAAGAAACCCACACAACATTTAATATATATATGTAGAATACTCTAGTACTAATTGTTGGTATTAAAAAAGCAAATCAGAGATACGTAGCGAGGAATTGGCCCTTTTTAATAATTATTAATATATATATATTAAATCACATACAATCAGATTAGAGATTACCTCTTGTAGCCTATCAAGTGTTCTCGAATATTTTTGTATAAAATCAAAGATCTTCCTATCCATGTTCTGAAGACTCACACATTGATCATCCAAACCGATCCTCAAACACAAGGACGTGTATGGGCACGTAGGCTTCAAAAGGTTGATTTATGACTCTCTAGATGTACTCAACACATGAGATCTAGAAAGATTTTATAGAGACAAGAGGAATTGAATAGTTTTCAAGTTTAGGAAAACTATCACTTCTATTTTTGAGAGAGAGTCTGTGTTCTTTCTTTTAACAATAACCTTATTTTTTAGGTTTATAAAGATGATTAACTTATTTAATTAATCTTTATTTTATTATAATAATACTGATCAGTTATAACCTTATTTAATTATTTAGTTTAAATCATATTTGAAAAAACAATTAAATAAGAAAATTATTTGAAATTCAAAATTCAACTCCCAAAGCAAGGAAATATCCCTGTGTGGCGCCAATCACTATCCAATACAGTGAGTGGTGTGAGCCACATTAGGGTATTGCCTAATTTTCTCATTTGTTTATTTAATTAATATTTAAGACAATATATTTATCCCAAAATAAATATCAGTTAATTCAAAATTAGCATTATCTTAAACTATCAGTTTAAATAAATAAATAAATATCTTATTCTAAATAAAATAATTATTAATCTCTCTTTATATATTAATCAAAACAAGATTAATATTTATTTTAACTTATAGTTTTTCAAATAAAATCTATATAGTTAAATAATTAATTAATTCATGATTAATCAGTTGTCCATAACTATCACATAATTATTTCATTGCCTAGGAAAATTAATTCCATTACAATTAAGTCCTTCTCTCTACAAATCTTTCTTTTGAAATCCTTACCTTCGACAGTGTAGAACAAGGTGATCTGGAGACCATAGACCTATAATACGAAGCCCCAATAAACAAAATTATTAATTAAACTCTTTAATCAAATAATCTTATTTATTAATTCCATGATTACTCCACTATAAACATGGAATAACACTCTAGAGTATTTATATAATTATATTTATAGAGCTTTATCTTGTAGTACATTGATATAATCAATAAATGTAGTTGTGTCCTCCATTTATTGGTTTGTTAATTAGAGTTGGTCAAGATTACCGTTTTACCCTTCTAATTACTTCTTAATCCTTAAGTACCATTAATTCACCAGCGAATAATTAATCTATAATCAAATTATGGATTTGAGCTCAATAATTATTTAGTTCTAGAATCAACCCTTATGGGAACCAATATTCGATCCGTTAGGAAAGTATGAATTCCATTATTGTAATCCATGTTCCCAGCCATTCATGATATTGAATCTCCAAAACAAAAGTCATTAGCCTCATTATACTAAGAAACCTTAATTAGTGAATTAAAAGATCCATTAAACACAAATAGAAGTTCTTTAATACTCAGGATTTAGACTGATCTACAAATTATCATCTATTATGATAAGAATCAAATCTTTATGTCAAACAACAAGTTTATAAAGATAATTAATTCTTATCGGTCATGTCATATATAATCTTTATTATATACAACTAAGATATCTATCCACTTTAGTAATCCGAATCTAGATCACTTGTATCTCGTATGCTTAGTAAACTGCACTAGTAACCATTCATTAAAGACTCCTTACTTTAATATGTTTCTGACTATTTTATTTATTATATATGGTCTAAATTCTCTCGAACTAATACAAGATCATATTCTAATGAATGAATAAGGAATTTTTTTGATATTATCATATAATTAATTCGAACAATAATTATAATATTCAAATATAATAAAATTATCCTTTTTTATTTAATTTAATAAAATGTCTTTTCATGCTTTTAAGACATTAATCCTAATATCCTCATTCCACTGTCTCTTTGATAACCTCTGCTCTGGTATAAACTCGGCGCCATTGTGCATCTTCAGCTCATAGATTTACCTTTTCTGGGCTCCATTGCTCATCCCTGCCAAATGGGGACCCTAGTGATAGGGACTATTTCCCCTCCTTCAACAGGAGGAGTGATAACCTGATTTCTATGAGCTGGTTGAGGGTTGGCCTGGCTTTCCCTGGCTGGCTGTGGGTTCTGCCCCACCGATTGACTAGGAGCTACCTTGTTTCGAGTGTATTGTGCTAACGGACAAGCCTAGATGAGAGTTTCGATCTCATCTTTTAGTTGACGGAAATCTTCAGTGTTATGACCAATGTCATTATGATATCGACCAAATTTTAGCTGGGTCTCTCTTTGCCCTTTGATGCTTCATGGGCTCAGGCATCTTCTATGGGAGGTGAGTAGAGTTAGCTAAAATGATATGTTCTCGTGTATCTGTTAAATCTGTATAAGCAGTGTAGATGGAGGTATATTTATCACCGTGCTTATTTTTCTTGGAGCCGTTCTGGTCTCCCTCACCATTCCCTTTCCATTTATTACCCTCCGACTTGTTATTCTTGGTAGCAGGCTAAGCCACAGCTGCAACATCTGTTATCTAGCGGACTGAACGGGGGTCTGGCTAGTTCTTGCGACAGCATACTCTACATCTTCTATATCTATCCATTCTTAAGCTCGAGATAAGAACTCATCTACATTCTTTACTCCTTTTCTTTTGAGTTTTTTCCACAAATCTCCTCCTACGGTGATTCCCGTCCTCATAGCCATGAGCTTAGAGCTATCATCTTCATCTCTAGCTTGGGCTACTGCATTTGTGAATCGGTTGAGATATGCCTTCAGGGATTCACTGCGTTTATGTTTGATGTTAGCCAATGAATCGGCCTCTACTCGGGTCTCTTTTGCAGCCCGAAATTGTCTCTTGAACACGAAAGATAGTTTTGTCTAGAAGGTGATTAAATGCTTTCTATATTTATTGAACTACAGTTTGGCAAGTCCAGTCAATGTTGCAAGGAACAGAATACACCTTAGGTCGAAATTTACATTGTGGGCATCATGTTGAGAAAGTGCCCTTAAATGAAATAAATAATTGAATTGAATTGAATTATTATATATATAGTATGTCTGATATTATATTGATAATATTAAGTAAATATCAGAAAATTCCAAAGCTTATCTATGTGGGCTTAATCTCATATTGGTATGAGAGGGTCGAGATTAAGATAATAAACTTAAAATAGTTTGCAGTAAAATAAAGTTATGGAATCTTTAGATTAATTACTGCTAGTACAGCTCGCTAGTATTATGAATACAAGTAACCTAGATTCGGGTCACTAGTGTAGTAGGACACTTTAGTGAATGTATTTTATATATAGTGATATATAGAACTATACGATATGTGATTTGTTAGTACTTGTTTAAACATTGTTTCATATTATTAATTAAACACATAAAATGATGATCATATACACGATGATCTTAGTCATGAGGTTGCTATGAACTCCTCCTATATATGTCATCTGATCCTTTGATTCATGCGTGAAGGTTTGTCAGAATGATCAGGCTAAGAATAATTGTTTTGGGGACTCAATGATATATATGGCTGGGGACATAGTTTAATAGATATGGAATCTATACCTTCTAATAGATTGAACAATGGTTTCCTATTGGGTTGACTTTTGAAACTGATAAGGTTATGAGTGCTCACGTCACAAACTTGTTGTGACACAACCTTCACTAGTAAATTCAATGGTACTCTAGGAACAAGATATAACTAAAAAGGTAAAACAGTAATTATATTCCCTTTTAATTATGAACCATTAATAGAGGATTAACGTTATATGTAATGATTATATCAATGGACACTTTATTCTTTAATAAAGTACTCAGTAAATATATATCTATAATTATCAAGAGTTCAATCTCATATTTATAGTGGATTAATCATGAGATTAATAAATATGATTATTTAATCAAAGATCTTTGATTAATAATCTAATATCTATTGGAGCTTCATATTATAGGTCCATAGGTTCCTAGGATGGATCTATCAACACAATATAAGGGTAAGAGTTGATACAAGGGTATAACTGTAATTTGGGGATTTGAGAAGAATTTTATTATTCGGGTCAAGCATACAATTATATGATAATTGAGGTTAAATAATTAATTTGGAATTAATTATTTTCAAAAATATATTTATTAATTTGGATATATAAATTTTTTTAATTCATATATATAAATAAATTAATTAATTTTTTTAAATTAATTATTTTATTTGAGTGAGAGAAAATAAAATTGGTATGTCAAAAATAGTTTTTGATTTATTGATTTTTAAAAGATGATGATAATGATGATCATCAATTTGAATTTTGAATTTTGAAATATGGTTGTCAACTTTTCCTTAAAAAGAGTAACACCTTATTTTGTGGAAGAATGATTTTTGTTAAATAAATAAATCAAAGAAAAATGTAATATCCTTGTAAAGGGATATAGCAGTACACGCATGACATAGTCCAAGGACTGCCATGCGTGTATCAATATACTGATATTGTGTCAATGTTGTTTTTATTTTATTTAATTAATTAATAATTTGAAAATAATTTTTTTCAAATTTGGTAAGTTAAATATTTACCTAAATCAAATCCTATCATCATTATGATATTATTGTTAGGAATAATAAGGTAATAGAAATATCCCTATATATATGATATAGAATAAAGAGAAGACAAACAATACACACAATAGAGAGAAAAACATAAGTCAGAGAGAATTTCAGAATTCTTGTTAGACAAAAGAAGTCTTTCTTCTTCTTCTTCTTTGTTCTAGCAATTCTCAGACCATAATCCAAGTTACTATGTGTTGAGAAATACTTGTGATTCCTAAAATTGCAAACCTATGTTCTCTATGTGCCCACACACATCTTGAGGTGTAGAGAACATTCCGAAAGATCGTGGTTTGAGTGTGTAAAGCTTTAGATAGGAAGATCGATAAATATACGAAAAGACTCAAGGAAACTTGATAGACTTCAAGAGGTCAAATTTCATGTTCTTGTATGTTTATATGTTATATATAAATCTATGATACATTTATACATATGTTGCATGATTAATAATATTGTATGTTAATTTTTCTAGATGGATGTTTTCTTGGTCATATAAACTGTTTACATGATTAATGAAAACTTTTATTGTTGTATACAATGGGCCCACCACGCTCATTTTGTTGCATGCTTTGAATGTTTTTTCAACAATTGGTACTAGAGCAGGTCATTAATCTATACATATTATTAATTTCTGTTTGGGATTATATGCATTTTTATATTATATGTTTGAATGGATGGATGTTTATTTTCATGATGATAGATTCTGAAGGGTTATTTTTATAATAGTGCTTTTGGATTTAGGAATTGTTCTTAAAATTTCTAGATGAAAAATGTAATCAATTTTGGGGGCATAGGAATTTTGTAATTTTTTTCTTTAAAAATTATGGGTAAAATTCTATTGTGGCCCGAGCTCGAGCCCCGAGCCTGAGCCTAGCCCCAAGCTGTGCCAGCCAGCCCGCCCGTGCACGCCTGCCAGGCATCGCGCCTGCCTGCTGCCCAGTCCGTACCCCTACGCCAGCCACACCCCTCCGCCCAGTCGCGCCCATGCGCACCAGCCGCACGCCCAGTCGTGCTACCTAGCAAGCACGCTCGTGCGCCTACAGCCCCGCGCACCCCCTGCCACACCAAGCCAGGCCAGCATGCACCCCAACTGCGGCCAGCCGCTCCTCCTATCGCTGGACCACCCTCCCTGCCGCCACACCCTTGGTACAACCTAGGGTTTGTTTCAAAAAAACCCTAGTGAGTTGTTACCATAATTATTTTTAATTATTCATTTAATTAAAAATCAGAAATTGAATTAAAATTGTTTTCATTTGGAAATTTCTTTAGTTGAAATAATGTTGATTATTTTTCTTAATTCAAAATGTTTTAATTGTTTTCTTCCATAATTAAAATTGTTTTAGTTAAAATATCCAAAATTAAAATTATCTTGAATTCTAATTTATTAAACTTAAATTGTTTAATTTTATTTTTGAATTAAATTACCAAAATTCAAATTGGGCCTTAGAAACTTTTGGGTGTTAAAACCCAATGTTTAATTATTTTAAAAGTTTGTTTAAAATAATTAAAAAGTTGTATAATTCAAAATAGATATGGAAAAGGGTGGAATTGGCTCAACAAGACTACATCTCAAGGTTCAAGATCAAAGTATTTTTATCAGGCCTTAGTTTGTCTAGGTTACTTTTTCATGTATATTTTTGCAAATGTTGTAATTTTTCTAGAAATACCCAAAAGTTACCATACCCGCTTTTATTTATTTATTATAAATGTTTGAATGTGATTAAAATGTTTAATGTTCGGTCATGCATTATAACATATCATTCATATACGCACACATTATGCAATTAGCATGCATTACATTCGTGTAGAAACATGCTATTAGGAACGTCCTATATTTTATTATATGCTTATATATGATAATTCATATAATAATAAATTAGTCTTAATTAGTTAAGATGGTAAATAAAAATTAAAGTTGTTTAATTTCTTGTTTTAAGGAAAAATGTTTTATTAAAATAAAAATGATATTCTCTTAATTAAAGCAAAATTAGAATTAAGGGCATAATTTTTGTTTTATTTTGCTTAATTGGATTAGTAATTATTAGAATATCATTTGGTAAAAATAATTAAATTTAGTTTTACAACTAAATTAAAAAATATTGATTTTGTGAAAAACACACTTTTCCAAAATAGTGAGTGGGAGAGGGAGTTATGACAATAAGTCTCATGGTCTCCATTATTGGTTGAACACCGAGAGACATAGGAAGGGTCTTGTGTCGCCTCCATTTGCGGCCTCCCTAAGGAAAGGCTTCCGAATATGTTTATTTTATCTCAATGTTGACTTCTCTTATGAGAATATAATTAGTGATGTATTTCAAGTTTGACTGACCTTAAGGCACACTCTTGAGTTAAGTCATTGATTGAAAATAATGAGTTACACTCCAAAGGTTTATCTAGGCTTTCGAGCACAACTAGTGCATCTTGACCAAACTAGCGGCAATTCATAAGTAAAAAGAGAAAAAAGTGATTTTAAGTTTCACTTGTAAAATTGAGATTTGTCTCAAAATTAATTTGGAGTTAGTCTGACCTACTCCAAGACAGTCCATTAATTTTCAAATTAATTTATCATGGATTAGTATATATTTTTTTTTTGTGTTTTTGTATATGTTGCATTCATGCATCATATTTATTTTTCCAAATAAAATATGATATTTATTATATGTTTTAATTCATTATAATTTATTTATTTATTTCCAGCAACAATGGTTAATTTTCTTAATCCTGATCAAGAAACTCAAAATAAGAAAGAACTAGTGAATCCTTGAGATGGACACCTTAGTTCTTTTCATTTAGACTTCAACAATCTAGATGTTTGGTACAAAAACATACACATAATTCTAAGTGAACTAAAAGTGTATGATGTAATAATTGATGTGCCTCCAGATGAGCCATCAACTTTATCTGATTATGATAATCATAAAAAATATGCAGATTGGATGAGATCTGATTATTTGGTTCGTCATTGCATACTAAAGACTGTGCCTGACGATATTAAATTGAGATATGTGAACCTTAGATCTACATACGAGATATGGGAAAGAATCAAAAGAGATTATTTTGATCACTTAAGAAGTTTTCAAGAAGAAAGGGTAAATATGATTTGCTCATCTCCTTTTAATATATTTGAATAGTTGATTCAAATTTTTATGCCACCATATTTTTGTCTTGTTTTTAAGAATGCATTATTCAAGAAAAGAAAAGAATGCGAAAGAAAAACAAGAAAATGATTGCAGATTGGTACACCAAGAAATAACTGACATGGAAATTAGTTTTTTCATTTTCAACTTTGTATTAAGTTCTTTTTCTTTAAAGTATTTCTAGAATTCTTTCTATAAAATATTTTTTTAGATTCTTTTATTTGATGAATGAACAAATTTAATATTTCTTTTATATAATAAATTCAGCTGTTATTTTTGAAATATACTTGCTCTACCTATTTCATCAATGAGTATAAATGATAATTATTCATTATTCATTATTCATTATTGTGAAAATCATAGATTTAATTAATAAGACATCTTATTCAAACCACAATTAAGTGAAACATATATGAGAATTATTTTTGAGATTGACTTGTAATTAATTAGACACATAAAATAAATAAAAGGCAGTCTTTTATTGCAACCATTCAATGGTTGTCTCCCTGTTTATATAGCATATTACTTAAAGTTAACTAAAAGACATTTCTCTAATAAAGGCTCAAAAATTACATCATCGTTTAGCTAATACATAGAGATGTATAGTAACGCATCAATTTTTTTATTTATTTATTCAAATTTTGTGCTTTATTTTATTTAATTGTTAAGTGTTGTGAATTATTTTATTATATGTTTAAATTATTTGTTAGAATTTTTTGGTAGAATTTTTGTGAATTTAATTGTTAGTTATTTATTTATTTTAATATGTGAATAATTGAGTTTTGATTTAATGCACCAAGGTGCATGGTAGATAGTGATACACCCTAGTTATTGAGTATGTGCATGTGCATGGTTGCATGGTGCACTTGTGTAGAATTTTGTACACACTTTATTATTTCCTTTTATTAGATTTATTTAGATTATTTCATTAAAAAAATAAAAATAAGAAGAGGAAAGGAGAGTGGCGTGTAGCATGGTGGGAAAGGAGAGATTTATTTACATTTTTTTTTATTTGGGTGATTTTAGATAAAATAGGAAAAGATGTTGTCATCTTTATTTCCAACCAATTAAGATAAAATTAAAATAAAAGAAAAATAGCAAGAAGAGGAAACTAACCCATCATGTTCATTAGGTTATTTTTGGCTAAGTTAGAATGAAAAGAGAAGAGAGAAAAGATGAGGCCATTTTGGAGCCTTGGAGCCATCGGCCTAGTGAGAAGGAGATTGAGAGAGTGGACGTTTTCTAGAGAGAGAAGGAGAGAAAGAAGAAGAAGAAGAAGAAGAAGAAGAAGAGGAAGAAAGGAGAGAGGATCAAATCTCTATATAGGTAAGGATTTTCTTGGTTAAATTGATTCTAGAGTTTGGGAACCTTTTCTTAATTTCTTGATGTTTGATTTCTCTCCCCATGTTCTTGTTGTGTTCGAATCCCTAGGGTTGGGCGAGGTGGTGACCATAGTTGGTTATTGTGTTTTCTCAAGGAAGGTATTGGATTCCTCCCTCAACCTTTGTGTTGGTTTTGTTTTCTTGGGGAGATTAAATATTTATGAATTGTAATGATATGTTGTTTTGTTTTTCCCTTTTATTTGTTGGTGGCATGTTATTTTGATCATGAGATGAAGGGTTTTGTGGTTTAATGCATGAAGGGATTTGGTTTTGATTTGCTAAGTATGATGATCTTGGTATTTATGTTTATGTACATGTAGTGTTCGCCCAAGGCCTATGTAAGGATTTCATGTTGGTTTTGTTTATGTTTCTATTGGTTTTATATGAACTTGTTCATTGTTTTGAGGTAGAAATATGTTAGTGTTCATGTAGATGTAAATGGAGGTTTTGGTTTTATATTATGTTTAGGTCATGTAAATCTCGGTCTAGGGTTCTTGTGCCATGTATATGTATGATTGATCTTGGATTATGCCTATAATTTGAATGTATAAGTGATGATAGGGATTTTTCATAGAATAACAATATGATAATAGTTACATGCTAGGGGTTGTGATTTATTTGTATAGATTTAAACATGTATGGTTATGGTGTAAATTTTTGTGAAGCATGATGTAAAATATGGATTCTGGATGAATGTGCCTTCTGATTTTGTGTTTAAGTGATGAGAAATATGATGAAATTAATGATTTTGCATGCATAAATGATTTTGCAAATTCTATGATGTTTTTCAGAAATTAAAGGGAATTTTAATCAACATTAAAATAGTTTTTTTACTCAATTTAATACCTACAGATATTTTTTTTTATTTTATGAAGAAAATATAAGTTTTAATTTCAAGTTTATGATTTTTGAGTGTTTAATATGTTGTTGAAAGTTTTGAGTAAAAATGAAAAGTTGTCTTTTAAATGAAAGGAATTTTGTGTGGATGTTGAAATAAAATTAATACCCTAAACTATGTAAATATTAAAAATGGTATATTTAATTGTAGCCATGAGTGTTCATCTTAATAGATATGATTTTTCTTTAATTAAATTAAGAAAAATATTGATATTAATTCACTTGTGATTTTTAAATAAATTAAATAGGTAGCTGAAAGTTTAGTTCAATAATTTTAAAAAATAATTATTTGATCATCACTTATGAATTTATTCTACTTAAAATTTAGTCTTAAAATATATTTTTCCCACACCTAAAATTTATATTTTTCTCACATGGGTTTGTAATTTTATTAATTTAAATAAAATTGTTATTTCCTAAGGAAACATGATAATTATAATTATTTTAAATAATTTCAAGCCTTTATTATTTCTAAGTAATTTAAAAATAATAAATGGATTTATTATATCTTTAAATGGCTAAATAAATTATTTTTATTTCATAAAAATAATGTTTTAAAGAGGTTTAATCAACTTAGTGATTTTAAAAGAAATATATAATGGTAAGAAAGTATGTTGCTAAATCCTTATTTTGAAAACAATAGAAATAATCGCGTAGGAATTATCGTTTTTAACGTCACTTTTTAACAATGTTTCCATGTATGCATGTCGCATGAAAATGCAGTTTTACGTTAAAAAATGTGTCTAATATTCAACCATATCATTTTTATTTAAAAATCATGCATGTAACATAGGTATAATTTGTATTATTCTTTTGGTCATTTTATGTGTAATTATGCCTATTTGGAAATTTTGACTAGTTTTCACCATGTGTGCATGTCCCATGCACACATGGGATATGTGAGTTGGGAACAAGAAAATATTATGTGATGGTAAAAAATGCTATTTAATTATATTTATAGGCTCGTTGTGAAGTTTGTCAGTTTTTGCTTTGCTTGGACCTGAGATAAGGAAGTTAGATAGAACTCTATTTATTTATGTTATGAACGGTAAGATAGGTTTGTTAAGGTTAAAAGTTATGTATGATGATGTACCATGTGATAGAAGTATGCAATATTATTTTGAGATGATATGATGAATTTGATAAATCATGAAACTTCATTTGTGTTGATATGACTGGGATGTATGTGTTTGGATGATGTATGATATGTAATGGTTGTTAGCGTGATGAACGCGATACAACAAAGGGGTTGTTAAGGATATGAAGACGTAACCCGAGTTACTAAGGATGTAAAGACGTAACTCATAGGGCGGACGCGTCGAGGTTATTCAATGACTAGAGATCCTGTTGTGACATGGACAAGTTTGTGGGCCATGTTCACAAAGTTATGATGATAATGTTAATGACGATTATGTAAACAATGATGACGCTTATGATGATAATGCTTATAATGATTATATTATGATGATGATGGTTAGGATAACAATATTTAGGATGTGTAGCGATGCATGAATATGAACATGTGTTTTGTGTGATATTTGTATTTCTTTACTGGGCTTTTAGCTCACCCCTTACTTTTCATTCCAGGTAGCAAATAAGATTTCTCTGTGGCACGTGTGGTGATGTGGGGAGTTCCAACGTCAGGGTGTGTATGACATGGGGGCATCCTATGGACGAGAAAACGATCAGTTTAACGCCAATTTCTAAATAATAATGTTATGTTTATTTTTTTAACTTTTCAGAACTTATCAGTGGGACTTGAACTTTAATTATTTTTAAAACGTTGCATGAAAACTTTTATTTTCTTTTTAAACTTTTGGGCCAAACTTGCATGTTTTAGCAAGGCCCCAATGACATTTTTCATATAATAAAGGAAATTTTTCAAAAATATGACTTTTATATTGTCAATGTGCAAAGAGTTGTACCTTTTTTAATTTGTATGAGAAAATTTATTAAAGAAAAAGTTAAAGTATGAGAAACACAATTAGTAGTTAACTAAAATATGAAAATGCTTTATTTTTTTTTATCATAGTTATGTTTTCTTTGATTTTGAAAGTAATTTTATTTTCTATTTTTTCCTTCATTTTTTGATTATTTTTTCAGTTATTTTTTCATTCTTTTTTTCATTACTTATTTTTTCCTTTTTTTTCTACCAATTTTTTCCTTCATCATTTTTTTCTTTCCAATTTTACATTCTTCTTCTTCTTCTTTTCATTTTTACTCATTTATCTATTTTTTTCTTTCATTTGTATTGTTTTTTTTTGTTCATATTTTTTCAGTTTTCTTTCCTTTTTTTTCATTTTATTTTTTCTTCATTTTTGTATTTATTATTTTCTCCTTCTTTTTTTTTTCTTTTTTCACACATATGAGCTTTTTTTTTCTTTCTTTTTTTCTTCTTCCATTTTTTCTTTTTTTTTTCTACCAATTTTTTCATTCATATTTTTTTTTCTTTTCATTTTTCCATTGTTTTTTTTCTTCTTCTTCTTTTTATTTATATTTATTCATTAGTTTTTTTCCTTTATCATTTCTTTTGTTTTTTTCTTCATTTTGGTACTTATTCTTTTCTCATTCCATTTTCTTTTCTTTTTTTCATTTTTTTCACACATATATTTTAACATTACATAATTATTTTACTATTTTTTTATTTATTATCTTTTATTATTGTAATTTTTTTATAGTTTTTTCCACTATATGTAAAAAATTCAAATCAATTTTTTTAGCATTTTCTTTTTACTGTAACACTTATAGGAATACCAAAATTTGGAAAGAAAACTAATAAAAATATGAAAACGTGAATGGGTAACTAGTTACATTCACATTCTTTGTGTATATATTTCTGGGTTCTTTATGGTAACTGGTTACCTATGTTACTAAAATCATAGTTACTTCTTCTTATTTTTTTAATGAAAGTATTCTTCTTCTTTTTCCTTCAAATTTGATGTTTATTTTCATATTTAATATGAGTAACCCGTCACCCCTCTTATGGTAACTGGTTACCCGTCTTATGACAGAAAGTTACTCTTCTCAGGATAATTGGTTACCCCTCCTGGTACATGTTATTTAACCTAGCTCTGGGATTTTTTTTTACATAATTGTCAAAGATCAATCAAGTAACTGATTACTTTACCCAGATTTAAAAAAATGCACAATCTAAAAAAAAAGGAAAAAATGTTTATAATAAATAAAAAATAATTTTATAAACAATTCATATTACAAAAAAAAAATTGCAAAACAACCAAAGAAAAATTTAATATAAAATTAGTAATATAAAAACAATATAAAAAAACAAATAAGCTAAAAATATAATAATCAAATTACAAACATACCCTTCAAAATTAATGTAACATGATTAAGAGTAAAACTATGGCATAAACTAATTTTTATACAAAAATATGGGAAAATAAACCCATAAAAGTGAAAATTCTTAAAAAAAAGCCATAGATTAACTTTTTGTGAAAAAAAACCATATTTTTGCACTCTATTAAAAATCCCATACAAAATGTAATTTCCTCTATAATAAATGGCTTTCTTTTATAAGTTTATGAGCATGTAAAAGTTTTACAAGTACTAGATTAGGGCGTTTTACAAATGGTATCAAAGACGGTCGTCCATGTTTCCAAGGACCCTCCCCATACACTCTAAAGACGGGAAAATCTCACCTCACCGCGTCAGAAGTATTTGTTTTATGTGCTATTACTTGTTTCTATTTTATTTAACTTTATAGTTTCGTAACTGCAGTATAGTAAGATGCCTCCCGTTTTGAAAACTACTAAGAAACAACCACTCAAGGAAATACGCGCAATACCCAAGGTGCAACTTGAGGAGGATCCCTACGATTGGAAGATTGCAGTGTTAAAAATGACAACAGTGGTTTGTGATCATATTCAAGGGATCATAAACAAAAGAGAAGCTTTGATGTGGCCCAAAGAGCAATATTGGGTGTTGAGGTAAGCATTGTCAACGTACTTTGAGGCCCTTCTCTAGTTGGACAAAGCATGGCACGACGTCATTCAAGACGACCTGGACTTTAGTATCATGGAATATGTAATCTACGATCTTACATACAACTACGATTTTAGTCGTGAGGAGCTGGTATTGGTGAAGACGGATGACGGAGAGATAGAGGAGCGTTTGGAGATAGTACACAATGCGGAAGGACCCTTGGCAATTGAGGAGGTAACTCAAGCCATACCACGTGTGACCTCTAGGATGAGGATAATGACGAGCGTTCCCGACTACTTTCACATCCCATAGGACGTCTTTGATTACAGCTCAGGGGACGAGTCCACAGTTGAGGACTAGAGTCTGTTGCGTAGATTGTTCCATGAAACGTTAATGAATAAGATGAGATTTTTTTTAAAGGACCCTAAGAATTTATGTTTTTGGTTATTAAACACTTTATGGGTTGTTTGATTTTTGGAATAATTTGAACACTTTGAATGCTATGGTTTGATATTTTCTTTTCCTCTTGCAAACTCTAAATGATGTGGTTTGAATGTATGATTTTTGCAAATATCTATCAAACCATTATGCGATTTTCCCTCCTTATGATTTTCTTTTGATGCCTTAGAATCTCATAATGTCGACTAGAGGAAGAGGAGGCAAGGAAGGAGGAAGAGGTCAAGGAAATGGTGTCTCCACAAGGTCTAAGGCCACGACAAGCCCTGACATAGAAATGCCATCAGTCCAACCTGCAGCTCCAGCAACACCATTTGTGGACCTGGACGCAGAGGTAGCAAGGTTAAGAGAACAACTAATATTGAGAGATGAGGAATTGGCACATGCCAGGCAAGTGCCCCAAATGTCCCAAGTGCCTCAAGTTCCAATGGCGCAGCCTCAGCCGCCAACACCACCACTTGCACCACTGCCTGTAACTTATGGGTTCGAACAAGTGTATGAACGTTTCAGAAAACAAGCCCCACAAACCTTTGAAGGGAAGGCTGATCCCATAGTGGTAGAGGATTGGTTAAGATCAGTCGAGGCCATCTTCGATCATATGGAGTCAAATGATCGCCAGAGAGTCTCATGTGCAGTCTATTTACTCAAGACGGATGAAGTTCAATAGGTTGGCAAAATTTGCTTCTGAAGTTGTGCCAACTGAAACTCTGCGAGACCAAAGTTTTGTAAAGGGCCTCAAGTAGATGATCGCTAGGGATGTTATGATGACCAATACTGAAGTGGTCAGTTATGCAATAGTACTTGATAGGGCACTTGAAGTAGAATATTTGGAAGATCGGATATGGAAGGATAATGCTACCAGAAGAGAGAACTACCAAAACAAGGGCTTCAATGAGGGTAACAAAAGGAAAGCTAATGAAGGGCAGAACAGTGGCACTGATAAGAGACCAAGACCCCTGGCCACGAATAACCATAGTCACAACACTCAAAACCACCATGAAACCGCAACAATCACTATAATGACTGGAACCGTGGGAATCACCAAGGCAACAGAGTAGAGCATCCCATCTGTCCTAAATGCTCGAAAAGACAATCTGGAGAATGCCAGGCCGACACCAATAAATGTTTTAAGTGCTGTCAGGTAGGACATCTGAGAAAGAATTGCCCACAATGGAAGGCAGGACAGAATAGTAACAACAATCTGGTGCCAGTATGGGTTTTTGCCTTAACTTAGAATGAAGCATCCAACAGCAACACCGTAGTCACAAGTCAGCTCCCTATATCTGGTATGATGTGTAGAGTCAGAATTGATTCTAGAGCGACTTACTCTTATGTTTGCATGAATGTTATTGATAAGTTGAGTATGCATTGCAAACTGTTTGAGCATAGCTTTAGTACAATGTTACCGTTAGGAGACATGATGTTGTAAACTAGGTAGTTGCCGTCAAGACCTATAACAATAGAGGGTAGGGAGTGCCCAACAGACCTTATAGAATTGAGTATACCATATTATGATGCCATACTTAGCATGGATTGGTTATCCAAACATGGGGTGACAATAGACTGTCGAAAAAAGACTATGGAGTTTAGACCAAAAGAAGGAGAGGTATTTTCCTTTAGAGGAGAAGTAGTGGGTTTTTTAACACCCATAATATCGGCACTAAAAGCACGACATATGATGCAACATGGTTGTTCAACGTTTCTAGCTAGTGTGGTGGATAAATCCAAGGAGTCAGAGTTTTAACTAGAAAATGTGCATATTGTTTGTGAGTTCCTGGAGATGTTTCTCGAGGAATTACCAGGATTACCCTCGGACAGAGAAATCGAGTTTGTGATCGAGCTTGCACCATAAACAACACCGATCTCTAAAGCGCCCTATCGAATGGCACCTACAGAGTTGAAGGAAATTAAGAACCAACTACATGAGTTGTTTGACAAGGGGTTCATAAGACCTAGCCATTCGCCATGGGGAGCGCCATCCCTATTTATGAAAAAGAAGGATGGGAGCATGAGAATGTGCATCAATTTCTGAGAACTCAATAAGGTCACCATTATGAACAAATATCCTTTGCCTAGGATAGATGACCTTTTTGATCAACTGCAAGGGGCAGCAGTATTCTCAAAGATTGATCTGCGATTCGGGTACCATCAGTTGAAAGTGAAAGAGGGAGACATTCCGAAAATGGCTTTTAGAGCTCGCTACGGGCACTATGATTTCCTAGTGATGTCTTTTGGACTCACTAACAACCTAGCAACATTTATGGACATGATGAAAAGGGTATTTAAGGACTATTTGGACAATTTTTTGGTAGTGTTCATAGATGATATCCTTATTTACTCGAAGACCAAGGAGGAGCATGAGGAGCATTTGAGGTTGATCCTGAAAAGACCATGAGAACATCAGCTATACGCTAAGTTCTCTAAGTGTGAGTTTTTGCTGAAGCATGTAACTTTCCTAGGGCATATAGTGTCCAAGAATGGGATAGCAGTAGATCCATCAATAATCGAGGCCATTAGAGACTGGCTGTAATGCCCCGAATTCTCCGATGTGTTTAACGGTGTGAACAGTAGGGCGGGAGGGCCGTACTTGCTTAATTATGTTATTAATTGATAAAATGCATGTATATGTTGATTATATTATGATATGATGTGAAATGCATGCATGTGAGTCCATATTTGTTATTACAGGGGTGTGATGGTAATTTGGCCCGTTGAGGGTAAATTGATTATTTATTCGCATGTTGGTGATATAATTTGAGAACACATTATGATGTGGGTTTGTTCGAGCCATTTGGCATGAGACGATCAAGGAATGTTTAATATCGGTTTGGTCATAACAGGCTTAAGCTCGGGGCTCGGGGTGAGTCTCGGGGTGTTTTAATGATTAGAGTGTTACCGGGCATTAAAGGGTAACGGGATGTGAAATATTGGAGTTTGAGAATATTGAGATTAGCGGGAAAAGGGAAGCGTTAGTTATGATTAACGGTGTAGGTGGAAAATGTCAAAATTGCCCTTAAGTTGGTTTAGAAGCTTTATTATACCTAGGGGTATAATGGTCTTTTGTGTTTTGGATATATATGATGTATAGATGGCTGTAAAACAGAACCCAAAACAGAGTTCCCTTCTTGTTCTTCCCGTACCTTCTTCTTGCTTCTTCTTCCTTGTGAGTTTTGTGAACTTGTTGAAGGTTTGAGCTTGGGAGCTAAGCCTTGATACTTTGGGAGAGTGTTCCACAGTGGAAGAGCACCATAACCTGAACTTGAGGTAAGATTTAAGCCATTAGTTTCCATGTATGCTCTGTTTTCGTTCATAGTTTTCAGCTTTAGATTTTGGTATGGAAAGTTGGAATCAAGGGGAGTTCTTGGGATGTTTTACTTGGGTTATGGTGAGGGATAGTTGTGGGTGATGTTTGGAGGTTTAAATGGGTGTTTGAGAGAGGTTTGGGTGGTGTTTAAATTGGGTTTGAAGGGTTGGTTTCAAGGGAAAACGCAAGGGAAGAAAAACAGGGGTTTTGGCTGAAATGGGCATTGCGCCGCGGCATGGCCAGGGTGTGCCGCGGCCCTTGGGAGCTGCTGGGTTTAGGCGCCTCTGTTTGAGGGGCGGGCCGCGGCATGGCCAAGGAGGGCCGCGGCCCTTAAGGCATTTTTGGCCAAAGAGAGCTTTTTGGCTCGGGGATGCAAGCCTAAGGCCTCGGGATTGAACCTACTACCCAGTTGAGTAGTGTTTGAGGTCCCGGAGGTTAGGTTTTGGTTTGGGAACCTTTTATTATTCATTTTATTGATGGAATCCCATAATTTGGTTATGACCAGGTAACCGCTAAAGGACCAAAAGGTCGATCGTTCTCAGGGTCATTCTTTTATCTGTTCTAGCTCGGACCAGAGGTAAGAAAACTGCACCCCAAATGTGACATGCGTCGATATTCGTGAAGCGTGATGATTGTGAGAATATGGACATGGACTGAATATAGAATGTTTAGCATGTATTGCTCATTTGTGCATGGTACTGACTTATTAGTCAGGTTTGGCAAGGGTGCTAGTATCAACTGTGAAGCTGTGACTTATTAGTCAGGTTCGGCGGTGGTACTGGGCACTGATTATGTTGAGCTGACTTATTAGTCAGGATGGCCTTAGTGTGTGTCACGCAAGCCAACAAGATTTGATCAAATCAATTATCAGCATTGAATGGCTCAAAGAGCATTAATGTCAGACCGACCCCGAGGGTCGATGAATGAAATAAGCGCTTGGAGGCTAGTGGATTACTCAGCAGCCACTCTCCCATTTGAATTAGTGACATGCATGGCAGTCACTCAGTGCGGTTTACCAGAACCCGTTGAAGGCTAGTGGCTTACCCATCAGCCACTTTTCCATTTGATTTAGTGACTCGCTTGTCAGTCACTCAGTGTGGTTTATCAGGACCTCATGTGGTGTTCACTCATTTGTTTGAAAGCTTTATGCTCAGTGTGATTATAATGATAATCATTTGATAATGTTTACATTAAGTGTTATGTTTTCTTGCTGGGCCTTGGCTCATGGGTGCTATGTGGTGCAGGTAAAGGAAAAGAAAAGCTCACCTAGCCTTGAGTGGAGAGCTGATGTGGTGGTGTGTACATATGCAGCCGCTTGACCACCACGGTCAAGGTGTTCTCAGAGGAACTAGGGGGTTTACCCTATTTTTGCCGCTTAGGTCGGCGGGATTGTAACTTTACGACAGTAGTGACCTTTTTGTACTGAGAACAGCTTGTAAACGTTTTGTTTAGCTCTGCAGAGCAGTTAGTAATAAAAATCTCCATTTCCTTTTTATTGGTTTTATGCCTTAACCTGTTAATTACACTTAGAGCACGTTTTTTACCATAGGACTCAGGTAGTGAGTCAAATTTCCGGTCCACCGTTCACCGTAACTGCTCTGGGGTAGCCAGGGCGTTATACTGGCCCCAGCAGAAGAATGCCTCAGAAGTTCGAAGCTTCTTAGGATTGGCGGGTTATTACAGGAAGTTCGTCGAGGGTTTCTCAAAGATTGCCACACCGTTAACCAACTTAACTTGCAAACATCAGAAGTTTGCATGGACTGAGAAATGTGAAGAAAGCTTTCAGAACATGAAGGATAAGTTGATTTCTGAGCCAATTCTTTGTGTTCCCACAGAGGGTGGGAAATATGTGGTGTATTGTGATGCATCAAAGAACGACTTAGGGTGTGTGTTAATGCAAGATGGGAAGTTAGTAGCTTATGCTTCTATACAACTCAAAGACTATGAACAACAATATCCCACTCATGATCTTGAGTTGGCAGCAGTGGTGTTCGCACTAAAGATATGGAGACATCACCTATATGGGGACAAGTGTGAAATATACATTGACGACAAAGTCTGAAGTACTTCTTCACGCAAAAGGAACTGAATATGAGGCAGGGAAGGTGGTTGGAATTAGTGAAGGACTAAGATTGTGAGATTCTATACCATCCAAGCAAGGCCAATGTGGTTGCAGATACATTGAGTAGGCGGGGACATGGGAATGTCTCAGCACTACATACAATAGAGATGCCTCTTCAGAAGGAGATTATAAATGTCGATATCAAACTTGTGACAGGAAGCCTAGCAAACCTCACATTACAATCCTCGCTACTGGAAAAAATTCGAGAAGGGTAGAAAGTGGATGAAGCCCTAATGAAGCAAGAGGCTTTGGTACAAGAAAGTGGTAGCAGTGACTTCACAATGTCCAACAGTGGATTGTTGTGATACAAGGATAGGATTTGTGTGCCTGATAATGTTGAGATTAAGGAAAGTATTATGAAAGAGGCGCATACAACGCCCTATTCCTTACACTCAGGGTCCACAAAGATGTACCAAGACCTTAAAGTGCTATATTGGTGGCATGGAATGAAAAGGGATATTGCTGAGTTTGCTGCCAGATGTTTGACCTGCCAGCAAGTCAAAGTAGAACACCAAAGGCCAGCAGGGTTCACTACTACAAAAAAGGTTTTTTAGGACTAGCATTGCGAGTCCTAAAAAAGTTTTTAGGACTCGCAGGGTGCTAGTCCTCTATTTGAGAGCCTTAAAAACTGAAGTTGCGAGTCCTAAAAGACTGTTTTGCAAGTCCTAAAAAATCTAGTTGAGTGCCTTTGATTAAGTTTTTAGGACTCGTGTTGCGAGTCCTAAAAAATCTGGTTGAGTGCCTTTAAGTAATTTTTTAGGACTTGCTTTGCATGCCCTTAAAAGTATTTTTTTTATAAAAAAAACAGCTAGAATTTTCATTTTGATTTAGAAAAAATATATCATTTGAGTGTCCAAAATGTATTATATATATTAGATTTCTAAAATTTCAAAAGAAAATACAACAAAATATTTTTTTATTAATTACTCAAAAATATAAGTTCAATATTTAGTCTACTCAGCTTACAAAATCATATTACATTATAGTTTATACTACAATCAAATTCTATCATCACCAAATATTAAACAAGAAATGTATACAATGTTAGTGAAATATATTTTTTATTCTAAAAACTTCAACTGCCAATGTTATCTAGTATTGTACCAAAGAAATGCATCTCAATATAGACCTGCACATTATAAAAAAGTTCTTTAATTAATAAAAAGTTTCTCCACTGGAAATAAAAAGTTCTTAAAATGTTAACCACTAGAAATAAAAAAACAAGAGAGTTCCACACATAATTGATCAGTGTACATCTCTAGATCTACGGATAATGTATATCCAATTAATTTGGAGATCTATATAATAATTCAAACTTATAAATAAGTAGACACACACAACAATCATAAATATGTATATAATAGATGCGAGAATTAAACTATCAGTATAGGTATTCATATAGTCAAGCAGCAAACAATTTCTTGTTAGATAGTACTATTTCATAAAATGTTATTCATCCAGTACATAGAGGCATTTCAAAACAGTAGCAAACTACACCAAAATCAGCAACAAAATAGACCATAAATCTACCATATTAATCCATTCAACTTAGTTAACAAAATACACCAAAAATCTGTCACAAAATACACCAAAAAAACCAGTAGCACAATATAGAAAATATACCATTAAAAAAATAGCAAAATATACCATTAAAACTCTGGATCACAAGATCATGCTCCAATCTTTGACAGACCTCAGTTAGTCTCCATTGCACAATAGCAAACTACACCAAAAGCATCAGCAAAATAGACCATAAATCAATCATATTAATCCATTCAAACCGGTTGCAAAATGCACCAAAATCCAGTCAAGAAATATACCAAAAACTAGTAGCAAAATACAAGTAGTAGCCATTAAATAAGCAGCAAAATAGACTATAAACACACCAAAATCCAGTCACAAAATACAACAAAATCAAGTCACAAAATACACCAAAAACCAGTAGTGAAACACAAGTATAAAGCCATTAAAGCATAAGCAAAATACACTAAAGATGATATTCATTATTAGTCTAAGCTCAAAATCAGATCTGAACATATCCAACACAATTAAATCAAATATATTTTAACATAAAAAAAATAAAATAAATACCTGCTGCCGCCGTGAGCTACAGTGTCGCCGCTGTGAAGTTAAGAACCCCACCAGCCAACCCCGAGCCCAGCCACTATCCCTGCCTAGCCCCTCCCTGCTCGAGCCCCTCCCTGCATCGTCAACCCAGACCCAGCCCAGCCCAACCCGAACCCCTCCCTACGCCGTTGACCACTAGCCAGCCCGTAGCCTAGCCCAGCCATCATCCCTGCCAAGCCCCTCCCTACACCGTCGACCCAGACCCAGCCCAGCCCAACACCGTGAACAAAAAAAGCTCAAAAATAAGAAGACATTGAAGTATATAGAGATGAGTGGCTCACCAAAGACGCCAAGAACAACCATCGATCCATCGTCTTCATCGTGACCTGACCCCCATCACTCAAGAAAAGGCTCACCGTAGAAGTAGCCCATCGCGCCACCCATTGTTGCGCAAATCTCCTTCGCACCGTGGCCGTCACCATAGCCTTTGGATGAGTGAGAGAGAGACGCTAGGTTTAGAGAGATGGGCGGCTGGGGCTTTCTTTGGGGAGAGGGTGAAGTTTAGAAGGGTTTTTTTTTTGGGGGGGGGGGGGGGGGGGATCAATGAGTAAAGGGTTTGGGCTGTTTTGTTCTTTTTTTTTTACTTAAATGGGTATGTGTATATGTAAAAAAAATTAATATTTTAAATATAATATGATAAATTTATAAAATATAAAATAATCAAAAAAAATTACAACTATTAAATTTATACAAATTTTAAAATTATTTTACAATATTTAACCAATTAACAAAAGAAAATCTAGTTTAAAATTTTTTAATTAATACATAATTTTTCCAATATATTAAATTTTTTAAAAATATTTTTCCAATTAATAAAACAACTCTTTTTTAACTAATACAAATTTTATAAATATGTTAAAGAATAATATAGTTAATTTTATAAATATGTTAAAGAATAATAAATTTAAATTTTGATATAAAAATTATTATAAACACAAAAGTTAATAATATGAAAAATTTAGAAACAAAAAAAAATATAGTTTTAAATTTTTTGAATAAATAAATAATTTTTATAAATATATTAAGGACTCCCAAAGCAAGTCCTTAAAAAGTCACCATTCCTAATTTTTCAGCCCATGATTTTTTAGGACTCGCTTTGAAAGTATTAAGGACTCCCAAAGCAAGTCCTTAAAAAGTCACCATTCCTAATTTTTCAGCCCATCTTTTTTTAGGACTCGCTTTGAAAGTATTAAGGACTCCCAAAGCAAGTCCTTAAAATTGTTAAGTAAAACACTCATTTTTTAGCCCAAATTTTTTTAGGACTCGCATATTTTTTTAGGACTCTCATTGCGAGTCCTAAATTGTATTTTTTCAGGACTCTCAATGAGTGTCCTAAAAACTCCATAAACATTTTTAAGGACTTGCATTTAGGTGCGTGTCCTAAAAAAGTGTCCCGTAAAGGGTATTTAATAGTTGTGGTTACTTCAACCGCTCTACATTCTTGAATGGAAATAGGAGGATATAGCAATGGATTTTGTGGTAGGGTTACCCAGAACCACCAAGCAACATGATTCTATGTGGGTAATAGTGGATAGGCTCACTAAGTCCGCTCATTTCCTGCCAATTAAGACCACATACTCGGCAGATCAATATGAAAAATTGTATGTAAGTGAGATAGTGAGACTTCATCGAGTGCCAAATTCGATAATTTCTTATCGAGGGTCAGTATTCACATCAAACTTTTGGAAGGGACTACAGAGAGCTATGGGATCAAGGCTAAAGTTTAGCACCGCGTTTCATCCTCAGACCGATGGGCAGTCGGAGAGAATTATACAAATTCTAGAGGACATGTTGAGATGCTGTGCTTTGGGCTTTTCAGAGTCTTGGAACCGATACTTACCTCTAATGGAATTCTCCTATAATAACATTTACCAACCTACTATTGGGATGGCTCCCTACGAGATGCATTATGGGCGCAAGTGCAGATATCCTTTACACTGTGATGAAGTTGGAGAGAAACAGATTTTAGGCTCTGAGGCATTTTGGGACGCCAGTGAGGCGATCAAGAAGATTCGCCAAAGGGTGCTTACCGTGCAGAGTAGGCAAAAGAGCTACACTGACCTGAAGAGAGGGGACATGAGTTTTTAGTGGGCGAGTTTGTATTCTTGAAAGTCTCGCCGATGAAGGGTATTATGCATTTTGGAAAGAAAGGGAAGTTAAGCTCTAGATATATAGGTCCATTTGAGATT
Source organism: Humulus lupulus (assembly GCF_963169125.1). Classification (NCBI taxonomy): domain Eukaryota; kingdom Viridiplantae; phylum Streptophyta; class Magnoliopsida; order Rosales; family Cannabaceae; genus Humulus; species Humulus lupulus. The sequence goes on from NC_084795.1 coordinate 137,096,898, forward strand.
TTGGACAGAGTAGGGCAAGTTGCTAACCGTTTAGCACTGCCCCTAGCACTAGCCGAAACGCATAACGTCTTTCACATCTCGATGTTGTGTAAGTATGTGTCAGATCCCTCTAAAGTTTTGAGTTACGAACCGTTACAGCTGAAGCAGGACCTGAGTTATGATGAACAACCAAAGCATGTTATTGAAAAGGGAATCAAGGAACTGATATCCAAAAGGATTCCACTAGTTAAGGTCCTGTGGAAGAATAGTACGGAACGAGAAGCAACATGGGAATTGGAGGAAGACATGAGAGAAAGATACCCTGAATTATGAATTATTTGGTAAGAAAGAATTTCGAGCCGAAATTCCTTTTAAGGAGGGTATATAGTAGCACACCAAATTTTATTTATTTATTTATTCAAATTTTGTGCTTTATTTTATTTAATTGTTAAGTGTTGTGAATTATTTTATTATATGTTTAAATAAATTGTTAGAATTGTTTGGTAGAATTTTTGTGAATTTAATTGTTTATTTATTTATTTTAATATGTCAATAATTGAGTTTTGATTGAATGCACCAAGGTGTATGGTAGGTAGTGATACACCCTAGTTATTGAGTGTGTGCATCTGCATGGTTGCATGGTGCACTTGTGTAGAATTTCTACACACATTATTATTTCCTTTTATTAGATTTATTTAGATTATTTAATTAAAAAAAATAAAAATAAGAAGAGGAAACGAGAGTGGCGTGTAGCATGGTGGGAAATGAGAGATTTATTTACCATTTTTTTATTTGTGTGATTTTAGATAAAATAGGAAAAGATGTTGTCATCTTTATTTCTTACCAATTAAGATAAAATTAACTAAAAGAAAAATAGCAAGAAGGTGAAACTTACCCATTATGTTCATTAGGTTATTTTTGGCTAAGTTAGAATAAAAAGGGAAGAGAGAAAATATGAGGCCATTTTGGAGCCTTGGAGCCGTCGGCCTAGTGAGAAGGAGAGAGAGAGAGTGGATGTTTTCTAGAGAGAGAAGGAGAGAAAGAAGAAGAAGAAGAAGAAGAAGAGGAAGAAAGGAAAGAGGATAGAATCTCTCTATAGGTAAGGATTTTCTTGTTTAAATTTATTCTAGAGTTTGGGAACCTCTTCTTAATTTCTTGATGTTTGATTTCTCTCCCCATGTTCTTGTTGTGTTCGAATCCCTAGGGTTGAGTGAGGTGGTGACCATAGTTGGTTGTTGTGTTTTCTCAAGGAAGGTATTGGATTCCTCCCTCAACCTTTGTGTTGATTTTGTTTTCTTGGGGAGATTAAATATTTATGAATTGTAATGATATGTTGTTTTGTTTTTCCCTTTTATTTGTTGGTGGCATGTTATTTTGATCATGGGATGAAGGGTTTTGTGGTTTAATGCATAAAGGGATTTTGTTTTGATTTGCTAAGTATGATGATCTTGGTATTTATATTTTTGTACATGTAGTGTTCGGCCAAGGCCTATGTAAGGATTTCATGTTGGTTTTGTTTATGTTTCTATTGGTTTTATATGAACTTGTTCATTGTTTTGAGGTAGAAATATGTTAGGGTTCATGTAGATGTAAATGGAGGTTTTAGTTTTATATTATGTTTAGGTCATGTAAATTTCAGCCTAGGGTTCTTGTGCCATGTATATGTATGATTGATCTTGATTATGCCTATAATTTGAATGTATATGCGATGATAGGGATTTTTCATAGAATAACAATATGATAATAGTTACATGCTAGGGGTTGTGATTTATTTGTATAGATTTAAACATGTATGGTTATGGTGTAAATTTTTGTGAAGCATGATGTAAAAGATCGATTCTTGATGAATATGATTGCTGATTTTGTGTTTAAGTGATGAGAAATATGATAAAATTAATGATTTTGCATGCATAAATGATTTTGCAAATGCTATGATGTTTTTCATAAATTAAAGGGAATTTTAATAAACATTAAAATGGTGTTTTTACTCAAATTAATACCTACAGATTTTTTATTTTATTTTATGAAGAAAATATAAGTTTTAATTTCAATTTTATGATTTTTGAGTGTTTAATAGGTTGCTGAAAGTTTTGAGTAAAAATGAAAAGTTGTCTTTTAAATGAAAGGAATTTTGTGTGTATGTTGAAATAAAATTAATACCCTAAACTATGTAAATATTAAAAATTATATATTTAATTGTAACCATGAGTGTTCATTTTAATAGGTATGGTTTTTCTTTAATTCAATTAAGAAAAATGTTGAGATTAATTCACTTGTGATTTTTAAATAAATTAAATGGTGGCTGAAAGTTTAGTTTAATAATTTAAAATGATAATTATTTGATCATCGCTTATGAATTTATTCTACTTAAAATTTAGTCTTAAAATAATATAAATAAAATATATTTTTCCCACACCTAAAATTTATATTTTTCTCACATGGGTTTGTAATTTTATTAATTTAAATAAAATTGTTATTTCCTAAGGAAACATGATAATTATAAGTATTTTAAATAATTTCAAGCCTTTATTATTTCTAAGTAATTTAAAAATAATAAATGGATTTATTATATCTGTAAAAGGCTAAATAAATTATTTTTATGAGATAAAAATAATGTTTTAAAGAGGTTTAATCATCCTACTGATTTTAAAAGAAATAAATAATGGTAAGAAAATATGTTCCTAAATCCTTATTTTGAAAACAATAGAAATAACCGTGTAGGAATTATCGTTTTTAACATCACTTTTTAGCAACGTTCCCACGTATGCATGTCGCATGCAAATGCACTTTTACGTTAAAAAAATGTATCTAATATTCAACCATATGATTTTTATTTAAAAACCATGCATGTAACATAGGTATACTTTGCATTATTCTTTTGGTGATTTTATGTGTAATTATGCCTATTTGGAAATTTTGAGTAATGACGTATGGGGTATATGAGTTGAGCACAAGAAAGTATTATGTGATGCTAAAAAATGTTATTTTATTATCTTTATAGGCTCGTTGTGAAGTTTGTCAGTTTTTTCTTTGCTTGGACCTGAGGTAAGGAAGTTAGATAGAACTCTATTTATTTTTGCTATGAACTGTAAGATGAGTTTGTTGAGGTTAAATTTTATGTATGATAATGTATCATGTGATATGAAGTATAAAATGCTATTTTGAGATGATATGATGAATTTGATAAATCATGAAACTTCCTTTGTGTTGATATGACTAGGATGTATGTGTTTGGATGCTGTATGATATGTAATGGTTGTTAGCGTGATGAACACGACTCAAAAAAGGTGTTGCCAAGGATATGAAGACGTAACCCGAGTTACTAAGGATGTAAAGACGTAACTCATAGGGTGGACGCGCTGAGGTTATTCAAGGACTAGAGATTCTGTTTACCTCAAGATGTGACATGGACAAGTTAGCGGGCCATGTTCACAAAGTTATGATGATGATTCTTATGATGATAATGTTCATGATGATTATGTACACGATGATGACTCTTATGATGATAATGCGTATAATGATTATATTATGATGGTTATGTTTATGATGATGATGGTTATGATAACGATGTTTAGGATGTGTCACGATGTATGAATATGAAAATGTTTTTGTGTGTATACTTGTGTGTTATTTGTACTTCCTTATTGGGCTTTTGGCTCACCCCTTACTTTCCCTTCCAAGTAGCAAATAGGATTTATCTGTGGCACGTGTGGTGATGTGGGGAGTTCCAACGCCAGGGTGTGTATGGCGTGGGGGCATCCTATTGACGAGAAAACGATCAGTTGTAATGCCAGTTTCTAAAGAATAATGTTATGTTTATTTTTTTTTAACTTTTCAGAACTTATCAGTGGGACTTGAACTTTAATTATTTTTAAAATGTTGCATGAAAACTATTATTTTCATTTTAAACTATTGGGCCCAACTTGCATGTTTTAGCAAGGCCCCACTAGGATTTTTCATATAATAAATGACTTTCTTTTATAAGTTTATGAGTATGCAAAAATTTTACAAGTACTAGATTAGGGCGTTTTACATGTATGTTGAACCTTTTAATGTTCAAAGCTAAAAGAAATAATAAATAGTGAGTCAATGTTGATTGACATTTATCTTAGATATGTTTAACTATGATTGAATGCAAAGAAAGAAAATTTCTATAAATTTTCATGCATCATTCATCGTAAAGTCACTTAGAGACTTGTTTGATCTGATCAAAAGAAAGTCTAAACTCGAATTTGAAATTCAAGTAATTTGCATGTGAACTTAGAATTCAAACTCAACTCACATACAACTAGAATGCTAAGCAAAATTAGTATTTCAGAAATGGAATTTGATCATATTAGATAAGATTCAATAGATAATGAGTAATCATTATCGTCTTTATTATTTCTTTAATTTTAACACTTGTTATACTTTGTACATGTTTTATTGTACAACATCAAAGACTTAAAAGTTGGGATTCACAAGTGGTTATGTGAATAAATTGAAAATTTTCCATGGAGTTATTTAGTGAAACAATTTAATAATCATAAAAGATTACCAAAGAGTTTGTATCTCTTCAATGCTACTTTAATGAAGTGTGATTATTATAATCACTATATCTTCGAGTTAAGTTGTACTAGAAATAATGACTGCAAGTCAAGTAAGCAAGTTACTGATAATTAACAATGATAAAACCAAAGAATATCACAAATTTTGTAAAGCATTATTGTTTTTGGAGCATTAGTTAGTAACTAATCCATTACAAATGTAAAGATAGTTAAATTGTGTGTAACACAATCTAACTATACTTCATTCACATACTAGTATATGAAATGAAAAAGGTTTTTACAGAAAACAATGGTTGAAATACCATGAATTTAGAAATGGAATTTAGAATTCTATGACATCTGGATTCTTGAACATCCAACTAAAGTTCATTGAACTTCAGTTTGAAACAGGTTATTGAAGATGAAGAGGGGAATAGCGGAAAGAAGAATTTATTACTTGAATAAATATCTTCTACTGTAACCAAACTTAAATCTATTTATGTACTCTTATCCACTACTTTATGCATGGATTATGAGATTAATTTAAATTGATGTCTAAGTAGTCTTTACTGATTGGCTGACATGATAAAATCATTTGAAGATCTCGACTAGAAAAATTCTGTTGTGATTCTTATTCTTAATATCGACAACGTTTTGATCATTGGAAATGATGTAGAGAAATCGTCAATAGAAAAGAAATGATTAGCTGAACATTTCTAAATATTAGATTTAGAAAAGCCAAGAATATTCTATACATTTAAATCTATAGAGATTGAAATAACAATCTTTAGACACTATCTCAAGCGACTTATATAGATGAGAAGCTTAAATGATTTAGTTTACAAAAATCCAAAAAAGGCTTTTTGCCTTCCTAGTAAGGAGAATGTATTATCTAAATAATAAATGCCCATTATTCTTTTACTAGAAAAGAGGACATGAGATAGTTATTCCTACAACTCAGTGATGGATTGTTTAATGTATCAAATGTTATATTTTTGAATTGACATTTGCTAAATGGTGGGATAGTCAACAGTTGTCAATCCATTATGGATTGAGTCATTAAATAATTATAAAGACTTAATTTTCAGTATCTTAAATATAATAGAGATTATATGTATATGCATTTAGGCAGAGACCTAAAATCCCAAAGGATTAACTGATTTTAAACCAGATAGAAATCTTCAAAGATTAATATCAGAATCAGCATCCATAAATGTGGAGGAGACATATTAATCTGAAAATGTACTAGACATTTCAAATTTGTATGTTTCACCACAAAAGCCGATATATAATAGCTACTCTGTCTTTTTCCACCTTTCCCCGTTAATCATAATTAACGTCTCACAAATTCCATTGAATGAAGTGTTAAAGTAGAGAAAGCTAGCGTTCTGTACTCAGCTGACCAAGCTATACAGATGCTCTGAATCTAGCGGTGGTCCTTAGCCCACTTGAGCAATTTTCCATTCTCCCATTGATTCCTATGAATAGTCCAATTTTGAAAGGGGGAGATCCTATAGGATCTTATCCAAATTTTTCTTATGCTAGGCCCATAGCTAAAAAACCTACTTTCTTACAATTACGAGGTTCATTCGAATATGAAATCCAATCCTGGAAATATATGAGCAGTTAAATAGGCTATTTGACGTAGTTAAGTTCTTTGTCACTCTGGAAAGGGTTTCAGGCTAGAATAAACAACTAGTATCTCATTGTGAAAGCAATGGAGATACAACTATTCTAGAAGAACTATAATTTATGAGAGGGTAAAGCACATGAAATGAAGTATCATTTAATACAAGACAATTTTACATAATTGATGTAATGATTTTGAAGATAACTTCAAAACAGTTTCTTACAAAACTGTTACAAAGACTTTGTTAGACAATTTTGGTCAGGAGAATGTGATTGTCATATTAAAAGAGATGCATCAATTTGCTTTAGGGCAAGTGGGAGATTGTTGGGAATAGTGCCCTTAAAGCAATTGTAGTCGACAAATGTTTTAAATGAAATAAATAATTGAATTGAATTATTATATATATAGACTATGTTCGATATTAAATTGATAATATTAAGTAAATATCAGAAAATTCTAAAGTTTATCTATGTGGTCTTAATCTCGTATTGGTATGAGAGGATCTGGATTAAGATAATAAACTTAAAATAGTTCGCAGTAAAATAAAGTTATGAAATCTTTAGATAAATTACTACTAGTATGGTTTGCTAGTATTATGAATACAAGTAACCTAGCTCCGGATCACTAGTGTAGTAGGACATTCTTTATATATAGTGATATATAGAACTAGACTAGATGTGATTTGATAATATTTGTTTAAACACTGTTTCACAGTATTAATCAAACACATCAAACGATAATCATATACACGATGATCTTAATCCTGAGGTTGCTATGAACTCCTATATATGCCATCTGATCCAATGATTCATGCGTTAAGGTTTTTCAGAATGATCAGGCTAAGAACAATTGTTTTGGGGATTCAATGATATATATGGTTAGGGATATAGTGTAATAGATATGAAATCTATACCTTCTTATAGATTGAATAATGGTTCCCTATTGGGTTTACTTTTGGAACTGAAAATGTTATGAGCGCTCACGTCGCAAACTTGTTGTGATACAACCTTCACTAGTAAAGTCAATGGTACTCTAGGAACAAGATATAGCTAAAAATGTAAAACGACAATTCTATTCCCTTTTAATTATGAAACATTAATAGAGGATTAACGTTCTATGCAATGATTATATCAATGGACACTTTATTCTTTAACAAAGTACTCAGTAAATATATGTCTATAATTATCAAGAGTTCAATCTCATATTTATTGTGGAGTAATCATGAGATTAATAATTATGATTATTTCATCAAAGAGCTTTGATTAATAATCTAATATTTATTAGAACTTGATATTATAGGTCCATAAGTCCATAGGGTGGCTCTATCAACACCATATCAATGTAAAAGTTGATACAAGGGTATAACTATAATTTGGGAATTTGAGAAGAATTTTATTCTTTGAGTCAAATATACAATTATATGATAATTGATATTAAATAATTAATTTAGAATTAATTATTAATTTTCTAAAATATATTTATTAATTTAAATATATAAATATTCGAAATTCATGTATATAAATAAAATAATTAATTTTTTGAAATTAATTATTTTATTTGAGTGGGAGAAAATAAAATTGGTAAGTCAAAAATATTTTTTGGTTTATTGAATTTGAAAAGATGATGATAATGATGATCATCAATTTAAAGTTTGAATTTTGAATTTAAAATTTAAATTTTGAAATATTTTTGTCATCCTTTCCTTAAAAAGATTAACACCTTATTTTGTGGAGGATTGATTCCCTGAAAAGGGATAAAGCAGTACATGCATGACATAGTCCAATGACTGTGTCTTACGTGTATCAATAGACTGATATTGTATCAATGTTGTTTTTATTTTATTTAATTAATTAATAATTTAAAATTAGTTTTTTCAAATTTGGTAAGTTAGATATTTACCTAAATGAAATCCTATCATCATTATGATATTATTATTATATTACTATTATTATTAGGAACAATAAGGTAATAGAAATATCTCTATATATATGATATATAATAAAGAGAAGACAAACAATACACACAATAGAGAGAAAAACATAAGTCAGAGAGAATTTCAGAATTCTTGTCAGACAAAAAGAGTCTTTCTTCTTCTTCTTCTTCTTCTTCTTCTTTATTCTAGTCATTCGCAAACCATAATCCAAGTTCTCATATGTTGAGAAATACTAGTGATTCCTAAAATTGCAAACTCATGTTCTCTTTATGCCCACACACGTCTTGAGGTGTAAAGAACACTCCAAAAGATCGTGTTTTGAGTGCTTAAAGCTTTGGATAGGAAGATCGACAAATATACGAAAAGACTCAAGGATACTTGATAGGCTTCAAGACGTAAAAGTTCATATTCTTGTATGTTTATATGTTTATATGTTATATATAAATATATTGTATATTTATATATATGTTGCATGATTTATAATATTGTATGTTAATGTTTCTAGATGGATGTTTTCTTGGTCATATAAACTGTTTATATGACTAATTAAAAAAATTTATTGTTATATACAATGGGCCCACTCATTTCATTGCATGCTCTGAATATTTTTCAACACATCATCGGTGTGTTGAAGGTCCCTGGGTGATTGGACGGATTGGTGGTTCCATCATATGTTGGCATGGTCGGCATCCTAAAGCCAGCAGGATTGAAACTATCACAATATGGGGAGCAAAAGGCTCGAACTCCTAATCAGAATCACAATCATCAAAGTCTTTTCCAAACAAGAGTCTTTTCATATGCTCCTCCATTAAGGCTAGCCACTCAAGGGTTAGATCCTTGGTCTCTAGGTTATTTGGGAGCTAGTTTTCAACTCTCACCCTTCTGTACGCGTTAGACGGGTTATTATCCCTCCAAGCTTGAGCTTGGTGAGGCGGGACATTCTCATTGTCATGTACATAGACGAATCTCCCCTGGCCTGAGTATAACTTAGATCATCGTGGTGAGTTGTGTGTCCTCTTTGTGAGTTCAAATGATCATGCAGGTCGAAATGTGGGTTAGAACGAAGACTTTGTGCGTAACTTAAATGAGTCCTCAGGTCTCCCTCGTGCCTTTCTCTGCACTCGCTCTCTGTCAAGTAGCTTCCATTCGCGAAGCTTATAGCTTGTGGCTAGGATTGAGGTTCTGGATTATTAGCACGAGACAATGGGATATAAACATTTTTTAGGTGGAGGATTTCTCTTGCTTTCCCCTCGAGCTGGAGCATTCTTTTGTGGGCGAGGTGGCATTGGATGTTGAATTAGCGATGGAGGATGCCTTATTGGTGAAGCTATCCATGTTCCATCGAGGTGCACTAGATTAGCTCGCCCTCTGTGTACTCCAATTTCCTGGGTTGGAGGCAGTGCATGTTCATTTCTCTATGTCAGAGCTTCTAGCCGAGGCATGGATAGATTTGGTGGGATGTCTCTTCTCCTTGAATCAGTCTCATCTCGCCCTATTTGGCCAAGCTGATTCCTTGGAGTGAGTTAAATTATTATTCCTACGAGGGTCGGCAGGTTGAGCATTTTGTGGAATCCATTCAGAAGGTACAAAACTCAAGGTCCCAGTTCGAACTGAACGATTGACATGAGGTCAATGAATCCTGTGGGTATTGGTAGGTTCAGTGTTTTGCAGAATTCGTTCACAAGATATGGAACTCAAAGATGCAGTTCTGACAGAGAGATTGATATTGGGTCAATTATTCCTGTGGGATATGTGGGACCCACTTTGCATCCTTCCGACATTAGCATCAATTGTAGGAGGGGTAATCAAGCCAAAATCTCTCCAATCTTCTTGTTAGCCTGGGCAAGATGGTTCCTTAACAGGGCGTTTTCCATCTCGATGGATGTCAGGTACCCAGGATGAGGATTTGGTGAGCGTGAGGCTGAGCTCCCAACATCGTCTTGGTCCACATGATGTTTTTCAGGACGACGTTGTGTGGATGTGTCTTCTTTAGTGGGGATGGCCACATGGTGAGCCTCCTAATCATCAAGTTGCTCCATCTCGTTGTCACGCATAGATCGGGTGACCACCATAATGTCTGTTGGATGAAACTTGCATGGGGAATTAAGCCTAATATGCTCTCAACGAAAGCACCAATATGTTAAAGCAGTTTATCGGTAACAAAGGATTTAAAAATCTGACAATAGAGATATTAGGGTTATTGTAAACCGAATGTATAAAAAGTAGCAAAAAACAAGAATGCAAAATGCTCACACGATTTTACGTGGTTTAGTGGTTAAAAATTAACCTAATCCATGAGTCACTCTTATTAATCTGTTTAGGACTCTAGAGGAAATTTTTTATGACAATTTCAACAGATTTTTTGCATACAAAAATTCCATCCCTTTAACTGCCCATTCCCTTGATATTTATAGGAGATTCTCATGGACAGTTTTGGGTAGCCGTACATTAATATGGTAATAGAAAATTTTGAGTAACTTCCCATTTACATAAATATATGATTGCTTATTGAATTTACACCTGTTATCTCGAGTAATAAATTCATAATAAAATCTGGGCCTTTATTAGCGTATAAAGAATCTTTGAGTCTTTTAGGATCCTTCACCGCGCGTCATGACTAGGCTTCCGCGAGCGAAACCCTTCCTTAGAGCTGGATGTCGTAGGACTAATTTGAACTAACAGGGGTCATGTTCAGAGCTTCACTAAGGCGATCCCGATGACGCACATCACAAACTAAGTTTTTGGGGCAAGAAGCTATCTGGAAACTATCTGGCTGGTGTAAGTTGTCAAGTTTGACTCGAGCTCCTCACTCCAGATTTAGCGTCTTACTTTCTTCATATGCATGTCTGCCTGTTGTACCCCATGCTGAGTAATTCAGCTCGTATTTTTTTGGGGGGTACAACATTATGCATGTGGAGGAAAATGTTTGTGACAGTTTACTGAGTACTTTTCGTATGAATCAGAAATCCAAAGACACCACTAAAACACGAGTAGACTTGATGAACTGAGGTATCCAGGAAGAGTTGCACCTCAAGGAAGACGATACCAAGTTCATCAGACCACATCCTATGTACTCTTTCACATTGGATGATAGATGGAATTTTTGTTAATTAATAAAAGGAGTTATACTTCCTAATGGTTTCGATTCAAATTTCACTAAGAAAGTGACTGACAATTATGGCAAAATTACTTGGTTGAAATCTTATGATTGTCACATTCTCATGAAACTTCTGTTGCAAGTACGAGTTCGAGGCTACTTGGATAAGTCTATTTCGAAGACAATCACTAAGCTTTACAATTTCTTTAAGCAAATTTGTGCTCATACATTGGTTGTTAAGGACATGGAGAACACAATTTCTTTAAGCAAATTTGTGCTTGTACATTAATATAATTTATGTTAAATATTTATAACTTTTTTAATACTAAATTAGATTTTTGTTAAATAAATTGGTGTTATTTATAATTAGAGTAAATTAATATTAAAATAAATCATTTTAAAAAAATTAAATTTACAAGGACGACAATTCGTCGGAGTAGAGTACACGCAGAACACGGAATCTAAGTATTTTCATTACTCTACTACGACGACATGTCGTCGCTGGAGAGTGTG